>NC_090286.1:20148226-20792195 GCF_037392515.1 Haliotis asinina | reverse complement strand
ATCCATTTCTGCCCCCAGGATGATGATGTCCAGGGTCCTGAGAGTAAAGATAATGAAGAGTTTAGTGTTTGAAATAGTTAATGTTAATACATATATACTTGCCTTTATGGGCTTCAGTCGGTATGGTGGCAGTCGCCCATCGTCCCTCCCGTCCATGCAGTGTCTTCATGGCAGTCGTCAGTGCCTCTGGGGGACTTCACGATCCATTTCTGCCCCCAGGATGATGATGTCCAGGGTCCTGAGAGTAAAGATAATGAAGAGTTTAGTGTTTGAAATAGTTAATGTTAATACATATATACTTGCCTTTATGGGCTTCAGTCGGTATGGTGGCAGTCGCCCATCGTCCCTCCCGTCCATGCAGTGTCTTCATGGCAGTCGTCACTGCCTCTGGGGGACTTCACGATCCATTTCTGCCCCAGAATGATGATGTCCAGGGTCCTGAGAGTAAAGATAATGAAGAGTTTAGTGTTTGAAATAGTTAATGTTAATACATATATACTTGCCTTTATGGGCTTCAGTCGGTATGGTGGCAGTCGCCCATCGTCCCTCTCGTCCATGCAGTGTCTTCATGGCAGTCATCACTGCCTCTGGGGGACTTCACGATCCATTTCTGCCCCCAGAATGATGATGTCCAGGGTCCTGAGAGTAAAGATAATGAAGAGTTTAGTGTTTGAAATAGTTAATGTTAATACATATATACTTGCCTTTATGGGCTTCAGTCGGTATGGTGGCAGTCGCCCATCGTCCCTCCCGTCCATGCAGTGTCTTCATGGCAGTCGTCACTGCCTCTGGGGGACTTCACGATCCATTTCTGCCCCCAGAATGATGATGTCCAGGGTCCTGAGAGTAAAGATAATGAAGAGTTTAGTGTTTGAAATAGTTAATGTTAATACATATATACTTGCCTTTATGGGCTTCAGTCGGTATGGTTGCAGTCGCCCATCGTCCCTCCCGTCCATGCAGTGTCTTCATGGCAGTCGTCACTGCCTCTGGGGGACTTCACGATCCATTTCTGCCCCCAGAATGATGATGTCCAGGGTCCTGAGAGTAAAGATAATGAAGAGTTTAGTGTTTGAAATAGTTAATGTTAATACATATATACTTGCCTTTATGGGCTTCAGTCGGTATGGTGGCAGTCGCCCATCGTCCCTCCCGTCCATGCAGTGTCTTCATGGCAGTCGTCACTGCCTCTGGGGGACTTCACGATCCATTTCTGCCCCCAGAATGATGATGTCCAGGGTCCTGAGAGTAAAGATAATGAAGAGTTTAGTGTTTGAAATAGTTAATGTTAATACATATATACTTGCCTTTATGGGCTTCAGTCGGTATGGTGGCAGTCGCCCATCGTCCCTCCCGTCCATGCAGTGTCTTCATGGCAGTCGTCAGTGCCTCTGGGGGACTTCACGATCCATTTCTGCCCCCAGGATGATGATGTCCAGGGTCCTGAGAGTAAAGATAATGAAGAGTTTAGTGTTTGAAATAGTTAATGTTAATACATATATACTTGCCTTTATGGGCTTCAGTCGGTATGGTGGCAGTCGCCCATCGTCCCTCCCGTCCATGCAGTGTCTTCATGGCAGTCGTCACTGCCTCTGGGGGACTTCACGATCCATTTCTGCCCCCAGAATGATGATGTCCAGGGTCCTGAGAGTAAAGATAATGAAGAGTTTAGTGTTTGAAATAGTTAATGTTAATACATATATACTTGCCTTTATGGGCTTCAGTCGGTATGGTGGCAGTCGCCCATCGTCCCTCCCGTCCATGCAGTGTCTTCATGGCAGTCGTCAGTGCCTCTGGGGGACTTCACGATCCATTTCTGCCCCCAGGATGATGATGTCCAGGGTCCTGAGAGTAAAGATAATGAAGAGTTTAGTGTTTGAAATAGTTAATGTTAATACATATATACTTGCCTTTATGGGCTTCAGTCGGTATGGTGGCAGTCGCCCATCGTCCCTCCCGTCCATGCAGTGTCTTCATGGCAGTCGTCAGTGCCTCTGGGGGACTTCACGATCCATTTCTGCCCCCAGGATGATGATGTCCAGGGTCCTGAGAGTAAAGATAATGAAGAGTTTAGTGTTTGAAATAGTTAATGTTAATACATATATACTTGCCTTTATGGGCTTCAGTCGGTATGGTGGCAGTCGCCCATCGTCCCTCCCGTCCATGCAGTGTCTTCATGGCAGTCGTCACTGCCTCTGGGGGACTTCACGATCCATTTCTGCCCCCAGAATGATGATGTCCAGGGTCCTGAGAGTAAAGATAATGAAGAGTTTAGTGTTTGAAATAGTTAATGTTAATACATATATACTTGCCTTTATGGGCTTCAGTCGGTATGGTGGCAGTCGCCCATCGTCCCTCTCGTCCATGCAGTGTCTTCATGGCAGTCATCACTGCCTCTGGGGGACTTCACGATCCATTTCTGCCCCCAGAATGATGATGTCCAGGGTCCTGAGAGTAAAGATAATGAAGAGTTTAGTGTTTGAAATAGTTAATGTTAATACATATATACTTGCCTTTATGGGCTTCAGTCGGTATGGTGGCAGTCGCCCATCGTCCCTCCCGTCCATGCAGTGTCTTCATGGCAGTCGTCACTGCCTCTGGGGGACTTCACGATCCATTTCTGCCCCCAGAATGATGATGTCCAGGGTCCTGAGAGTAAAGATAATGAAGAGTTTAGTGTTTGAAATAGTTAATGTTAATACATATATACTTGCCTTTATGGGCTTCAGTCGGTATGGTTGCAGTCGCCCATCGTCCCTCCCGTCCATGCAGTGTCTTCATGGCAGTCGTCACTGCCTCTGGGGGACTTCACGATCCATTTCTGCCCCCAGAATGATGATGTCCAGGGTCCTGAGAGTAAAGATAATGAAGAGTTTAGTGTTTGAAATAGTTAATGTTAATACATATATACTTGCCTTTATGGGCTTCAGTCGGTATGGTGGCAGTCGCCCATCGTCCCTCCCGTCCATGCAGTGTCTTCATGGCAGTCGTCACTGCCTCTGGGGGACTTCACGATCCATTTCTGCCCCCAGAATGATGATGTCCAGGGTCCTGAGAGTAAAGATAATGAAGAGTTTAGTGTTTGAAATAGTTAATGTTAATACATATATACTTGCCTTTATGGGCTTCAGTCGGTATGGTGGCAGTCGCCCATCGTCCCTCCCGTCCATGCAGTGTCTTCATGGCAGTCGTCAGTGCCTCTGGGGGACTTCACGATCCATTTCTGCCCCCAGGATGATGATGTCCAGGGTCCTGAGAGTAAAGATAATGAAGAGTTTAGTGTTTGAAATAGTTAATGTTAATACATATATACTTGCCTTTATGGGCTTCAGTCGGTATGGTGGCAGTCGCCCATCGTCCCTCCCGTCCATGCAGTGTCTTCATGGCAGTCGTCACTGCCTCTGGGGGACTTCACGATCCATTTCTGCCCCCAGAATGATGATGTCCAGGGTCCTGAGAGTAAAGATAATGAAGAGTTTAGTGTTTGAAATAGTTAATGTTAATACATATATACTTGCCTTTATGGGCTTCAGTCGGTATGGTGGCAGTCGCCCATCGTCCCTCTCGTCCATGCAGTGTCTTCATGGCAGTCATCACTGCCTCTGGGGGACTTCACGATCCATTTCTGCCCCCAGAATGATGATGTCCAGGGTCCTGAGAGTAAAGATAATGAAGAGTTTAGTGTTTGAAATAGTTAATGTTAATACATATATACTTGCCTTTATGGGCTTCAGTCGGTATGGTGGCAGTCGCCCATCGTCCCTCCCGTCCATGCAGTGTCTTCATGGCAGTCGTCACTGCCTCTGGGGGACTTCACGATCCATTTCTGCCCCCAGAATGATGATGTCCAGGGTCCTGAGAGTAAAGATAATGAAGAGTTTAGTGTTTGAAATAGTTAATGTTAATACATATATACTTGCCTTTATGGGCTTCAGTCGGTATGGTTGCAGTCGCCCATCGTCCCTCCCGTCCATGCAGTGTCTTCATGGCAGTCGTCACTGCCTCTGGGGGACTTCACGATCCATTTCTGCCCCCAGAATGATGATGTCCAGGGTCCTCAGAGTAAAGATAATGAAGAGTTTAGTGTTTGAAATAGTTAATGTTAATACATATATACTTGCCTTTATGGGCTTCAGTCGGTATGGTGGCAGTCGCCCATCGTCCCTCTCGTCCATGCAGTGTCTTCATGGCAGTCGTCACTGCCTCTGGGGGACTTCACGATCCATTTCTGCCCCCAGAATGATGATGTCCAGGGTCCTGAGAGTAAAGATAATGAAGAGTTTAGTGTTTGAAATAGTTAATGTTAATACATATATACTTGCCTTTATGGGCTTCAGTCGGTATGGTGGCAGTCGCCCATCGTCCCTCTCGTCCATGCAGTGTCTTCATGGCAGTCGTCAGTGCCTCTGGGGGACTTCACGATCCATTTCTGCCCCCAGAATGATGATGTCCAGGGTCCTGAGAGTAAAGGTAATGAAGAGTTTAGTGTTTGAAATAGTTAATGTTAATACATATATACTTGCCTTTATGGGCTTCAGTCGGTATGGTGGCAGTCGCCCATCGTCCCTCCCGTCCACGCAGTGTCTTCATGGCAGTCGTCACTGCCTCTGGGGGACTTCACGATCCATTTCTGCCCCTAGGATGATGATGTCCAGGGTCCTGAGAGTAAAGATAATGAAGAGTTTAGTGTTTGAAATAGTTAATGTTAATACATATATACTTGCCTTTATGGGCTTCAGTCGGTATGGTGGCAGTCGCCCATCGTCCCTCCCGTCCATGCAGTGTCTTCATGGCAGTCGTCACTGCCTCTGGGGGACTTCACGATCCATTTCTGCCCCCAGAATGATGATGTCCAGGGTCCTGAGAGTAAAGATAATGAAGAGTTTAGTGTTTGAAATAGTTAATGTTAGTACATATATACTTGCCTTTATGGGCTTCAGTCGGTATGGTGGCAGTCGCCCATCGTCCCTCCCGTCCATGCAGTGTCTTCATGGCAGTCGTCACTGCCTCTGGGGGACTTCACGATCCATTTCTGCCCCCAGGATGATGATGTCCAGGGTCCTGAGAGTAAAGATAATGAAGAGTTTAGTGTTTGAAATAGTTAATGTTAATACATATATACTTGCCTTTATGGGCTTCAGTCGGTATGGTGGCAGTCGCCCATCGTCCCTCCCGTCCATGCAGTGTCTTCATGGCAGTCGTCACTGCCTCTGGGGGACTTCACGATCCATTTCTGCCCCCAGAATGATGATGTCCAGGGTCCTGAGAGTAAAGATAATGAAGAGTTTAGTGTTTGAAATAGTTAATGTTAATACATATATACTTGCCTTTATGGGCTTCAGTCGGTATGGTGGCAGTCGCCCATCGTCCCTCTCGTCCATGCAGTGTCTTCATGGCAGTCGTCACTGCCTCTGGGGGACTTCACGATCCATTTCTGCCCCCAGAATGATGATGTCCAGGGTCCTGAGAGTAAAGATAATGAAGAGTTTAGTGTTTGAAATAGTTAATGTTAATACATATATACTTGCCTTTATGGGCTTCAGTCGGTATGGTGGCAGTCGCCCATCGTCCCTCTCGTCCATGCAGTGTCTTCATGGCAGTCATCACTGCCTCTGGGGGACTTCACGATCCCTTTCTGCCCCCAGAATGATGATGTCCAGGGTCCTGAGAGTAAAGATAATGAAGAGTTTAGTGTTTGAAATAGTTAATGTTAATACATATATACTTGCCTTTATGGGCTTCAGTCGGTATGGTGGCAGTCGCCCATCGTCCCTCCCGTCCATGCAGTGTCTTCATGGCAGTCGTCACTGCCTCTGGGGGACTTCACGATCCATTTCTGCCCCCAGGATGATGATGTCCAGGGTCCTGAGAGTAAAGATAATGAAGAGTTTAGTGTTTGAAATAGTTAATGTTAATACATATATACTTGCATTTATGGGCTTCAGTCGGTATGGTTGCAGTCGCCCATCGTCCCTCCCGTCCATGCAGTGTCTTCATGGCAGTCGTCAGTGCCTCTGGGGGACTTCACGATCCATTTCTGCCCCCAGAATGATGATGTCCAGGGTCCTGAGAGTAAAGATAATGAAGAGTTTAGTGTTTGAAATAGTTAATGTTAATACATATATACTTGCCTTTATGGGCTTCAGTCGGTATGGTGGCAGTCGCCCATCGTCCCTCTCGTCCATGCAGTGTCTTCATGGCAGTCGTCACTGCCTCTGGGGGACTTCACGATCCATTTCTGCCCCCAGAATGATGATGTCCAGGGTCCTGAGAGTAAAGATAATGAAGAGTTTAGTGTTTGAAATAGTTAATGTTAATACATATATACTTGCCTTTATGGGCTTCAGTCGGTATGGTGGCAGTCGCCCATCGTCCCTCTCGTCCATGCAGTGTCTTCATGGCAGTCGTCAGTGCCTCTGGGGGACTTCACGATCCATTTCTGCCCCCAGAATGATGATGTCCAGGGTCCTGAGAGTAAAGGTAATGAAGAGTTTAGTGTTTGAAATAGTTAATGTTAATAGATATATACTTGCCTTTATGGGCTTCAGTCGGTATGGTGGCAGTCGCCCATCGTCCCTCCCGTCCACGCAGTGTCTTCATGGCAGTCGTCACTGCCTCTGGGGGACTTCACGATCCATTTCTGCCCCCAGAATGATGATGTCCAGGGTCCTGAGAGTAAAGATAATGAAGAGTTTAGTGTTTGAAATAGTTAATGTTAATACATATATACTTGCCTTTATGGGCTTCAGTCGGTATGGTGGCAGTCGCCCATCGTCCCTCCCGTCCATGCAGTGTCTTCATGGCAGTCGTCACTGCCTCTGGGGGACTTCACGATCCATTTCTGCCCCCAGAATGATGATGTCCAGGGTCCTGAGAGTAAAGATAATGAAGAGTTTAGTGTTTGAAATAGTTAATGTTAATACATATATACTTGCCTTTATGGGCTTCAGTCGGTATGGTGGCAGTCGCCCATCGTCCCTCTCGTCATGCAGTGTCTTCATGGCAATCGTCACTGCCTCTGGGGGACTTCACGATCCATTTCTGCCCCCAGAATGATGATGTCCAGGGTCCTGAGAGTAAAGATAATGAAGAGTTTAGTGTTTGAAATAGTTAATGTTAATACATATATACTTGCCTTTATGGGCTTCAGTCGGTATGGTGGCAGTCGCCCATCGTCCCTCTCGTCCATGCAGTGTCTTCATGGCAGTCGTCACTGCCTCTGGGGGACTTCACGATCCATTTCTGCCCCCAGAATGATGATGTCCAGGGTCCTGAGAGTAAAGATAATGAAGAGTTTAGTGTTTGAAATAGTTAATGTTAATACATATATACTTGCCTTTATGGGCTTCAGTCGGTATGGTGGCAGTCGCCCATCGTCCCTCTCGTCCATGCAGTGTCTTCATGGCAGTCGTCAGTGCCTCTGGGGGACTTCACGATCCATTTCTGCCCCCAGAATGATGATGTCCAGGGTCCTGAGAGTAAAGGTAATGAAGAGTTTAGTGTTTGAAATAGTTAATGTTAATACATATATACTTGCATTTATGGGCTTCAGTCGGTATGGTTGCAGTCGCCCATCGTCCCTCCCGTCCATGCAGTGTCTTCATGGCAGTCGTCAGTGCCTCTGGGGGACTTCACGATCCATTTCTGCCCCCAGAATGATGATGTCCAGGGTCCTGAGAGTAAAGATAATGAAGAGTTTAGTGTTTGAAATAGTTAATGTTAATACATATATACTTGCCTTTATGGGCTTCAGTCGGTATGGTGGCAGTCGCCCATCGTCCCTCTCGTCCATGCAGTGTCTTCATGGCAGTCGTCACTGCCTCTGGGGGACTTCACGATCCATTTCTGCCCCCAGAATGATGATGTCCAGGGTCCTGAGAGTAAAGATAATGAAGAGTTTAGTGTTTGAAATAGTTAATGTTAATACATATATACTTGCCTTTATGGGCTTCAGTCGGTATGGTGGCAGTCGCCCATCGTCCCTCTCGTCCATGCAGTGTCTTCATGGCAGTCGTCAGTGCCTCTGGGGGACTTCACGATCCATTTCTGCCCCCAGAATGATGATGTCCAGGGTCCTGAGAGTAAAGGTAATGAAGAGTTTAGTGTTTGAAATAGTTAATGTTAATAGATATATACTTGCCTTTATGGGCTTCAGTCGGTATGGTGGCAGTCGCCCATCGTCCCTCCCGTCCACGCAGTGTCTTCATGGCAGTCGTCACTGCCTCTGGGGGACTTCACGATCCATTTCTGCCCCCAGGATGATGATGTCCAGGGTCCTGAGAGTAAAGATAATGAAGAGTTTAGTGTTTGAAATAGTTAATGTTAATACATATATACTTGCCTTTATGGGCTTCAGTCGGTATGGTGGCAGTCGCCCATCGTCCCTCCCGTCCATGCAGTGTCTTCATGGCAGTCGTCACTGCCTCTGGGGGACTTCACGATCCATTTCTGCCCCCAGAATGATGATGTCCAGGGTCCTGAGAGTAAAGATAATGAAGAGTTTAGTGTTTGAAATAGTTAATGTTAATACATATATACTTGCCTTTATGGGCTTCAGTCGGTATGGTGGCAGTCGCCCATCGTCCCTCTCGTCCATGCAGTGTCTTCATGGCAGTCGTCACTGCCTCTGGGGGACTTCACGATCCATTTCTGCCCCCAGAATGATGATGTCCAGGGTCCTGAGAGTAAAGATAATGAAGAGTTTAGTGTTTGAAATAGTTAATGTTAATACATATATACTTGCCTTTATGGGCTTCAGTCGGTATGGTGGCAGTCGCCCATCGTCCCTCTCGTCCATGCAGTGTCTTCATGGCAGTCGTCAGTGCCTCTGGGGGACTTCACGATCCATTTCTGCCCCCAGAATGATGATGTCCAGGGTCCTGAGAGTAAAGGTAATGAAGAGTTTAGTGTTTGAAATAGTTAATGTTAATAGATATATACTTGCCTTTATGGGCTTCAGTCGGTATGGTGGCAGTCGCCCATCGTCCCTCCCGTCCACGCAGTGTCTTCATGGCAGTCGTCACTGCCTCTGGGGGACTTCACGATCCATTTCTGCCCCCAGGATGATGATGTCCAGGGTCCTGAGAGTAAAGATAATGAAGAGTTTAGTGTTTGAAATAGTTAATGTTAATACATATATACTTGCCTTTATGGGCTTCAGTCGGTATGGTGGCAGTCGCCCATCGTCCCTCCCGTCCATGCAGTGTCTTCATGGCAGTCGTCACTGCCTCTGGGGGACTTCACGATCCATTTCTGCCCCCAGAATGATGATGTCCAGGGTCCTGAGAGTAAAGATAATGAAGAGTTTAGTGTTTGAAATAGTTAATGTTAATACATATATACTTGCCTTTATGGGCTTCAGTCGGTATGGTGGCAGTCGCCCATCGTCCCTCTCGTCCATGCAGTGTCTTCATGGCAGTCGTCACTGCCTCTGGGGGACTTCACGATCCATTTCTGCCCCCAGAATGATGATGTCCAGGGTCCTGAGAGTAAAGATAATGAAGAGTTTAGTGTTTGAAATAGTTAATGTTAATACATATATACTTGCCTTTATGGGCTTCAGTCGGTATGGTGGCAGTCGCCCATCGTCCCTCTCGTCCATGCAGTGTCTTCATGGCAGTCGTCAGTGCCTCTGGGGGACTTCACGATCCATTTCTGCCCCCAGAATGATGATGTCCAGGGTCCTGAGAGTAAAGGTAATGAAGAGTTTAGTGTTTGAAATAGTTAATGTTAATACATATATACTTGCCTTTATGGGCTTCAGTCGGTATGGTGGCAGTCGCCCATCGTCCCTCCCGTCCACGCAGTGTCTTCATGGCAGTCGTCACTGCCTCTGGGGGACTTCACGATCCATTTCTGCCCCCAGGATGATGATGTCCAGGGTCCTGAGAGTAAAGATAATGAAGAGTTTAGTGTTTGAAATAGTTAATGTTAATACATATATACTTGCCTTTATGGGCTTCAGTCGGTATGGTGGCAGTCGCCCATCGTCCCTCCCGTCCATGCAGTGTCTTCATGGCAGTCGTCACTGCCTCTGGGGGACTTCACGATCCATTTCTGCCCCCAGAATGATGATGTCCAGGGTCCTGAGAGTAAAGATAATGAAGAGTTTAGTGTTTGAAATAGTTAATGTTAATACATATATACTTGCCTTTATGGGCTTCAGTCGGTATGGTGGCAGTCGCCCATCGTCCCTCTCGTCCATGCAGTGTCTTCATGGCAGTCGTCACTGCCTCTGGGGGACTTCACGATCCATTTCTGCCCCCAGAATGATGATGTCCAGGGTCCTGAGAGTAAAGATAATGAAGAGTTTAGTGTTTGAAATAGTTAATGTTAATACATATATACTTGCCTTTATGGGCTTCAGTCGGTATGGTGGCAGTCGCCCATCGTCCCTCCCGTCCATGCAGTGTCTTCATGGCAGTCGTCAGTGCCTCTGGGGGACTTCACGATCCATTTCTGCCCCCAGAATGATGATGTCCAGGGTCCTGAGAGTAAAGATAATGAAGAGTTTAGTGTTTGAAATAGTTAATGTTAATACATATATACTTGCCTTTATGGGCTTCAGTCGGTATGGTGGCAGTCGCCCATCGTCCCTCCCGTCCATGCAGTGTCTTCATGGCAGTCGTCAGTGCCTCTGGGGGACTTCACGATCCATTTCTGCCCCCAGAATGATGATGTCCAGGGTCCTGAGAGTAAAGATAATGAAGAGTTTAGTGTTTGAAATAGTTAATGTTAATACATATATACTTGCCTTTATGGGCTTCAGTCGGTATGGTGGCAGTCGCCCATCGTCCCTCCCGTCCATGCAGTGTCTTCATGGCAGTCGTCAGTGCCTCTGGGGGACTTCACGATCCATTTCTGCCCCCAGAATGATGATGTCCAGGGTCCTGAGAGTAAAGATAATGAAGAGTTTAGTGTTTGAAATAGTTAATGTTAATACATATATACTTGCCTTTATGGGCTTCAGTCGGTATGGTTGCAGTCGCCCATCGTCCCTCCCGTCCATGCAGTGTCTTCATGGCAGTCGTCACTGCCTCTGGGGGACTTCACGATCCATTTCTGCCCCCAGGATGATGATGTCCAGGGTCCTGAGAGTAAAGATAATGAAGAGTTTAGTGTTTGAAATAGTTAATGTTAATACATATATACTTGCCTTTATGGGCTTCAGTCGGTATGGTGGCAGTCGCCCATCGTCCCTCCCGTCCATGCAGTGTCTTCATGGCAGTCGTCACTGCCTCTGGGGGACTTCACGATCCATTTCTGCCCCCAGAATGATGATGTCCAGGGTCCTGAGAGTAAAGATAATGAAGAGTTTAGTGTTTGAAATAGTTAATGTTAATACATATATACTTGCCTTTATGGGCTTCAGTCGGTATGGTGGCAGTCGCCCATCGTCCCTCTCGTCCATGCAGTGTCTTCATGGCAGTCGTCACTGCCTCTGGGGGACTTCACGATCCATTTCTGCCCCCAGAATGATGATGTCCAGGGTCCTGAGAGTAAAGATAATGAAGAGTTTAGTGTTTGAAATAGTTAATGTTAATACATATATACTTGCCTTTATGGGCTTCAGTCGGTATGGTGGCAGTCGCCCATCGTCCCTCCCGTCCATGCAGTGTCTTCATGGCAGTCGTCAGTGCCTCTGGGGGACTTCACGATCCATTTCTCCCCCCGGGATGATGATGTCCAGGGTCCTGAGAGTAAAGATAATGAAGAGTTTAGTGTTTGAAATAGTTAATGTTAATACATATATACTTGCCTTTATGGGCTTCAGTCGGTATGGTGGCAGTCGCCCATCGTCCCTCCCGTCCATGCAGTGTCTTCATGGCAGTCGTCACTGCCTCTGGGGGACTTCACGATCAATTTCTGCCCCCAGTATGATGATGTCCAGGGTCCTGAGAGTAAAGATAATGAAGAGTTTAGTGTTTGAAATAGTTAATGTTAATACATATATACTTGCCTTTATGGGCTTCAGTCGGTATGGTGGCAGTCGCCCATCGTCCCTCCCGTCCATGCAGTGTCTTCATGGCAGTCGTCACTGCCTCTGGGGGACTTCACGATCCATTTCTGCCCCCAGAATGATGATGTCCAGGGTCCTGAGAGTAAAGATAATGAAGAGTTTAGTGTTTGAAATAGTTAATGTTAATACATATATACTTGCCTTTATGGGCTTCAGTCGGTATGGTGGCAGTCGCCCATCGTCCCTCTCGTCCATGCAGTGTCTTCATGGCAGTCATCACTGCCTCTGGGGGACTTCACGATCCATTTCTGCCCCCAGAATGATGATGTCCAGGGTCCTGAGAGTAAAGATAATGAAGAGTTTAGTGTTTGAAATAGCTAATGTTAATACATATATACTTGCCTTTATGGGCTTCAGTCGGTATGGTGGCAGTCGCCCATCGTCCCTCCCGTCCATGCAGTGTCTTCATGGCAGTCGTCAGTGCCTCTGGGGGACTTCACGATCCATTTCTGCCCCCAGGATGATGATGTCCAGGGTCCTGAGAGTAAAGATAATGAAGAGTTTAGTGTTTGAAATAGTTAATGTTAATACATATATACTTGCCTTTATGGGCTTCAGTCGGTATGGTGGCAGTCGCCCATCGTCCCTCCCGTCCATGCAGTGTCTTCATGGCAGTCGTCAGTGCCTCTGGGGGACTTCACGATCCATTTCTGCCCCCAGTATGATGATGTCCAGGGTCCTGAGAGTAAAGATAATGAAGAGTTTAGTGTTTGAAATAGTTAATGTTAATACATATATACTTGCCTTTATGGGCTTCAGTCGGTATGGTGGCAGTCGCCCATTGTCCCTCCCGTCCATGCAGTGTCTTCATGGCAGTCGTCAGTGCCTCTGGGGGACTTCACGATCCATTTCTGCCCCCAGGATGATGATGTCCAGGGTCCTGAGAGTAAAGATAATGAAGAGTTTAGTGTTTGAAATAGTTAATGTTAATACATATATACTTGCCTTTATGGGCTTCAGTCGGTATGGTGGCAGTCGCCCATCGTCCCTCCCGTCCATGCAGTGTCTTCATGGCAGTCGTCACTGGCTCTGGGGGACTTCACGATCCATTTCTGCCCCCAGAATGATGATGTCCAGGGTCCTGAGAGTAAAGATAATGAAGAGTTTAGTGTTTGAAATAGTTAATGTTAATACATATATACTTGCCTTTATGGGCTTCAGTCGGTATGGTGGCAGTCGCCCATCGTCCCTCCCGTCCATGCAGTGTCTTCATGGCAGTCGTCAGTGCCTCTGGGGGACTTCACGATCCATTTCTGCCCCCAGGATGATGATGTCCAGGGTCCTGAGAGTAAAGATAATGAAGAGTTTAGTGTTTGAAATAGTTAATGTTAATACATATATACTTGCCTTTATGGGCTTCAGTCGGTATGGTGGCAGTCGCCCATCGTCCCTCCCGTCCATGCAGTGTCTTCATGGCAGTCGTCACTGCCTCTGGGGGACTTCACGATCCATTTCTGCCCCCAGGATGATGATGTCCAGGGTCCTGAGAGTAAAGATAATGAAGAGTTTAGTGTTTGAAATAGTTAATGTTAATACATATATACTTGCCTTTATGGGCTTCAGTCGGTATGGTGGCAGTCGCCCATCGTCCCTCCCGTCCATGCAGTGTCTTCATGGCAGT
The DNA here is from genome assembly GCF_037392515.1 of Haliotis asinina. Lineage (NCBI taxonomy): Eukaryota > Metazoa > Mollusca > Gastropoda > Lepetellida > Haliotidae > Haliotis > Haliotis asinina. The sequence goes on along the minus strand of NC_090286.1, from coordinate 20,778,555 downwards.
CGTCACTGCCTCTGGGGGACTTCACGATCCATTTCTGCCCCCAGAATGATGATGTCCAGGGTCCTGAGAGTAAAGATAATGAAGAGTTTAGTGTTTGAAATAGTTAATGTTAATACATATATACTTGCCTTTATGGGCTTCAGTCGGTATGGTGGCAGTCGCCCATCGTCCCTCTCGTCCATGCAGTGTCTTCATGGCAGTCGTCACTGCCTCTGGGGGACTTCACGATCCATTTCTGCCCCCAGAATGATGATGTCCAGGGTCCTGAGAGTAAAGATAATGAAGAGTTTAGTGTTTGAAATAGTTAATGTTAATACATATATACTTGCCTTTATGGGCTTCAGTCGGTATGGTGGCAGTCGCCCATCGTCCCTCCCGTCCATGCAGTGTCTTCATGGCAGTCGTCAGTGCCTCTGGGGGACTTCACGATCCATTTCTGCCCCCAGGATGATGATGTCCAGGGTCCTGAGAGTAAAGATAATGAAGAGTTTAGTGTTTGAAATAGTTAATGTTAATACATATATACTTGCCTTTATGGGCTTGAGTCGGTATGGTGGCAGTCGCCCATCGTCCCTCTCGTCCATGCAGTGTCTTCATGGCAGTCGTCACTGCCTCTGGGGGACTTCACGATCCATTTCTGCCCCCAGGATGATGATGTCCAGGGTCCTGAGAGTAAAGATAATGAAGAGTTTAGTGTTTGAAATAGTTAATGTTAATACATATATACTTGCCTTTATGGGCTTCAGTCGGTATGGTGGCAGTCGCCCATCGTCCCTCCCGTCCATGCAGTGTCTTCATGGCAGTCGTCACTGCCTCTGGGGTTCTTCACGATCCATTTCTGCCCCCAGAATGATGATGTCCAGGGTCCTGAGAGTAAAGATAATGAAGAGTTTAGTGTTTGAAATAGTTAATGTTAATACATACAGTATGGTTCAAAATTATTGAGAATAGCTAAAGCATTTCATATTATTAAACGAGAACAAATCAGATAAAATTGAATGTATTGTGAAAGTGAACTGACCTTTTCATGTTGTGTAGGTAACAATTTAATATTTTATCAAGTCTCCTTGAGCTTCACGGCACAATCTAAGACGGGTAGGCATACTTCCTATCAGAGAGGTTAGTGTCTCGTGAGTTATGCTGTCCCAGTATCGGACCACTTCTCTCTTCATGTCTTCAATTTTTGTCAACCCCTTTTGATTCACACATTCCTTCATCATCCCCCAAATGTTCTCAATGGGATTTAAGTCAGGACTATATGCAGGAAATGGTAATGCAGTCACATTTTTCTCCTGAAACCACTGCTTGGCATGTTTTGCGGTGTGTTTAGGATCATTATCTTGCTGCAAAATCCAGTCATTTCCATAAAACACATGTGCACTTGGAAGGAGAAAATTATCTAATATGTTAGTGTAGCGTTGACTTGTCAGATTTCCCTCAAACACACACAGCGGGGTCGTTCCTAATAAGGATATCCCTCCCCATACATGAAACTTTGGGCTGTATTTAGGTTGTTGATACAACGGTGCTGACGCAGACTTTGTCCATATTTTCACATTATTGGGATATACCCACATTGAGCTTTCATCAGTAAAAATCACATTTTCCCAGTCAAAGTTTTCATGTGCCAAACACCACTCAACACGCCTTTATGTTCTTGTTTCATGAGAGGAGAAGGAATTCCAGTCTTTTTCTCCCATCCAAGATCAATCAAATTTCTTCTAACTGTAGATTTTGATACAACTGTTGGTCCCCTTTCTATCATTTCATACCTGATGTTGGAGATGCTTGCCCTTTGCTTTTTAGACGCTAAAATTCCCAGCCGGACGCGATCTGAGAAGTCCAATTTTCTGGGTCTCCCTGCTCCTTTCTGGTGCCCAAAATCCTTTCCCAATTTAAAATTCATCCTAATCCTATACACAGTAGAAAGAGGAGTTCCTGTTCTCTCTGCCAATGTATTTACATCATCAATTCCTTGATTACACAACTCAAAAATCAACCTTCTTTTATCTTCAGCAGACATTGTTGACAGTGCTGAGGAAAATGACGTCTCCTACAAATTCAGGGGAGGTAACTCTAATTGTACTATACTCAGTAGGCCAAGATGAGTTACCTCCCTTATACCATTACTTAGTTTTAAGTATCAGTGAATCAGTTGAGGTGTTAGGATAGCTCAAAGTAAGAAGAAAATTTCTCAATAATTATGAACCAGACTATATATACTTGCCTTTATGGGCTTCAGTCGGTATGGTGGCAGTCGCCCATCGTCCCTCTCGTCCATGCAGTGTCTTCATGGCAGTCATCACTGCCTCTGGGGGACTTCACGATCCCTTTCTGCCCCCAGAATGATGATGTCCAGGGTCCTGAGAGTAAAGATAATGAAGAGTTTAGTGTTTGAAATAGTTAATGTTAATACATATATACTTGCCTTTATGGGCTTCAGTCGGTATGGTGGCAGTCGCCCATCGTCCCTCTCGTCCATGCAGTGTCTTCATGGCAGTCGTCACTGCCTCTGGGGGACTTCACGATCCATTTCTGCCCCCAGAATGATGATGTCCAGGGTCCTGAGAGTAAAGATAATGAAGAGTTTAGTGTTTGAAATAGTTAATGTTAATACATATATACTTGCCTTTATGGGCTTCAGTCGGTATGGTGGCAGTCGCCCATCGTCCCTCTCGTCCATGCAGTGTCTTCATGGCAGTCGTCACTGCCTCTGGGGGACTTCACGATCCATTTCTGCCCCCAGAATGATGATGTCCAGGGTCCTGAGAGTAAAGATAATGAAGAGTTTAGTGTTTGAAATAGTTAATGTTAATACATATATACTTGCCTTTATGGGCTTCAGTCGGTATGGTGGCAGTCGCCCATCGTCCCTCCCGTCCATGCAGTGTCTTCATGGCAGTCGTCACTGCCTCTGGGGGACTTCACGATCCATTTCTGCCCCCAGGATGATGATGTCCAGGGTCCTGAGAGTAAAGATAATGAAGAGTTTAGTGTTTGAAATAGTTAATGTTAATACATATATACTTGCCTTTATGGGCTTCAGTCGGTATGGTGGCAGTCGCCCATCGTCCCTCTCGTCCATGCAGTGTCTTCATGGCAGTCGTCACTGCCTCTGGGGGACTTCACGATCCATTTCTGCCCCCAGAATGATGATGTCCAGGGTCCTGAGAGTAAAGATAATGAAGAGTTTAGTGTTTGAAATAGTTAATGTTAATACATATATACTTGCCTTTATGGGCTTCAGTCGGTATGGTGGGAGTCGCCCATCGTCCCTCCCGTCCATGCAGTGTCTTCATGGCAGTCGTCACTGCCTCTGGGGGACTTCACGATCCATTTCTGCCCCCAGAATGATGATGTCCAGGGTCCTGAGAGTAAAGATAATGAAGAGTTTAGTGTTTGAAATAGTTAATGTTAATACATATATACTTGCCTTTATGGGCTTCAGTCGGTATGGTGGCAGTCGCCCATCGTCCCTCCCGTCCATGCAGTGTCTTCATGGCAGTCATCACTGCCTCTGGGGGACTTCACGATCCATTTCTGCCCCCAGAATGATGATGTCCAGGGTCCTGAGAGTAAAGATAATGAAGAGTTTAGTGTTTGAAATAGTTAATGTTAATACATATATACTTGCCTTTATGGGCTTCAGTCGGTATGGTGGCAGTCGCCCATCGTCCCTCCCGTCCATGCAGTGTCTTCATGGCAGTCGTCACTGCCTCTGGGGGACTTCACGATCCATTTCTGCCCCCAGGATGATGATGTCCAGGGTCCTGAGAGTAAAGATAATGAAGAGTTTAGTGTTTGAAATAGTTAATGTTAATACATATATACTTGCCTTTATGGGCTTCAGTCGGTATGGTGGCAGTCGCCCATCGTCCCTCCCGTCCATGCAGTGTCTTCATGGCAGTCGTCAGTGCCTCTGGGGGACTTCACGATCCATTTCTGCCCCCAGGATGATGATGTCCAGGGTCCTGAGAGTAAAGATAATGAAGAGTTTAGTGTTTGAAATAGTTAATGTTAATACATATATACTTGCCTTTATGGGCTTCAGTCGGTATGGTGGCAGTCGCCCATCGTCCCTCCCGTCCATGCAGTGTCTTCATGGCAGTCGTCACTGCCTCTGGGGGACTTCACGATCCATTTCTGCCCCCAGAATGATGATGTCCAGGGTCCTGAGAGTAAAGATAATGAAGAGTTTAGTGTTTGAAATAGTTAATGTTAATACATATATACTTGCCTTTATGGGCTTCAGTCGGTATGGTGGCAGTCGCCCATCGTCCCTCCCGTCCATGCAGTGTCTTCATGGCAGTCGTCACTGCCTCTGGGGGACTTCACGATCCATTTCTGCCCCCAGGATGATGATGTCCAGGTTCCTGAGAGTAAAGATAATGAAGAGTTTAGTGTTTGAAATAGTTAATGTTAATACATATATACTTGCCTTTATGGGCTTCAGTCGGTATGGTGGCAGTCGCCCATCGTCCCTCTCGTCCATGCAGTGTCTTCATGGCAGTCGTCACTGCCTCTGGGGGACTTCACGATCCATTTCTGCCCCCAGGATGATGATGTCCAGGGTCCTGAGAGTAAAGATAATGAAGAGTTTAGTGTTTGAAATAGTTAATGTTAATACATATATACTTGCCTTTATGGGCTTCAGTCGGTATGGTGGCAGTCGCCCATCGTCCCTCCCGTCCATGCAGTGTCTTCATGGCAGTCGTCACTGCCTCTGGGGGACTTCACGATCCATTTCTGCCCCCAGGATGATGATGTCCAGGGTCCTGAGAGTAAAGATAATGAAGAGTTTAGTGTTTGAAATAGTTAATGTTAATACATATATACTTGCCTTTATGGGCTTCAGTCGGTTTGGTGGCAGTCGCCCATCATCCCTCCCGTCCATGCAGTGTCTTCATGGCAGTCGTCAGTGCCTCTGGGGGACTTCACGATCCATTTCTGCCCCCAGGATGATGATGTCCAGGGTCCTGAGAGTAAAGATAATGAAGAGTTTAGTGTTTGAAATAGTTAATGTTAATACATATATACTTGCCTTTATGGGCTTCAGTCGGTATGGTGGCAGTCGTCCATCGTCCCTCCCGTCCATGCAGTGTCTTCATGGCAGTCGTCACTGCCTCTGGGGGACTTCACGATCCATTTCTGCCCCCAGGATGATGATGTCCAGGTTCCTGAGAGTAAAGATAATGAAGAGTTTAGTGTTTGAAATAGTTAATGTTAATACATATATACTTGCCTTTATGGGCTTCAGTCGGTATGGTGGCAGTCGCCCATCGTCCCTCCCGTCCATGCAGTGTCTTCATGGCAGTCGTCACTGCCTCTGGGGGACTTCACGATCCATTTCTGCCCCCAGGATGATGATGTCCAGGTTCCTGAGAGTAAAGATAATGAAGAGTTTAGTGTTTGAAATAGTTAATGTTAATACATATATACTTGCCTTTATGGGCTTCAGTCGGTATGGTGGCAGTCGCCCATCGTCCCTCTCGTCCATGCAGTGTCTTCATGGCAGTCGTCACTGCCTCTGGGGGACTTCACGATCCATTTCTGCCCCCAGGATGATGATGTCCAGGGTCCTGAGAGTAAAGATAATGAAGAGTTTAGTGTTTGAAATAGTTAATGTTAATACATATATACTTGCCTTTATGGGCTTCAGTCGGTATGGTGGCAGTCGCCCATCGTCCCTCCCGTCCATGCAGTGTCTTCATGGCAGTCGTCAGTGCCTCTGGGGGACTTCACGATCCATTTCTGCCCCCAGGATGATGATGTCCAGGGTCCTGAGAGTAAAGATAATGAAGAGTTTAGTGTTTGAAATAGTTAATGTTAATACATATATACTTGCCTTTATGGGCTTCAGTCGGTTTGGTGGCAGTCGCCCATCATCCCTCCCGTCCATGCAGTGTCTTCATGGCAGTCGTCAGTGCCTCTGGGGGACTTCACGATCCATTTCTGCCCCCAGGATGATGATGTCCAGGGTCCTGAGAGTAAAGATAATGAAGAGTTTAGTGTTTGAAATAGTTAATGTTAATACATATATACTTGCCTTTATGGGCTTCAGTCGGTATGGTGGCAGTCGCCCATCGTCCCTCCCGTCCATGCAGTGTCTTCATGGCAGTCGTCACTGCCTCTGGGGGACTTCACGATCCATTTCTGCCCCCAGGATGATGATGTCCAGGGTCCTGAGAGTAAAGATAATGAAGAGTTTAGTGTTTGAAATAGTTAATGTTAATACATATATACTTGCCTTTATGGGCTTCAGTCGGTATGGTGGCAGTCGCCCATCGTCCCTCCCGTCCATGCAGTGTCTTCATGGCAGTCGTCACTGCCTCTGGGGGACTTCACGATCCATTTCTGCCCCCAGGATGATGATGTCCAGGGCCCTGAGAGTAAAGATAATGAAGAGTTTAGTGTTTGAAATAGTTAATGTTAATATATATATACTTGCCTTTATGGGCTTCAGTCGGTATGGTGGCAGTCGCCCATCGTCCCTCCCGTCCATGCAGTGTCTTCATGGCAGTCGTCACTGCCACTGGGGGACTTCACGATCCATTTCTGCCCCCAGAATGATGATGTCCAGGGTCCTGAGAGTAAAGATAATGAAGAGTTTAGTGTTTGAAATAGTTAATGTTAATACATATATACTTGCCTTTATGGGCTTCAGTCGGTATGGTGGCAGTCGCCCATCGTCCCTCCCGTCCATGCAGTGTCTTCATGGCAGTCGTCACTGCCTCTGGGGGACTTCACGATCCATTTCTGCCCCCAGGATGATGATGTCCAGGTTCCTGAGAGTAAAGATAATGAAGAGTTTAGTGTTTGAAATAGTTAATGTTAATACATATATACTTGCCTTTATGGGCTTCAGTCGGTATGGTGGCAGTCGCCCATCGTCCCTCTCGTCCATGCAGTGTCTTCATGGCAGTCGTCACTGCCTCTGGGGGACTTCACGATCCATTTCTGCCCCCAGGATGATGATGTCCAGGGTCCTGAGAGTAAAGATAATGAAGAGTTTAGTGTTTGAAATAGTTAATGTTAATACATATATACTTGCCTTTATGGGCTTCAGTCGGTATGGTGGCAGTCGCCCATCGTCCCTCCCGTCCATGCAGTGTCTTCATGGCAGTCGTCACTGCCTCTGGGGGACTTCACGATCCATTTCTGCCCCCAGGATGATGATGTCCAGGGTCCTGAGAGTAAAGATAATGAAGAGTTTAGTGTTTGAAATAGTTAATGTTAATACATATATACTTGCCTTTATGGGCTTCAGTCGGTTTGGTGGCAGTCGCCCATCATCCCTCCCGTCCATGCAGTGTCTTCATGGCAGTCGTCAGTGCCTCTGGGGGACTTCACGATCCATTTCTGCCCCCAGGATGATGATGTCCAGGGTCCTGAGAGTAAAGATAATGAAGAGTTTAGTGTTTGAAATAGTTAATGTTAATACATATATACTTGCCTTTATGGGCTTCAGTCGGTATGGTGGCAGTCGTCCATCGTCCCTCCCGTCCATGCAGTGTCTTCATGGCAGTCGTCACTGCCTCTGGGGGACTTCACGATCCATTTCTGCCCCCAGGATGATGATGTCCAGGTTCCTGAGAGTAAAGATAATGAAGAGTTTAGTGTTTGAAATAGTTAATGTTAATACATATATACTTGCCTTTATGGGCTTCAGTCGGTATGGTGGCAGTCGCCCATCGTCCCTCCCGTCCATGCAGTGTCTTCATGGCAGTCGTCACTGCCTCTGGGGGACTTCACGATCCATTTCTGCCCCCAGGATGATGATGTCCAGGTTCCTGAGAGTAAAGATAATGAAGAGTTTAGTGTTTGAAATAGTTAATGTTAATACATATATACTTGCCTTTATGGGCTTCAGTCGGTATGGTGGCAGTCGCCCATCGTCCCTCTCGTCCATGCAGTGTCTTCATGGCAGTCGTCACTGCCTCTGGGGGACTTCACGATCCATTTCTGCCCCCAGGATGATGATGTCCAGGGTCCTGAGAGTAAAGATAATGAAGAGTTTAGTGTTTGAAATAGTTAATGTTAATACATATATACTTGCCTTTATGGGCTTCAGTCGGTATGGTGGCAGTCGCCCATCGTCCCTCCCGTCCATGCAGTGTCTTCATGGCAGTCGTCAGTGCCTCTGGGGGACTTCACGATCCATTTCTGCCCCCAGGATGATGATGTCCAGGGTCCTGAGAGTAAAGATAATGAAGAGTTTAGTGTTTGAAATAGTTAATGTTAATACATATATACTTGCCTTTATGGGCTTCAGTCGGTTTGGTGGCAGTCGCCCATCATCCCTCCCGTCCATGCAGTGTCTTCATGGCAGTCGTCAGTGCCTCTGGGGGACTTCACGATCCATTTCTGCCCCCAGGATGATGATGTCCAGGGTCCTGAGAGTAAAGATAATGAAGAGTTTAGTGTTTGAAATAGTTAATGTTAATACATATATACTTGCCTTTATGGGCTTCAGTCGGTATGGTGGCAGTCGCCCATCGTCCCTCCCGTCCATGCAGTGTCTTCATGGCAGTCGTCACTGCCTCTGGGGGACTTCACGATCCATTTCTGCCCCCAGGATGATGATGTCCAGGGTCCTGAGAGTAAAGATAATGAAGAGTTTAGTGTTTGAAATAGTTAATGTTAATACATATATACTTGCCTTTATGGGCTTCAGTCGGTATGGTGGCAGTCGCCCATCGTCCCTCCCGTCCATGCAGTGTCTTCATGGCAGTCGTCACTGCCTCTGGGGGACTTCACGATCCATTTCTGCCCCCAGGATGATGATGTCCAGGGCCCTGAGAGTAAAGATAATGAAGAGTTTAGTGTTTGAAATAGTTAATGTTAATATATATATACTTGCCTTTATGGGCTTCAGTCGGTATGGTGGCAGTCGCCCATCGTCCCTCCCGTCCATGCAGTGTCTTCATGGCAGTCGTCACTGCCACTGGGGGACTTCACGATCCATTTCTGCCCCCAGAATGATGATGTCCAGGGTCCTGAGAGTAAAGATAATGAAGAGTTTAGTGTTTGAAATAGTTAATGTTAATACATATATACTTGCCTTTATGGGCTTCAGTCGGTATGGTGGCAGTCGCCCATCGTCCCTCCCGTCCATGCAGTGTCTTCATGGCAGTCGTCACTGCCTCTGGGGGACTTCACGATCCATTTCTGCCCCCAGAATGATGATGTCCAGGGTCCTGAGAGTAAAGATAATGAAGAGTTTAGTGTTTGAAATAGTTAATGTTAATACATATATACTTGCCTTCATGGGCTTCTGTCGGTATGGTGGCAGTCGCCCATCGTCCCTCCCGTCCATGCAGTGTCTTCATGGCAGTCGTCAGTGCCTCTGGGGGACTTCACGATCCATTTCTGCCCCCAGGATGATGATGTCCAGGTTCCTGAGAGTAAAGATGATGAAGAGTTTAGTGTTTGAAATAGTTAATGTTAATACATATATACTTGCCTTTATGGGCTTCAGTCGGTATGGTGGCAGTCGCCCATCGTCCCTCCCGTCCATGCAGTGTCTTCATGGCAGTCGTCAGTGCCTCTGGGGGACTTCACGATCCATTTCTGCCCCCAGGATGATGATGTCCAGGGTCCTGAGAGTAAAGATAATGAAGAGTTTAGTGTTTGAAATAGTTAATGTTAATACATATATACTTGCCTTTATGGGCTTCAGTCGGTTTGGTGGCAGTCGCCCATCATCCCTCCCGTCCATGCAGTGTCTTCATGGCAGTCGTCAGTGCCTCTGGGGGACTTCACGATCCATTTCTGCCCCCAGGATGATGATGTCCAGGGTCCTGAGAGTAAAGATAATGAAGAGTTTAGTGTTTGAAATAGTTAATGTTAATACATATATACTTGCCTTTATGGGCTTCAGTCGGTATGGTGGCAGTCGTCCATCGTCCCTCCCGTCCATGCAGTGTCTTCATGGCAGTCGTCACTGCCTCTGGGGGACTTCACGATCCATTTCTGCCCCCAGGATGATGATGTCCAGGTTCCTGAGAGTAAAGATAATGAAGAGTTTAGTGTTTGAAATAGTTAATGTTAATACATATATACTTGCCTTTATGGGCTTCAGTCGGTATGGTGGCAGTCGCCCATCGTCCCTCCCGTCCATGCAGTGTCTTCATGGCAGTCGTCACTGCCTCTGGGGGACTTCACGATCCATTTCTGCCCCCAGGATGATGATGTCCAGGTTCCTGAGAGTAAAGATAATGAAGAGTTTAGTGTTTGAAATAGTTAATGTTAATACATATATACTTGCCTTTATGGGCTTCAGTCGGTATGGTGGCAGTCGCCCATCGTCCCTCCCGTCCATGCAGTGTCTTCATGGCAGTCGTCAGTGCCTCTGGGGGACTTCACGATCCATTTCTGCCCCCAGGATGATGATGTCCAGGGTCCTGAGAGTAAAGATAATGAAGAGTTTAGTGTTTGAAATAGTTAATGTTAATACATATATACTTGCCTTTATGGGCTTCAGTCGGTATGGTGGCAGTCGTCCATCGTCCCTCCCGTCCATGCAGTGTCTTCATGGCAGTCGTCACTGCCTCTGGGGGACTTCACGATCCATTTCTGCCCCCAGGATGATGATGTCCAGGTTCCTGAGAGTAAAGATAATGAAGAGTTTAGTGTTTGAAATAGTTAATGTTAATACATATATACTTGCCTTTATGGGCTTCAGTCGGTATGGTGGCAGTCGCCCATCGTCCCTCCCGTCCATGCAGTGTCTTCATGGCAGTCGTCACTGCCTCTGGGGGACTTCACGATCCATTTCTGCCCCCAGGATGATGATGTCCAGGTTCCTGAGAGTAAAGATAATGAAGAGTTTAGTGTTTGAAATAGTTAATGTTAATACATATATACTTGCCTTTATGGGCTTCAGTCGGTATGGTGGCAGTCGCCCATCGTCCCTCCCGTCCATGCAGTGTCTTCATGGCAGTCGTCAGTGCCTCTGGGGGACTTCACGATCCATTTCTGCCCCCAGGATGATGATGTCCAGGGTCCTGAGAGTAAAGATAATGAAGAGTTTAGTGTTTGAAATAGTTAATGTTAATACATATATACTTGCCTTTATGGGCTTCAGTCGGTTTGGTGGCAGTCGCCCATCATCCCTCCCGTCCATGCAGTGTCTTCATGGCAGTCGTCAGTGCCTCTGGGGGACTTCACGATCCATTTCTGCCCCCAGGATGATGATGTCCAGGGTCCTGAGAGTAAAGATAATGAAGAGTTTAGTGTTTGAAATAGTTAATGTTAATACATATATACTTGCCTTTATGGGCTTCAGTCGGTATGGTGGCAGTCGTCCATCGTCCCTCCCGTCCATGCAGTGTCTTCATGGCAGTCGTCACTGCCTCTGGGGGACTTCACGATCCATTTCTGCCCCCAGGATGATGATGTCCAGGTTCCTGAGAGTAAAGATAATGAAGAGTTTAGTGTTTGAAATAGTTAATGTTAATACATATATACTTGCCTTTATGGGCTTCAGTCGGTATGGTGGCAGTCGCCCATCGTCCCTCCCGTCCATGCAGTGTCTTCATGGCAGTCGTCACTGCCTCTGGGGGACTTCACGATCCATTTCTGCCCCCAGGATGATGATGTCCAGGTTCCTGAGAGTAAAGATAATGAAGAGTTTAGTGTTTGAAATAGTTAATGTTAATACATATATACTTGCCTTTATGGGCTTCAGTCGGTATGGTGGCAGTCGCCCATCGTCCCTCTCGTCCATGCAGTGTCTTCATGGCAGTCGTCACTGCCTCTGGGGGACTTCACGATCCATTTCTGCCCCCAGGATGATGATGTCCAGGGTCCTGAGAGTAAAGATAATGAAGAGTTTAGTGTTTGAAATAGTTAATGTTAATACATATATACTTGCCTTTATGGGCTTCAGTCGGTATGGTGGCAGTCGCCCATCGTCCCTCCCGTCCATGCAGTGTCTTCATGGCAGTCGTCACTGCCTCTGGGGGACTTCACGATCCATTTCTGCCCCCAGGATGATGATGTCCAGGGTCCTGAGAGTAAAGATAATGAAGAGTTTAGTGTTTGAAATAGTTAATGTTAATACATATATACTTGCCTTTATGGGCTTCAGTCGGTATGGTGGCAGTCGTCCATCGTCCCTCCCGTCCATGCAGTGTCTTCATGGCAGTCGTCACTGCCTCTGGGGGACTTCACGATCCATTTCTGCCCCCAGGATGATGATGTCCAGGGTCCTGAGAGTAAAGATAATGAAGAGTTTAGTGTTTGAAATAGTTAATGTTAATACATATATACTTGCCTTTATGGGCTTCAGTCGGTATGGTGGCAGTCGTCCATCGTCCCTCCCGTCCATGCAGTGTCTTCATGGCAGTCGTCACTGCCTCTGGGGGACTTCACGATCCATTTCTGCCCCCAGGATGATGATGTCCAGGTTCCTGAGAGTAAAGATAATGAAGAGTTTAGTGTTTGAAATAGTTAATGTTAATACATATATACTTGCCTTTATGGGCTTCAGTCGGTATGGTGGCAGTCGCCCATCGTCCCTCCCGTCCATGCAGTGTCTTCATGGCAGTCGTCACTGCCTCTGGGGGACTTCACGATCCATTTCTGCCCCCAGGATGATGATGTCCAGGTTCCTGAGAGTAAAGATAATGAAGAGTTTAGTGTTTGAAATAGTTAATGTTAATACATATATACTTGCCTTTATGGGCTTCAGTCGGTATGGTGGCAGTCGCCCATCGTCCCTCTCGTCCATGCAGTGTCTTCATGGCAGTCGTCACTGCCTCTGGGGGACTTCACGATCCATTTCTGCCCCCAGGATGATGATGTCCAGGGTCCTGAGAGTAAAGATAATGAAGAGTTTAGTGTTTGAAATAGTTAATGTTAATACATATATACTTGCCTTTATGGGCTTCAGTCGGTATGGTGGCAGTCGCCCATCGTCCCTCCCGTCCATGCAGTGTCTTCATGGCAGTCGTCACTGCCTCTGGGGGACTTCACGATCCATTTCTGCCCCCAGGATGATGATGTCCAGGGTCCTGAGAGTAAAGATAATGAAGAGTTTAGTGTTTGAAATAGTTAATGTTAATACATATATACTTGCCTTTATGGGCTTCAGTCGGTTTGGTGGCAGTCGCCCATCATCCCTCCCGTCCATGCAGTGTCTTCATGGCAGTCGTCAGTGCCTCTGTGGGACTTCACGATCCATTTCTGCCCCCAGGATGATGATGTCCAGGGTCCTGAGAGTAAAGATAATGAAGAGTTTAGTGTTTGAAATAGTTAATGTTAATACATATATACTTGCCTTTATGGGCTTCAGTCGGTATGGTGGCAGTCGCCCATCGTCCCTCCCGTCCATGCAGTGTCTTCATGGCAGTCGTCACTGCCTCTGGGGGACTTCACGATCCATTTCTGCCCCCAGGATGATGATGTCCAGGGTCCTGAGAGTAAAGATAATGAAGAGTTTAGTGTTTGAAATAGTTAATGTTAATACATATATACTTGCCTTTATGGGCTTCAGTCGGTATGGTGGCAGTCGCCCATCGTCCCTCCCGTCCATGCAGTGTCTTCATGGCAGTCGTCAGTGCCTCTGGGGGACTTCACGATCCATTTCTGCCCCCAGGATGATGATGTCCAGGTTCCTGAGAGTAAAGATAATGAAGAGTTTAGTGTTTGAAATAGTTAATGTTAATACATATATACTTGCCTTTATGGGCTTCAGTCGGTATGGTGGCAGTCGTCCATCGTCCCTCCCGTCCATGCAGTGTCTTCATGGCAGTCGTCACTGCCTCTGGGGGACTTCACGATCCATTTCTGCCCCCAGGATGATGATGTCCAGGTCCTGAGAGTAAAGATAATGAAGAGTTTAGTGTTTGAAATAGTTAATGTTAATACATATATACTTGCCTTTATGGGCTTCAGTCGGTATGGTGGCAGTCGCCCATCGTCCCTCCCGTCCATGCAGTGTCTTCATGGCAGTCGTCACTGCCTCTGGGGGACTTCACGATCCATTTCTGCCCCCAGGATGATGATGTCCAGGTTCCTGAGAGTAAAGATAATGAAGAGTTTAGTGTTTGAAATAGTTAATGTTAATACATATATACTTGCCTTTATGGGCTTCAGTCGGTATGGTGGCAGTCGCCCATCGTCCCTCTCGTCCATGCAGTGTCTTCATGGCAGTCGTCACTGCCTCTGGGGGACTTCACGATCCATTTCTGCCCCCAGGATGATGATGTCCAGGTTCCTGAGAGTAAAGATAATGAAGAGTTTAGTGTTTGAAATAGTTAATGTTAATACATATATACTTGCCTTTATGGGCTTCAGTCGGTATGGTGGCAGTCGCCCATCGTCCCTCCCGTCCATGCAGTGTCTTCATGGCAGTCGTCACTGCCTCTGGGGGACTTCACGATCCATTTCTGCCCCCAGGATGATGATGTCCAGGGTCCTGAGAGTAAAGATAATGAAGAGTTTAGTGTTTGAAATAGTTAATGTTAATACATATATACTTGCCTTTATGGGCTTCAGTCGGTTTGGTGGCAGTCGCCCATCGTCCCTCCCGTCCATGCAGTGTCTTCATGGCAGTCGTCAGTGCCTCTGGGGGACTTCACGATCCATTTCTGCCCCCAGGATGATGATGTCCAGGGTCCTGAGAGTAAAGATAATGAAGAGTTTAGTGTTTGAAATAGTTAATGTTAATACATATATACTTGCCTTTATGGGCTTCAGTCGGTATGGTGGCAGTCGCCCATCGTCCCTCCCGTCCATGCAGTGTCTTCATGGCAGTCGTCACTGCCTCTGGGGGACTTCACGATCCATTTCTGCCCCCAGGATGATGATGTCCAGGGTCCTGAGAGTAAAGATAATGAAGAGTTTAGTGTTTGAAATAGTTAATGTTAATACATATATACTTGCCTTTATGGGCTTCAGTCGGTATGGTGGCAGTCGCCCATCGTCCCTCCCGTCCATGCAGTGTCTTCATGGCAGTCGTCACTGCCTCTGGGGGACTTCACGATCCATTTCTGCCACAGGATGATGATGTCCAGGGTCCTGAGAGTAAAGATAATGAAGAGTTTAGTGTTTGAAATAGTTAATGTTAATACATATATACTTGCCTTTATGGGCTTCAGTCGGTATGGTGGCAGTCGCCCATCGTCCCTCCCGTCCATGCAGTGTCTTCATGGCAGTCGTCACTGCCTCTGGGGGACTTCACGATCCATTTCTGCCCCCAGGATGATGATGTCCAGGGTCCTGAGAGTAAAGATAATGAAGAGTTTAGTGTTTGAAATAGTTAATGTTAATACATATATACTTGCCTTTATGGGCTTCAGTCGGTATGGTGGCAGTCGCCCATCGTCCCTCCCGTCCATGCAGTGTCTTCATGGCAGTCGTCAGTGCCTCTGGGGGACTTCACGATCCATTTCTGCCCCCAGGATGATGATGTCCAGGTTCCTGAGAGTAAAGATAATGAAGAGTTTAGTGTTTGAAATAGTTAATGTTAATACATATATACTTGCCTTTATGGGCTTCAGTCGGTATGGTGGCAGTCGCCCATCGTCCCTCCCGTCCATGCAGTGTCTTCATGGCAGTCGTCACTGCCTCTGGGGGACTTCACGATCCATTTCTGCCCCCAGGATGATGATGTCCAGGGTCCTGAGAGTAAAGATAATGAAGAGTTTAGTGTTTGAAATAGTTAATGTTAATACATATATACTTGCCTTTATGGGCTTCAGTCGGTATGGTGGCAGTCGCCCATCGTCCCTCCCGTCCATGCAGTGTCTTCATGGCAGTCGTCAGTGCCTCTGGGGGACTTCACGATCCATTTCTGCCCCCAGGATGATGATGTCCAGGGTCCTGAGAGTAAAGATAATGAAGAGTTTAGTGTTTGAAATAGTTAATGTTAATACATATATACTTGCCTTTATGGGCTTCAGTCGGTATGGTGGCAGTCGCCCATCGTCCCTCCCGTCCATGCAGTGTCTTCATGGCAGTCGTCAGTGCCTCTGGGGGACTTCACGATCCATTTCTGCCCCCAGGATGATGATGTCCAGGGTCCTGAGAGTAAAGATAATGAAGAGTTTAGTGTTTGAAATAGTTAATGTTAATACATATATACTTGCCTTTATGGGCTTCAGTCGGTATGGTGGCAGTCGCCCATCGTCCCTCCCGTCCATGCAGTGTCTTCATGGCAGTCGTCACTGCCTCTGGGGGACTTCACGATCCATTTCTGCCCCCAGGATGATGATGTCCAGGGTCCTGAGAGTAAAGATAATGAAGAGTTTAGTGTTTGAAATAGTTAATGTTAATACATATATACTTGCCTTTATGGGCTTCAGTCGGTATGGTGGCAGTCGCCCATCGTCCCTCCCGTCCATGCAGTGTCTTCATGGCAGTCGTCACTGCCTCTGGGGGACTTCACGATCCATTTCTGCCCCCAGGATGATGATGTCCAGGGTCCTGAGAGTAAAGATAATGAAGAGTTTAGTGTTTGAAATAGTTAATGTTAATACATATATACTTGCCTTTATGGGCTTCAGTCGGTATGGTGGCAGTCGCCCATCGTCCCTCCCGTCCATGCAGTGTCTTCATGGCAGTCGTCACTGCCTCTGGGGGACTTCACGATCCATTTCTGCCCCCAGGATGATGATGTCCAGGGTCCTGAGAGTAAAGATAATGAAGAGTTTAGTGTTTGAAATAGTTAATGTTAATACATATATACTTGCCTTTATGGGCTTCAGTCGGTATGGTGGCAGTCGCCCATCGTCCCTCCGTCCATGCAGTGTCTTCATGGCAGTCGTCACTGCCTCTGGGGGACTTCACGATCCATTTCTGCCCCCAGGATGATGATGTCCAGGGTCCTGAGAGTAAAGATAATGAAGAGTTTAGTGTTTGAAATAGTTAATGTTAATACATATATACTTGCCTTTATGGGCTTCAGTCGGTATGGTGGCAGTCGCCCATCGTCCCTCCCGTCCATGCAGTGTCTTCATGGCAGTCGTCACTGCCTCTGGGGGACTTCACGATCCATTTCTGCCCCCAGGATGATGATGTCCAGGGTCCTGAGAGTAAAGATAATGAAGAGTTTAGTGTTTGAAATAGTTAATGTTAATACATATATACTTGCCTTTATGGGCTTCAGTCGGTATGGTGGCAGTCGCCCATCGTCCCTCCCGTCCATGCAGTGTCTTCATGGCAGTCGTCACTGCCTCTGGGGGACTTCACGATCCATTTCTGCCCCCAGGATGATGATGTCCAGGGTCCTGAGAGTAAAGATAATGAAGAGTTTAGTGTTTGAAATAGTTAATGTTAATACATATATACTTGCCTTTATGGGCTTCAGTCGGTATGGTGGCAGTCGCCCATCGTCCCTCCCGTCCATGCAGTGTCTTCATGGCAGTCGTCACTGCCTCTGGGGGACTTCACGATCCATTTCTGCCCCCAGGATGATGATGTCCAGGGTCCTGAGAGTAAAGATAATGAAGAGTTTAGTGTTTGAAATAGTTAATGTTAATACATATATACTTGCCTTTATGGGCTTCAGTCGGTATGGTGGCAGTCGCCCATCGTCCCTCCCGTCCATGCAGTGTCTTCATGGCAGTCGTCACTGCCTCTGGGGGACTTCACGATCCATTTCTGCCCCCAGGATGATGATGTCCAGGGTCCTGAGAGTAAAGATAATGAAGAGTTTAGTGTTTGAAATAGTTAATGTTAATACATATATACTTGCCTTTATGGGCTTCAGTCGGTATGGTGGCAGTCGCCCATCGTCCCTCCCGTCCATGCAGTGTCTTCATGGCAGTCGTCAGTGCCTCTGGGGGACTTCACGATCCATTTCTGCCCCCAGGATGATGATGTCCAGGGTCCTGAGAGTAAAGATAATGAAGAGTTTAGTGTTTGAAATAGTTAATGTTAATACATATATACTTGCCTTTATGGGCTTCAGTCGGTATGGTGGCAGTCGCCCATCGTCCCTCCCGTCCATGCAGTGTCTTCATGGCAGTCGTCAGTGCCTCTGGGGGACTTCACGATCCATTTCTGCCCCCAGGATGATGATGTCCAGGGTCCTGAGAGTAAAGATAATGAAGAGTTTAGTGTTTGAAATAGTTAATGTTAATACATATATACTTGCCTTTATGGGCTTCAGTCGGTATGGTGGCAGTCGCCCATCGTCCCTCCCGTCCATGCAGTGTCTTCATGGCAGTCGTCACTGCCTCTGGGGGACTTCACGATCCATTTCTGCCCCCAGGATGATGATGTCCAGGGTCCTGAGAGTAAAGATAATGAAGAGTTTAGTGTTTGAAATAGTTAATGTTAATACATATATACTTGCCTTTATGGGCTTCAGTCGGTATGGTGGCAGTCGCCCATCGTCCCTCCCGTCCATGCAGTGTCTTCATGGCAGTCGTCACTGCCTCTGGGGGACTTCACGATCCATTTCTGCCCCCAGGATGATGATGTCCAGGGTCCTGAGAGTAAAGATAATGAAGAGTTTAGTGTTTGAAATAGTTAATGTTAATACATATATACTTGCCTTTATGGGCTTCAGTCGGTATGGTGGCAGTCGCCCATCGTCCCTCCCGTCCATGCAGTGTCTTCATGGCAGTCGTCACTGCCTCTGGGGGACTTCACGATCCATTTCTGCCCCCAGGATGATGATGTCCAGGGTCCTGAGAGTAAAGATAATGAAGAGTTTAGTGTTTGAAATAGTTAATGTTAATACATATATACTTGCCTTTATGGGCTTCAGTCGGTATGGTGGCAGTCGCCCATCGTCCCTCCCGTCCATGCAGTGTCTTCATGGCAGTCGTCAGTGCCTCTGGGGGACTTCACGATCCATTTCTGCCCCCAGGATGATGATGTCCAGGGTCCTGAGAGTAAAGATAATGAAGAGTTTAGTGTTTGAAATAGTTAATGTTAATACATATATACTTGCCTTTATGGGCTTCAGTCGGTATGGTGGCAGTCGCCCATCGTCCCTCCCGTCCATGCAGTGTCTTCATGGCAGTCGTCAGTGCCTCTGGGGGACTTCACGATCCATTTCTGCCCCCAGATGATGATGTCCAGGGTCCTGAGAGTAAAGATAATGAAGAGTTTAGTGTTTGAAATAGTTAATGTTAATACATATATACTTGCCTTTATGGGCTTCAGTCGGTATGGTGGCAGTCGCCCATCGTCCCTCCCGTCCATGCAGTGTCTTCATGGCAGTCGTCACTGCCTCTGGGGGACTTCACGATCCATTTCTGCCCCCAGGATGATGATGTCCAGGTTCCTGAGAGTAAAGATAATGAAGAGTTTAGTGTTTGAAATAGTTAATGTTAATACATATATACTTGCCTTTATGGGCTTCAGTCGGTATGGTGGCAGTCGCCCATCGTCCCTCTCGTCCATGCAGTGTCTTCATGGCAGTCGTCACTGCCTCTGGGGGACTTCACGATCCATTTCTGCCCCCAGGATGATGATGTCCAGGGTCCTGAGAGTAAAGATAATGAAGAGTTTAGTGTTTGAAATAGTTAATGTTAATACATATATACTTGCCTTTATGGGCTTCAGTCGGTATGGTGGCAGTCGCCCATCGTCCCTCCCGTCCATGCAGTGTCTTCATGGCAGTCGTCAGTGCCTCTGGGGGACTTCACGATCCATTTCTGCCCCCAGGATGATGATGTCCAGGGTCCTGAGAGTAAAGATAATGAAGAGTTTAGTGTTTGAAATAGTTAATGTTAATACATATATACTTGCCTTTATGGGCTTCAGTCGGTTTGGTGGCAGTCGCCCATCGTCCCTCCCGTCCATGCAGTGTCTTCATGGCAGTCGTCAGTGCCTCTGGGGGACTTCACGATCCATTTCTGCCCCCAGGATGATGATGTCCAGGGTCCTGAGAGTAAAGATAATGAAGAGTTTAGTGTTTGAAATAGTTAATGTTAATACATATATACTTGCCTTTATGGGCTTCAGTCGGTATGGTGGCAGTCGCCCATCGTCCCTCCCGTCCATGCAGTGTCTTCATGGCAGTCGTCACTGCCTCTGGGGGACTTCACGATCCATTTCTGCCCCCAGGATGATGATGTCCAGGGTCCTGAGAGTAAAGATAATGAAGAGTTTAGTGTTTGAAATAGTTAATGTTAATACATATATACTTGCCTTTATGGGCTTCAGTCGGTATGGTGGCAGTCGCCCATCGTCCCTCCCGTCCATGCAGTGTCTTCATGGCAGTCGTCACTGCCTCTGGGGGACTTCACGATCCATTTCTGCCCCCAGGATGATGATGTCCAGGGTCCTGAGAGTAAAGATAATGAAGAGTTTAGTGTTTGAAATAGTTAATGTTAATACATATATACTTGCCTTTATGGGCTTCAGTCGGTATGGTGGCAGTCGCCCATCGTCCCTCTCGTCCATGCAGTGTCTTCATGGCAGTCGTCAGTGCCTCTGGGGGACTTCACGATCCATTTCTGCCCCCAGGATGATGATGTCCAGGGTCCTGAGAGTAAAGATAATGAAGAGTTTAGTGTTTGAAATAGTTAATGTTAATACATATATACTTGCCTTTATGGGCTTCAGTCGGTATGGTGGCAGTCGCCCATCGTCCCTCCCGTCCATGCAGTGTCTTCATGGCAGTCGTCAGTGCCTCTGGGGGACTTCACGATCCATTTCTGCCCCCAGGATGATGATGTCCAGGGTCCTGAGAGTAAAGATAATGAAGAGTTTAGTGTTTGAAATAGTTAATGTTAATACATATATACTTGCCTTTATGGGCTTCAGTCGGTATGGTGGCAGTCGCCCATCGTCCCTCCCGTCCATGCAGTGTCTTCATGGCAGTCGTCACTGCCTCTGGGGGACTTCACGATCCATTTCTGCCCCCAGGATGATGATGTCCAGGGTCCTGAGAGTAAAGATAATGAAGAGTTTAGTGTTTGAAATAGTTAATGTTAATACATATATACTTGCCTTTATGGGCTTCAGTCGGTATGGTGGCAGTCGCCCATCGTCCCTCCCGTCCATGCAGTGTCTTCATGGCAGTCGTCACTGCCTCTGGGGGACTTCACGATCCATTTCTGCCCCCAGGATGATGATGTCCAGGGCCCTGAGAGTAAAGATAATGAAGAGTTTAGTGTTTGAAATAGTTAATGTTAATATATATATACTTGCCTTTATGGGCTTCAGTCGGTATGGTGGCAGTCGCCCATCGTCCCTCCCGTCCATGCAGTGTCTTCATGGCAGTCGTCACTGCCACTGGGGGACTTCACGATCCATTTCTGCCCCCAGAATGATGATGTCCAGGGTCCTGAGAGTAAAGATAATGAAGAGTTTAGTGTTTGAAATAGTTAATGTTAATACATATATACTTGCCTTTATGGGCTTCAGTCGGTATGGTGGCAGTCGCCCATCGTCCCTCCCGTCCATGCAGTGTCTTCATGGCAGTCGTCACTGCCTCTGGGGGACTTCACGATCCATTTCTGCCCCCAGGATGATGATGTCCAGGTTCCTGAGAGTAAAGATAATGAAGAGTTTAGTGTTTGAAATAGTTAATGTTAATACATATATACTTGCCTTTATGGGCTTCAGTCGGTATGGTGGCAGTCGCCCATCGTCCCTCTCGTCCATGCAGTGTCTTCATGGCAGTCGTCACTGCCTCTGGGGGACTTCACGATCCATTTCTGCCCCCAGGATGATGATGTCCAGGGTCCTGAGAGTAAAGATAATGAAGAGTTTAGTGTTTGAAATAGTTAATGTTAATACATATATACTTGCCTTTATGGGCTTCAGTCGGTATGGTGGCAGTCGCCCATCGTCCCTCCCGTCCATGCAGTGTCTTCATGGCAGTCGTCAGTGCCTCTGGGGGACTTCACCATCCATTTCTGCCCCCAGGATGATGATGTCCATGGTCCTGAGAGTAAAGATAATGAAGAGTTTAGTGTTTGAAATAGTTAATGTTAATACATATATACTTGCCTTTATGGGCTTCAGTCGGTATGGTGGCAGTCGCCCATCGTCCCTCCCGTCCATGCAGTGTCTTCATGGCAGTCGTCACTGCCTCTGGGGGACTTCACGATCCATTTCTGCCCCCAGGATGATGATGTCCAGGGTCCTGAGAGTAAAGATAATGAAGAGTTTAGTGTTTGAAATAGTTAATGTTAATACATATATACTTGCCTTTATGGGCTTCAGTCGGTATGGTGGCAGTCGCCCATCGTCCCTCCCGTCCATGCAGTGTCTTCATGGCAGTCGTCACTGCCTCTGGGGGACTTCACGATCCATTTCTGCCCCCAGGATGATGATGTCCAGGGCCCTGAGAGTAAAGATAATGAAGAGTTTAGTGTTTGAAATAGTTAATGTTAATATATATATACTTGCCTTTATGGGCTTCAGTCGGTATGGTGGCAGTCGCCCATCGTCCCTCCCGTCCATGCAGTGTCTTCATGGCAGTCGTCACTGCCACTGGGGGACTTCACGATCCATTTCTGCCCCCAGAATGATGATGTCCAGGGTCCTGAGAGTAAAGATAATGAAGAGTTTAGTGTTTGAAATAGTTAATGTTAATACATATATACTTGCCTTTATGGGCTTCAGTCGGTATGGTGGCAGTCGCCCATCGTCCCTCCCGTCCATGCAGTGTCTTCATGGCAGTCGTCAGTGCCTCTGGGGGACTTCACGATCCATTTCTGCCCCCAGGATGATGATGTCCAGGTTCCTGAGAGTAAAGATAATGAAGAGTTTAGTGTTTGAAATAGTTAATGTTAATACATATATACTTGCCTTTATGGGCTTCAGTCGGTATGGTGGCAGTCGCCCATCGTCCCTCTCGTCCATGCAGTGTCTTCATGGCAGTCGTCACTGCCTCTGGGGGACTTCACGATCCATTTCTGCCCCAGGATGATGATGTCCAGGGTCCTGAGAGTAAAGATAATGAAGAGTTTAGTGTTTGAAATAGTTAATGTTAATACATATATACTTGCCTTTATGGGCTTCAGTCGGTTTGGTGGCAGTCGCCCATCATCCCTCCCGTCCATGCAGTGTCTTCATGGCAGTCGTCAGTGCCTCTGGGGGACTTCACGATCCATTTCTGCCCCCAGGATGATGATGTCCAGGGTCCTGAGAGTAAAGATAATGAAGAGTTTAGTGTTTGAAATAGTTAATGTTAATACATATATACTTGCCTTTATGGGCTTCAGTCGGTATGGTGGCAGTCGCCCATCGTCCCTCCCGTCCATGCAGTGTCTTCATGGCAGTCGTCACTGCCTCTGGGGGACTTCACGATCCATTTCTGCCCCCAGGATGATGATGTCCAGGGTCCTGAGAGTAAAGATAATGAAGAGTTTAGTGTTTGAAATAGTTAATGTTAATACATATATACTTGCCTTTATGGGCTTCAGTCGGTATGGTGGCAGTCGCCCATCGTCCCTCCCGTCCATGCAGTGTCTTCATGGCAGTCGTCACTGCCTCTGGGGACTTCACGATCCATTTCTGCCCCCAGGATGATGATGTCCAGGTTCCTGAGAGTAAAGATAATGAAGAGTTTAGTGTTTGAAATAGTTAATGTTAATACATATATACTTGCCTTTATGGGCTTCAGTCGGTATGGTGTGGCAGTCGCCCATCGTCCCTCCCGTCCATGCAGTGTCTTCATGGCAGTCGTCAGTGCCTCTGGGGGACTTCACGATCCATTTCTGTCCCCAGGATGATGATGTCCAGGGTCCTGAGAGTAAAGATAATGAAGAGTTTAGTGTTTGAAATAGTTAATGTTAATACATATATACTTGCCTTTATGGGCTTCAGTCGGTATGGTGGCAGTCGCCCATCGTCCCTCCCGTCCATGCAGTGTCTTCATGGCAGTCGTCAGTGCCTCTGGGGGACTTCACGATCCATTTCTGCCCCCAGGATGATGATGTCCAGGGTCCTGAGAGTAAAGATAATGAAGAGTTTAGTGTTTGAAAAAGTTAATGTTAATACATATATACTTGCCTTTATGGGCTTCAGTCGGTATGGTGGCAGTCGCCCATCGTCCCTCCCGTCCATGCAGTGTCTTCATGGCAGTCGTCAGTGCCTCTGGGGGACTTCACGATCCATTTCTGCCCCCAGGATGATGATGTCCAGGGTCCTGAGAGTAAAGATAATGAAGAGTTTAGTGTTTGAAATAGTTAATGTTAATACATATATACTTGCCTTTATGGGCTTCAGTCGGTGTGGTGGCAGTCGCCCATCGTCCCTCCCGTCCATGCAGTGTCTTCATGGCAGTCGTCAGTGCCTCTGGGGGACTTCACGATCCATTTCTGCCCCCAGGATGATGATGTCCAGGGTCCTGAGAGTAAAGATAATGAAGAGTTTAGTGTTTGAAATAGTTAATGTTAATACATATATACTTGCCTTTATGGGCTTCAGTCGGTATGGTGGCAGTCGCCCATCGTCCCTCCCGTCCATGCAGTGTCTTCATGGCAGTCGTCACTGCCTCTGGGGGACTTCACGATCCATTTCTGCCCCCAGGATGATGATGTCCAGGGTCCTGAGAGTAAAGATAATGAAGAGTTTAGTGTTTGAAATAGTTAATGTTAATACATATATACTTGCCTTTATGGGCTTCAGTCGGTATGGTGGCAGTCGCCCATCGTCCCTCCCGTCCATGCAGTGTCTTCATGGCAGTCGTCACTGCCTCTGGGGGACTTCACGATCCATTTCTGCCCCCAGGATGATGATGTCCAGGGTCCTGAGAGTAAAGATAATGAAGAGTTTAGTGTTTGAAATAGTTAATGTTAATACATATATACTTGCCTTTATGGGCTTCAGTCGGTATGGTGGCAGTCGCCCATCGTCCCTCCCGTCCATGCAGTGTCTTCATGGCAGTCGTCAGTGCCTCTGGGGGACTTCACGATCCATTTCTGCCCCCAGGATGATGATGTCCAGGGTCCTGAGAGTAAAGATAATGAAGAGTTTAGTGTTTGAAATAGTTAATTTTA
This sequence comes from Haliotis asinina, assembly GCF_037392515.1. NCBI lineage: Eukaryota > Metazoa > Mollusca > Gastropoda > Lepetellida > Haliotidae > Haliotis > Haliotis asinina. The sequence continues at coordinate 20,753,635 of NC_090286.1, read as the reverse complement.
ATACATATATACATGCCTTTATGGGCTTCAGTCGGTATGGTGGCAGTCGCCCATCGTCCCTCCCGTCCATGCAGTGTCTTCATGGCAGTCGTCAGTGCCTCTGGGGGACTTCACGATCCATTTCTGCCCCCAGGATGATGATGTCCAGGGTCCTGAGAGTAAAGATAATGAAGAGTTTAGTGTTTGAAATAGTTAATGTTAATACATATATACTTGCCTTTATGGGCTTCAGTCGGTATGGTGGCAGTCGCCCATCGTCCCTCCCGTCCATGCAGTGTCTTCATGGCAGTCGTCAGTGCCTCTGGGGGACTTCACGATCCATTTCTGCCCCCAGGATGATGATGTCCAGGGTCCTGAGAGTAAAGATAATGAAGAGTTTAGTGTTTGAAATAGTTAATGTTAATACATATATACTTGCCTTTATGGGCTTCAGTCTGTATGGTGGCAGTCGCCCATCGTCCCTCCCGTCCATGCAGTGTCTTCATGGCAGTCGTCAGTGCCTCTGGGGGACTTCACGATCCATTTCTGCCCCCAGGATGATGATGTCCAGGGTCCTGAGAGTAAAGATAATGAAGAGTTTAGTGTTTGAAATAGTTAATGTTAATACATATATACTTGCCTTTATGGGCTTCAGTCGGTATGGTGGCAGTCGCCCATCGTCCCTCCCGTCCATGCAGTGTCTTCATGGCAGTCGTCACTGCCTCTGGGGGACTTCACGATCCATTTCTGCCCCCAGGATGATGATGTCCAGGGTCCTGAGAGTAAAGATAATGAAGAGTTTAGTGTTTGAAATAGTTAATGTTAATACATATGTACTTGCCTTTATGGGCTTCAGTCGGTGTGGTGGCAGTCGCCCATCGTCCCTCCCGTCCATGCAGTGTCTTCATGGCAGTCGTCAGTGCCTCTGGGGGACTTCACGATCCATTTCTGCCCCCAGGATGATGATGTCCAGGGTCCTGAGAGTAAAGATAATGAAGAGTTTAGTGTTTGAAATAGTTAATTTTAATACATATATACTTGCCTTTATGGGCTTCAGTCGGTATGGTGGCAGTCGTCCATCGTCCCTCCCGTCCATGCAGTGTCTTCATGGCAGTCGTCACTGCCTCTGGGGGACTTCACGATCCATTTCTGCCCCCAGGATGATGATGTCCAGGGTCCTGAGAGTAAAGATAATGAAGAGTTTAGTGTTTGAAATAGTTAATGTTAATACATATATACTTGCCTTTATGGGCTTCAGTCGGTATGGTGGCAGTCGCCCATCGTCCCTCCCGTCCATGCAGTGTCTTCATGGCAGTCGTCACTGCCTCTGGGGGACTTCACGATCCATTTCTGCCCCCAGGATGATGATGTCCAGGGTCCTGAGAGTAAAGATAATGAAGAGTTTAGTGTTTGAAATAGTTAATGTTAATACATATATACTTGCCTTTATGGGCTTCAGTCGGTATGGTGGCAGTCGCCCATCGTCCCTCCCGTCCATGCAGTGTCTTCATGGCAGTCGTCAGTGCCTCTGGGGGACATCACGATCCATTTCTGCCCCCAGGATGATGATGTCCAGGGTCCTGAGAGTAAAGATAATGAAGAGTTTAGTGTTTGAAATAGTTAATGTTAATACATATATACTTGCCTTTATGGGCTTCAGTCGGTATGGTGGCAGTCGCCCATCGTCCCTCCCGTCCATGCAGTGTCTTCATGGCAGTCGTCAGTGCCTCTGGGGGACTTCACGATCCATTTCTGCCCCCAGGATGATGATGTCCAGGGTCCTGAGAGTAAAGATAATGAAGAGTTTAGTGTTTGAAATAGTTAATGTTAATACATATATACTTGCCTTTATGGGCTTCAGTCGGTATGGTGGCAGTCGCCCATCGTCCCTCCCGTCCATGCAGTGTCTTCATGGCAGTCGTCAGTGCCTCTGGGGGACTTCACGATCCATTTCTGCCCCCAGGATGATGATGTCCAGGGTCCTGAGAGTAAAGATAATGAAGAGTTTAGTGTTTGAAATAGTTAATGTTAATACATATATACTTGCCTTTATGGGCTTCAGTCTGTATGGTGGCAGTCGCCCATCGTCCCTCCCGTCCATGCAGTGTCTTCATGGCAGTCGTCAGTGCCTCTGGGGGACTTCACGATCCATTTCTGCCCCCAGGATGATGATGTCCAGGGTCCTGAGAGTAAAGATAATGAAGAGTTTAGTGTTTGAAATAGTTAATGTTAATACATATATACTTGCCTTTATGGGCTTCAGTCGGTATGGTGGCAGTCGCCCATCGTCCCTCCCGTTCATGCAGTGTCTTCATGGCAGTCGTCACTGCCTCTGGGGGACTTCACGATCCATTTCTGCCCCCAGGATGATGATGTCCAGGGTCCTGAGAGTAAAGATAATGAAGAGTTTAGTGTTTGAAATAGTTAATGTTAATACATATGTACTTGCCTTTATGGGCTTCAGTCGGTGTGGTGGCAGTCGCCCATCGTCCCTCCCGTCCATGCAGTGTCTTCATGGCAGTCGTCACTGCCTCTGGGGGACTTCACGATCCATTTCTGCCCCCAGGATGATGATGTCCAGGGTCCTGAGAGTAAAGATAATGAAGAGTTTAGTGTTTGAAATAGTTAATGTTAATACATATATACTTGCCTTTATGGGCTTCAGTCGGTATGGTGGCAGTCGTCCATCGTCCCTCCCGTCCATGCAGTGTCTTCATGGCAGTCGTCACTGCCTCTGGGGGACTTCACGATCCATTTCTGCCCCCAGGATGATGATGTCCAGGGTCCTGAGAGTAAAGATAATGAAGAGTTTAGTGTTTGAAATAGTTAATGTTAATACATATATACTTGCCTTTATGGGCTTCAGTCGGTATGGTGGCAGTCGCCCATCGTCCCTCCCGTCCATGCAGTGTCTTCATGGCAGTCGTCACTGCCTCTGGGGGACTTCACGATCCATTTCTGCCCCCAGGATGATGATGTCCAGGGTCCTGAGAGTAAAGATAATGAAGAGTTTAGTGTTTGAAATAGTTAATGTTAATACGTATATACTTGCCTTTATGGGCTTCAGTCGGTATGGTGGCAGTCGCCCATCGTCCCTCCCGTCCATGCAGTGTCTTCATGGCAGTCGTCACTGCCTCTGGGGGACTTCACGATCCATTTCTGCCCCCAGGATGATGATGTCCAGGGTCCTGAGAGTAAAGATAATGAAGAGTTTAGTGTTTGAAATAGTTAATGTCAATACATATATACTTGCCTTTATGGGCTTCAGTCGGTATGGTGGCAGTCGCCCATCGTCCCTCCCGTCCATGCAGTGTCTTCATGGCAGTCGTCAGTGCCTCTGGGGGACTTCACGATCCATTTCTGCCCCCAGGATGATGATGTCCAGGGTCCTGAGAGTAAAGATAATGAAGAGTTTAGTGTTTGAAATAGTTAATGTTAATACATATATACTTGCCTTTATGGGCTTCAGTCGGTATGGTGGCAGTCGCCCATCGTCCCTCCCGTCCATGCAGTGTCTTCATGGCAGTCGTCAGTGCCTCTGGGGGACTTCACGATCCATTTCTGCCCCCAGGATGATGATGTCCAGGGTCCTGAGAGTAAAGATAATGAAGAGTTTAGTGTTTGAAATAGTTAATGTTAATACATATGTACTTGCCTTTATGGGCTTCAGTCGGTGTGGTGGCAGTCGCCCATCGTCCCTCCCGTCCATGCAGTGTCTTCATGGCAGTCGTCAGTGCCTCTGGGGGACTTCACGATCCATTTCTGCCCCCAGGATGATGATGTCCAGGGTCCTGAGAGTAAAGATAATGAAGAGTTTAGTGTTTGAAATAGTTAATGTTAATACATATATACTTGCCTTTATGGGCTTCAGTCGGTATGGTGGCAGTCGTCCATCGTCCCTCCCGTCCATGCAGTGTCTTCATGGCAGTCGTCACTGCCTCTGGGGGACTTCACGATCCATTTCTGCCCCCAGGATGATGATGTCCAGGGTCCTGAGAGTAAAGATAATGAAGAGTTTAGTGTTTGAAATAGTTAATGTTAATACATATATACTTGCCTTTATGGGCTTCAGTCGGTATGGTGGCAGTCGCCCATCGTCCCTCCCGTCCATGCAGTGTCTTCATGGCAGTCGTCAGTGCCTCTGGGGGACTTCACGATCCATTTCTGCCCCCAGGATGATGATATCCAGGGTCCTGAGAGTAAAGATAATGAAGAGTTTAGTGTTTGAAATAGTTAATGTTAATACATATATACTTGCCTTTATGGGCTTCAGTCGGTATGGTGGCAGTCGCCCATCGTCCCTCCCGTCCATGCAGTGTCTTCATGGCAGTCGTCACTGCCTCTGGGGGACTTCACGATCCATTTCTGCCCCCAGGATGATGATGTCCAGGGTCCTGAGAGTAAAGATAATGAAGAGTTTAGTGTTTGAAATAGTTAATGTTAATACATATATACTTGCCTTTATGGGCTTCAGTCGGTATGGTGGCAGTCGCCCATCGTCCCTCCCGTCCATGCAGTGTCTTCATGGCAGTCGTCACTGCCTCTGGGGGACTTCACGATCCATTTCTGCCCCCAGGATGATGATGTCCAGGGTCCTGAGAGTAAAGATAATGAAGAGTTTAGTGTTTGAAATAGTTAATGTCAATACATATATACTTGCCTTTATGGGCTTCAGTCGGTATGGTGGCAGTCGCCCATCGTCCCTCCCGTCCATGCAGTGTCTTCATGGCAGTCGTCACTGCCTCTGGGGGACTTCACGATCCATTTCTGCCCCCAGGATGATGATGTCCAGGGTCCTGAGAGTAAAGATAATGAAGAGTTTAGTGTTTGAAATAGTTAATGTTAATACATATATACTTGCCTTTATGGGCTTCAGTCGGTATGGTGGCAGTCGCCCATCGTCCCTCCCGTCCATGCAGTGTCTTCATGGCAGTCGTCAGTGCCTCTGGGGGACTTCACGATCCATTTCTGCCCCCAGGATGATGATGTCCAGGGTCCTGAGAGTAAAGATAATGAAGAGTTTAGTGTTTGAAATAGTTAATGTTAATACATATATACTTGCCTTTATGGGCTTCAGTCGGTATGGTGGCAGTCGCCCATCGTCCCTCCCGTCCATGCAGTGTCTTCATGGCAGTCGTCAGTGCCTCTGGGGGACTTCACGATCCATTTCTGCCCCCAGGATGATGATGTCCAGGGTCCTGAGAGTAAAGATAATGAAGAGTTTAGTGTTTGAAATAGTTAATGTTAATACATATATACTTGCCTTTATGGGCTTCAGTCGGTATGGTGGCAGTCGCCCATCGTCCCTCCCGTCCATGCAGTGTCTTCATGGCAGTCGTCACTGCCTCTGGGGGACTTCACGATCCATTTCTGCCCCCAGGATGATGATGTCCAGGGTCCTGAGAGTAAAGATAATGAAGAGTTTAGTGTTTGAAATAGTTAATGTTAATACATATATACTTGCCTTTATGGGCTTCAGTCGGTATGGTGGCAGTCGCCCATCGTCCCTCCCGTCCATGCAGTGTCTTCATGGCAGTCGTCAGTGCCTCTGGGGGACTTCACGATCCATTTCTGCCCCCAGGATGATGATGTCCAGGGTCCTGAGAGTAAAGATAATGAAGAGTTTAGTGTTTGAAATAGTTAATGTTAATACATATATACTTGCCTTTATGGGCTTCAGTCGGTATGGTGGCAGTCGCCCATCGTCCCTCCCGTCCATGCAGTGTCTTCATGGCAGTCGTCAGTGCCTCTGGGGGACTTCACGATCCATTTCTGCCCCCAGGATGATGATGTCCAGGGTCCTGAGAGTAAAGATAATGAAGAGTTTAGTGTTTGAAATAGTTAATGTTAATACATATATACTTGCCTTTATGGGCTTCAGTCGGTATGGTGGCAGTCGCCCATCGTCCCTCCCGTCCATGCAGTGTCTTCATGGCAGTCGTCACTGCCTCTGGGGGACTTCACGATCCATTTCTGCCCCCAGGATGATGATGTCCAGGGTCCTGAGAGTAAAGATAATGAAGAGTTTAGTGTTTGAAATAGTTAATGTTAATACATATATACTTGCCTTTATGGGCTTCAGTCGGTATGGTGGCAGTCGCCCATCGTCCCTCCCGTCCATGCAGTGTCTTCATGGCAGTCGTCAGTGCCTCTGGGGGACTTCACGATCCATTTCTGCCCCCAGGATGATGATGTCCAGGGTCCTGAGAGTAAAGATAATGAAGAGTTTAGTGTTTGAAATAGTTAATGTTAATACATATATACTTGCCTTTATGGGCTTCAGTCGGTATGGTGGCAGTCGCCCATCGTCCCTCCCGTCCATGCAGTGTCTTCATGGCAGTCGTCACTGCCTCTGGGGGACTTCACGATCCATTTCTGCCCCCAGGATGATGATGTCCAGGGTCCTGAGAGTAAAGATAATGAAGAGTTTAGTGTTTGAAATAGTTAATGTTAATACATATATACTTGCCTTTATGGGCTTCAGTCGGTATGGTGGCAGTCGCCCATCGTCCCTCCCGTCCATGCAGTGTCTTCATGGCAGTCGTCAGTGCCTCTGGGGGACTTCACGATCCATTTCTGCCCCCAGGATGATGATGTCCAGGGTCCTGAGAGTAAAGATAATGAAGAGTTTAGTGTTTGAAATAGTTAATGTTAATACATATATACTTGCCTTTATGGGCTTCAGTCGGTATGGTGGCAGTCGTCCATCGTCCCTCCCGTCCATGCAGTGTCTTCATGGCAGTCGTCACTGCCTCTGGGGGACTTCACGATCCATTTCTGCCCCCAGGATGATGATGTCCAGGGTCCTGAGAGTAAAGATAATGAAGAGTTTAGTGTTTGAAATAGTTAATGTTAATACATATATACTTGCCTTTATGGGCTTCAGTCGGTATGGTGGCAGTCGCCCATCGTCCCTCCCGTCCATGCAGTGTCTTCATGGCAGTCGTCACTGCCTCTGGGGGACTTCACGATCCATTTCTGCCCCCAGGATGATGATGTCCAGGGTCCTGAGAGTAAAGATAATGAAGAGTTTAGTGTTTGAAATAGTTAATGTTAATACATATATACTTGCCTTTATGGGCTTCAGTCGGTATGGTGGCAGTCGCCCATCGTCCCTCCCGTCCATGCAGTGTCTTCATGGCAGTCGTCACTGCCTCTGGGGGACTTCACGATCCATTTCTGCCCCCAGGATGATGATGTCCAGGGTCCTGAGAGTAAAGATAATGAAGAGTTTAGTGTTTGAAATAGTTAATGTTAATACATATATACTTGCCTTTATGGGCTTCAGTCGGTATGGTGGCAGTCGCCCATCGTCCCTCCCGTCCATGCAGTGTCTTCATGGCAGTCGTCAGTGCCTCTGGGGGACTTCACGATCCATTTCTGCCCCCAAGATGATGATGTGCAGGCTATGTTTGCCCAAGGTATGCGTTTTTGTCTCTACGACGATCCTACTAATAAAGGTAAACAAAGCTTATCTCTTTCATACTTACCACAGGCGTTATTACTGCATGAATGTAGTATCTGAGCCGCTTTTAGCAATATTTCAACAATGTCACAAATTGGAACAAATATAAAATGATATTAACAAAGAATTATATGGAAAAGAAATATGTCGTTTCGTGTAAAACAAGATTTAACCTGAATATGAAGCTAAAATATTGCAATATTTTACCAGATGGTGGTCAGAGGTCTCCAGAACACTGCCCTAAAAGAGATCATATAGGACTTGCTCTGTCTGGGAACGACCTACTGAAGAAATTAATGCTGAGTAAGCACTAAATTATGATATCTCTATGACAACATCATGCAGGGCATGCATGAGGAGGCCATATCTACCTAACCGCCTAAGTTGGGCCCACTGGGGAATGCCGAGAAAAACTAGGGGCACAGAGTGTACCAACCCTAACTTTCTGCAACAACCATCCTGACTGGACAGTCAGGCCCTAGCACCGAACCTACTCAACAGTTTCAGCGGCTGAGAGCAACGCGAAAAGTGCAGGCACTGTAGAGCCACCATCAGACATGAACTCATCCCATCAGTCTCTTGGAGAAGCAGTGTACTGAAGAAACGGGTGGCGAGGGATCAAAACCGAATCCAAAATGTGCCAGGGTTCCTGCGTCTGAAAGAAACGGGTCATGGAATCACATTTTTAACGTATGTAGATTTGCTTGATAACAGTGTGTAAGTGTGGTTTCTGCCGTTTTTAGCAATTTTCCAACGGGTCGTCATTGACACGGTTTAGGAATGTAACTGCAGTACTCATGTTCTCTCAATCACAAGCGAGTACTTGCGGGGTTCGAGGGATATATTTATGTAAATGGTAGTCTAGATTTGTTCTAAGACATACATAATTCAATCATAAATATCATGGCGCTGCACAGACACAATGTAACCATGTTATTTATAACACTTTCAGGATTAACAATTCATTTGTATATGATTTACAAATCGCTTTACATAAATCATATTACCCTTTATACAGAGATCATGCACATTGATATATTACCTCCTCAAAGGGACGCAGGCTGGATTAAGATACTATATAAATTTATGATAAAGTTTATGGAACACTAGCATGTACAGATTATGTTATACACTTCCAGAAATAATATACATACATGATATATAAGATACCTCTAACCCCTGTTTACACATACAAAATGTACATTTATATCCTGTGCAATGCACTTTGTCTATACCTCTGTGAAGTACACAGGTAAGTTGAATAAACACTACCATACATATAATACATTACTTACTAAAATACTACATATATAGCAAGGCTTAAGATACAGGTAAGATTTCCGCCCGTATCCCACCCCTGCACCCCTCTCCCAAAACATGTAAAGTATACACCTCTGCTGTCCTCCAGAGTAAATGGAGCCAGTGCCTTCTAGGAGTTGAATAAAAATGTCTCTCTCGACACTACAGTGATACATATATTCGGCTAGATGTAGAGCAAAGTAGTGTCGCCGAGTGTGTGTTGGTAGTTGCCTTTTGATGCACCACCGCCGGTTTTCGATCAGGTTTGTACAGGCACCGGTGGTATGATTTGGTACTAAATACAAACAATTATTAATGAAAATGGCGGATCATTTGCAAATTATTCGCGCGCATATACTCTACTGCATACACTAACCTTAAAATATTGAATATTACCCCCAAACTCCTAAATCCCCATTAAACGCTTTAACCATCCAAACATTTATACCATCGCCCCTTTTAGAATATTAGATCGGGGAATAAATCCCCGGGACCGCATTTCTTACTAAAAACAGAGGGGGGTACGGGCGGAACTCTTTCAAAATACATAATGGTCAACCTTAGATTCCAGATAAAGTAATACATGAACTTACCCTATGTTCCCTGGCGCAGAAGGGAGAAATAGTCTGCTGATGAGCCAAACGTTTGAAGTTTGACCTCACATGACTGAAACGATCACGTGACCCCAGAGAACAATAAAACCCCAATCACAGGCCAAGCCCATGACTGCCCAAGTGACAATACCCAGGAACCTATATACAACAAAGAGGCTAAACTATCCAAGTGCTGGAGTTAACACAGGTATTTCAGGAAATTAAATGTTACATGCTTAGGTTTAAGTCATGAAATATTTAGGCTTAGGTTATTAATTTACTTCATATAAGTTTAATATGATGATGATTTAAAATCTAACAATATACTACTTACAAACATACTGCTACACGAATGCGAAAAGCATATGCTGGATTTTAAAAATAAACCTGTAACAGGTTGTCTTGGTCGTCCGTTGCCCTCGGAATTTATCACGTATCCCTTTTAACTTGGTTGAGAAAGTAAGTGCATGATTTGGAAAGCTATAGCTAGTTTTATGCTGTTTGTGTTTCTCTGTGATCTCTACTGTCCTGCTAATCAGTAATGGATACTGATAGTAAGACAAGAGCGTGAGAGGAGTGGAACAATGGTGACCAATCAGCCACCCGTGTACTCCTGAGACATGCTATTGTCAATCAGACAATCAGTGCCCTGACTTCATTGTCCGCCAGTCAGTATAAACACACTATATGTGAAGGGGAAAATAAGAAAAGGACGTTATAGAACGGAAAGTGAACAGTTTATGTACCGTCCATGCGACTAACCACAAACGCTTACAAAACAAAACCAGTAATAGTTCCAACTGTTTACTCAATGCTGTCTTCTGGAATGTTCAGTTTTCCACACACAAAAAATCCACAGATATAGCTGACTTGCTTATGGAATATGACATTGATGTTTTATTCTTAACTGAAACTTAGCTTCAAGAGGCACTGAAATGACACCACCAGGATTCCCTCATGTGCATGTCCCGACACCTTCATCTAAAAATAAACTTTGTGTTTTGGCGATGCATCCCACACAAGAACTGTAGATGTTTTACTTGTTTATGTATGTGATAACAGGTCACTCTATAAACTTAACGAATCATTTATCTTGTGGGCTGTGTGGCCCATTCTACAAATAATCACCTTATAATACATACCTAGATATCAGAACTGCTCATGTTATGTTGAAGTGATTCTTTACCGTTCAGTACAAAATAATAAGGAATCAGCCACAGATACGGGATCAATATAAAAAGAAATCGCCCTAAATGATTTATACCATGTTTACACATGGGAGTGTAACGCAGTTTATGTCACGTGACTACTGACTAACCCTCCAAACTCTGTTTCCATATTTTGGGAGATAGCCTAGTGGTTGGTATAGTGTGTAAAGCCCATTTCTGGTGATATTGCTTGAAATTGTTTAAAACCCCTGCAAATCCATACTCACCTACTTTCATCTGTTCAATCAGACTGTACGTTTTAAATAACTGGTGATGTTTTTCTAGTCAATACCTGAGTCAGTATTCCTTAGTCAAGTTTAAAGTTTGAAGGCCGAAAGTTGAGGTTAACTCTATTCCTGGTGGGTTTCGGCATTTGAATCCCGAATCGGAACATTTTGTTCAGATTCGGAGTTATGAACAGCAATGTCAATATACATTATCTCACCCTTCTAAGGTACTAGGGGCCGCTACTAAACCTGGGTATCGTAAAAACATGAACACACAAACCTACATTTTTCCATGTTTCAGCCTCAAGTTAGACTTTTCTTCATATTCGGGTTTCGGCATTTGAATCCCAAATCTGAATATTCTTTTTCAGATTCGGGATTCGAATCCCGACACTGATATAGATACTATAGATACTAGATACTATTACAAACATGTCACTCCTACGTGGACCACCATCCTTCCCACCACACACCTGTCACTCCTAAATGTACCAACTCTCCTCCCACTGCACACTGGTTCCACCTATCTGTGTTCACCTCTCCCCCCGCAACACATCTGTCACTCCTAACTGTATCTACCTCTCTTCCTTCTGCACACCGAACCTCCAACCTGTATTTACGTCTCGTTCTTCTACAACCTGTCACTCCTACCTGTATTCACCTCTCATCCCACTACACACCTGTCACTCCTAAATGTACCAACTCTCCTAGCACTGCACACTGGCCCCTCCTGCCTGTGTTCACCTCTCCTCCCACTACACAAACGTCTGTATCCACCTCTCCTTCCACTACACACCTGTCACTCCTACCTCTACCTACCTTTCTCCCACAATACATCTGTCACTCCTACCTGTATCTACCTCTCCTCCTGCAATACGACTGTCACTTCTACCTGTATCCACCTCTCCTTCCACTACACACCAGTCACTCCTACCTCTACCAACCTCTCCCATACTATACATCTGTCACCCCTACGTGACTTCCACCTGTATCTACCCCGGCAACACATCTGTCACTCCTAACTGTATCTACCTCTCTTCCTTCTGCATACAGAACCTGTATTTACGTCTCGTTCTTCTACAACCTGTCACTCCAAACTGCATTCACCTCTCCTCCCACTATACATCTGTCACTCCTACCTGTATCCACCTCTCCTCCCACTACACACCTGTCACTCCTACCTGTACCACCTCCCTTCCCACTACACACCTGTCACTCCTAAATGTACCAACTCTCCTCCCTCTGCACACTGGCCCCTCCTACCTGTGTTCACCTCTCCTCCCACTACGCACCTCTCTGTATCAACCTCTCCTTCCACTACACACCTGTCACTCCTACCTGTATCCACCTCTTCCCCGCAACACATCTGTCACTCCTAACTGTATCTACCTCTCTTCCTTCTGCATACGGAACCTCCTACCTCTTTCTACGTCTCGTCCTTCTACAAACTGTCAGTCCTACCTGTTTCCACCTCTCTTCCTACTAAACACCTGTCACTCTTAACTCTACATACCTCTCCTCTAACTACGCACCTGTAACGTCTACCTGTGTGCGCCTTACCTCCCACTACACACCTCTCACTCCTTCCTGTATATACCTCTCCTCCCACTGCACACCTCTCATTCCTACCTCTATCCACCCATCCTCCCACTCCAAATTTGTCACTTCTACCTTTACCACATTTTCTCAAACTACACATCGATAACTCCTACCTGTATCCTCCTCTCCTACTATTACACACATATCACTCCTACCTGTACCACCTCCCTTCCCACTACACACCTGTCAATCCTAAATGTACCAACTCTCCTCCCACTGCACACTGGCAATTCCTACCTGTGTTCACCTCTCCTTCCACTACACACCTGTCTGTATCCACCTCTCCTTCCACTACACATCTGTCACTCCTACCTGGATGTACCTCTCTTCCCTCTGCATAGCTGTCACTCCTACCTGTATCCACATCTCCTTCCACTACACACCGGTGACTTCCACCTGTATCTACCTCTCCCACCGCAACACATCTGTCACTCCTAACTGTATCTACCTCTCTTCCTTCTGCATACCGAACCTCCAACCTCTATTTACGTCTTGTTCTTATACAACCTGTCACTCCTACCTGTATCCTCCTCTCCTACCACTACACACCTGTCACTCCTAAATGTACCAACTCTCCTCCCACAGCACACTGGCCCCTCCTACATGTGTTCACCTCTCCTCCCACTGCACACCTGTCTGTATTCACCGCTCCTTCCACTACACACCTGTCATTCCTACCTGTATCTACCTCTCCTCACGTCACACGACTGACACTTCTACCTGTATTCACCTCTCCTCCCTCTGCACAGTTGTCACTTCTACCTCTATCCACCTCTTCTCCCACTACACACCGTTGACTTCCACCTATATCTACCTCTCCCCCGCAACACATCTGTCACTCCCAACTGTATCTACCTCTCTTCCTTCTGCATACCGAACCTCCTACCTCTATCTACGTCTCGTCCTTCTACAAACTGTCACTCCTACCTGTTTCCACCTCTCCTACCAGTACACATCAGTCACTTCGACCTCTACCAACCTCTCCCCCACTATACATCTGTCACTCCCACGTGTATGCACCTCTCCTCCCACTACACGCCGGTGACTTCCACCTGTATCTACCTCTCAACCCCTCAACACATCTGTCACTCCTAACTGTATGTACCTCTCTTCCTTCTGCATACCGAACCTCCTACCTCTTTCTACGTCTCGTCCTTCTACAAACTGTCACTCCTACCTGTTTCCACCTCTCCTACCACTACACACCTGTCACTCCTAACTCTACATACCTCTCCTCTAACTACGCACCTGTAACGTCTACCTGTATATACCTCTCCTCCCACTGCACACCTCCCATTCCTACCTCTATCCACCCATCCTCCCACTCCAAAGTTGTCACTTCTACCTGTACCACGTTTTCTCCCACTACACATCGATAACACCTACCTGTATCCTCCTCTCCTACTATTACACACCTGTCACTCCTACCTGTACCACCTCCCTTCCCACTACACACCTGTCACTCCTAAATGTACCAACTCTCCTCCCTCTGCACACTGGTCCCTCCTACCTGTGTTCACCTCTCCTCCCACTACACACCTGTCTGTATCCACCTCTCCTTCCACTACACACCTGTCACTCTTACCTGGATCTACCTCTCCTCCCGCCACACGACTGTCATTCTACCTGTATCCACCTCTCCTACCTCTGCACATCTGTCACTCCTAACTGTATCTACCTCTCTTCCTTCTGCATACCGAACCCCCTACCTCTATTTACGTCTCGTGCTTCTACAAACTGTCATTCCTACCTGTTTCCACCTGTCCTCCCACTATACATCTGTAACTCCTACCTGTATCTACTTCTCCTCCCGCTACACACCGGTGACTTCCACCTGTATCTACCTCTCCAAACTCAACACATCTGTCACTCCTGACTGTATCTACCTCTCTTCCTTCTGCATACCGAACCTCCTACCTCTATTTACGTCTCGTTCTTCTGCAACCTGTCACTCCTACCTGTATCAACCTCTCCTCCCACTATACATCTGTCACTCCTACCTGTATCCACCTCTCCTCCCACTATACATCTGTCACTCCTACCTGTATCCACCGTACCTACCACTACGCACCTGTCACTCCTAAATGTACCAACTCTCCTCCCACAACACACTGGCCCCTCCCACATGTGTTCACCTCTCCTCCCACTGCACACCTGTCTGTATTCATCGCTCCTTCCACTACACACCTGTCATTCCTACCTGTATCTACCTCTCCTCACGTCACACGACTGACACTTCTACCTGTATTCACCTCTCCTCCCATTACACACCCGTCACTCCTACCTGTATCCTCCTCTCCTCCCACCATACATCTGTCACTCCTACCTGTATCCACCGTACCTACCACTACACACCTGTCACTCCTAAATGTACCAACTCTCCTCCCACAACACACTGGCCCCTCCCACATGTGTTCACCTCTCCTCCCACTGCACACCTGTCTGTATTCACCGCTCCTTCCACTACACACCTGTCATTCCTACCTGTATCTACCTCTCCTCACGTCACACGACTGACACTTCTACCTGTATTCATCTCTCCTCCCTCTGCACAGTTGTCACTTCTACCTCTATCCACCTCTTCTTCCACTACACACCGGTGACTTCCACCTGTATTTACCTCTCCCCCCTGCAACACATCTGTCACTCCCAACTGTATCTACCTCTCTTCCTTCTGCATACCGAACCTCCTACCTCTATCTACGTCTCGTCCTTCTACAAACTGTCACTCCTACCTGTTTCCACCTCTCCTTTCAGTACACATCAGTCACTTCGACCTCTACCAACCTCTCCCCATCTATACATCTGTCACTCCCACGTGTATGCACCTCTTCTCCCACTACACACCGGTGACTTCCACCTGTATCTACCTCTCAACCCCTCAACACATCTGTCACTCCTAACTGTATGTACCTCTCTTCCTTCTGCATACCGAACCTCCTACCTCTATCTACGTCTCGTCCTTCTACAAACTGTCACTCCTACCTGTTTCCACCTCTCCTACCACTACACACCTGTCACGCCTAACTCTACATACCTCTCCTCTAACTACGCACCTGTAACGTCTACCTGTGTGCGCCTTACCTCCCACTGGACACATGTCATTCCTTTCTGTATCCACCTCTCCTCCCACTACACATCTGTCACTCCTACCTGTATATACCTCTCCTCCCACTGCACACCTCCCATTCCTACCTCTATCCACCCATCCTCCCACTCCAAAGTTGTCACTTCTACCTGTACCACGTTTTCTCCCACTAACACATCGATAACTACTACCTGTGTCCTCCTCTCCTACTATTACACACATATCACTCCTACCTGTACCACCTCCCTTTCCACTACACACCTGTCACTCCTAAATGTACCAACTCTCCTCCCACTGCACACTGGCCCCTCCTACCTGTGTTCACCTCTCCTCCCGCCACACGACTGTCACTTCTACCTGTATCTACCTCTCCTCCCTCTGCACAGTTGTTACTCCTACCTGTATCAACCTCTCCTCCCACTACACACCGGTGACTGATACCTGTGTCAACCTCCCACTGCACACTGGCCCCTCCTACCTGTGTTCACCTGTCCTCCCACTACACACCTGTCAGTCTTACCTTTAGCACTGTTGTCTTCTCCCACTACACATCGGTAACTCCCACCTCTATCGGTATTTTCCTCTCCTGGTACACCCGTCGTCTTGCCATCTTTACCTTTACCTGCACTCCCTGCTACTACCCACCCCTCCCTCTTATCTAGATCCGACCCATGACAGTTTCTCTCGCTATCCCTCTCCATCCTCTTTACCCCTTATGATACAGAGTATCATCCTGATGTATGTCCTTTTAATATCTGCATTCAAATTGTAACATATTGTCTGAGATATTTTTTGATAATTCAGTGTTGTTTTCAAGTAGTCACAACGAGTGGTCAATCGTTATCATGTGATACAACGTGACTGCCGGTGTTTTACTGCAATTCTTCTCTGTTCAAGTTTGGGTGCGGAATTAGAGACCAGGTAATTCGTGCCATTCGTGATAAACTATTCCTATTATTGAATTGAAGATATGTTGTGGAGTGCAATATTCTCGCTGGAATAGGGACAGTGACATTATCTGTTTCAGAATGGACGCCTTCCCCAAGTGTTCTGTCTGCCAGCAACAATTTACTCTGAAAGGCCCTGCCCCCTACCTACTGCCCTCTCTTCATGCTGTGTGTGAAACGTGTGACATCTGCAGCTGCTGGTGTCATATCATGCTCTACATGTCAGAGACAGGTCAACCTCATAGACACAAACCTCCAGAAGGATGTAGTCAGACAGAAGGAAATACTTCATCTGACAGACAAACATTGCCCTACTGAGCTTCTCTGTACACATGAAGATGACGGCAACCAGGCTGTGT
Organism: Haliotis asinina; assembly: GCF_037392515.1. Lineage (NCBI taxonomy): Eukaryota > Metazoa > Mollusca > Gastropoda > Lepetellida > Haliotidae > Haliotis > Haliotis asinina. The sequence continues at coordinate 20,736,871 of NC_090286.1, read as the reverse complement.
GTTGGTGTCAGGAGTGTGAGGAGTTACTCTGTGAATACTGCCAGAACATGCATAATAGTTTTAAAGCTACCAGACGACAAATTCAACACGAGGGAACTGGATAAATTGAAAGCCGACATCTCTACCTTCGGGCCTGTCAGTGGACATGGATCAGCATCTGATAAACACACACTTACAGGTGCTTACTTCTTACTTTAACGATGGGCATTAATATTGACAGTAATACCGATAGAGCTTTATCAAAAATGAAAAACAGTTTGAAACATTGATTTACACTTTCCTATTACATAATGCCACCTTAAGATGGCATATGGACGCTGTATTTAGACATTTCCAATAACAATAATTCAGTGAAACATTTAAATCAGCTGAGGAAGCATTTGCTGGTTATCATGACATAAAAGGCTTGAATGGTGAGCAGCTGTGGGCTATCTTATAGACAAAGGTACACGGACCGCCGAATTCCATTTAATTGACACGAAGAACGCACGCAGGCAGGTAAGTACTTGTTAGTCTGTAGGCATGTGTATATACGTCGCGTTGTTTATTAGGTAAGTACATCAACATTTGAACATTTTGTACATATAATGTTCACATTGTCAACTGCCACAGTTTGGTAAGGTTATTTTTCATTACCTTGAAAACATTTATGAAATAGAAAAGAACAAAATTAAAAACAGTACTGTTTACATCTTTTTTCCCATGCTATGTTATCGGAATGGATACATAGTATTCTGATATATATCAGAAACACATTCCCAAACATCCTTATGATTTGAATAGAAATATTAACGAATAGTCACAAGTTAACGACATTAGCAAATACACAGCTTGGTAATCAACACTCAGGTTTTGTACAATATGTTATCCTGGTATTGTGTACACATAATGGACAAGGATCCTTCTTAGTATCATTACCCGACAGCAGTCACATTTTGTGTAAATCTTCACTGTTAAACAGATCCAGATGTGTCGTGGAAATGGTATGCTAAGATGGAATACCCCCCCCCCCCTTCCCCAAAGTCCTGAACATCGAGCTTCCTCTTTATTTGTTCATGTCTGTAAACAGAAACAAGGACCATTTTGACATTGCTATGTGAGTCAAGTCAGTTTCGTAATTGTTGACGTTACACTACTGATGTGCGCCCTTCTCAAACAGGATATGTTACTGGCTCTGCGCTAACGTGCAACCACGGGGATGTTGTACAGGACGCTGCTGAAATACTTTCACACTGAGCGCTTTCAGTATCACTGAAATCCATTGGGAGCCCAATTTTCTTATCAAAGACATGAGACTGGTTATAATGCGTGTATGTTTTCCATCTTCTGATTGCGTGGTAGGGCACTGGATTTAGACTCATTAAAGCATTGGCTCCTGGGGTTTGAGGGTGCGAGGTGTACTATCTCCAAGGATAAAGATCCAGAGGGGCTTGAGGTGTCGGGAAGTATGGGGTTGAGGGATGCGAGGTAGTTAACTTTCCTTAATAAGGTGGCCACTATATAACGTTAAAAGAATCATATGTCAATATATACTTTGATGCATGAAAAAGTAACCTGTAAAATATTCCCCCTTGGAGACTATACGTAAAGAGCATTTATGGATAGCAAGTTAATATGCCTAAGTAATGAGTTTGCTCATATATATTAAGCAGATAATACAATTTTGTGTTTCTAAGCCGGAGTAAACGTTGAAACTGCAAGCTCAGTATTCAATGGAGTTTATAGCTTTATTTTCATGAATATTATTGGAATGGGTTTAACAAGGTGATGACGTCACTTTCACCATTCACAGGTGTAAAAAGTCTCTTTGACTTTGGTGAGACATGATCTTCGATTACTTAAATGTCAGTTATATAAAACTAACTGGCAACATTGAAAGTCCTCCCGGCAAAATTGTATATTGTTGATAAACTTTGCAATGAACTTCGTAAATATATACGAATATGATCAATTTGCTGTTAAAATATTTGGTGTTGGAATTATAAACAGTGTTGGAATGATAAATAACCATATTTTCTAGTCAATACATATGACGCGACAACCTGTGTCCAGCCCAGCAAGTGTGTTCAGACTGTGATAAGTGATTGAAGCGGACGTAGAAGTTACCTGTTGATACTGTCTCTGTTGAACACTCAGGTGTAAAAACATCGTCAAACAACTACTTTGTCGGTGTTTTCTTTACTAACTAGTATAAAAGGAGTTTAGAATACAATGGTAGTTTTATCATAATATGAAGTTTATACAAATGTGTTTTCAGTCGGCAAGCGTCTATTTCTGACTACAGACAGCGAACAAGCTCAACCTAACAATTTCGTACACAATGTTTCATGGCGTGTTTATTTCATTGTCAGTCAGTGTAAATTTGCATGGAAAAAATTTAGAATACCGACACAAATATTTTCACAGTGTTATAATGTCCATTTATATCAGAATTCTGACACAATTCACACACAGACAAAAATTGCAGCCGATATTCAGTGCGCTGTTTCACTGAAACGAGGTTGAGAATAAAATGTCTAATTTGTTGTCTTAAGTCGGGAAATGTGTTAAATTGCAAACAAAATGTATATTTCCAGGTCCTCAACTACAACTGGACACTGCTCGAACCAACACAGACATGTGCCACAGACGGTCAGCTGGTCAACTCGCAGCCCGCCACAGGTTACGGAAATATGAGGGTACATGTGCCTCCAACTCCATCCTCCTTCCTCCATCCCCCTCTACTGTCACCCCTGCCCCACACACCCCACAATACTGGGAGACACACTCTAGGGCGGGTGTGGTGAGTAGAGGGTGGTGGCTTGTCCTGGAGGTGGGTGTGGTGGAGGAGAGCCAGGTGGACAGTGAGATGTATGTTTATCGACAGTGCCGCTCCTGGTGTGTCGGTGTAGGGAGATGTGGCACACACCCGGGGGGTCTCTGTACCGGTGTGTGGCAGCAGGGGAGGAGGGGAAGTGTTACAGTAACACAATGTCTGACACACCCGGCACACAGGCCACAATCCACTATGGCGTTGTGCTGGATGTGGGGAGGGAGAGACTCGCCTTCATCGACCTGGACAGAGAGGTTGTTTTAGCCAAGGTGGATGTTGAGTGGAGGGAGTCTCTTCTTCCCATGTTTGCTGCTGGGCCGCCAGGTCTCTACACAGTCAACATGAAGGTGATAAGTGGGGCAGATATCACCATGACTGACACCAAGAAGTCACTTATCTATGACGCCTTGAATTAGACAATAAAATAAACACGGCATTGTGTAAACAGGTAAGTGTGATTTATTTATTTATATTTTTTATATTTTAAATTGTCAAATGTAATTGTAGTGATTGAGACAAGAATGTAACGAGGTCAGCTAAATGTGAAGATGTTCAGATTCGAATCGGAAGTCAAAGTTGAGGCTGAAACATGGAAAAATGTAAGTTTGTGTGTCCACGTTTTCACGATACCCCGCTTTACTAGCGCCATAAAGATAAATATCCATCCATACATACATACATACATCCATACATACATCCATCCATACATACATACATACATACATACATACATACATACATACATACATACATACATACATACATACATACATACATACATACATACATACATACATACATACATACATACATACATACATACATACATACATACACACACAAACACACACACACAGATACATGCATACACACACAGACACACACACAGACACACAGACACACACACACACACACACACACACACACACACATACACACACACACACACACACACACACACACACACACACATTCCACGCAGTGGTCGATGGGCCCATTTTCTACCAACACGACGCTGCAGCGTTCGACGGCCCGGATCCCCAGCGCCGATTGTTATTGCATCGGGCCTTCAGTTTGAAATATGTTTACGCCCTTGTAGCCCTCAGTATATTTTCTCCAAAATAGAGTCTTTGGAGACCCATCCATGAGTGAGTGAGGAGAACGATTAATTATAAAACTACAAATAAATAGATAGCACATACATTGTAAAAACCTGTCAACGAAGGACAGACTATAGAGGACAATACAATATAAAAATGAACTATAGGTTGCCAAGAACTGAAGATAGATGACTATACTAAGGACCATGGGGATTTACAGTACATTTGTTTCCTGCATGGACTCTAGCTGGATTTACATCGTCCCGTCAGCCGTTAGCAATTTAGACAAATCTAGCCATACAATAAAAGAACACTTATTCTACGATTATAAACCTGGAAAACTTAAATTTACATAAAATGTTTTGGGAAATGTGTACCCTCTCAGGAAGGCAATGCTTTTACAGTACTTTAAACCCCTTTGAGGGTACAGCCACTAACGATTTGAGGTACTATTTTAATCTTCCCAATCATAAAATATTTTATGTACTTACAATTCATTCAACAAATCTAATTCCTATAAAATGCAATAATTAAAGGAGGACTAACATTGCTGAAAAGATCCTTCATAGTTAGTGAATTAAAAGACTGATCCCGTGTGATGGAATACTCAACACAATCAAGCAGGACATGCTTCACTGTGATTCTTTCATCCCAAGGGATGCAGAACGGAGGATCCTTGCTTTTCAAAAGGTATTCATGAGTATATCTCGTATGGCCAATACGACATCGCTGCAAAATGACCTCTTCAAATATAGACTGACAACCCAAGTGGGTATACCCAATATAAGGTTTTATTGCATGTAATTTATTTACACCCACTTGGGTGTCCCACTTCTTTTGCATCAGATCACGAATATACGATCTAATTGTAGCTTTATAATCAGAGTATGGAATAAGTGGTGTCACAGATTTGTTGAGTGCTGCCTTGGCTGCCAGATCAGCCATTGTGTAATCAGCAAAGCCTACGTGGCTTGGTAACCAACAAAACATGATGTCGTACCGGCCAGTAGCAAGATCATTATACATTTCTATAATTTCTATTAAAAGTGGATGTTTACATAACAGGTTTCTAATTGCCTGGAGGCAAGAGAGAGAGTCTGAATAGGTTATATACTGTTTAGGTCTAGGATGTCTTTCAATATATTTAAGAGCCGTTCATATAGCGTTTGCTTCTGCTGTGAAAATAAAACTGTTATCCGGTAATCTGATAGATATTGTTCTGGATCCAATGACAGTGCCACAAGCAACTGCGCCACCATCCTTGGACCCATCTGTAAATAAGGATTTGTATGTACTATAGTTAATTTTGAATTGATTATATTCTTGCTTATAATGTAATTCACTTGTTTCTGTTTCTTTAAACCTCGTCAGTGTTAGGTCAACTTCGGGTCTTATTAGCTGCCAAGAAGGAGACGAAAGAAGACGGGAAGGAGATATATTGGCTAGCTCAATGCCGCCAGCAGAAAGAAAAGGTTTCACTCTTGGTCCAAGAGGAGAACAAGAGAAGACTTTTTATTGTATAGATCCTCATAAAGAGGATTAAAAGACAGTTAAATGCAGGATTGGCCTCCTTAGAATATAGTTTTGTTATATATTGTAAGGAGAGTTTTATACGTCGTTGAGTAAGAGATGGCTCATCGGCCTCGACGTAAAGACTCTCAATAGGAGAAGTTCTAAATGACCCAAGACAAAGTCTTAGACCTTGATGGTGGATAGAATCAAGTATTTTGATTTTACTTTTACAGGCTCCCCCATAAACGATGGAGCTATATTCAAGTTTCGAACGGATGAGAGATCTGTATAGGTGGAGTAGGGCACTTTGGTCTCCTCCCCACTTAGAACTGGAAACAACTTTTAACAGATCAAATGCCTTCCGGCATTTAGTTTTAAGGGATTTAATGTGGGGTAGAAACGTTAAGTGTGAGTCGAAATTAAACCCAAGAACTTGGCCTCCTTTTCTACTTTATGCGGTTAATACTTTCTGCAGAAATGCAAACAATTTGTTTTTGTTATAGAAAATTTAAACTCGTTTCCAAGTGACCATTTTTCAGTTTTATTGAGACAAATCTGTAATTGCCACTCTATTGTATGCATATTTCTGCCTGTACAAGAAACGTGAAAAGCATCCACAAATAATGATCCATCAATTGAATCGCTTAAAACCTTAGAAAGACTATTGATTTTAATACTAAATAAAGACACAGCAAAATACTGCCTTGTGGGACACCCTAATCGTGATGAAAGTAGTCTGAGAGAGTTGATCCCACACGTACTTGAAACTGTCTGTCAGTTAAGAAATAGATATGAATTGAGGCAAGCGACCTCTCAACCCAAAAGAGAGTAAATCTTTAAAAATACCAAGCTTCCAAGTAGTACCATACGCTTTTACAAAATCAAAAGTTTGATTCTGCATGTTGTTTTTTAATGAAAGGATTTTTTAACAAATGATTCAAAACGACACAAGTGGTCAATTGTGCTTCGGTCTTTACGCAACCTACGTTGTATATCAGTGATGAGATTGTTGGTTTCCAAAATCCAAACTAAGCGATTATTTACCATTCGCTCCATGGTTTTGCAAACGCAACTAGTTAAGGAAATAGGTCGATAATTTGATGGATCTTTCTGATCCCTGCCAGGCTCTGGAATAGGAACAAATATGGATTTTCGCTATGAAGGGGGGAAATGTTGCGTTATCCAAATATAGTCAAAAAGTAACGTTTCGAGACATGATTCAGGCAAGTGTTTTACGATGTGGTAAAGGATATCATCAGGTCCTGTTGCAGTATCGTGAGCCTGTGATAGCGCAGCATGAAGTTGATGCAATGAAAATACCTCATTATAATCTTCACCATTATCAGATATAAAATTCGCTGTTTTCATTTTTGGTGTGTTGTTACATTATTTAAGTTATGTACAGTCAGATGAAGGCAAAAATACTTCTCTGCTTTCTTCCTCTTTTTCCTAGCCTGTTTGCATTCATCATTAAACCATGGTTTATGGATGTGCGGGTTTACAGAGGACTCAGGAATAGTTTCATAGCTACATGTTATAGTTCGTCCGAGAACATTTTAATTGGATCACGTACATCCATTAAAAGGTCTGGCTTAAGTTCTTCAAGGCAGGTGGCCTGAAATAAGGACCAATTGGCCTTTGAAAAATTTCATCTTGTTACAGGCGGATCATCGGAAGGGCTAATTGCTGAAAGTACTGTTGGAAAATGGTCACAACCACAAAGATCATTATGAACTGACCATTCAAATTCATTATAAACGTTTGAATCAGTGAGTGACTGGTCTAAATAAGAATATGTTCCCGTTGCAGGGTGTAAATATATGTCAGAGCCATCACTGAATGTACATAAATTATAATTAGATATAAACTCTTCAAGAACTTTCACTTTACTGTTGGTATCAGGACTTCCCCATAATGGGTTATGTCCATTGAGTTCACCCATTATGGTACAATATTTTGGTAATTGGTCAAATAAATCTTGAAGATGAGTCTGGTGAAGAAAGGAAGAAGGAGAGATATACAAGGAACAAAAACAAAAAATTATATGTAAAGTTAGACAAACAGGAACAACCTGAAGATTGGTTTTAAGAGGAGCAAGGCTATGAATAATACCATGTCTCACAAATATGGAAGATCCACCAGTAGATAAGAATGGTATTTACGCAACTCAAACTTATCATTTTGTTTGAAGTACGTTTTTTTGAAAACTAAATGCTGATAGTTTAAAGTCATGTGCTAGTAATTGTACTTCATTAAAATTGGTCCTAAGTCATCTACAATTCCGTTGGATTAAGGAGTTATTGTTCATTTAATAGCAGGGGGTAGTTCTGGAGACAGACTTTTCCCCTTCCGAGGTGAACTGCTTCTATTTCGCGCATGGCAATGAGGAGAGGCGTCCATGTCTTCTAAAAGTTGAAACTTCCTATGTGTTTGTACAGGATCACGTGATCCCTTTTGTACTCGATCAGATTTTTGTCTGTAATCTACCTTTTGGCATTTTTCACAACAGGAGATATTGTTTGCAAGCAACAACTGATAGAATATAGTACACCTGATGGCTGAGGGGAGGCTTCATTTATTAAATGTTTTGCCTCATGATACCTGACATTCTTTTGGATTTGGATTTTGACAGTGTCATATTCACGTTTCCAGTTATGACATGACTCTGACGAAGACATATGATCTCCAAGACAATTGACACATTTTGGAGAAGACAAACAGTCAGAACCTTCATGATCATCTTTACCACATCAATAGCGTGTTGCACGATTCCTGCAGGATTGGGCACCGTGATCAAACTTTTGACACTCGTAACAACGAAGTGGGTTTGGAATATACTGTTCTTCGATGTTACAATATCCAGCTTTTATGTACTGTGGGTGTTGGGGTTGTGAAAAAGAAATTAAGTATGTGTTGGTATTTAAAGTTTCTCCATTTTTCTTAAACGTGAATCGTTTAACACGAGTGACTCCTTGATTTTGCAGTTCAGTAACTATTTTCTTTAAACTCATGTGGGCAAACCAGGGATCTCTGTCTCTCAAAATGCCTTTTGCTACTGTTCAGAGACTTGTGCGGAGAAACTGATACTTCAGTATTGGTAAGCTGTTTTGAGGCAATGAGGGTAGCAGATTGTTTTGCCATTTTACACGCTATAAGGAGAAACCCTGATCTAATTTTTCTAACAGCTAACATCATCAACAAGTCAATAAATTGCTTTTGATGTCGCAAATGGATTTAGTTTTGGCGGTTCACCGTCAGTAGAATCTACTCCATGTATTTGGATACCTGTTTGTGGTGCTGTCCTCATCAGAGGACACACACTCATCTAGTGCTCGTTTATGTTTTGTATGTTGAGCAATGGTTGATAATAGAAAGTTCATGTAGACACGCTTTATCGTTGTACAAGCTGGACCGTCACATGAAGACATGCTGGAATGTACTTGTAGGTATGCTGAAGACATTCTGGAACATTACATACAGACGTGCTGGAGTGTTCATGTAGACAAGCTGGAATGTTACATATAGATATGCTGGATCAATACATGTAGACATGCAGGAACATTCATGTAGACACGCTCGATCGTTACATATAAACATGCTGGAATGTACATGTAGACATGCTCCAATGTACAGATAGATAGATAGATAATCTTTATTTCCTCCAGTTTGATGAAGATTACAATGTGCAGTTATGATATATTTTACGTTAAATGATTATGATGAATGGGTGTTTCATTCAGGATTGTTCATATACATACAAGTGTTTTAACATGTGTCGCCATTTCCTTATAAAACGGCTTACAATAATTATTACGTTTGCCCACACACCCCTCTCTAGTTCCATGATACATTCTGTTGGGCATCCACCGAGTAGAAATGCAAGAATAACATCGTCATCTTGATCCCAGATCTTAACAAAAGTATCTTCATCCAAAATATCACATATAGAGTTCCTTTCTGTCATTCATATTAATTGTACATGACATAAACACGTGCTTTACAATATCATTGGCGACAGTTTTACAATAACATTCTCTTGAAACTATTTCAGCTGCTCCATATCTTGCAATGTCAGTGAACTGGTCATTCTTCTCTGTGGCTAACATCCAGAGATAATGTTCCTTACTGGATCTTATATTAACATATCTTGACAGAGTTAGTCTGGAGTTAAGATGGACATGAAATAGATTGTCTCTATGAGATTTAATGGCATCATTCACGGCCCTGGACCAGCTTTCCTTATTAATAAATTGACTATTATTGATATAGTTTGCTAGTATATCGTTTAGGTTATACTTATGTACAAGTTGCAGCATATTATATATCGGGGATGTTCTACTACATACGTTGCATGCAGAGCTATCCGAACACATGAATTGGCCAAGGCGAACTAGAAACATTACTTTAAAAACATAGTTATACTTTGCATTACATAACCTTCCTAACAGGTAGAGTGCTCTTCTGTCTATGTAGTACTGGCTACCACATATTGCTAGAATGTTACATATAGATATGCTGGATCAATACATGTAGACATGCAGGAACATTCATGTAGACACGCTCGATCGTTACATGTAGACATGCTCCAATGTACATGTAGGCATGCTGGAGCGTTCTTGTACACATAATGGAATGTACATGTAGACATGCTGGATCGTTACATGTAGACATACTGCAATGTGCATGTAGGTATGCTGTAGCTTACATGTTGACATTTTTTAGCTTTACATGTAGACATGCTTTATGGCTAGATATAGACATGCTGGAATGTACATGTAAAAATGCTGGAACGTTTTTGTAGACATGCTGGAACGTTACAGGTAGACATTCTGGATCAATACCGGTAGATATGCAGGAACATTTATGTAGACATGCTGGATCCTTACATATAAACATGCTGGAACGTACATGTAGGCATTCTGAAATGTAGGTCTGCTGGAGCGTACATTTATACATTTTGGAATGATACATCAAGACATGTTGGATCGTTGCAGAAAGACGAAGATTCATGTACATATGCTCTATCGTTATATGTAGACATGCTGGAATGTACATGCAATCATGCTGGTGAATTCATGTCGACATGCTAGAATGTACACGTAGGTATGCTGGATCGTACATGTAGATTTTTTGGAACGTTACCTGTAGACATTCTGGGATATATCTGTAGACATGCTTGATCGTTACATATAGACATGCTGGAATGTACATGTAGACATTCTGGAACGTTTCGTGTAGACATGCTCAATCGTTACATTTGGAACGTTTCATGTCGACATACTGGAATATACATGTAGACATGCTGTAACGGTTCACTTAGATATCACGTAGACATTCTTGTAGACGTGCGGAATCGTTACATGTAGATGTGCTGGAATGTAGATATGGACACGCTGCTATATACATGTACACATGCTGGATCTTTACTTTGAGATATGCAGGAATGTAGATGTAAACATGATGGAATGTAGACACTGGAACATTACATGTAGGTATGTTGGGGCGTACATGTATACATGTTGGATCGTTACATGTATACATATTGGATCGTTATATGTAGACATGTTGGAAAGTTCATGTAGATATGTTCGAAAGTACATGTAGACATTCTGGAACGTTACATGTCAGTATACTGGAATGTTACATGTAGACGTGCTGGAACATTCATGTAGACATACCTGAATGTTCTTGTAGACATGCTGGAATCTAGTATGTAGACATACTGGAAAGTTACATATAGACATGCTTGAATCTACATGTAGACATGCTGGAACCTTCATGTAGACATGCGGGAAAGTTACATATAGACATGCTGGAATCTACATATAGACTTGTTGGAATGTACATTCAGACATTCTTCACCGTTACCTGTAGATATGCTGGAACATCTTTATAGACATGCTGGATCGTTACATATAGACATACAGGAATGTACATGTAGATATTCTTAAACGTTGCATGTAGACATGCTGGATCATTACATAGAGACATGCAGGGATTTACATGTGGACATGGTGCAAGGTGCATGGTGGATCATTACGTGTAGACATGCTGGAGAGTTCATGTAGATATTCTGGAATGTACATGTAGACATGCTGGAGCGTTCATGTAGACATGTTGGAATGTACATGTGAACATGCTGCAGTGTACATGTAGGCATGCTGGAGCCTTCATGTAGACATTCTGGAATGTACATGTAGACATGCTGGAAAGTACGTTTTGGATCATTACGTGTAGATATGCTGGAATGTAATTGCAGATATGCCGGAACATTCATATAGGCATACTGGAATGTACATTTAGGTATATTGAAACGTTACTTGTAGACATTCTGGAACATTACCAGTAACTATGATGGAACGTTCCCTGTAGACATGCCGGAACGTTACATGTAGACATGCCGGAGGGTTCATGTTGACATGGTGGAATGTACATGTAGGTATACTGAAGCGTACATGTAGACTTTCTGGAACGTTACATATTGAAATACTGGAACATTCATGTAGACATTCCAAAACGTTACATGTAGACATGCTGGGACGTTACATGTAGACATGTTGGAACATTCATGTAGACACGCTTTATCGTTGTACAAGCTGGACCGTCACATGAAGACATGCTGGAATGTACATGTAGACATGCTGCAATGCACATGTAGGCATGCTGGAGCGTTCGTGTAGACATGCTGGAATGTACATGTAGAGATGCTGGAGCATATATATATACCGTCTCTTCAAGTGGGATCAAACTTGGAGTGAGCAAGTCTTGAGGGCGTGTGAAATTGACTTCTGTATTCTTATGGTTAATTTATGACAATGTCTTTTTTGGCTCTTTAGGAAATTAAACGGCGTTTTCAACTGTTGCGTTTCCAATGGATTCCAGCACATAATGAGTTTACACTATGTATATTGAAGTGTCAAATGTTCCATACACTCACATGAACTAAATCACATATTCACTTCATTGTACAAAATGCAACGTAGTTCCGTCTTTGTGCACAGATGTACACATAAAATATAACATTGTGTATTTAACATTGGTGCAATATTGAACCAAATGAGGAATATTTAAAAGTTTTAATAAGATGCTATATAGAGAGAGGTGTCGTCAGTGTCGATTCATGCATTCGTCCATAATAGAACCAACAGACCAGTAACATGGTCATAATACAATTCTCACCTGAATATTTGAATTTGAGCAGAATAATCTCTGGACGTCTGAATTAGGAATAATAGCATATATGAAAACGAATCGCCGTACATAAAACAAAGTGCAAACTTCGAAATATTACCAACATTTGATTAATTATCAACCTAACAGCTCGCACTGGGGAAAGTGTAATTACATTTATACTGGTTACAGGAGCACTTGAAACCCCAGGACTGCCTAGTGTTCCTTATAACACGACATCGACGTAGGGGTAGCCTAGTGGTTTAAGCGTTCGCTCGTCACACCAACCATACGGGTTCGATTTAGGTAAAATGTTTTAAGCTCGTTTCAGGCGTTCCCCGCCGTGATGTAACTGTTACATTGCTAACAGCAGGGTGATACGAAAGTCACTCACATCGGTGTGAAGGAAGAACGGACTGCAGAATACACTTTTTTGACTGGAATGTTCAGAGGATTCTTTGAGTACATCAAGGTAAAGGTGCGCTGACAGCAAAATCCAATTTCTCTAAAAACCGCGTATGAATTCACAACCATGACGTCTCCTTCCGAGACTTCATCATAGAGCGTTCTGAAGAGTTTGTATCCCACTTCAACATCATCAGCGTACGTTGGACCCAGTTTCCAACCCCCCCCCCCCCCATCGGCTTTCCGAAGAACACCATAACCGATGACGTCATTAGAAAATGTATCCGCAGCTATGTACACATAGGCCGAAGTTGCAATGATGCATTTATGAAAGAAAATAGTTCTCTTGACTGGAAGTATCCGTGCATCGTACTCCTCGACAGGTCCAAGGAGGGCACCAGTTACCGGAAGTACGCGAAACTTTGTGTCCAGTAAAAGTGGAATCTTGACATTCATCTTTTCCTTTGTCAGCATTTGTATTTCATGTAAGGGTTTGAAACCTTCTTGAAATTTAGGATTCAGCGCCAGGATTGAAATGTTTTTCTCCCTACATTTTGATAGTGATGTTGTTTTCAGCTTCTTCCCGATCATCTGATTGTGATAGTCTTCATCAACGACGAGACATGCTCCGTGAGAAGCAGTATCGTCGAAACCAAACACGGTACAACAATACAGACTTATGAAAAAAAACACACTTGACTGAATGACTGATTTAACATTTAAAGTAATATCCGTAGTTGTTCTTCACCGTGAAGCTCCCGGGGTAGAATGGGCCTTCAGCAACCCATGCTTGCCATAAAAGGCGACTATGCTTGTCGTAAGAGGCGACTAACGGGATCGGGTGGTCAGGCTCACTGACACATGTATTCGGTTCCCAATTGCGCAGATCGATATTCATGTTGTTGATCATTGGATTGTCTGGTCCAGATTCGATTATTTACAGACCACCACCACATAGCTGGAATATTGCTGAGTGTGGCGTAAAACTAAATTCAATCACTCACTCACTCCGTAATTGTTCTGCCGAAGAGAGTAAAGTGAGTGGGTTTAATTTTACTCCGCAGTCAGCCACATGCAAGCAATATCACAGCCATATGTAAATAATCAAGCCTGGACCAGACAATACAGTGATCAACAACATAAACATCAACTACAACTAGGATACGATAACATGTGTCAACCAAGTCAGCGAGGCTGACCACCCAAACACGTTAGTCGCCTCGTACGATAAGCATGGGTTGGTGAAGATCGTTTGTAACCAGGACCTTCACAGGTCTTTCGAGGGTTGAACACAGTATACATTAATAGTGAACGTAAACGTCGTGCAAGTTATAAAATAGACAGTATGACAAGTAGGACCAGCATTTAATAAGACGACAGTCCAGAGCCATTCCTTACAGAAGCGATCTGTCGTTCAGTAGCATCTAAAGCCAGGTCACCATGCTAGAGACGTCTTTTAGCTGCGTTTTACCCTAGCAGTATGGACAGAATGCATTTAGCCACTTATTGACGGCTTCAATTTATTGAAAAAATAGTGCATTACTTCCCCTACTGCCACAATCAACCATCCATCTCATTTCAAATGTGTTTGAATGCAGTCAAGCCGTATGTAACGGCGGAAGTGCGTTAGAGCTGTAGTGAGAGATGTAGCGTTGTCATGGTTAGAATTGCAAATGTCAGTCTACAAAGTACTGGGGTCAAAACAATATCGAATGACGGGAGTTCGACCGTTGGCACAAAATGATCCCCAAACCATTACGTCGTTGTCCTCTGCGTCCTCTGCGTTTGGTTCAGTCTAACCTGTTTCCTCACTCATCTCATCTCATCCTTAGCGTTAAGCTCGACGAAACGGAGTCAGGATAGGTCTTGTTTATGGTCGTCTGTGTTGGACATCTGGAGTGTGCAGACGATTCCTGATGGCCTGTGTCAACTCTTTAACTCTACTAGTGAATATTACAGGCACAGATCGTGGCGGTGAGGTAGAATTCGCTCGTCACGTCGAAGACCCGGGTTCGAATACTGCAGCCCATCTCTGGTGTTCCCCGTAGTGATATTGGAATATTGTTAAAATGCTGGAATATTGCTAAAAGTGGCGTTAGCAATAATTCCGTCAGTACATGCACAAATCTGTGGCGCTGATTCGTACGTCATCTTGCCGTGACACCCGCGCAGGGCCCCAGAGCTTAGGCGATCTACAACTGCGTCCATTTCTTGAACACGAATCCTCCGACAGTACTGTCTTACAAATTTAGTCCAGATCGTGTGCAACTGCTTCAAGGAAGTGTTCACCATTTAGTCGATTCATGGCATGCTCCCGCTGCTGATTTATGGAGTTCTCGCTTACTTATTCAGCGTTTGAAGAGTGCCTTTGTTTTGCCTTTTTTATTGTATGTGTATTTACAGTCCGAAGCAAGTGCTTAGGGTTGCTTCACGTGATTGTTACCAATACGTCATGAGAGAGAGATAGAGAGACGGGCAGACAGAGACACAGAGAGAGAGAGAGACAGAGAGAGATACAGAGAGAGACAGACAGAGAGAGAGAGGAAGAGAGAAAGCATATCGGCTGAAAGTGTGGTAAAGGTTGCGAGAAGGTATTTGAATTCTAGCCAGTTGTTTTCATAAATCTCGCAATATCGCAAACGGGCAATTGCGCTCTTTTATCTAAAGAAGCATATTTGACTCATCGATAATGTGGCCGTCGACTCCCTCAGGTCCCGACCAACCTGAGGGATCCGCATCAAATGCATTTTGGAGATATTCGAGAGACAGGTTCCGCCCTTCTTTGTTGACCAGCTCAGCCCCGCGTTTCATTTCAGAGCCTATCAAACGTCTGATGAGATAGCCTGCCATCGCCAGTGAGTAGACAGGAGTATCTAGCGTGCAGACACCTGCTTCAAATCTATGAGTGTAATTGAGAATATTATGACCCACGTGATGAAGATAAATATGGTAACAGACCCATACTTGTGTCACGTCATTCTAGTCGTTTGATTGGATAACCGTCACCTTCATCACATGAAAACACTTATGTATGTATAAAACCAAAACGAAATGCCACTGAATTTAATAACGGATAACGTAACACTCACTCACTCAAGTACCCTGATTTCTCTCCTCCTCCTCCTCCTCCATTGGTAGCACCATGTGCAAATTCAACTAACAAATGAAAGAAATCATTTTGACTACACAGATGATTATTCGGTCGTGTTGTCGGTCCGATGTTCAGACCTCCTTGACGCGCTTTCTAACAAGTTGACCTTCCCACTCATAACCCTGTCTACCATTGTTAAAAATATTATGCAAAATCATCTTCAGCATCATTGCTGTCAGCTTTGCATAGACATTAGAAGAAACCACAGACGCCATCAATAAAAAAATATTGTAGATTTTCGACCTCAACTTCAAATACAGAAACCATTATAAAAAAATAAGCCTCGATTTAACTAAAACGTCATACATGGGGTGCCGTGAAAAAGAGCTCGGGATCACGGAAAACAATTGATATTCGTGACTGAATCCAACCAAGCGACCAAAGAGGAGTGGGATGGACTCCCTCATTCAACATACAGTCTAAGAAATCTTTTCTGCCATCTAAAATTTAAGAAATTATGAGCTGACTTGACTAACCTTTGTGTAAATCTAGATCGTGCTTGTTTTCATACTATACATATATTCCACAGTGTGGTACAGGACAATAATTATATAAAGACAGCTATATAGCATCGCGGAGGCTAGAAAATAAAATGAATGCAATCATTCAATTCAGAGATTCTGTGTTCTAATCTAAATTATCCCATGATTAACTAACCTATGATCTTGAAAAAGGTTATTGTTTCAATAACTATATGGACTTTAGGTTTTGTTGTTACTAACGTCACACTCAGCAATATTCCAGCTGTATGGTGGCGGTCTATAAATAATCGAGTGGGATCCAGACAAATATATATTGACAATAACATAACCAGTACACACAAATATATATGTATTAACAATTATCACTGTTGTCTTTCATTTATTATTTGTACACTTTACGACAGGCAGTAATCTGCATTTGTCTCAAAATTCATTACGTTAGATAGTTTAGTAGGCCATGCAATATGCTGTTGATTAAAAACAGCTTTTACGTTCAGATATTAAGCTGATGAGTTAAGCAGTCTACACGAATGACACATCCATTGCGAGCAGTGATGATTTCTGGAGAGACCCGGGCTAGCGGGGTTGGGTGGTCAGGCTCGATCACTTGGTTGACACATGTCAGTTGCGCAGATCGATGCTCATGCTGTTGCATCCCTGGATTGTCTGGTCCACACTCCATTGTTTACAGACCACCGCCATTCAGCTGGAATATTGCTGAGTGCGGCGTAAAACTAAACTTACTCACTCATTCACTGGAGAGAACTGGTTCCGAATAATCTCTGCAATCTGCAGTTGAGATATGAGGTGGTGAAGGCATTCATCGTCAAACATTGTGGAAGGACAGGGCTGCGTGTGAGCTCCATATGTCGAACATTGTCAGACAGATGAACGTATACATCACAAAGCCAAGTCATAGTGCAGACTGCTTTCCGCAGAAATGCGTATGGATTCAGAAAAAAATGCTATTTTTCAATTTTTTGATGATTATAAGTGTCATTCTGAGGTAACTGAATATGGATACCAATAATCGAGCCGTAATGCCAATGTGAGAAAAACATATCTTTATAAACCTATCACAACATAGGTATGAAGTATATCCAAATTACTAGGCTCATAGTGCCCCTATCTCTCTCTCTCTCTCTCTCTCTCTGTCTGTCCCCCTCTCGCTCTCTCTCTCTCACAATTCGAACTGGTTCCAAAATTAACATGTAGTAATTTCCATAGAATTGAAATGCAGCTTTACAATTTTTACTCAATGTTCATTCACATCGTACGTCAAAGCCGTTTTTTGTATATCACAAATATACAAATGGATATGGAAATCCAAAACAATTGAAGATAAAAAGCACATGGGACATACTTTGTCAATGGTATTACTTTCAATTTCGATTTTTCAATCGTATTTTCACATGTTTCCTACAAACAGATAATCATATAATACTGCGACATAATGCGGAATCCCCACATATCTGGGGAAACCCATAGTTATTAATAGCGCAATGGCGTAATCGTACAGCGAGAAACGGCCCAGTTTGAGTGGAGTAAAATGTAGGAATTCCGCTTCCGTTTATTTAGCGTGTTTGTTTACCCTGGATACAAGATGCTGATTCCAGTGTATCTACGAAAGAGGAAGTCAATATAATTGAGGTGAGTGTACTGCATGGGCTATACACATTGGGAGTGATTTACGAACTACATACTTGTTGTGGTAAGTGGTTGCACGCGCTGATTGAAATAGACGATCGTTTGGCAAGATATTAGATTAGCAAAATCTCAACGAATACTGCCAGTGTACCAGAAGCTATGCCCTGCAAGAAAGGGACTGCAGAAAAAAGAAAACCAAACTGGTCAGCAGACGAAAATCTTTTTCTCGTCCAGCTGATAGATGAAAATAAGAGTGTTTTGAGAGGGAAATTCTCTCAAAAAGTCTCGGTCAGCAAAAAGAAATCTACATGGCAAGCAATTGCCACCCAGCTCTCCGTGGCCTTTCCACACGTTGTCAGAACCACTGACGAATGCGAAAAGAAATATTATCAAAGTCTCGTCAACAAATTGCTGGATACAGGAGACAAATCACTGGAACAGGTAAACGTAAAATTCCAGTATTGAAGATATAGCCCAACAAACGATGTTATCAGTGTGACAATTTTAATGTTTTTATAGGTGAAAATTATGTGAAAAATTATGTTTTTTTTATAGTCAGATCTTGTAATGTTTTTCACGTTAATGATTATACAGGAAATTGTCTTCAGTTACATATCTAGAATGCATAATATATTCTAAATCCAACACTCACAAAAACTTCACTGACTTACATTGCATCATGTAATTTTGTTCCTCTTATGTACATTCAAATATCAATTGATAAAGAAACTTTTGAAAAGAAAACTGCACTGTTTTAAAAATATTTCACATGCAACAATTTCTTTTACACTTAAATTAACATGTTCAAGTAGCAGAATATAACAATATAACACAACATCTGATTAGTGAAAAACAAAATGGAGGAAACGTTAAGAATATTATTGGAATGATGACATTTCTCTAACAATAGTAAAAAAATGTTGATGCAAAGATAAGGAATAGAAATATTTTGTCGATGATGAAATTATGTCATATATGAATTTTTAATGTTATGTTTATTACTTGTAATTTTCATACCATATATTCACAGGAGGAGGTCAAAGTTCAGCTAATTTGTCAGCTGTAGACCAGACAGTCCAGGATATGCTAGGAGAAACTAATGTTTCAATTTCTGGACTCGATGAAGGCATAGACACCTCCTTTCTTCAAGTCATTGACATGACAAGGTAAAATTCCTATTGAAATTGCAAATACATAACTATGGAACCAAATATTAATACAATGATGAATAACTGTTTATACTAAATGTGTGAAATTGTTGTCTGGTTGATGTTTATAAAAATATGTACATGTGCATACATCTTGTTAGAATATAGATGTATCCTGGATGAACGTATAACACACAGGAAGAACACTTGCTGTTGTGTTTAGGACAGTTATTGATGTGATATACGAAGTGGTATTTGACACCCTGAAACTTTTCATATCGTAATTAGTTGATATAATGAAAACACACACTAAATATATATATATAAAGTAAACAGCATTGCACCTTACAGTACAATAACATGTGCACTCATTACTTCCACTCTTTATCTATGCAGTTCACAGTGCTTCAAGTACAGACAGTGCAGCCCACATACAATATCCAGACAAACGACTGTCAGCCTGCACAACTCCATCCACTGCCTTGCCATGATGATGACAAGAACCATCAGGCCAGGAAACGTCAGCTGGAACTAGATGTCCTTGAAGCGCAGCTCCAATATTACACACTGAAAAATTAAGAACGAACTTTGAGCATGTCATATATAAATTTCCACCATACGATATATTCATGGGAGTGGGATGGGATGGGGTCGGGTGTTAGAATTTGTTATGTGTTTCTTGGCAGATGTGTTGGTATTCATAACTATGTGTAGACACATAACAGCATTTCATATTGCATATGAAATATGGCATTAGCAGGTTTGACTGCATCAGATAACATGCAAGGTGTTAGTCATTTTTTCATTACCCACTTTTCCTTAAAAGGGGTTTAAATGTTCATAGGTAGGCGTAGATACATTAAATCATTTAGCTTTCCAACTTTCCAAAACCATTTAGCTAATTCTCTCTATACTTTGCTTTAACAGGTACAATGATATCATAAACGTATAACACTCTCAGGCATCGTTGAAGAAAGGTGAGACCAAACTTTTATGACAGTTTTGACAGTGTGCCGGATTAGACAGGTGCTAGTATTGTTTGGTCACTGTATTAGGCCTTAGGGCAGGAATAGGGCATAAGGTAACATAGTGTTATGATAAGGGTCTTGGGTCCAAGTGAGGGTTCCAGTGAAATCCCTGAAATCTAACTGGCGTGATGGTCTGCTTGGGGGAATTAACTCAGCAGAGTCCGAAGTCACAAGAAGCTGGGCTGAGAGCTAGAACTGGCCTGTTTAGGGAGTCTAAACCCTACTGATGGACAAAAGTAGTTGGAGACTTTTACATTAAAATTGAAACAATACAAAGATTATCATTTGTTGCTTTATATAAAAATGGGACTAACCTACAATAGCTAATGAGATGCAGGATAAACAAAATGGGGTGTGTCCTCAGAGAACAACTTTAAAGACCAGACAACGAGAGCACTTAATCTTTTAATCTTATTCTAAGTGGCATTATTCTTGTTGGCACATATATTGCATGGTTGATTGCTTGCTCTGGGCTAAATCTTAACGACCCTTAATTGGTGTTAGAATAATGTTATTTAATTGTATATGGCATGTTTACCTCATCAAAGCAGTTTATTAAACTGTCTAGACATAGCCCTTGTCTTAGTGAATGTTTTTTCTTACAGTGGAGTTCTGATTAGCTCAGGTTAGGATTTTAACTAGAACATCCGTGAGATTGTGTGGTCATATTTTTTTCAACAGAATGTCGGTGAGGTGAGATTTACTTCTCATGGCTGGTGTCTTTCTCTAAGCTTTCACTGGTACATGATGAAACTAATATTCTGTACTTATATTTTCCAAACATCTGAATGCTAATGCTGGTTATATGTAATAATTAATTTTGGTATGAATTATTTTTTCATGATAACAAGGCAGACATGAATGTTTTCCCCATGTTTACCAAAGAAATTGCTCCCTTATATACATTCAATGCTTTTCTGTCATAAGACTGTTCTGCCGCCAAACAAAATGTTGTTATTTGTGCAAGAGGGATGGATTTATGACCTCTGTACTATAAGTTTCATTCTGTTAGCAAATCGTTAGAGGGTTAGGTCATGCCTCAGCAACGTCTCTCCGATATCTATTTGAAACCGTGGTAAAATGTATATGTTAACACTATCTGCAAGCCACGGTATCTGACCGTTTGGATCACAGAGGGATGCATTTGCTATACATGTAGAATTGCCTCACATCAGTCTAGTAGTCTGTTCAATTTTGGAGGATTTTAACATATTTCGACTGTTTGAATGCGGAAGCCTCAATATTCATATTCCTTATATTAGACTAATACACTTTTACAAATGGAGCACTTGGTGAAATGCTACTACCTTTTAATTATCAGGAATTGTAAAAAGTAAATTATTTGGTTGATACTTGTTGAAGATCTCTATAGGTTTAGCCATTAACTGGTATGTATTTATCTGTTGTCTGTTGAACTGAATACAATAAAATTGTTTGTTAAAATATCATACTGTCTCTTTCATTGCATGTAAGATTTTACCTTTGGAATTTAGAAGTGAGTGTTGACAAACTGCTGCCTATATCGGAGACCATTCCCAGCTGGTTGAACGATAGGCAAGTTGAAGCCATCGTTGCCTGGTACTACTGGTGGACTCCCTGAGGCAGGCCAATGTTTCTGTCCTTGCAGATGTTGTGCAGCATCGCACAAACTGTTATAACCTGTTAATGTATTACATTGCATTTGATATAGTAGTTTACAGTCTGAGGAGGATTACAAGGAATTAAAAATTGCCTATTTATTTTTGATTAACATGACAATGAATTCTGCAGTTGTAGAAATACATCTCAATATCTCAATACAAACATTTCACAGTCATCTTTGTGTAACCAGAGTCTATTATATGGTCTCTGGTGTAACGTGATAACATTTACTGTATAACTGTTGATTACAAACATTTCATGAGTAACAATATCAATTTTCATCAATAGGAATGCATGATACGACATTAAAAGCTTATATAAACCTTTGCTGCCTTTTCGGGTTTGAGACGAATTTCACCGTGAAGAACACGAAATCTTCTTTTCAACTGCCCTATTGCTCTTTCAACAACACACCTAGTGGCCCTGTGTGCACTGAAAACATTTTGTAATACCAGTAGCTGTAATACACATATGTTGAAAAATCTGTTACATCTCACACTTAAAGTTGTTACAAGGCTATTATTATAATATTATTTACTGTATATACATGATATATATTTGGATTATATTTATAAGGATTTGTTACGTTCCAGTATAATTTAATGTTTTGGTTATCCCGATTACCAAGGGAAGTCACTCTCCTTCTTCATGCTACCAGTTTGCATGATATTTAGCGGTCATTTACCTGTTGTATCTTGTCCCTTGTCCAGCTTGTGGGTTGATAAATGGTGTCAAAAGCCACCTGCGACACGGATAACCACTGTCTCCAAGCAAATGGCAACCATTAGGTATGATTCCATGGTCAAACAATAACCTGACACCACTTTCGTTCAGGATGCGCGAGTCGTGTGTAGCGCCCGGCCACTTCGCAATTATGTCCGAGATTCTGTCGTCGGAATCAAAAACCACTTGAACATTCAACGAATGGAAGATCTTCCTGTTAACATATTCATTCTCATGCTCAGTTGGTGAAATTATCCGGACATGGGTGCCATCTATAACCCCAACAACTCCTGGGAATCCACCGATTTCATGAAACTGGCGTTGATGGTGCTGTATTTCTTGTCTGTTTATGGGCATTCTAATGAATCGGCCAATAAGTTGAGGTGTACATAAAGCATTTAAGGTATCTGTAATGACATTACTAACGGTGGGTTGGCTTACTCCAAAATCATCTCCATTGCAAAGTTGCATTTTTCCGGTGGCTAGGTACCGAAGGGTAATAGCAACTTTGCTGTCAGCGTCTATGGCCATGTTCCGCTTGGTTGGAGACGTCAGTTCATTTCTGACCAAATCAGTGACAAACTTCATGCCACCACTGTCCAGGCGGTACCGAGATATCAATTCGGTGTCATTATACGCCGTAAATATGTCTTTTCGTGGTCGAAAAACTCTCAGGTGGTGACGCTGGGCAGCCATCTTTTCTCAGGTAAGAAAATTCTTAACTTGCCAGGAGTGCATGCTGAGGACTCCTAACTTTTTGTAAAGTTATGAGTTCTTCTAAGACTAAAATCACTTTATTAATTTAAGATTAAAAATTGAATTTTTCTAAGAATTAACCTGAGTTAAGAATTCTTTTTAACTCTTAGAATCTATTAATCCGGCTCCAGGTCTCCTTGTAGGCCAGGAGGAAGTCTCAACACCATTATTCCGCAGGAACTCTCCCACAGCACGGAAACAATTTAGCTGAGCGTTGCCATGTATGATTATTGTATCGTGCTAGATATTTACCTGAATGTTGTCGTACACACCTTCGTGTCCAAATGTTTCTTGAATTGATGGAGACAAACGATAACAATAGACTTTTAAGACTATGTATCGTTTAAAAAAAGTGTTTGTACTCGAAACAAAAAAAAAAGCTGCGAATGTATAATCATATTAATTGTACTAAGATCCGCATTATCACAGTGGGGCATATCTGTGTCTTTACCTCACTGTTTACACATGTTGTACTGTTGGCCTCATGGCTATCTATGCGTAATAAAAAATCAGAATGAAAAAAATGTCCCTGTTTATGCGTTCTATTCCTCACATGAGCACAATGGGTAAAAGCCATGTCCACAACCGTGATATTGCTTGAATATTGCTAAATGCGGCATAAAACCACACTCACCCATATCTATCCACTGAATTCAACTTTTTTTTTTCATTCAGGGAACTTAAGAGGCTACAGGCCTTTAGTACAATACATGTGTGCACAGACATATAGCATTTAAAACAGATTTGCTATTGTTGAATTAAGGATAGGTATACCGATAGAATTTTGACTATTTGTAAATTTGTTGTTTTCAAGAATGCCTTTAATATATATTCACTATGATTGATACGGCAAAATGGTGGAATATATAATGTTCTTAAATTGTGAAAACGGATATAAAATGGTACATAACATTCGTTGTCTTTTTTTCTCATGGAACATTATTTTATCTGGGTTTTTCCTGTCTTTTTGTTGAATTCATTTGATGTGCATCGTGCTGTTGATATCCTAAAAATTTAAAATGCAATGTTGACATCAAAGACGTAATGCTCTCTTATTAGGTCTGATTTCAAGGGGCTGTGGGGTAATCTAATGGTTATAGCATCTGCTTGTCACGCTGAAGACCCATGGTCTAATCCCAACACGTGAAGCCCATTTCTGGTGTTCAGCACCGTGATATTGTTGGAATATTGCTAAATGCGGCATTGAACTACGATCACTGATTCTACGATAAAAGTTCGGTATAATGAGGCTTTTGGTGATAGAGGTTGCAAGGCGGCCAGAATTGCAAGCAAATGTTTTTAATCCTTTGTGTTACAGATTTTGATAAAAGTAGATTTAAAAACTAATGAAATCTCGTCGCCTCGTCTCGTTGGCACACAGTACTTGACACTTACCCTATACCGTTACAGACAACGACGCCACAATCGAGAAACGCTGTGGTACACGCTGTTCAAGGCTGTTACATATTTCATATATAGTATAAAACAGCGTTCAAACCATCTGTTGTCGCACGTTTTACAAGCAACCTCCACACCAAAAGGCCTCGGTCAAGCATTGAAATCCATTCAGGTTGTGCTTACCAGAAGAGGGCTGGTGTTTTCAACTATACTATCATGGCAGGAGTTGTGATCAAACATTTGGTCTGAAATATTTAGCTGAGCTAGCTAAACATGAAGGCTGGAGTAGTTCACTCCCATATCTGCTCAAATGTTTTGATATCGATCACTCGAATTGGTAGGTAGCAGAAAAGAAAGATGGAAGAACAGTTGGTGAGTCAGTTGTTGCCTCTGTGACGAATTGTGATAGTTATTGCTAGGCTGGATTATCAGGAGTGCTAATAATGATCTACCGATGGACGGTACAGCGATGGGAGTAAACCTGGTGAAGTCCTTCACCAAGTCTGCCCAGAGTCGGGCCTTTGTGGAAAAGCTGTCTGAGAAGCCATTGCATCGTATGTGCATGCAGTGCGTGGAACAGAACAGCAATCCAACCGACTCCTTCGCCTGGATGAAGTCGGCTGGTCTCAAATGTGAAACTGGGGGCTTTCTTTTTGCTGCTCAGGACCAGTCACTTCCAATCGCCATCATGTCATTCTTAAACAAATGTGAACGAAATGTCGTCTTTGCAATGAATTTACGGAGACTGTCCAACACCTTGTCAGTGGATGCCGTTCGTTGGCACAAACACCATATCTTAAAAGACATGATGGCATGGCTTGCTGCTTTTATTATCGTCTCCACCATGCCTGTGGCTTTGACCCCTAGGTCCATACATGGTACGGCCCTGAACATGTCCACGGCGTCCTAGAAAATGATATTTTTAAAATTTTCTGGAATAGGCCAATATGCAGCCTGAGACGAATTCAGCCAACAAACCTGATCTTGTCCTTTTTGATAAAACCAATGTAATTATTTATATCATTGAAAATTCTGTCCCTTTTGACATCAATGTGATTGACAAGATTCAGGAACAGTATGATATATATGCAGACCTCGCCTTTGAAATGTCTCGCTTGCATCCCATGTACACTGTCGTTAGGCTACCCATTGTTCACGGTGCCCTTGGTTTGGTACCCCCTGATCTCTTGGCGCAGATCAGGAGCGTGCCCGGGTTCTCCGCCGGGAGCACAGCCCTTCTAACAATCTGCGTAATGCAGAAGGCTGCAGTGTTGGGGAGCCTCCATATTATCCGGAAAGTTCTTGGTGGGTTCGACTAGGCAGTGTTTTCTGGGAGAGGTCTTATTCGCTGTCTGAACTGCGAGTAGAGGGGGGCGAGTGCACTGAGCTGATGATGAGCTTTACCAGCCTGACTGTGCCAGG
Source organism: Haliotis asinina (assembly GCF_037392515.1). NCBI lineage: Eukaryota > Metazoa > Mollusca > Gastropoda > Lepetellida > Haliotidae > Haliotis > Haliotis asinina. The sequence goes on along the minus strand of NC_090286.1, from coordinate 20,710,476 downwards.
ATCACCCGAACCCTCTCTTCTGCATTCCTATCTCAATCTATAAAACATAAACATGGCCAGATGATGTACGCCTCTCCCTGGTGGGCCTAGATAGGGGAATTTTGTTTATTTTTTTTATCACCCAGTTAGGGCTTAACCCCGAAGCTTGTTATCTAACGGGGTTACTGACAGATCAGAGGAAAATATCCTTTCACTTCCGCAGCCCAGTCAGCCTTCCTCCGGAAGTCAAACCAACCTTACTGGAGATGGGACTTACCCCAGGGGAAGGCACAGAACCCGGCCAAGTACATCGTGGTCAAAACATCTCAAATCGACACTACTCGACTGTGCAATGGCGACTGGATGGCCTGATAATTCACGTATTAATGGCAAGTCGCTTAAGCTACATTGCGACAATGCATGCCCATGTATGCTTACCTGACGGAGCAAAATTTCCGAGATCAACTCCGGCGGTTTTCATCATCTTATGCCCCGTGAGCCAGTTCAACCCACAACTAATGCCCATCAGGAACCTTTGCATGAGCAAACTGCTCAAGTGGCAGCAGATTCAAAACATCTGATGGACGTCCGCGTGAACCTCTTTCCAGAAACAAACTCTTCCGGCTTACAGCCAATTGGCCCTGAAATTTTGGATCCTCACTCTTCCTCTTCCTAAATTGCTGACCTTCAGAAAACCCTGTGTATATTTTGTTTCACTCTGTTTATGATGAAATATCTGTTACACTTTTGGAAAGACGGAGGTCAATCAAACAAACCAGTCAATCTTTTCCCAAAACTGAAAGTGATTTATAAAATGACATTATTTCCATGAAACATTCTGTCGACTGTTCATTAAATGAAGTCAACTGCTGTGTTTATGCTGCCGCTCGGACCTTGGAGGAACTTCACGAGGTTTCCAAAGAAAGGTCCTCTAATACCAAGAATAACAAACCAAGGAAAAACCGGTTTCAAGTAAAATTAACAGAAACTAGAAAATCTCTTTCCTGGATAGAGTTGTGCTTGATATTACGTTTCTACAGTTATTACATAGAAACAAAATACATCGATACCATTCTACCATGTGTAGCGTGACTTCCACCACTATACCAGAGTTATTCCATGAAACTCTAAGACATGTTTACTTCTGCCATGTGCGTCGTGACTTCTACTAATATTCTGCACTTAAAACTTGAAAATAAAGTACACGTATACGATTCTTCCATGTGTAGCGAGACCTCTGCGATTTTTCTACAGTTATCACATAGAAATGCAATAAATGGATACCATTCTGCCATGTGTAGCTTGATTTCTACCACTATACCACAGATATTCCATCAAACTCTGCTCTATGTATACGATTCTGCCATGTGTGGCGTCACGTCCACCACCATACCACAGTTTTAACATAAAACTCTAATCCGTGTATACCATTCTGCCTTGTATGCCTTAGACAACTATACTACATTTATATCATGAAACTCTAAGGCATGATTACTTCTACCATGTGTGGCGTGACTTCTACTACTATTCTGCAGTAAAAACGTGAAAATAAAATACATGTATACGATTCTTCCATGTGTAGCGAGACATCTGCCACTTTTCTACAGTTATTACATAGAAATACAATACATAGATATCATTCTAACATGTGTAACTTGATTTCTACCACTAAACCACAGTTATTACATAAAACCCTTAATGATGTATACCATTCTGACAAATTTGGTTTGACGACCTTCAGTATACCACAGTTATTCCATGAAACACTAAGACATGTGTACCGTTTTGCTAAGTGTGGCGTGATTTCTACTACTATTCTGCAGTTAAAAAGTGAACATAAAATGCATTTATACGATTCTTCCATGTGTAGCGAGTCATCTCCCACTTTTCTACAGTTATTACATAGAAATACAACCCATGTATACAATTCTGGCATATTTGGCTAGACCACTTTCAGTATGCCATAGTTATTCCATGAAACACTAAGATATGTATACCGTTGTGCTAAGTGTGGCATGATTTCTACTACTTTTCTGCAGTTAAAACATGAAAATGAAAGACACGTATACAATTCTTCCATGTGTAGCGAGACATCTGCCACTGTTCTACAGTTATTACATAGAAATACAATACATGGATACCATTCTATTATCTGTAACATTATATCTACCACTATACCACAGTTATTACATAAAACTCTTATTTATGTATACCATTCCGCCATGTTTAGTATGACTTCTTTCAGTATACCACAGTCATTCCATGAAATATTAAGACACGTGTACCATTCTGCTAAGTGTGGCGTGATTTCTACAACTATTCTGCAGTTAAAACGTGAAAATAAAATGCATGTATACAATTCTTCTATGTGTAGAGAGACATATGACATTTTTCTACAGTTATTACATAGAAATACAATACATAGATATCATTCTAACATGTGTTCCTTGAAATCTACCACATTACCACAGTTATTACACAAAACCATGAATAATGTATACCATTTTGACATGTGTGGCGTGACTAATTTCAGTATACCACAGTTATTCCATAAAACACTAAGACGTGTACCGTTTTGCTAAGTGTGGCGTGATTTGTACTACTATTCTGAAGTTAAAACGTGAACATAAAATGCATTTATACGATTCTTCCATGTGTAGCGAGTCACCTCCCACTTTTCTACAGTTATTACATAGAAATACAACCCATGTATACAATTCTGGCATTTTTGGCTTGACTACTTTCAGTGTACCATAGTTATTCCATGAAACACTAAGATATGTATACCGTTCTGCTAAGTGTGGCGTTATTTCTACAACTATTCTGCAGTTAAAACGTGAAAATAAAATATACGTATACGATTCTTCCATGTGTAGCGAGACATCTGCCACTGTTCTACAGTTATTACATAGAAATACAATACATGGATACCATTCTATTATGTGTAACATTATTTCTACCACTATGCCACAGTTATTACATAAAACTGTTATTTATGTATACCATTCCGCCATGTTTAGTATGACTTCTTTCTGTATACCACAGTTATTCCATGAAACATTAAGACATGTGTACCTTTCTGCTAAGTGTGGCGTGACTTCTACTACTATTCTGCAGTTAAAACGTGAAAATAAAATATATGTGTACAATTTTTCCATGTGTATCGAGACATCTGCCACTGTTCTACAGTTATTACATAGAAATACAATACATGGATACCATTCTACCATGTGTAACTTGATTTCTACTACTAAACCACAGTTATTACACAAAACCCTTAATGATGTATACCATTCTGACAAATTTGGTTTGACTACTTTCAGTATACCACAGTTATTCCATGAAACACTAAGACATGTGTACCGTTTTGCTAAGTGTGGCGTGATTTCTACTACTATTCTGCAGTTAAAACGTGAACATAAAATGCATTTATACGATTCTTCCATGTGTAGCGAGTCATCTCCCACTTTTCTACAGTTATTACATAGAAATACAACCCATGTATACAATTCTGGCATATTTGGCTAGACTACGTTCAGTGTGCCATAGTTACTCCATGAAACACTAAGATATGTATACCGTTGTGCTAAGTGTGGCGTGATTTCTACTACTTTTCTGCAGTTAAAACATGAAAATGAAAGACACGTATACAATTCTTCCATGTGTAGCGAGACATCTGCCACTGTTCTACAGTTATTACATAGAAATACAATACATGGATACCATTCTATTATGTGTAACATTATTTCTACCACTATGCCACAGTTATTACATAAAGCTATTATTTATGTATACCATTCCGCCATGTTTAGTATGACTTCTTTCTGTATACCACAGTCATTCCATGAAATATTAAGACATGTGTACCGTTCTGCCAAGTGTGGCGTGATTTCTACTACTATTCTGCAGTTAAAACGTGAAAATAAAATGCATGTATACGATTATCCTATGTGTAGCGAGACATATGACATTTTTCTACAGTTATTACATAGAAATACAATACATAGATATCATTCTAACATGTGTAACTTGACTTCTACCACTTTAACACGGTTATTACACGAAACTCTTAATGATGTATACCATTCTGACATATTTGGTTTAACTACTTTCAGTATAAAACACTTATTCCATGAAACACTAAGATATGTAGATCGTTCTGCTAAGTGTGGGGTGATTTCTACAATTATTCTGCAGTTAAAACGTGAAAATAAAAGACACGTATACAATTCTTCCATGTGTAGCGAGACATCTGCCACTGTTCTACAGTTATTACATAGAAATACAATACATGGATACCATTCTATTATGTGTAACATTACTTCTACCACTATACCACAGTTATTACATAAAACTCTTATTTATGTATACCATTACCCCATGTTTAGTATGGCTTCTTTCAGTATACCACCGTTATTCCATGAAACATTAAGACACGTGTACCTTTCTGCTGTTTAGTATGACTTCTTTCAGGATACCACAGTTACTCCATGAAATATTAAGACACGTGTACCATTCTGCGTGACTTCTACTACTATTCTGCAGTTAAAACGTGAAAATAAAATGCATGTATACGATTATTCCATGTGTAGCGAGACATATGACATTTTGCCACAGTTATTACATAGAAATACAATACATAGATATCATTCTAACATGTGTAACTTGATTTCTACCACGTTACCACGGTTATTACACAAAAGCATGAATAATGTATACCATTTTGACATGTGTGGCGTGACAAATTTCAGTATACCACAGTTATTCCATGAAACACTAAGACATGTGTACCGTTTTGCTAAGTGTGGCGTGATTTGTACTACTATTCTGAAGTTAAAACGTGAACATAAAATGCATTTATACGATTCTTCCATGTGTAGCGAGTCATCTCCCACTTTTCTACAGTTATTACATAGAAATACAACCCATGTATACAATTCTGGCATATTTGGTTTGACTACTTTTCAGCATGCTATAGTTATTCCATGAAACACTAAGATATGTATACCGTTCTGTCATGTGTGACCTGATTTCTACAACTATTCTGCAGTTACAACGTGAAAATAGAAGACACGTATACAATTTTTCCATGTATAGCGAGACATCTGCCACTGTTCTACAGTTATTTCATAGAAATACAATACATGGATACCATTCTATTATCTGTAACATTATTTCTACCACTATACCACAGTTATTACATAAAACTCTTATTTATGTATACCATTCCGCCATGTTTAGTATGACTTCTTTCAGTATACCACAGTTATTCCATGAAATATTAAGACACGTGTACCATTCTGCTAAGTGTGGCGTGATTTCTACAACTATTCTGCAGTTAAAACGTGAAAATAAAATGCATGTATACAATTCTTCTATGTGTAGCGAGACATATGACATTTTTCTACAGTTATTACATAGAAATACAATACATAGATATCATTCTAACATGTGTTGCTTGAAATCTACCACGTTACCACAGTTATTACACAAAACCATGAATAATGTATACCATTTTGACATGTGTGGTGTGACAAATTTCAGTATACCACAGTTATTCCATGAAACACTAAGACATGTGTACCGTGTTGCTAAGTGTGGCGTGATTTCTACTACTATTCTGCAGTTAAAACGTGAACATAAAATATATGTGTACAATTTTTCCATGTGCATCGAGACATCTGCCACTTTTCTACAGTTATTTCGTAGAAATACAATACCTGGATTCCATTCTACCATGAGTTCCTTGAAATCTACCACGTTACCATAGTTATTACATAAAACCATAAATAATGTATATCATTTTGACATGTGTGGCGTGACTAATTTCAGTATACCACAGTTATTCCAAAAAACACTAAGACGTGCACCGTTTTGCTAAGTGTGGCGTGATTTGTACTACTATTCTGAAGTTAAAACGTGAACATAAAATGCATTTATACGATTCTTCCATGTGTAGCGAGTCATATGACATTTTTCTACAGTTATTACATAGAAATACAATACATAGATATCATTCTAACATGTGTTGCTTGAAATCTACCACTTTTCCACAGTTATTACACAAAAGCATGAATAATGTATACCATTTTGACATGTGTGGCGTGACAAATTTCAGTATGCCACAGTTATTCCATGAAACACTATGACATGTGTACCGTTTTGCTAAGTGTGGCGTGATTTCTACTACTATTCTGCAGTTAAAACGTGAAAATAAAATATATGTGTACAATTATTCCATGTGTATCGAGACATCTCCCACTTTTCTACAGTTATTACATAGAAATACAACCCATGTATACAATTCTGGCATATTTGGCTTGACTACTTTTCAGCATGCTATAGTTATTCCATGAAACACTAAGATATGTATACCGTTCTGTCATGTGTGGCGTGATTTCTACAACTATTCTGCAGTTAAAACGTGAAAATAAAATGCATGGATACAATTCTTCCATGTGTAGCGAGACATATGACATTTTTCTACAGTTATTACATAGAAATATAATACATAGATATCATTCTAACATGTGTTGCTTGAAATCTACCACGTTACCACAGTTATTACACAAAACCATGAATAATGTATACCATTTTGACATGTGTGGCGTGACTAATTTCAGTATACCACAGTTATTCCATAAAACACTAAGACGTGCACCGTTTTGCTAAGTGTGGCGTGATTTGTACTACTATTCTGAAGATAAAACGTGAACATAAAATGCATTTATACGATTCTTCCATGTGTAGCGAGTCATCTCCCACTTTTCTACAGTTATTACATAGAAATACAACCCATGTATACAATTCTGGCATATTTGGCTTGACTACTTTCATTATGCCATAGTTATTCCATAAAACACTAAGATATGTATACCGTTGTGCTAAGTGTGGCCTGATTTCTACTACTATTTTGCAGTTAAAACGTGAAAATAATAGACACGTGTACCATTCTTCCATATTTAGCGAGTCATCTCCCACTTTTCTACAGTTATTACATAGAAATACAACCCATGTATACAATTCTGGCATATTTGGCTTGACTACTTTTCAGTATGCTATAGTTATTCCATGAAACACTAAGATATGTATACCGTTCTGTCATGTGTGGCCTGATTTCTACAACTATTCTGCAGTTAAAACGTGAAAATAGAAGACACGTATACAATTTTTCCATGTGTAGCGAGACATCTGCCACTGTTCTACAGTTATTTCATAGAAATACAATACATGGATACCATTCTATTATCTGTAACATTATTTCTACCACTATACCACAGCTATTACATAAAACTCTTATTTATGTATACCATTCCGCCATGTTTAGTATGACTTCTTTCAGTATACCACAGTTATTCCATGAAAAATTAAGACACGTGTACCATTCTGCTAAGTGTGGCGTGATTTCTACAACTATTCTGCAGTTAAAACGTGAAAATAAAAGACACGTATACCATTCTTCCATATTTAGCGAGACATCTGCCACTTTTCTACAGTTATTACATAGAAATACAATACATGGATACAATTCTACCATGTGTTGCTTGAAATCAACCACGTTACCACAGTTATTGCATAAAACCATAAATAATGTATACCATTTTGACATGTGTGGCGTGACTAATTTCAGTATACCACAGTTATTCCATAAAACACTAAGACGTGCACCGTTTTGCTAAGTGTGGCGTGATTTGTACTACTATTCTGAAGTTAAAACGTGAACATAAAATGCATTTATACGATTCTTCCATGTGTAGCGAGTCATCTCCCACTTTTCTACAGTTATTACATAGAAATACAACCCATGTATACAATTCTGGCATATTTGCCTAGACTACTTTCAGTATGCCATAGTTATTCCATGAAACACTAAGATATGTATACCGTTCTGTCATGTGTGACCTGATTTCTACAACTATTCTGCAGTTAAAACGTGAAAATATAAGACACGTATACAATTTTTCCATGTGTGGCGAGACATCTGCCACTGTTCTACAGTTATTTCATAGAAATACAATACATGGATACCATTCTATTATCTGTAGCATTATTTCTACCACTATACCACAGTTATTACATAAAACTCTTATTTATGTATACCATTCCGCCATGTTTAGTATGACTTCTTTCAGTATACCAAAGTTATTCCATGAAATATTTAGACACGTGTACCATTCTGCGTGATTTCTACAACTATTCTGCAGTTAAAACGTGAAAATAAAATGCATGTATACAATTCTTCTATGTGTAGCGAGACATGTGGCATTTTTCTACAGTTATTACATAGAAATACAATACATAGATATCATTCTAACATGTGTTGCTTGAAATCTACCACGTTACCACAGTTATTACACAAAACCATGAATAATGTATACCATTTTGACATGTGTGGCGTGACAAATTTCAGTATACCACAGTTATTCCATGAAACACTAAGACATGTGTGCCGTTTTGCTAAGTGTGGCGTGATTTCTACAACTATTCTGCAGTTAAAACGTGAAAATAAAAGACACGTATACCATTCTTCCATATTTAGCGAGACATATGACATTTTGCCACAGTTATTACATAGAAATACAATACATGGATACCATTCTACCATGTGTTGCTTGATATCTACCACGTTACCACAGTTATTACATAAAACCATAAATAATGTATACCATTTTGACATGTGTGGCGTGACTAATTTCAGTATACCACAGTTATTCCATAAAACACTAAGACGTGCACCGTTTTGCTAAGTGTGGCGTGATTTGTACTACTATTCTGAAGTTAAAACGTGAACATAAAATGCATTTATACGATTCTTCCATGTGTAGCGAGTCATCTCCCACTTTTCTACAGTTATTACATAGAAATACAACCCATGAATACAATTCTGGCATTTTTGGCTTGACTACTTTCAGTGTACCATAGTTATTCCATGAAACACTAAGATATGTATACCGTTGTGCTAAGTGTGGCGTGATTTCTACAACTATTCTGCAGTTAAAACGTGAAAATAAAATACACGTATACGATTCTTCCATGTGTAGCGAGACATCTGCCACTGTTCTACAGTTACTACATAGAAATACAATACATGGATACCATTCTATTATGAGTAACATTATTTCTACCATTATACCATAGTTATTACATAAAACTGTTATTTATGTATACCATTCCGCCATGTTTAGTATGACTTCTTTCAGTATACCACAGTTATTCCATGAAACATTGAGACATGTGTACCGTTCTGCTAAGTGTAGCGTGACTTCTACAACTATTCTGCAGTTCAAACGTGAAAATAGAAGACACGTATATCATTCTTCCATATTTAGCGAGACATCTGCCACTGTTCTACAGTTATTACATAGAAATACAATACATGGATACCATTCTATTATCTGTAGCATTATTTCTACCATTATACCACAGTTATTACATAAAACTCTCATTTATGTATACCATTCCGCCATGTTTAGTATGACTTCTTTCAGTATACCACAGTTATTCCATGAAATATTAAGACACGTGTACCATTCTGCTAAGTGTGGCGTGATTTCTACAACTATTCTGCAGTTAAAACGTGAAAATAAAATGCATGTATACAATTCTTCTATGTGTAGCGAGACATATGACATTTTTCTACAGTTATTACATAGAAATACAATACATAGATATCATTCTAACATGTGTTGCTTGAAATCTACCACGTTACCACAGTTATTACACAAAACCATGAATAATGTATACCATTTTGACATGTGTGGTGTGACAAATTTCAGCATACCACAGTTATTCCATGAAACACTAAGACATGTGTACCGTTTTGCTAAGTGTGGCGTGATTTGTACTACTATTCTGAAGTTAAAACGTGAACATAAAATGCATTTATACGATTCTTCCATGTGTAGCGAGTCATCTCCCACTTTTCTACAGTTATTACATAGAAATACAACCCATGTATACAATTCTGGCATATTTGGCTTGACTACTTTTCAGTATGCTATAGTTATTCCATGAAACACTAAGATATGTATACCGTTCTGTCATGTGTGGCCTGATTTCTACAACTATTCTGCAGTTAAAACGTGAAAATAGAAGACACGTATACAATTTTTCCATGTGTAGCGAGACATCTGCCACTGTTCTACAGTTATTTCATAGAAATACAATACATGGATACCATTCTATTATCTGTAACATTATTTCTACCACTATACCACAGCTATTACATAAAACTCTTATTTATGTATACCATTCCGCCATGTTTAGTATGACTTCTTTCAGTATACCACAGTTATTCCATGAAATATTAAGACACGTGTACCATTCTGCTAAGTGTGGCGTGATTTCTACAACTACTCTGCAGTTAAAACGTGAAAATAAAAGACACGTATACCATTCTTCCATATTTAGCGAGACATCTGCCACTTTTCTACAGTTATTACATAGAAATACAATACATGGATACAATTCTACCATGTGTTGCTTGAAATCAACCACGTTACCACAGTTATTGCATAAAACCATAAATAATGTATACCATTTTGACATGTGTGGCGTGACTAATTTCAGTATACCACAGTTATTCCATAAAACACTAAGACGTGCACCGTTTTGCTAAGTGTGGCGTGATTTGTACTACTATTCTGAAGTTAAAACGTGAACATAAAATGCATTTATACGATTCTTCCATGTGTAGCGAGTCATCTCCCACTTTTCTACAGTTATTACATAGAAATACAACCCATGTATACAATTCTGGCATATTTGCCTAGACTACTTTCAGTATGCCATAGTTATTCCATGAAACACTAAGATATGTATACCGTTCTGTCATGTGTGACCTGATTTCTACAACTATTCTGCAGTTAAAACGTGAAAATATAAGACACGTATACAATTTTTCCATGTGTGGCGAGACATCTGCCACTGTTCTACAGTTATTTCATAGAAATACAATACATGGATACCATTCTATTATCTGTAACATTATTTCTACCACTATACCACAGTTATTACATAAAACTCTTATTTATGTATACCATTCCGCCATGTTTAGTATGACTTCTTTCAGTATACCAAAGTTATTCCATGAAATATTTAGACACGTGTACCATTCTGCGTGATTTCTACAACTATTCTGCAGTTAAAACGTGAAAATAAAATGCATGTATACAATTCTTCTATGTGTAGCGAGACATGTGGCATTTTTCTACAGTTATTACATAGAAATACAATACATAGATATCATTCTAACATGTGTTGCTTGAAATCTACCACGTTACCACAGTTATTACACAAAACCATGAATAATGTATACCATTTTGACATGTGTGGCGTGACAAATTTCAGCATACCACAGTTATTCCATGAAACACTAAGACATGTGTACCGTTTTGCTAAGTGTGGCGTGATTTCTACAACTATTCTGCAGTTAAAACGTGAAAATAAAAGACACGTATACCATTCTTCCATATTTAGCGAGACATATGACATTTTGCCACAGTTATTACATAGAAATACAATACATGGATACCATTCTACCATGTGTTGCTTGATATCTACCACGTTACCACAGTTATTACATAAAACCATAAATAATGTATACCATTTTGACATGTGTGGCGTGACAAATTTCAGTATACCACAGTTATTCCATAAAACACTAAGACGTGCACCGTTTTGCTAAGTGTGGCGTGATTTGTACTACTATTCTGAAGTTAAAACGTGAACATAAAATGCATTTATACGATTCTTCCATGTGTAGCGAGTCATCTCCAACTTTTCTACAGTTATTACATAGAAATACAACCAATGTATACAATTCTGGCATATTTGGCTAGACTACTTTCAGTATGCCATAGTTATTCCATAAAACACTAAGATATGTATACCGTTGTGCTAAGTGTGGCCTGATTTCTACTACTATTTTGCAGTTAAAACGTGAAAATAATAGACACGTGTACCATTCTTCCATATTTAGCGAGACATCTGCCACTGTTCTACAGTTATTACATAGAAATACAATACATGGATACCATTCTATTATGTGTAACATTTTATCTACCACTATGCCACAGCTATTACATAAAACTGTTATTTATGTATACCATTCCGCCATGTTTAGTATGACTTCTTTCTGTATACCACAGTTATTCCATGAAACATTAAGACATGTGTACCTTTCTGCTAAGTGTGGCGTGACTTCTACTACTATTCTGCAGTTAAAACGTGAAAATAAAATGCATGTATACGATTATTCCATGTGTAGCGAGACACATGACATTTTGTCACAGTTATTACATAGAAATACAATACATAGATATCATTCTAACATGTGTAACTTGATTTCTACCACGTTTCCACGGTTATTACACAAAACCATAAATAATGTATACCATTTTGACATGTGTGGCGTGACAAATTTCAGTATACCACAGTTATTCCATGAAACACTATGACATGTGTACCGTTTTGCTAAGTGTGGCGTGATTTGTACTACTATTCTGAAGTTAAAACGTTAACATAAAATGCATTTATACGATTCTTCCATGTGTAGCGAGTCATCTCCCACTTTTCTACAGTTATTACATAGAAATACAACCCATGTATACAATTCTGGCATATTTGGCTTGACTACTTTTCAGCATGCTATAGTTATTCCATGAAACACTAAGATATGTATACCGTTCTGTCATGTGTGGCCTGATTTCTACAACTATTCTGCAGTTACAACGTGAAAATAGAAGACACGTATACAATATTTCCATGTGTAGCGAGACATCTGCCACTGTTCTACAGTTATTTCATAGAAATACAATACATGGATACCATTCTATTATCTGTAACATTATTTCTACCACTATACCACAGTTATTACATAAAACTCTTATTTATGTATACCATTCCGCCATGTTTAGTATGACTTCTTTCAGTATACCACAGTTATTCCATGAAATATTAAGACACGTGTACCATTCTGCTAAGTGTGGCGTGATTTCTACAACTATTCTGCAGTTAAAACGTGAAAATAAAATGCATGTATACAATTCTTCCATGTGTAGCGAGACATATGACATTTTTCTACAGTTATTACATAGAAATATAATACATAGATATCATTCTAACATGTGTTGCTTGAAATCTACCACGTTACCACAGTTATTACACAAAACCATGAATAATGTATACCATTTTGACATGTGTGGTGTGACAAATTTCAGCATACCACAGTTATTCCATGAAACACTAAGACATGTGTACCGTTTTGCTAAGTGTGGCGTGATTTGTACTACTATTCTGAAGTTAAAACGTGAACATAAAATGCATTTATACGATTCTTCCATGTGTAGCGAGTCATCTCCCACTTTTCTACAGTTATTACATAGAAATACAACCCATGTATACAATTCTGGCATATTTGGCTTGACTACTTTTCAGTATGCTATAGTTATTCCATGAAACACTAAGATATGTATACCGTTCTGTCATGTGTGGCCTGATTTCTACAACTATTCTGCAGTTAAAACGTGAAAATATAAGACACGTATACAATTTTTCCATGTGTAGCGAGACATCTGCCACTGTTCTACAGTTATTTCATAGAAATACAATACATGGATACCATTCTATTATCTGTAACATTATTTCTACCACTATACCACAGCTATTACATAAAACTCTTATTTATGTATACCATTCCGCCATGTTTAGTATGACTTCTTTCAGTATACCACAGTTATTCCATGAAAAATTAAGACACGTGTACCATTCTGCTAAGTGTGGCGTGATTTCTACAACTATTCTGCAGTTAAAACGTGATAATAAAGACACGTATACCATTCTTCCATATTTAGCGAGACATCTGCCACTTTTCTACAGTTATTACATAGAAATACAATACATGGATACAATTCTACCATGTGTTGCTTGAAATCAACCACGTTACCACAGTTATTGCATAAAACCATAAATAATGTATACCATTTTGACATGTGTGGCGTGACTAATTTCAGTATACCACAGTTATTCCATAAAACACTAAGACGTGCACCGTTTTGCTAAGTGTGGCGTGATTTGTACTACTATTCTGAAGTTAAAACGTGAACATAAAATGCATTTATACGATTCTTCCATGTGTAGCGAGTCATCTCCCACTTTTCTACAGTTATTACATAGAAATACAACCCATGTATACAATTCTGGCATATTTGCCTAGACTACTTTCAGTATGCCATAGTTATTCCATGAAACACTAAGATATGTATACCGTTCTGTCATGTGTGGCCTGATTTCTACAACTATTCTGCAGTTAAAACGTGAAAATATAAGACACGTATACAATTTTTCCATGTGTGGCGAGACATCTGCCACTGTTCTACAGTTATTTCATAGAAATACAATACATGGATACCATTCTATTATCTGTAACATTATTTCTACCACTATACCACAGCTATTACATAAAACTCTTATTTATGTATACCATTCCGCCATGTTTAGTATGACTTCTTTCAGTATACCACAGTTATTCCATGAAAAATTAAGACACGTGTACCATTCTGCTAAGTGTGGCGTGATTTCTACAACTATTCTGCAGTTAAAACGTGATAATAAAAGACACGTATACCATTCTTCCATATTTAGCGAGACATCTGCCACTTTTATACAGTTATTACATAGAAATACAATACATGGATACAATTCTACCATGTGTTGCTTGAAATCAACCACGTTACCACAGTTATTGCATAAAACCATAAATAATGTATACCATTTTGACATGTGTGGCGTGACTAATTTCAGTATACCACAGTTATTCCATAAAACACTAAGACGTGCACCGTTTTGCTAAGTGTGGCGTGATTTGTACTACTATTCTGAAGTTAAAACGTGAACATAAAATGCATTTATACGATTCTTCCATGTGTAGCGAGTCATCTCCCACTTTTCTACAGTTATTACATAGAAATACAACCCATGTATACAATTCTGGCATATTTGCCTAGACTACTTTCAGTATGCCATAGTTATTCCATGAAACACTAAGATATGTATACCGTTCTGTCATGTGTGGCCTGATTTCTACAACTATTCTGCAGTTAAAACGTGAAAATATAAGACACGTATACAATTTTTCCATGTGTGGCGAGACATCTGCCACTGTTCTACAGTTATTTCATAGAAATACAATACATGGATACCATTCTATTATCTGTAACATTATTTCTACCACTATACCACAGTTATTACATAAAACTCTTATTTATGTATACCATTCCGCCATGTTTAGTATGACTTCTTTCAGTATACCAAAGTTATTCCATGAAATATTTAGACACGTGTACCATTCTGCGTGATTTCTACAACTATTCTGCAGTTAAAACGTGAAAATAAAATGCATGTATACAATTCTTCTATGTGTAGCGAGACATGTGGCATTTTTCTACAGTTATTACATAGAAATACAATACATAGATATCATTCTAACATGTGTTGCTTGAAATCTACCACGTTACCACAGTTATTACACAAAACCATGAATAATGTATACCATTTTGACATGTGTGGCGTGACAAATTTCAGTATACCACAGTTATTCCATGAAACACTAAGACATGTGTGCCGTTTTGCTAAGTGTGGCGTGATTTCTACAACTATTCTGCAGTTAAAACGTGAAAATAAAAGACACGTATACCATTCTTCCATATTTAGCGAGACATATGGCATTTTGCCACAGTTATTACATAGAAATACAATACATGGATACCATTCTACCATGTGTTGCTTGATATCTACTACGTTACCACAGTTGTTACATAAAACCATAAATAATGTATACCATTTTGACATGTGTGGCGTGACTAATTTCAGTATACCACAGTTATTCCATAAAACACTAAGACGTGCACCGATTTGCTAAGTGTGGCGTGATTTGTACTACTATTCTGAAGTTAAAACGTGAACATAAAATGCATTTATACGATTCTTCCATGTGTAGCGAGTCATCTCCCACTTTTCTACAGTTATTACATAGAAATACAACCCATGAATACAATTCTGGCATTTTTGGCTTGACTACTTTCAGTGTACCATAGTTATTCCATGAAACACTAAGATATGTATACCGTTCTGCTAAGTGTGGCGTGATTTCTACAACTATTCTGCAGTTAAAACGTGAAAATAAAATACACGTATACGATTCTTCCATGTGTAGCGAGACATCTGCCACTGTTCTACAGTTACTACATAGAAATACAATACATGGATACCATTCTATTATGAGTAACATTATTTCTACCATTATACCATAGTTATTACATAAAACTGTTATTTATGTATACCATTCCGCCATGTTTAGTATGACTTCTTTCAGTATACCACAGTTATTCCATGAAACATTGAGACATGTGTACCGTTCTGCTAAGTGTGGCGTGACTTCTACAACTATTCTGCAGTTCAAACGTGAAAATAGAAGACACGTATATCATTCTTCCATATTTAGCGAGACATCTGCCACTGTTCTACAGTTATTACATAGAAATACAATACATGGATACCATTCTATTATCTGTAGCATTATTTCTACCATTATACCACAGTTATTACATAAAACTCTCATTTATGTATACCATTTTGCCATGTTTAGTATGACTTCTTTCAGTATACCACAGTTATTCCATGAAATATTAAGACACGTGTACCATTCTGCTAAGTGTGGCGTGATTTCTACAACTATTCTGCAGTTAAAACGTGAAAATAAAATGCATGTATACAATTCTTCTATGTGTAGCGAGACATATGACATTTTTCTACAGTTATTACATAGAAATACAATACATAGATATCATTCTAACATGTGTTGCTTGAAATCTACCACGTTACCACAGTTATTACACAAAACCATGAATAATGTATACCATTTTGACATGTGTGGTGTGACAAATTTCAGCATACCACAGTTGTTCCATGAAACACTAAGACATGTGTACCGTTTTGCTAAGTGTGGCGTGATTTGTACTACTATTCTGAAGTTAAAACGTGAACATAAAATGCATTTATACGATTCTTCCATGTGTAGCGAGTCATCTCCCACTTTTCTACAGTTATTACATAGAAATACAACCCATGTATACAATTCTGGCATATTTGGCTTGACTACTTTTCAGTATGCTATAGTTATTCCATGAAACACTAAGATATGTATACCGTTCTGTCATGTGTGGCCTGATTTCTACAACTATTCTGCAGTTAAAACGTGAAAATAGAAGACACGTATACAATTTTTCCATGTGTAGCGAGACATCTGCCACTGTTCTACAGTTATTTCATAGAAATACAATACATGGATACCATTCTATTATCTGTAACATTATTTCTACCACTATACCACAGTTATTACATAAAACTCTTATTTATGTATACCATTCCGCCATGTTTAGTATGACTTCTTTCAGTATACCAAAGTTATTCCATGAAATATTTAGACACGTGTACCATTCTGCGTGATTTCTACAACTATTCTGCAGTTAAAACGTGAAAATAAAATGCATGTATACAATTCTTCTATGTGTAGCGAGACATGTGGCATTTTTCTACAGTTATTACATAGAAATACAATACATAGATATCATTCTAGCATGTGTTGCTTGAAATCTACCACGTTACCACAGTTATTACACAAAACCATGAATAATGTATACCATTTTGACATGTGTGGCGTGACAAATTTCAGTATACCACAGTTATTCCATGAAACACTAAGACATGTGTACCGTTTTGCTAAGTGTGGCGTGATTTCTACAACTATTCTGCAGTTAAAACGTGAAAATAAAAGACACGTATACCATTCTTCCATATTTAGCGAGACATATGACATTTTGCCACAGTTATTACATAGAAATACAATACATGGATACCATTCTACCATGTGTTGCTTGATATCTACCACGTTACCACAGTTATTACATAAAACCATAAATAATGTATACCATTTTGACATGTGTGGCGTGACTAATTTCAGTATACCACAGTTATTCCATAAAACACTAAGACGTGCACCGTTTTGCTAAGTGTGGCGTGATTTGTACTACTATTCTGAAGTTAAAACGTGAACATAAAATGCATTTATACGATTCTTCCATGTGTAGCGAGTCATCTCCCACTTTTCTACAGTTATTACATAGAAATACAACCCATGAATACAATTCTGGCATTTTTGGCTTGACTACTTTCAGTGTACCATAGTTATTCCATGAAACACTAAGATATGTATACCGTTCTGCTAAGTGTGGCGTGATTTCTACAACTATTCTGCAGTTAAAACGTGAAAATAAAATACACGTATACGATTCTTCCATGTGTAGCGAGACATCTGCCACTGTTCTACAGTTACTACATAGAAATACAATACATGGATACCATTCTATTATGAGTAACATTATTTCTACCATTATACCATAGTTATTACATAAAACTGTTATTTATGTATACCATTCCGCCATGTCTAGTATGACTTCTTTCAGTATACCACAGTTATTCCATGAAACATTGAGACATGTGTACCGTTCTGCTAAGTGTAGCGTGACTTCTACAACTATTCTGCAGTTCAAACGTGAAAATAGAAGACACGTATATCATTCTTCCATATTTAGCGAGACATCTGCCACTGTTCTACAGTTATTACATAGAAATACAATACATGGATACCATTCTATTATCTGTAGCATTATTTCTACCATTATACCACAGTTATTACATAAAACTCTTATTTATGTATACCATTCCGCCATGTCTAGTATGACTTCTTTCAGTATACCACAGTTATTCCATGAAATATTAAGACACGTGTACCATTCTGCTAAGTGTGGCGTGATTTCTACAACTATTCTGCAGTTAAAACGTGAAAATAAAATGCATGTATACGATTCTTCTATGTGTAGCGAGACATATGACATTTTTCTACAGTTATTACATAGAAATACAATACATAGATATCATTCTAACATGTGTTGCTTGAAATCTACCACGTTACCACAGTTATTACACAAAACCATGAATAATGTATACCACTTTGACATGTGTGGCGTGACAAATTTCAGTATACCACAGTTATTCCATGAAACACTAAGACATGTGTACCGTTTTGCTAAGTGTGGCGTGATTTCTACAACTATTCTGCAGTTAAAACGTGAAAATAAAAGACACGTATACCATTCTTCCATATTTAGCGAGACATATGACATTTTGCCACAGTTATTACATAGAAATACAATACATGGATACCATTCTACCATGTGTTGCTTGATATCTACCACGTTACCACAGTTATTACATAAAACCATAAATAATGTATACCATTTTGACATGTGTGGCGTGACTAATTTCAGTATACCACAGTTATTCCATAAAACACTAAGACGTGCACCGTTTTGCTAAGTGTGGCGTGATTTGTACTACTATTCTGAAGTTAAAACGTGAACATAAAATGCATTTATACGATTCTTCCATGTGTAGCGAGTCATCTCCCACTTTTCTACAGTTATTACATAGAAATACAACCCATGAATACAATTCTGGCATTTTTGGCTTGACTACTTTCAGTGTACCATAGTTATTCCATGAAACACTAAGATATGTATACCGTTCTGCTAAGTGTGGCGTGATTTCTACAACTATTCTGCAGTTAAAACGTGAAAATAAAAGACACGTATACGATTCTTCCATGTGTAGCGAGACATCTGCCACTGTTCTACAGTTACTACATAGAAATACAATACATGGATACCATTCTATTATGAGTAACATTATTTCTACCATTATACCATAGTTATTACATAAAACTGTTATTTATGTATACCATTCCGCCATGTTTAGTATGACTTCTTTCAGTATACCACAGTTATTCCATGAAACATTGAGACATGTGTACCGTTCTGCTAAGTGTAGCGTGACTTCTACAACTATTCTGCAGTTCAAACGTGAAAATAGAAGACACGTATATCATTCTTCCATATTTAGCGAGACATCTGCCACTGTTCTACAGTTATTACATAGAAATACAACCCATGTATACAATTCTGGCATATTTGGCTTGACTACTTTCAGTGTACCATAGTTATTCCATGAAACACTAAGATATGTATACCGTTCTGCTAAGTGTGGCGTTATTTCTACTACTATTCTGCAGTTAAAACGTGAAAATAAAAGACACGTATACAATTCTTCATATTTAGCGAGACATCTGCCACTGTTCTACAGTTATTACATAGAAATACAACCCATGTATACAATTCTGGCATATTTGGCTTGACTACTTTCAGTGTACCACAGTTATTCCATGAAACATTAAGACATGTGTACCTTTCTGCTAAGTGTGGCGTGACTTCTACTACTATTCTGCAGTTAAAACGTGAAAATAAAATGCATGTATACGATTATTCCATGTGTAGCGAGACATATGACATTTTGCCACAGTTATTACATAGAAATACAATACATAGATATCATTCTAACATGTGTAACTTGATTTCTACCACGTTTCCACGGTTATTACACAAAACCATAAATAATGTATACCATTTTGACATGTGTGGCGTGACAAATTTCAGTATACCACAGTTATTCCATGAAACACTAAGACATGTGTACCGTTTTGCTAAGTGTGGCGTGATTTGTACTACTATTCTGAAGCTAAAACGTGAACATAAAATGCATTTATACGATTCTTCCATGTGTAGCGAGTCATCTCCCACTTTTCTACAGTTATTACATAGAAATACAACCCATGTATACAATTCTGGCATATTTGGCTTGACTACTTTTCAGCATGCTATAGTTATTCCATGAAACACTAAGATATGTATACCGTTCTGTCATGTGTGGCCTGATTTCTACAACTATTCTGCAGTTAAAACGTGAAAATAGAAGACACGTATACAATTTTTCCATGTGTAGCGAGACATCTGCCACTGTTCTACAGTTATTTCATAGAAATACAATACATGGATACCATTCTATTATCTGTAACATTATTTCTACCACTATACCACAGTTATTACAAAAAACTCTTATTTATGTATACCATTCCGCCATGTTTAGTATGACTTCTTTCAGTATACCACAGTTATTCCATGAAATATTAACACACGTGTACCATTCTGCTAAGTGTGGCGTGATTTCTACAACTATTCTGCAGTTAAAACGTGAACATAAAATGCATTTATACGATTCTTCTATGTGTAGCGAGACATATGACATTTTTCTACAGTTATTACATAGAAATACAATACATAGATATCATTCTAACATGTGCTGCTTGAAATCTACACCGTTTCCACAGTTATTACACAAAACTATGAATAACATATACCATTTTGACATGTGTGGCGTGACAAATTTCAGTATGCCACAGTTATTCCATGAAACACTGTGACATGTGTACCGTTTTGCTAAGTATGGCGTGATTTCTACTACTATTCTGCAGTTAAAACGTGAACATAAAATATATGTGTACAATTTTTCCATGTGTATCGAGACATCTGCCACTGTTCTACAGTTATTACATAGAAATAAAATACCTGGATTCCATTCTACCATGTGTTGCTTGAAATCTACCACGTTACCACAGTTATTACATAAAACCATAAATAATGTATACCATTTTGACATGTGTAGCGTGACAAATTTCAGTATACCACAGTTATTCCATGAAACACTAAGACGTGCACCGTTTTGCTAAGTGTGGCGTGATTTGTACTACTATTCTGAAGTTAAAACGTGAACATAAAATGCATTTATACGATTCTTCCATGTGTAGCGAGTCATCTCCCACTTTTCTACAGTTATTACATAGAAATACAACCCATGTATACAATTCTGGCATATTTGGCTAGACTACTTTCGGTATGCCATAGTTATTCCATAAAACACTAAGATATGTATACCGTTGTGCTAAGTGTGGCCTGATTTCTACCACTATTCTGCAGTTAAAACGTGAAAATAAAAGACACGTACACCATTCTTCCATATTTAGCGAGACATCTGCCACTGTTCTACAGTTATTACATAGAAATACAATACATGGATACCATTCTATTATGTGTAACATTATTTCTACCACTATGCCACAACTTTTACATAAAACTGTTATTTATGTATACCATTCCGCCATGTTTAGTATGACTTCTTTCAGTATAGCACAGTTATTCCATGAAACATTAAGACATGTGTACCTTTCTGCTTAGTGTGGCGTGACTTCTACTACTATTCTGCAGTTAAAACGTGAAAATAAAATGCATGTATACGATTATTCCATGTGCAGCGAGACATATGGCATTTTGCTACAGTTATTACATAGAAATACAATACATAGATATCATTCTAACATGTGTAGCTTGATTTCTACCACGTTTCCACGGTTATTACACAAAACCATAAATAATGTATACCATTTTGACATGTGTGGCGTGACAAATTACAGTATACCACAGTTATTCCATGAAACACTAAGACATGTGTACCGTTTTGCTAAGTGTGGCGTGATTTGTACTACTATTCTGCAGTTAAAACGTGAACATAAAATGCATTTATACGATTCTTCCATGTGTAGCGAGTCATCTCCCACTTTTCTACAGTTATTACATAGAAATACAACCCATGTATACAATTCTGCCATATTTGGCTTGACTACTTTTCAGCATGCTATAGTTATTCCATGAAACACTAAGATATGTATACCGTTCTGTCATGTGTGGCCTGATTTCTACAACTATTCTGCAGTTAAAACGTGAAAATAGAAGACACGTATACAATTTTTCCATGTGTAGCGAGACATCTGCCACTGTTCTACAGTTATTTCATAGAAATACAATACATGGATACCATTCTATTATCTGTAACATTATTTCTACCACTATACCACAGTTATTACATAAAACTGTTATTTATGTATACCATTCCGCCATGTTTAGTATGACTTCTTTCAGTATACCACAGTTATTCCATGAAATATTAAGACACGTGTACCATTCTGCTAAGTGTGGCGTGATTTCTACAACTATTCTGCAGTTAAAACGTGAAAATAAAATGCATGTATACAATTCTTCTATGTGTAGCGAGATATATGACATTTTTCTACAGTTATTACATAGAAATACACTACATAGATATCATTCTAACATGTGTTGCTTGAAATCTACCACGTTGCCACAGTTATTACACAAAACCATGAATAATGTATACCATTTTGACATGTGTGGCGTGACAAATTTCAGTATACCACAGTTATTCCATGAAACACTATGACATGTGTACCGTTTTGCTAAGTGTGGCGTGATTTGTACTACTATTCTGAAGTTAAAACGTGAACATAAAATGCATTTATACGATTCTTCCATGTGTAGCGAGACATCTGCCACTGTTCTACAGTTATTACATAGAAATACAATACATGGATACCATTGTATTATGAGTTACATTATTTCTACCATTATACCATAGTTATTACATAAAACTGTTATTTATGCATGCTATTCCGCCGTGTTTAGTATGACTTCTTTCAGTATACCACAGTTTTTCCATGAAACATTAAGACATGTGTACCGTTCTGCTAAGTGTGGCGTGATTTGTACTACTATTCTGCAGTTAAAACGTGAAAATAAAATGCATGTATACAATTCTTCTATGTGTAGCGAGACATATGGCATTTTTCTACAGTTATTACATAGAAATACAATACATAGATATCATTCTATTATGAGTAACATTATTTCTACCATTATACCATAGTTATTAAATAAAACTGTTATTGATGCATACCATTCCGCCGTGTTTAGTATGACTACTTTCAGTATACCACAGTTATTCCATGAAACATTAAGACATGTGTACCGTTCTGCTAAGTGTGGCGTGACTTCTACTACTATTCTGCAGTTAAAACGTGAAAATAAAATACATGTATACGATTCTTCCATGTATAGCGAGACATCTGCCACTGTTCTACAGTCATTACGTGGAAAAACGATGCATGGATACCATTCTACCATGTGTAAGTTGATTTATACCACTATACCACAGTTATTACATGAAACATTTATCTATGCATACTATTCTACCATGTTTACATGACTTCGTTCTGTGTACCACACTTATTCCACGAAACACTAAGATATGTGTACCATTCTGCTAAGTGTGGCGTGATTTTTACAACTATTCTGCAGTTAAAACGTGAACATAAAATGCATTTATACGATTCTTCCATGTGTAGCGAGTCATCTCCCACTTTTCTACAGTTATTACATAGAAATAGATCGCATGTATACAATTCTGGCATATTTGGTTTGACTACTTTCAGAATGCCATAGTTATTGCATAAAACACTAAGATATGTATATCATTCTGCTAAGTGTGGCGTGAGTTCTACTGCTATTCTACAGTTAAAACGTGAAAATGAAATACATGTATACAATTCTTCCATGTGTATCGAGACATCTGCCACTTTTCTACAGTTATTACATAGAAATACAATACATGGATTCCATTCTACCATGTGTTGCTTGAAATCTACCACGTTACCACAGTTATTACATAAAATAATGTATACCATTTTGACACGTGTGGCGTGACTAATTTCAGTATACCACAGTTATTCCATAAAACACTAAGACGTGCACCGTTTTGCTAAGTGTGGCGTGATTTGTACTACTATTCTGAAGTTAAAACGTGAACATAAAATGCATTTATACGATTCTTCCATGTGTAGCGAGTCATCTCCCACTTTTCTACAGTTATTACATAGAAATACAATACATGGATACCATTCTACCATGTGTAACCTGATTTCTACTACTATACCACAATAATTTCATTAAACCGTTTTCTATGTATACCATTCCGCCATGTTTGGCATGACTTCTTTCACCATACCAGAATTCTTCATTGAAACACTAAGATATGTATACCGTTATGCTAAGTGTGGCGTGACTTCTACTACTATTCTGCAGTTAAAACGTGAAGATAAAATACATGTATCCGCTAATTCCATGTGTAGCGAGACATCTGCCACTGTTCTATAGATATTACATTAAAATAAAATACATAGATACTATTCTTGCATGTGTAGCTTGATTTCTACCACTATACAACAGTTATTCAATAAAACCGTTATCTATGTATACTCTTCTTCCATATGTAGCTTGATTTCTACCACTATGCCACATTTACTATATAAAATCCTAATTCATGTATATCATTCTGCCATGTGTGACGTGATTTCTAAACCTATACCACACTTATTACATGAAACTCTAAGGCATGTATGCCATTCTGCCATGAGACAGACTGACACAGAGAGAAAGAGATAGAGAGAGATAGAGAGAGATAGAGAGAGAGAGATAGGGAGAGGGGTGTGTGACTCTTGTACCACAACTACGTCGTGAAGGAATATGGCGCCATACTTCCTGTGGTGAGAAACTCATTCATAAAGATGATGTTGACAGAGACACGATGATCGTCCTGGCAAACAAGTGACATCATCATCCAACATGACGATGGAACCTTTCCGGTCCTGCCCGACATCTTCAACCAGATTTACATCATCCAAAGCCACGTCAACACTACAACGTTTCCCCTAGTATATGCTCTGTGCGTTGACAAGGACAGACAATACATGCAACAGACTTTTCCACACAGTGAGAGATGAGCTGCTGCCAAACCAGTCGCTATTTATAGTTTTCTTGGACTATAAACTCATGAAACAGTGTTAAATCCGTATTCGCAAACGCTGAGATAAAGTCCTGTTATTTTCAGGGCGCTCACATTGAGGAAGGTCAAGGCAGTTGGCGTACGGGAGACTTACTACAACAACGTCGTTGCACACAGATTCGCCAAGAGAGCTTTAGCTCTGCCGCATGTTCCCATCGATTCAGTTGAGGACGTTTTGTTTGAATCCCCGAACAACGCGCCACCACATCGTTCTGACTTAAGGTGTGCTGATTGTGTAACTGAGCAGTGGGCGGAGGTGTCAATTGTCAAGAATGGCGTGGTACCATTACGAGACGGTGGGTCCATGCACCACTTACCACGCTGAAGGGTGGCACAGTAGGTTGAATAGGATTGTTGGCCATCCCCATCCTAATTTGTACCAACGCTTTTGCAGAGAGAGCATGCCTATGTAGAGGCAAGATGATATTTTAGTTAAATACAATTGTTGGCATCCTTTGGGTCATCAATCATTTAATACAACCAGTATTAAAGTAGTTTTGATTTTTTAACAATGAAATCTTGTTCTGTCGTGAAAGCGAGGTAGGTGTCGAGCCATCCTATTCCCATTTATCACGCGATATTTCAATTTACAAGTTGGCCGTCAGGGCCTGCTGCCACATGCAAACTTTAAAAGCTACTGGATCTGAATCAAATCTGTAGGCCCAGAATGTAGAAGTCAAACTAGTTAAAACAAGTTAAACTACGGAAATCTGTATTTAAGTAAAGACTGGTTTTGCCATTCCTCTTCGCGAAGCTCTGAAATACCAGGAAGAACTGTTAGTTATCGTAACATGATGAATCATGGATGGTTCTCGAACGAGAATAAAAAGATATGGGAAAGATTATTTTGAAAAAAAAATGACAGAAAATTTACTTAGGGACACGATAGGTTCGCCGGCGATTATCTCGAACGCTGTGTGCAAAAGTGGAAATCTGTGCATGGTGACACCATGACACGACCACTGGCAGCAATTGACGGCAATGCAACAATTTGGCATGTCTTTGTTGACGTATAGAAATCAACAAAATGACGAACTTGCTATATACAACAAGCTGGGAATGCTTCCTCATATTACGTCAATTCCGGATTGCTGCAGCGCTCTGGCGACAGCGTTATACCTTGTCCATGGTGTCGTTGGCAGACGAGAGAGAGGCAGACCATCTTTGGGCAGCTCGCTCGGTATTTATAAACCACAAGTTTTAAAGATGTATTTGGTATTCCGCTTAAGACTAACCACAGGTCTCTTATATGTAATGACTAAAAGAAGACAAAAGAAACCCATTGTTTAATCGTTATTTATGTCTAACTGTGAGTGAAGACATGTGGTGAGAATGCTGTGGTAGACAGTCTCGAATGCTCTAGACAGATCTAGTAATCCAGTCAGAGATGCACCATTGTCTCTGTCCAGGGATAATGTTTGTCATCAGTAACTTCGGTAAGTCCATTTTGGGTGGTCTAGCCCACTTTGTAGGCTGACTGATGTTTCTCGGAAATCTCATTGTTGACATCATACTCATTAGGGTAGAATGCATCTGGCAAAAATACCCCCTGTATGTTAATTTACCTTCTGATGGTGGGCTGTGGGTCATCTGCACAAATAATGTGGAAATACTGGGAATAATGAGACGATCAGACACTGACTGGGTTGAAACAACCTTTAGTGTTCTCAGTTAGTTAAAAAACGATATCTACTGAGATGCATTGTGCTCGGATCCGTCTTTTTACAAATCCAAGGGACACGCGGCAAGAGGTCAGAGGTTCTGACGTTCATTTTACTCTCCTTCTTTGTGCTGTAGTCTTCGCCTTCATTGCCGGAGCATGAACATGTCTAGGTAACTGCATTCAGGCAAAGGATTTTTCTGTGTATCTGCCGAAAGAGTCAACATTTCAAACTGAGTTGTTACCCATTAATACCCATTATTTATGGAAATTAACTACCGAAGTAAAGAACTTACATAGCAAATGTGGTAACTTGGAATCACAAATGGCAGAATTGAAATCCGAATTGACGAACATGCACCAAAATATTGGGGTGGTGAATGCTGATATTGACTCGCTCACTGGTAAAACTGATTTGGTGCAGGACCAGGTGACATGGTTCAACGATGAGTTGGATAAACTAGAGACTTTCAGGAGGAGAGACAATTTAATACTATATGGCATAGCCGAGGAACCTGGTGAAACAAATGTTCATTTCAATGATAGTTTTATTTCCATCCTGAATGATCATGTTCGTGACAAGACTTGGTCACGTAGTGATATTGTTCGTGCTCATCGTCTCGATACTAAGCGTTCAAATGCTAGCAAACCGAGACCCCTTATTGCCAAGTACAGAGAATCAGACGACAAGATCGAAGCACTAAAAGCTCGACCAACGATGAAGGAAGGCGGGTATGGCATATCTAATGACCTCACTACGAGACAGCGTCAAAAACTCCTTGAAGCCAAGGAACAAGGCTTGTTTTGGGTACTTCAAGAGTGGCAGGCTTGTCACAATGCCACGCACAGATGGGAACAGAACCCCGAATACATCGACATGAAAGGGGACGCGATCATCGAGAGCCACCAGACAATCCAGTAAAAGCAACTCAAACAGGAGAATTTGAATGGGGTCATGAAAACTCTATCACCGGTGAAATGGACAACACATTGTCAATCTTGTCGTGGAATGTGTGTGGTGATGCGAGTAAACCTGATGATCAATCTTTTATCGAGTACTTGAAAACATTTCATAGGCATAATACTAGCTCTACCATGTATTATATACTAGACTATTACTAGCCGAAAGTGTATTCGATTCTGATTAAGAATGTATGCACATCGCCTCCCTAAACTTGCTTACAACATGCCATTGCATTTTGATAATCTTGGCAAAAGTCACATCCGTATGTTACTCTTCTCTCGTGGTTTTGGATATGTATGGCTCTCACAATCTCTGGAAAATGGTGATACGTTCATCACCGATTTTCGACAACGTTTGATTGATAACTTCAGGCAAGATTGGGTATCTACATCAAGAGACAGTTCACGTTATGCCAACTATGTCTATTTTGAAGATACTTTAGAACCTGAAAAATATCTATCTCGTCTTCAAGGTAAAAACATTAGAAACGCATCTGTTCGATTTAGGCTGGGTCTTACAAGTCTAATGATCAATGAAGGTAGAAAACGTGATACAGGAAAGTCTTTACGATTATGCCCTTTGTGTGGTTCTGGAATTGAAGATGAGCTCCATTTCATGATTTTCTGCCCAAATTTTAAGTTACTGCGAAGTAAATATCTTGGCGAACATTATTGTCCGAAACATGTCAGTTATACCGTTTTCGCTAATCTCATGGCTACCAAAAATGAAGCAATTTTGTCTGATCTAGCATTATATGTACATCACGCACTGAAACTAAGACATTCTGTTGTATGATTATTCTACATGCACACTGATTGTTAATATCCATGTTTCTATGGTATCTATGGTTTGTATATAGGCCAATGGTCTTTCATGCAATAAACAAACTTTGAACCTTTGAACTTTCAGTTTTCTGAGGTATTCAGTTTTATTTTAGTCGTGATATGGATTAGGTTTCAGAGGACATATATACAATGTAAGTTGTTCACAAGGAGGACATGGGTTGATGTAGCCTCGATGTTTGTTAATGTTCCCTGAGCCCGGAGAACAAAAACAAACATCGTAAGTACATCAACTCATGGGCCCCGAGGGACCAGTGAAAAATGCATTTATCTTACCCAACACCTGGTGTTAATTGTTTCAGGAATTGTTTCAGTCTCGGGTACAAATAATGTTGAAGTCATTGCTTGAGTTTGCTAACAAGAAAAATAGATTTCGAGTTTCCTCCTTTCCATCGGTTTACATTCTCAAAACATCGATAATGTTAGTACATAATACATGAATCAATGTTATTCGAGGTTAAAAAAGTATTAGTACCGCGAAGTACCAAGAGAGTTCGACATTGCCAGTGGCGTATAGAGAAATGTCATTCGCTTGTAAGTGAGGTACATTGAAAATGACAGAAGAACGCTCAACCAGTCAGATAGAGACAATTACGTGTGAGGTAAGATAATTGTCAGTGTAACATTTCATGTTCCAGTTGTGTAATATGACCGGCACGTAATTTTTGCAGGTTTCCACCCTTGTTAGTGCGAATGTTTCCGGCGCATAGCTATGCTACGTCCATTGTCCTGATACATCTTCCATCTAAATGTACATTTGTGAGGTATGGGTAGATCTTTCTATACATATATCCGGATCCGACTTTACAGTACACAGTCCTGTGACCTAGCTCCTGCCTGTTTTGTCCGCACCTTGCAGGTTTGTAAAGACTGGATGAGTTTGAATCACGGCATCCAGTGACTGTGAGGCCGAAGTGCTACTTGGGTTCAGTATGTGTAATGATAGTCCTGTTTATGTACTGTTGGAGTTATTACTTGTATGTGTTTTGGGTACATTGTTGTAATAGCAGATTGTCTGTAATCTTAGATTAGCACTTGGGTTTTTTTCTCTGGAAAGCGAGCTAATGTGTATGAAGTCTGGACACTGTTTCTTGGTTGATTAATTATTGGGTGGGCCTTAATAAATTGGGGCGGGTGGTGAGAGTCGACATAAAAAAACCTCCACATGTAAAGGCAATATTAGCAGCTACTACTACAAACAATTATATGTACGCGGATATTTTGTTTATCTATAACTCATTAAGCCCTGGAGCCGCTCCACTGCCCAACGCCTGGCACCTCTCGTTGACTGCCTGATTGCTGTGACGTGGCTAATTAGTGCTAATCATGCCTGATTTCCCTGGCAGGTCTCGGATATGACAGGAAACTGTCTAGTCTCACAAACAAGTCCTGATGATTTAATTGTGTCGTAAAGATGTAAATGGGAAGGAGGCCGATGTGAATACATATATTACAGCATTTCATGTAATTTATTACCTGTGTCTCTCATACCCCTTTGCCAGTGTGTGCTGTATTTTTATCAACACCTACGCGGTCTTTGTACGTACGAGATGAACAAATATACAAATTCCTCCTGTCTCTCTCATCGTATGGACTGAATTATAATATATTATTTATAATAGAGTTTAAAAAGAGAGGAGCTTGCATTATAATCGTCTATATTTTTTGCCAATCCATTGCTCGTGCTTACTGACTCTTTCAAGGAAAGTATCAATAGGTGTGTAAGTAACATGGAACATATAGAGATTTATAGTTTGTCACTTTGTTCATCTTAACTTAACGCTGCAAACATACATCATCATTCATACACATACATATTGCATGACACATTTATCATCACTCAACGTTAAACAAAGCTTCCCATCATGCGATGGGATAAAGTTTTCCGAATAAAGTTATCTCACTCATCATATTGGCTGATACTTTGACCAATCGTATCGTGAGAACCTGTCACATAGGAAGGGCAAGGTGATGGGGCGTGGCCTAAATTTCTGAAGAGCACGTTTGGACACTCAAAGTGATAGGGTAGAGATTGATTATTGGCTTCATCGTTGACCAATGACTATGTTGTGTTTCGGCTGTATCAACTATCATGCACCAATTTGTGCATTGTAAACATAACATCAGTTACTGTAATGCTGTATGAAAGAAAGACATATGGGAGTAGACAGACACCATGATGAGTGTATTCGTTCTCACATGGTGAACGCACGTCTTAGTATTTTGAAAATGTAAAAGAATAACGACTGAAATGCAACAATTGAAGAGAATGAGTGAATTTAGTTTTACGGCGATTTTAGCTATATTCCAGCAGTATCGCGTGGGCTTCACACATTGTGCCCAACAACTGACAAGAATGGTATACGGTACCATTATTAAAACGTTATCGTCCTTGGAAGAAGTCTTTATGGTAGGCCTCTAAACAGTCAACGCATAAAAACACACCACAGCTTGACCATCTGCATTTGATGTCTCGACGTTTGCCAGTCCGTTTCATTGTATGTAAGACACACTTAAAGCAAATGATGTCCCTCTCATATCATTGTGAGAGATCAAATTGTTCAAAACATCTATGTCAATGGCAGTAAAGACGAATTTACGCACATGCCTAATAATCTATGAAAGAAGCGTTTTCGCTGATACATTGCTTGTGTATACTGAATATTTTAAGGAAAGTACTAATAAGCTAGTCTGTGACTTACATAGAACAGATTCAGTTTGTCGCTTTGGTTCATCTAGATTTAATGCACAAAATATACGAACATACATGCATACATATTGTACAATGCTATTCCTTGCACATACATAAGACAAAGGGTCATGGGATGGGCGTCATCAAAGTTCCCGAATAGGACGTTTTGTATCTTAACTGTTCAATATAGTCCCTGTTATCTCTGACCAATCGTATCATGAGATACCTGTCACATTGGAAATGACAGGTGATGGGGCGTGGGCTAAATTTCTGAAGAGTACGTTCGGTCACTAGACAGCTTGGATACAGATTGACTATTGGTTAGATCGTTGACCAATCGATATGCTACATTTCGGCTTTATCAACTCTAGCTATCATGAAAAACTTTGTGTATCGTGAACATACATAATCGTAAGGATGCCTGAAATGTACACGTAGGACTAACAAGCACTTTATGTTTTTTGAAGCGCTCAAAGCGCTACAATCCGATTATTTTTACCCCGGATAACCCAATCCAACCATTGAGTAGAGATAGTATTTATTTGCGTATACTTTTTGCGCACACTACCTGTACATCAAACATAATGGCTTGCTGAACATTTCAATATAATCTGTACATTAGAATGAAGATTTTTATGGATGTCAACTTCTTTATGTGAGAACACAACGTTTCGGAGTTGCTTACTCCTTCATCAGGTGATTGAGAAAGGGATACAGAGGTGTATTTATATGTACAGGTAAAACAATAACAAAGTAACAAGTGGAATGAGTTAACGAAAGCTGGAAGCCAGTATAAACAAGCACTGATAGGAAGCCGATAGTTATGATAACAATGATGGAAGCCAATGGTAATGCATTACAGTTGATTGGATATGTTTACATAACACAGATACGGGGTAAGGACGATGTACATGATTCGGGATAAGGATGGAAGCCAATGGTGATACATTACGCATGATAGGATGATGTACATAACACACGATAGGGGGTGAGCATGTTTACATGAGGGTTGATGATGTACAAACACAAGTAGGTAAGGATGTACTCGGGTAGATTGGCTATACATGAATTACATAGATAGAATGTACACAGATAGATGAGATTAATTTATCAATAAGTCCCAGGCACTTGGTAGGTACACTCCTTGGTCGCGGTTGATGGCTGGTTTCTGTCTCCGGATCTCGATGGCCTCTTGCAGTTTCCTTTGGCGCCAGTTGTTGTTGTTGGTAGATAGTATCCTAGTGTCCTCCCATCGAATTGAGTGTCCGGGGTTCTTGAGAATGTGTTCAGAGATGGCCGATTTCTGGTCGAGTTTGCTGACTGAGGTCTGATGTTCCTTCATTCTGGTGTTGATTGGTCTCAGCGTTTCTCCAAGGTATAGGTCGCCACAGTTGCAAGGGATCTGGTAGATGCATCCTCTCGGGTTAGGGTGTTCACAGCTGGGTCCTTTACCGTTGGCTTTTAGGTAGGTCTTGATGGTCTTGCCACTGGAGAAGGTGACATCGATGCTGGCTTTGGTCTTGATGAGGCGTGATATTTGATGACTGATGGGGCCAAGGTAGGGTATGGTTACTCTGATGGGTGATGGAGAAGGTTTGGGGCGGGGTTCTCGGGCCTTGAGGGTCTTGTTGATGGTGGCTGTGACGAGCTGGGGAGGGTAACCGTTGAGTGTGGTGAATGTCTTTCTGAGGTGGTCCAGTTCATTGTTTAGGGCATCGGGGTGGCAGATGGGCTTTGGCACGTCTGGTAAGGGTGGCGATGATAGCTTGCTTGATCATAGGATGGTGGCAGGAGTTATGTATTTTCACTTCTAAATGACATTCAAAGAATTAATCTGTACATTGTTACGAATAAATATCATAATTCAAGTACATGTATTATAGAATTTTAAAAAGTAACACGATACTGATTTATTGTGATGTATACACTTGTAGTTCTCCCCAATTAATTATGAAGATGGGCATACTTATATTTGTTTTGAAAGCAAACGAGGTTCAGAAGATTGGCAATGGTCGTGACTCCACAGAACAGTTTGTCCAATGATGTAACAGCGCATAAGTTTGTTTTACACTTGTCACGGGACAAAAGTTTACCTGGACATGCATTCGGCCAGAAGCTGTTATTTTGAGGTTGAACGAGGTGTTCATATATTTAGTGTTGTCTGATTGAATGATTATACACATCAATTCCGTAACTGATATATTATCCTCCTTTTATTGACGATGGATCTGATACACGTGATCATTACACAGGATAAGATAATTACAGAGATCAAATGCAAACGTTTCTTACCTAATGCTTATGTAAATTGCATTGAAAAATCACATTTCAAATAAGCATGAAACAGCTTGAACAAATACCCCAGTTACCTTTGTATGGTTTATGTGTACTATATATGTATATTATGAGTAGATCACTTAGAGTTATCACTTCATATTCGAGTATGTATTACTGTCAACATTAAAAATCAATAGTCGCAAATGAATTAGGTCTAAATTAGTAACTTGGTTTATTTCAAACACACACGAACATGAGCGTAATACAGTATTGCTATTTATGGCTACGATTCATTATATGAACTATTACAACGAATGAATGAATGATTAAATTTAGAAGAAGGTTTTGTAACCTTGTCACCGTTAATTCAATCAATGTGCAAACATAGTATCTTAGTATTCACTCCCAATGACGAATAACAAACACGTACCTCCTGTAACAACATCTCATAATCCCTTTTCTCGCAGACATGTGTTCATTTGCCTGTATAAGCTCCCGACATTGCAAGCAATTGTTATCAAAACACATTAATAATGATTCTGATTAACACACAAAAGTAACCTCTCTCGTAAGAAAGGCTAATCTTTGATCATTACTGCTAAATTGATTGAAATTGTAGGTACAGGACGAATTTAAAATGTAAAACCCCCAATACGCTCTCGCTGAATGAGAAGTGCTTTTCATAACCCCCAATATGCGGCTCTCGCTGAATAAGAGGTGCTTTTTATTACCCCCAATACGCGGCTCTCGTTGTGAGAAGCTAATCAATTTGCCGCATATACGCGGCTCTCGGCCTTAATGAGATAAGCAATCTTTTCTGACATATATTTACAGAGCAAAATTAAAATCAAAGTAAAGAACGGAATTCAGACCAACCGTGTTCTGCTCCTGTCACGACTAAGAGACGCAACTGTACACAGATCAGGTCAACACTTGACACAACCAACAATAATACCAGGATAATCAAGCATTCCAACCAAATCAGATGACTTTTTGCACGTGACGCTCATCGGTTGTCCCTTTCGGTGGTCTAATGTTTCCATAAATGTAACACACATGATGCCACCATTGGGCGAGTGTCTTTGTTCGAAGGGGCGTAGTCTAATGATTAATGCGTTCGCATTCATGCCTAAGACCCGAGTTCAATTTCCCCCGTGAAGGCCATTTCTGGTGTCAGTGAGATATTGTAGAACTAATGCTAAAGCTGGAGTAACACCATACTCACTCGCTCTGTTCAAAATGTGTCTCTAATCACCATGTATACAATGGCTAGTGGGAAACTGTAAGTCGAATGTCAGTCGTATTCCTCAGGAGGTTGAGACTGACAATCAATTGACATATTAAAACATAATACTATCAGTATGGTCCTGCGGAATGATAAAGCAATGTAAATGGCATTACATCTTTGAGTGGCATGTTTAAATGTGTGTGAACCAAATAAGGACAAACTTAATGGAGTAACAACTTCTATATTCGGGAGAAACGACGATTGAGTATGGATCCTTGTATTTTGTATACCTTCTTGACAACGATACTAGAATCTGTTTCGAGACGAATCTGAATAATGAAGTTGTACATCCATAAAGCTAGTTGGTAAATGGCATTATTACTATTATATAAGAGGCAATGCGGTTAACCCGGGTTAGATTTCCGTCACAGGTACAATATGTGAGGTCCCTTTCATACCAAAACAGGAGTCTCGTTCACCTATTCAGACATTGACCTACTTTTCAGCCGATCCGAATTTTCTCGTGTGAAAGTGAAAATAGACACCAGAAACAAGTCCAATTCCGTGTGTCATAAGATAGTCGTATTTTACTTTTAAACTTTAATACCACCGTTGTTCTATGTTTTATGTCGAGGCTGAGGCAGCATGCCTTAAGTTTAACTAAGAAATCACAGCCTGACACTGTTTGAGGAGGTCATAAAATGATTCACAATGCGGATTTGTATAAGATAAATTCCGTAACAGACAGTCAAAGTTTCTAGCATCAGAGTCTCGTTTTGAGATGTCCACAATTTTAAAGTTTCCTTTTTCTCGAGGCTCGATGGCGACAGAGCACGCTGTACAGGTACTGTTGCAATATACAAGTGCTTCGATGTATCAGTTCATACTGATTAATACTTATGTATTCAGTTGAATAAATCTGGACCGGTTATCGCGCTAAGTTGCGCAATGGCACTGAACCAAGTAAACAGGAAACGAGACTGTTCAATGGTTTCAGTTGCTGGTGTCTCTCACCGTGCATATTGCTCAACGCGGCGTAAAACCGAACTCACTTACTCACCTACTTAATAGATAACTGTTTAAGAATGATCAACCATATTTGAGACTAGACCCACACTGTTACAGACTCACTGTTGTTACGAGTGTGTATTTTCTGTATATTTTGTTATTAATTAAGTGATAATTATTATTGGGTCACAACATTTAGTGTTTTGAATTATAATTATGATGGGTCATATTTCGTTTTAATAGCTGGTCAACACTTTTAGGATTCTGGTTTTCCGGAATTCATCTGCTACTAGTTTTCTATGTGTTTACTTCCATGAGACTTATTCTAGGGCATTCTCCAGTGTTGACGATGTTCATTTGTGCCCGAACTTTCGGGAAATGACTTCATACATAAAAAAGACTGGTCGCTGTGTTGCGACATGGACAGTTCTGGAGTTCTTTATCATGTGCATCCGTCAAAGTCTAAATCTGCATTATCTGCTGTCACACCGATCGCTGTGTTTACATTCGTTGATTCTCTCCCGCACTGATACTTTGGTGAGTTTACTACTATATTGTATTTTGTGTCCCATTGACTTAGATTTTGTCTCTCTTGAATTGTATTTGTAATCAGCATTGTGACTATTGACTTGTGACTTTGTATACCTTGCTCTCGTTGCATAATAATACATAATTTGAACGTTTATGACTTGTCTTTGATCTGTTTTGCTGGTTCACAAGGGGATTTCTTACATCGTTTGTAACGGTAAATTCTTAACCGTAACACTGTATCCTCCCGCCATATTGCTGGAATGTTGCTGAATGCGGCGTAAAACTAAATTCACTCAATTGGCAAAAAAAATGAGCTATACTTTCTTGACCGAATGTGGCAGATTCAAGAAAAAAATCTGATTACCTACTAAACTAATGCGTCGTGATGCACATCAGTTTAACAAAATTCATTGTGGCTCAACAATAGAAAAGTGAAATCTTGTCACAAGTTGATCACTAGTCGCCACAGGACATGGACTGAGGTACTTAAACAATGGGCTCCGTGCGACCAGGGAACAATGTATTTATCTCATCGAACAACCCGGTTCGAGGTACGGGTATCGGATCATATTAAGGAGTACCAATGTTGGGCAGTCAACCAACAACCGACTACAACGGACGACAAGAAAAACAAATTTAGAGCTATCTACCTTATTTACATTGGCAAAACATCGGTAATTTCATCGGTAACATCGGTACACCATACGTAAGACCAATCAGAACGCGTAATGGATGAAGTGATCTGATAAAAATAGTCCAGATTACATCATTCTTTCTTTCCATTATTAAACATTCGTGAAAAATATACATCATCATGTTGAAAGTACTAAGAACGTAGCTAACATGACTACATTGTCTAATGTGAAGGTTTTTTTTATAAAAAATGATGCGACTGACGGTAAGACATTCAAATACACGCACGTGTGTTTGTTGACAACGTCGGTCAGTGTTTTTCCGACGACCTTGCGGACTTGTTGGGGTGATTGTAACAGAATTAGTAAATGTAATTATGAGTTTCAAAACATTGATATTATATCTGTATGTAAGTAATCAACTCCAGTCTTTAATATTTTGCAAATATTTCACACCTCTGGTAATACTTTAGTCTGACGGCACCCGTGGCGAGCCACCTCATCCTCGTGGGTGCTGGGTAACGCCAAGAGTTCGCCAACATCCCCGTTGTGGACCCGGGGGGATATTGGTCCACCAACCCTTTTGCCGTGGATTGCGGCCCTGTGTCGGTGGAGGACAGGAGTCTGGGGGTTGAGGGCAATGGGGGCCTGTGACCGCGTTCCCTTTGCTCAATACACCCCTTCGACCCTTACTTCACCTAGACGTGAGGTTGAATGGGCCCGGTTCAACCAGTCGGCTGGTCATGCCGAGCCCCGAGCATTAATTTTCATTGTCCTATCATATTTTTGGCTTGGGTCTATTTGGATGTAATGTTGAAATGTTTTATTTTGTGTATAAGATAATATCTGAATTTTCAATTTTGTGAACATTTGCCTAGATGCCAGTGCCAGAAGGTGATGGCTCATGGGCCAAACTGGTAGGACTTACTACTGGTGTATATCATCTCTATGTCCCTGGTATCTGTCTGATGGAATTCCACAGGCAATAGGATATCGCTTTTATTAGCACTCGGTGGCGGGTGGGGAGTAGAGATGATGAAACTTAATCATACGACCATGGCTTTTCAAACCCCCATCAAAAAATTAAAACGTACCCTGGAAGTTGATTCAGAGAATTATGATATAATTCCTAGAGCAAAATCAGTGGAGTATTGGCTCCGATTCTTGGTGATGGAAACACCTGATAAGACACCAATCAGATTGAACCCTTTTGCAGTTGCAAAGGGAATTTATAGAATCGCAGGTGATTTAAAAACTATCAAACGTCTGAGGAATGGATCTATTCTCATTGAATGTGCCAGGCGACAGCAAGACACGAACATAATGTAAATCGAGGAACTTGTCGGTATATCAGTGTTTTTATCTCCTCACAGACCACTGAACACCAGCAAAGGCATGATAAGAGATCGTGATCGACTCTTTGATGACATGTCAGAGTTGGATATAGTTTCAGAAATGCATGATCAAGGGCTTACGTTTGTGAAACGATTTACCAGGCGACAAGGCACTGAAACAAACATAAACAGTTATTTATTTTCTTTTTCATCTCCAAAGTCACTTAAAGCAAGGTACTGCAACTTGCACGTTGAAATGTACATACCAAACCCATTGAGATGCTTTAAATGTCAAAAGTTTGGTCAAGGGTATAATTCGTGTGAGAACAAAATCACGTGCACACACTGTAGCCAAACTTCCCGTGTTACAGAAGATTGTACCAGTGATGTTAAAAAGTGCCAGAATTGTTCTGTAGCACACTCATCATCGAGCAAAGGCTGCCCAGTATGGAAAAAAGAAATGGAAATAAGTAAAATAAAATGTACACAAAATATTTCTTACACTGAAGCACATAAACTGGTATCCACTGCAGACCAGACTGGAACATATGCTTCTGTTCTCAAAACTCCAACAGCTTCCTCAGTATCAGTTCAGTGTCAGATTTGACATGGATCACTTCTGTAAATCCTAAGCCCTACTCTTCATCTGAGTCTTTTACGCAGACAGCAGATACCAGCTGAACAGATTTCTGATTCTTCAGAACCTACTTCTGTGACACCGCCTCAGAGATCAGGATCACATAATGATTCACCGCCTAACTCCCAACCTAGGAAAGGAAGGACTGGTTTAGCAAGACATAAAAATGACTCTTCCTCTCGCAACAAACAGACCAAGAGGATATCCAAAGGATCAAATGATCGTATAAACATTACAACAAGTTTGGATCCCTGGAACGGATGGATGTTTCCGAAAACATCCATCACAGGACAACTAGTTTATGGCCTAAAGGAAATGGGTGTGTCAGATTTCAAGTCAATCCGCCAAAGAGATGAATAGTTCATTCTTTAATTCAATGGAATTGTAGAGGATTTCAAACACATTTTAATGATTTACAATTGCTGGTCCAAGACTACAAACCATCAGCTTTCTGTCTGCAGGAAACATATTAAAAGCAGACAGATACAATAAAATTACGTCTGTACAGCTCATATCATTGTTTTTCTCCCCCTGGCGAAAGGGCCACTGGAGGTTCTTCTATCTTGGTGAGAGAGGGAGTGATCCGCCCTGGATCCCTGTCAAAATGAGCAGTAATCTCCAGGCTGTTGCTTTTCGAATTACATTAAATGTGGTGTTTACACTGTGTCCTTTTCTACATTCCTCCTTTTGTTCTTCATCAGTCTGTTCTTCAGTCATTATATGATCAATTACCTAAACGGTGTGCCATCATGGGTGATCTGAATAACCACAATCCGCTCTGGGGTGCTTTACATACAAACACTATAAGAGCTAGGTCCTAGAAGATTTTATTACCCATAGTGACGTCGACTTATGTCTTTTAATGATGATTCAAATACATCCTGCTTCAGGCACATATTCCTCACTTGATTTGTCACTGACAGATTCAAGACTACTCACCGAATTTGAATGGTCAGTTCATCACAACCTTTGTGGAAGTGACCACTTTCCAACTTTAATTTCATTCATTCATCCAGGGGATATCCCACCTTCGACAAGATATAATTTTACAAAGGTAAATTGGACTTCATTTGAAACATTATGCCATGGTATACTGACGACTGTAAACTAGCTAGAAAAGGTAGGAGGAAGTCAGAAAAACATTTCCGCAATCACC
Organism: Haliotis asinina; assembly: GCF_037392515.1. NCBI lineage: Eukaryota > Metazoa > Mollusca > Gastropoda > Lepetellida > Haliotidae > Haliotis > Haliotis asinina. The sequence goes on along the minus strand of NC_090286.1, from coordinate 20,669,778 downwards.
CTACAGTCCACATTTTAAGCAAATTCAAGATATCAAATGCTAAGGCCCGACGCATCTTCTAACAATCGAAACGCCAGTCTTGGCAGACGTATGTATTTAAACTCAGTTCTAGAACTCCAGTGTCTAAAGTCTGGAATATCATACCAAATATTAAAGGAAAAGGTTCCGGATCCCATGTTCACCGTCTGAAGGAGGGTAACACATTGCTAACAGATACATCAGATATCGCAAACAAACTTGGAGAGTCGTATGCTAAACACTCTTCCTCGTCAAACTACACACCAACATTTCAGAAATTTACAGACCAGGAAGAAAAAAGAGACTTAATTTCACTACTGGTAACGGTGAGGACTATAATGAAGTTTTCTCTTTACATGAATTGCGCACTGCTTTAGGACAAGCACATGATACAGCAACAAGGGGTGATAATATTCATTATCAGTTATTGTAACATTTACCTGACACTTGTCTTGAAGTGCTATTATGTATCTTTGACCATATATGGACTACAGGGACGTTTCCTTCTTCGTGGCGGAATGCTGTCGTCTATCCTATACCTAAACCTGGCCGGGATCATACAGACTCTTCTAGTTATAGGCCAATATCTCCAGCTGTTTATGTAAGACCATGGAGAGAATGGTCAATAAACGCTTATATGGTACCTTGAAACAAATAATCTTATAACAAATATTCAGTGTGGTTTCAGAAAAAAGAAGTACTATAGACCACCTGGTTAGATTGGAAACGTTTGTATATCATCAAAAAAAACCCACAACATGCCGTATCCATATTTTTCGAATTCGAAAACGCTTATGATACGACCTGGAAGTATGGAATTTTAAAAGATCTTCATGGAATGGGTTTGAGGGGCCGTTTGAGTAAATTTATATCTGAGTGTTTAGCACATAGGCAATTTCAGGTACGTGTGGGCTCCACCATGTCTGACATGTTCGATCAAGGCCAAGGTGTACCACAAGGTAGTAAGTTATCGGTAACGTTATTCAGCATAAAAACTAACAGCTTATCTCAAGTTTTAAAAGGAATCCATTGCTGGCTGGAACAATATTAGTAGGTGATTTCAATGTGTCATGTCGAGGTGGAAATATGCACACATGTGCCTGGATAAAATTAATGATTGGTCAGAACGAAATGGTTTTAAATTTTCAAAAACTGAAACCAAGTGCATCCATTTCTGTCGGAAATTTAAGCCACACAGAGACCCAGAATTGCATCTTGCAGGTACTCCAATTAAAATTATAAAGGAGGCTAGATTTCTGGAATCGATGTTTGATCAATATCTTACTTTCCTACCTCATATTAAATCTCTGAGGGCTAAATGTCTGAAAGCTCTTGATTTATTAAAGATTGTTTCAAGCTCCAAGTGGAGAGGGGACCAGACGACCCTACTCTACTTATACAGATCACTCGTCCGTTCTAAACTCGAGTATGGTTCCATCATTTATGTAGCAGCCTGCAAATGTAATCTTAAACAATTAGATTAGATCACCAAGGTCTTAGATTGTGTATTGGATCTTTCCGAACTTCTCCTGTTGAAAGTCTTTATGTAGAGGCTGATGAGTCATCTCTAAGATATCGCCGTATAAAGCTATCCTTACAATATATCACAAAACTATATTTTACTAAGTCTAACCCTGCATATAACTGTGGATTTAATCCTCTTTATGAGGATTTGAACAATAGAAAGTCTTCTCTAGTTCCACCTCTTGGAATACGAATTAAATCATTGATTGCTGCTGCCAGCATTGATCTGGATGATATATCTCCTTCCCGTCGTCTTTCTTCTCCTCCTTGGCAATTGGTGAGGCCACAAGTTGACCTAACACCGATCACATTTAAAAAATCTGAAACTAATGACCTTCAATACAAACAAGAATTGAATCAGTTAAAAAGTAAATATTCTTATATACAGATGGATCCAAGGACGGCGATGCAGTGGCTTGTGCCACTATTATTGGATCTAGAATAATATATCTAATAATAGCTCTATTTTCACGGCAGTAGCTAATGCCATACTCACGGCTCTTAAATATATGAATAAGCAACCTACATAGAACCATTACACAATATTTTCGGATTCTCTTTCTTGTCTTCAGGCGATTAAACATTTGTCTTCTTAACATAAACTTGTAATTGAAATCATCGAATTATATAATGATGTTGCTACTGGCCAGTGCGACATCGTCTTTTGTTGGTTACCCAGCCATGTCGGAATCTCTGGTGACACAATGGCCGATTTCGCTGCTAAGGCAGCACTCAACAAATCTGTGAGTCCACTTCTTATCCCATACTCAGATTATAAAGCTACAATAAGATCATATATCAGGGATCTCATGCAGAAGACGTGGGACACTCAAGTAAGTATCAATAAATTACATGCCATAACACCATATATTGGTTAAACCTACTTTTGTTGTCAGTCCAGATTTAAGGAGGTCATTATGCGACGATGTCGTATTGGTCATAACCTGTACACACATGAGCACTTGCTAAAAGGTGAGGATCATCCATTTTGTATCCCTTGTGATGAAATAATTACTGTCAAGGAAGGTATCACTATTTTAGATCATGAACTATGAAGAAACTCTTTAGTAATGTTAGTCCCCATTTAATCATTGCGTTTTTAAAAGAATTGGATTTGTTAAATGATTTGTAAATAGGAAAATATTTTATGATCGGAAATTGAATTAGCAGCTAAGATTGTTAGTGGCTGTATCCTCAAAGGGAGTTGAAGTACCATAAAATTATTGTCCTCCTGGGAGGGTACGTAAGTCCACAAACAGTTCAAGTCAAATTTAATCTTTCAGTTTTTTAATTGTAGAATTATGTGTCATATTAATTTGTGGATAATCTTGCATACAGTCGCCAGCAGCAGAGGGGATGATGTAAATCCAGCTAGGGACCAGTCAGGTAGCAGAGGTACAGTAAGTCCCCTTGGTCCCTAGTATGGTGATCTAGCATCTGTTATTGGCGATCTATGGCCTGTTTTCATATTGTACTGTCCAAATAGTGATACTATATGTTTTTTAAGTTTTCTCGCTAGTTTTAATACTAACTGTGATACTCTAGTGGCTTCACTGTCCTCCGTCGACAGGTATTTCATAATATGTCTATGTATTTGCTTTTTATGTCACGTATGATCTCTTCACGATATGGCTGCAATATTGCCGATGTGACGTTGAATATTAACTCACTCACTCAATCACTTTAGTCTGTTTTGGTCATTCATATATTTTTCAGCGACTTCATAAACAATTCCACTTGGGTTATGGTAGCAAGGATACTCAAATGTTCAGTTAGAGAAATGTTTTAGTTTCTGCTTTGGGATTTGATGTAGCTGTGGGTTTTATCGTTTAATAAATTTTATTTGCACAGTCAGTGAAACCGATCCCATTTGTAATCATTAAACCTTTCATCAGAAATATAACTGGGAATATAAGGTGAACATCCGGTATCAGTTACGTCAAACAGGAATATCACCCCATTCGTGACCACTCGTGTTTTTTGTTCAAAATGACTTCGATAGCAGAGAAAGAGGGCGGTAAAGTTCAAGACATGAATCTAAATTTTAATAAACTGAATGTGCGTGAACTAACGACCTACTTATGGAATCACGGAGAATACGTTTTGGGGAATAAGTCAGACTTCATATTGAGTGCCAAAAGTGTAAGTGATCTTGGCAAAGGATCAGTCGAAGATGCCAGTACAATCGACGTGGTCAATATGAGACAAAGACGATTTCAGAGGTTTCTGTCACCACTGGAGGAACTTTTAACAGACCCACTACAATAGAACAATAGCTCAAATAGCAGTGTTGAACTTATGCCATCTCTTAAGTACATGTGTGGAGATGGAAAAACTACAACTCCAGCTAACAGAGTTGGGGAGTGCGTACATCTTCATCCTGGATCGTGGTTCTCTGGACGCTCTGGACGCTCCATGCCTCAGTCCTGCTTTGCAAGGAGAACCCAGTATCCGTTTGGTGAGATGATCAAGGATGAGGGAGGGGAGCAAGGTGCACACATGCTAACGTTGATATGTCTGAAAGGCCATGGATAAGAATCATGAATTAAACTTCTCACTTATGTAAGGTGGTACAAGTGAAGGTAGAGAATATTTCACATTGATTCTCATCACACTGATTGTAATATGAAAACGTGGCTCGTGAAAAACAAGATTTAACACGAATATCAAACTGAAATAATCCAATACTTTAATAGAAGGTGGTTGTTGTTGCCCAGTACACTCGTCGGCTTCGTGTCAGTCGTCCTAACTCCACTTCTGTCCATGGAATGTTTTCTTAGCAGTCGTCCCTGCCTCTGGGGGACTTCAGGGTTCAATTCTGTCTTCAGGACGATGGTGTAAAGGTTGTTAATGCAAGATTCATGCAGTATATTTTGTGTATAATTTCCGCATGCAGATATCATATAATTTTCATATGCATTATAAATGCCTTTATACTTTGTAGTGTCTCCGTAGCTCAGTGCTCCTATCACTTCAGCCTAGTGTGTGATATTACCTCCCTTGATAGTAATCTAACCATCTGGAGTTCAAAACCCGCTTTTCACTGAAACTTTTGCAGTTTTAGTTATTTTGTTTATATATCCCAGCACCACTTTCCGATCATGTGACCATGAAAAGCACGTGCGGTGCTGGGATCATGTGTTCAGTGTGTGAGCAGCCTCCATGTTGTGAAGACATGTCTCCTCTGACTGTGAAAAACGTAACATGGCACTAAGGAAGACAGTTGTGAGTCTTGCAAATTTACTTCTTGTATAGATATGTCGTCAAATGGTTTCAATATTTCTAAACGTGATATTAGGTGATAGTTCGTTAATGCATTATATTAATGGCCAAGTAATATTACAATTGTCTATTTATCAGTTTTCCATACCTCATCCATTGGCTAATGTCAACGTCTGCCAACTTACAACGCATCATTAAACCCTGTGGATGCGAGTTTTTAGTCGTTTGTTTTTCTTGCGTCTACAAAGGTGGAGAGTACTCCAATGTGTCACATCATTGATACTTATTGCAGAGATAATGAATGACAAATGTAAATGCACACGCCGGATTGTGAAAGAAGCACTGTAACCTGAAACAAAAGTAGTCTCAGAAAGAAAACATTACATCACTGGTGCTAACTATACAGTTTATGAATGCAAAACATATGCCCACAGGTAAAGAAAAACTGAAACCTGAAACTCTTACTGGAGAGTACACTACAGGTCATGGTGAAAAAAAATCATTTTACGTTCTTCTCAGAGAAGCAGTGTACTGAAGTCCGAGTACAAGCGGGTGTGGAGGGACCAAAACCAAATCCAAAATGTGCCCGGGTTCCTGCGCCTGAAAGAAATGAGTCATGCATTAGCATCAGCAATCACACTTCTCACGTATGTATATTTGTTTAAAGACAGTGAGCAGGTGTGGTTTCTGTCGCTTTTAGAAAAATTCCAACGTTACGTCACACATAGTTTCCAAGTATGTAATCGACCCTTAGCACCCACCTTCCTGTTTGCTTCGTGGCAGTCGTCCTGCCTCCAGAAGGGTCCTTACTCAATTTCTGTCCATGGAGTGTCCTTGACTCCAGAAGGATCCTTCGTCTATATCTGTCCATGGAATGTCTTCTTGGAAGTCGTTCCTACCTTGGCAAGACTTCAGGGTTCAATTCTGCCAGAAGGATGAGAGTGTCCACGGTCCCAGTTGTATGTATAAAGAATAATTTAATGTGTCAAATAATTCATATCTGGGGTCCACGTCTGCATCCCGGACATTAATGTCCACGACAGTAATATTACAGATGATAAGGAGTTTAATGTTTGCAATAATTGATGTTAATTGATGTACATGCCTCCCTGGTCCTCTGTCGGCTTCGTAGCAGTGGTCCCTAGTCTCTCCATGATTGGTAAATTTTTGTCCATGGCCTGTATTCTTTGCAGTCGTCACTGCCTCTTGGGGACTTCACGGTCCATTTCTGACCCCAGGATGATGATGTTCAAGGTCCTGAGAGTAAAGATAATGAAGAGTTTAGTGTTTGAAATAGTTCATGTTAATAGATATATACTTGCCTTTATGAACTTGTGTGGGTATAGTGGCAGTCGTCCATCGTCCCTCCCGTCCATGCAGTGTCTTCATGGCAGTCGTCACTGCCTCTGGGGGCCTTCACGATCCATTTCTGCCCCCAGAATGATGATGTCCAGAGTGCTGAGAGTAAAGATAATGAAGAGTTTAGTGTTTGAAAGAGTTGATATTATCAGATATATACTTGCCTTTATGGGCCTCTGTCGGTATGGTGGCAGTCGCCCATCGTCCCTCCCCTCCATGCAGTGTCTTCATGGCAGTCGTCACTGCCTCTGGGGGACTTCACGATCCATTTCTGCCCCCAGTATGATGATGTCCAGGATCCTGAGAGTAAAGATAATGAAGAGTTTAGAGTTTGAAAGAGTTGATGTTAATGGATATATACTTCCCCTTATGAACTTGTGTGGGTATGGGGACAGTCGTCCATCGTCCCTCCCGTCCATGCAGTGTCTTCGTGGCAGTCGTCACTGCCTCTGGGGGACTTCACGATCCATTTCTGCCCCCAGGATGATGATGTCCAGGCTCCTGAGAGTAAAGACAATGGAGAGTTTAGTATATGATATAGTTGATGTTAATACATATATACTTGCCTTTATGGGCCTCTGTCGGTATGGTGGCACTCGTCCATCGTCCCTCCCGTCCATGCAGTGTCTTCGTGGCAGTCGTCAGTGCCTCTGGGGGACTTCACGATCGATTTCTGCCCCCAGGATGATGATGTCCAGAATGCTGAGAGTAAAGATAATGAAGAGTTTAGTGTTTGAAAGAGTTGATATTATCAGATATATACTTGCCTTTATGGGCCTCTGTCGGTATGGTGGCAGTCGCCCATCGTCCCTCCCGTCCATGCAGTGTCTTCATGGCAGTCGTCACTGCCTCTGGGGGACATCACGATCCATTTCACGTCCCTCCCGTCCATTTCTGTCCCCAGGATGATGATGTCCAGGGTCCTGAGAGTAAAGATAATGAAGAGTTTAGTGTATGAAACAGTTGATGTTAATAGATATATACTTGCCATTATGGGCCTCTGTCGGTATGTTGGCAGTCGCCCATCGTCCCTCCCGTCCATGCAGTGTCTTCATGGCAATCGTCACTGCCTCTGGGGGACTTCACGATCCATTTCTGCCCCCAGGATGATGATGTCCAGAATGCTGAGAGTAAAGATAATGAAGAGTTTAGTGTTTGAAAGAGTTGATATTATCAGATATATACTTGCCTTTATGGGCCTCTGTCGGTATGGTGGCAGTCGCCCATCGTCCCTCCCGTCCATGCAGTGTCTTCATGGCAGTCGTCACTGCCTCTGGGGGACTTCACGATCCATTTCTGCCCCCAATATGATGATGTCCAGGGTCCTGAGAGTAAAGATAATGAAGAGCTTAGTGTTTGAAACAGTTCATGTTAATAGATATATACTTGCCTTTATAAACTTGTTTGGGTATAGTGGCAGTCGTCCATCGACCCTTCCGTCCATGCAGTGTCTTCATGGCAGTCGTCACTGCCTCTGGGGGACATCACGATCCATTTCACGTCCCTCCCGTCCATTTCTGTCCCCAGGATGATGATGTCCAGGGTCCTGAGAGTAAAGATAATGAAGAGTTTAGTGTATGAAACAGTTGATGTTAATAGATATATACTTGCCTTTATGGGCCTCTGTTGGTATGTTGGCAGTCGCCCATCGTCCCTCCCGTCCATGCAGTGTCTTCATGGCAATCGTCACTGCCTCTGGGGGACTTCACGATCCATTTGTGTCCCCAAGATGATGTTGTCGAGGCTCCTGAGAGTAAAGATAATGAAGAGTTTAGTGTATGAAATAGTTAATGCTAATACATATATACTTGCCTTTATGAGCCTCTGTCGGTATGTTGGCAGTCGTCCATCGTCCCTCCCGTCCATGCAGTGTCTTCGTGGCAATCGTCACTGCCTCTGGGGGACTTCACGGTCCATTTCTGCCCCCAGGATGATGATGTCCAGGATCCTGAGAGTAAAGATAATGAAGAGTTTAGAGTTTGAAAGAGTTGATGTTAATGGATATATACTTCCCCTTATGAACTTGTGTGGGTATGGGGACAGTCGTCCATCGTCCCTCCCGTCCATGCAGGGTCTTCGTGGCAGTCGTCACTGCCTCTGGGGGACTTCACGATCCATTTCTGCCCCCAGGATGATGATGTCCAGGCTCCTGAGAGTAAAGACAATGGAGAGTTTAGTGTTTGAAAGAGTTGATATTATAAGATATATACTTGCCTTTATGGGCCTCTGTCGGTATGGTGGCAGTCGCCCATCGTCCCTCCCGTCCATGCAGTGTCTTCATGGCAGATATATACTTGCCTTTATAAACTTGTGTGGGTATAGTGGCAGTCGTCCATCGACCCTTCCGTCCATGCAGTGTCTTCATGGCAGTCGTCACTGCCTCTGGGGGACATCACGATCCATTTCACGTCCCTCCCGTCCATTTCACGTCCCTCCCGTCCATTTCTGTCCCCAGGATGATGATGTCCAGGGTCCTGAGAGTAAAGATAATGAAGAGTTTAGTGTTTGAAATAGTTAATGTTAATACATATATCCTTGCCTTTATGGGCTTCAGTCGGTATTGTGGCATTCGCCCACCGTCCCTCCCGTCCATGCAGTGTCTTCATGGCAGTCGTCACTGCCTCTGGGGGACTTCACGATCCATTTCTGCCCCCAGCATGATGATGTCCAGGGTCCTGAGAGTAAAGATAACGAAGAGTTTAGTGTATGAAATAGTTAATGTTAATACATATATACTTGCCTTTATGGGCCTCTGTCGGTATGTTGGCAGTCGCCCATCGTCCCTCCCGTCCATGCAGTGTCTTCGTGGCAATCGTCACTGCCTCTGGGGGACTTCACAATCCATTTCTGCCCCCAGGATGATGATATCCAGGGCCCTGATAGTAAGGAAAACGAAGAGTTTAGAGTTTGAAAGTTGATGTTTACAGATATATAATTGCCTTTATGGGCTTCTGTCGGTATGGTGGCAGTCGTCCATCGTCCCTCCCGTCCATGCAGTGTCTTCGTGGCAGTCGTCACTGCCTCTGGGGGACTTCACGGTCCATTTCTGCCCCCAGGATGATGATGTCCAGGGTCCTGAGAGTAAAGATAATGAAGAGTTTAGTGTTTGAAAGAGTTGATATAAACAGATGTATACTTGCCTTTATGGGCTTCAGTCGGTATGGTGGCAGTCGCCCATCGTCCCTCCCGTCCATGCAGTGTCTTCATGGCAGTCGTCACTGCCTCTGGGGGACTTCACGGTCCATTTCTGCCCCCAGGATGATGATGTCCAGGGTCCTGAGAGTAAAGATAATGAAGAGTTTAGTGTTTGAAATAGCAAATATTAATACATATATACTTGCCTTTATGGGCTTCAGTCGGTATGGTGGCAGTCGCCCATCGTCCCTCCCGTCCATGCAGTGTCTTCATGGCAGTCGTCACTGCCTCTGGGGGACTTCACGATCCATTTCTGCCCCCAGGATGATGATGTCCAGAGCGCTGAGAGCATAGATAATGAAGAGTTTAGTGGTTGAAAGAGTTGATATTAACAGATATATGCTTGCCTTTATGGGCCTCTGTCGGTATGGTGGCAGTCGCCCATCGTCCCTCCCGTCCATGCAGTGTCTTCGTGGCAGTCGTCACTGCCTCTGGGGGACTTCACGATCCATTTCTATCCCCAGGATGATGATGTCCAGAATGCTGAGAGTAGAGATAATGAAGAGTTTAGTGTTTGAAATACTTAATGTTAATACATATATATTTGCCTTTATGGGCTTCTGTCGGTATGGTGGCAGTCGCCCATCGTCCCTCCTCTAGATGCAGTGTCTTCGTGGCAGTCGTCACTGCCTCTGGGGGACTTCACGATCCATTTCTGCCCCCAGGATGATGATGTCCAGGATCATGAGAGTAAAGATAATGAAGAGTTTAGTGTTTGAAAGAGTTGATATTAACAGATATATACTTGCCTATATGGGCCTCTGTCGGTATGGTGGCAGTCGCCCATCGTCCCTCCCGTCCATGCAGTGTCCTCGTGGCAGTCGTCACTGCCTCTGGGGACTTCACGATCCATTTCTATCCCCAGCATGATGATGTCCAGAATGCTGAGAGTAAAGATAATGAAGAGTTTAGTGTTTGAAATACTTAATGTTAATACATATATATTTGCCTTTATGGGCTTCAGTCGGTCTGGTGGCAGTCGCCCATCGTCCCTCCCCTCTATGCAGTGTCTTCGTGGCAGTCGTCACTGCCTCTGGGGGACTTCACGATCCATTTCTGCCCCCAGGATGATGATGTCCAGGATCCTGAGAGTAAAGATAATGAAGAGTTTAGTGTTTCAAAGAGTTGATATTAACAGATATATACTTGCCTATATGGGCCTCTGTCGGTATGGTGGCAGTCGCCCATCGTCCCTCCCGTCCATGCAGTGTCTTCATGGCAGTCGTCACTGCCTCTGGGGGACTTCACGATCCATTTCTGCCCCCAGGATGATGATGTCCAGGGTCCTGAGAGTAAAGATAATGAAGAGGTTAGTGTTTGAAAGAGTTGATATTAACAGATATATACTTGCCTTTATGGGCCTCTGTCGGTATGGTGGCAGTCGCCCATCGTCCCTCCTGTCCATGCAGTCTCTTCGTGGCAGTCGTCACTGCCTCTGGGGGACTTCACGATCCATTTCTGCCCCCAGGATGATGATGTCCAGGGTCCTGAGAGTAAAGATAATGAAGAGTTTAGTGTTTGAAATAGTTAATGTTAATACATATATACTTGCCTTTATGGGCTTCAGTCGGTATGGTGGCAGTCGCCCATCGTCCCTCCCGTCCATGCAGTTCTTCATGGCAGTCGTCACTGCCTCTGGGGGACTTCACGATCCATTTCTGCCGCCAGGATGATGATGTCCAGACCGCTGAGAGTATAGTTAATGAAGAGGTTAGTGTTTGAAAGAGTTGATATTAACAGATATATACTTGCCTTTATGGGCCTCTGTCGGTGTGGTGGCAGTCGCCCATCCTCCCTCCCGTCCATGCAGTTCTTCATGGCAGTCGTCACTGCCTCTGGGGGACTTCACGATCCATTTCTGCCCCCAGGATGATGATGTCCAGGGTCCTGAGAGTAAAGATAATGAAGAGTTTAGTGTTTGAAATAGTTAATGTTAATATATATATACTTGCCTTTATGGGATTGAGTCGGTATGGTGGCAGTCGCCCATCGTCCCTCCCGTCCATGCAGTGTCTTCATGGCAGTCGTCACTGCCTCTGGGGGACTTCACGATCCATTTCTGCCCCCAGGATGATGATGTCCAGAGCGCTGAGAGTATAGATAATGAAGAGTTTAGTGTTTGAAAGAGTTCATATTAACAGATATATACTTGCCTTTATCGGCCTCTGTCGGTATGGTGGCAGTCGCCCATCGTCCCTCCCGTCCATGCAGTGTCTTCATGGCAGTGGTCACTGCCTCTGGGGTACTTCACGATCCATTTCTGCCCCCAGCATGATGATGTCCAGGGTCCTGAGAGTAAAGATAATGAAGAGTTTAGTGTTTGAAATAGTTAATATTAATACATATATACTTGCCTTTATGGGCTTCAGTCGGTATGGTGGCAGTCGCCCATCGTCCCTCCCGTCCATGCAGTGTCTTCATGGCAGTCGTCACTGCCTCTGGGGGACTTCACGATCCATTTCTGCCCCCAGGATGATGATGTCCAGAGCGCTGAGAGTATAGTTAATGAAGAGTTTAGTGTTTGAAAGAGTTGATATTATCAGATATATACTTGCCTTTATGGGCCTCTGTCGGTGTGGTGGCAGTCGCCCATCCTCCCTCCCGTCCATGCAGTGTCTTCGTGGCAGTCGTCACTGCCTCTGGGGGACTTCACGATCCATTTCTGCCCCCAGGATGATGATGTCCAGAATGCTGAGAGTAAAGATAATGAAGAGTTTAGTGTTTGAAATACTTAATGTTAATACATATATATTTGCCTTTATGGGCTTCTGTCGGTATGGTGGCAGTCGCCCATCGTCCCTCCTCTAGATGCAGTGTCTTCGTGGCAGTCGTCACTGCCTCTGGGGGACTTCACGATCCATTTCTGCCCCCAGGATGATGATGTCCAGGATGATGAGAGTAAAGATAATGAAGAGTTTAGTGTTTGAAAGAGTTGATATTAACAGATATATACTTGCCTATATGGGCCTCTGTCGGTATGGTGGCAGTCGCCCATCGTCCCTCCCGTCCATGCAGTGTCCTCGTGGCAGTCGTCACTGCCTCTGGGGACTTCACGATCCATTTCTATCCCCAGCATGATGATGTCCAGAATGCTGAGAGTAAAGATAATGAAGAGTTTAGTGTTTGAAATACTTAATGTTAATACATATATATTTGCCTTTATGGGCTTCAGTCGGTCTGGTGGCAGTCGCCCATCGTCCCTCCCGTCCATGCAGTGTCTTCGTGGCAGTCGTCACTGCCTCTGGGGGACTTCACAATCCATTTCTGCCCCCAGGATGATGATATCCAGGGCCCTGATAGTAAGGAAAACGAAGAGTTTAGAGTTTGAAAGTTGATGTTTACAGATATATAATTGCCTTTATGGGCTTCTGTCGGTATGGTGGCAGTCGTCCATCGTCCCTCCCGTCCATGCAGTGTCTTCGTGGCAGTCGTCACTGCCTCTGGGGGACTTCACGGTCCATTTCTGCCCCCAGGATGATGATGTCCAGGGTCCTGAGAGTAAAGATAATGAAGAGTTTAGTGTTTGAAAGAGTTGATATAAACAGATGTATACTTGCCTTTATGGGCTTCAGTCGGTATGGTGGCAGTCGCCCATCGTCCCTCCCGTCCATGCAGTGTCTTCATGGCAGTCGTCACTGCCTCTGGGGGACTTCACGGTCCATTTCTGCCCCCAGGATGATGATGTCCAGGGTCCTGAGAGTAAAGATAATGAAGAGTTTAGTGTTTGAAATAGCAAATATTAATACATATATACTTGCCTTTATGGGCTTCAGTCGGTATGGTGGCAGTCGCCCATCGTCCCTCCCGTCCATGCAGTGTCTTCATGGCAGTCGTCACTGCCTCTGGGGGACTTCACGATCCATTTCTGCCCCCAGGATGATGATGTCCAGAGCGCTGAGAGCATAGATAATGAAGAGTTTAGTGGTTGAAAGAGTTGATATTAACAGATATATGCTTGCCTTTATGGGCCTCTGTCGGTATGGTGGCAGTCGCCCATCGTCCCTCCCGTCCATGCAGTGTCTTCGTGGCAGTCGTCACTGCCTCTGGGGGACTTCACGATCCATTTCTATCCCCAGGATGATGATGTCCAGAATGCTGAGAGTAAAGATAATGAAGAGTTTAGTGTTTGAAATACTTAATGTTAATACATATATATTTGCCTTTATGGGCTTCTGTCGGTATGGTGGCAGTCGCCCATCGTCCCTCCTCTAGATGCAGTGTCTTCGTGGCAGTCGTCACTGCCTCTGGGGGACTTCACGATCCATTTCTGCCCCCAGGATGATGATGTCCAGGATCATGAGAGTAAAGATAATGAAGAGTTTAGTGTTTGAAAGAGTTGATATTAACAGATATATACTTGCCTATATGGGCCTCTGTCGGTATGGTGGCAGTCGCCCATCGTCCCTCCCGTCCATGCAGTGTCCTCGTGGCAGTCGTCACTGCCTCTGGGGACTTCACGATCCATTTCTATCCCCAGCATGATGATGTCCAGAATGCTGAGAGTAAAGATAATGAAGAGTTTAGTGTTTGAAATACTTAATGTTAATACATATATATTTGCCTTTATGGGCTTCAGTCGGTCTGGTGGCAGTCGCCCATCGTCCCTCCCCTCTATGCAGTGTCTTCGTGGCAGTCGTCACTGCCTCTGGGGGACTTCACGATCCATTTCTGCCCCCAGGATGATGATGTCCAGGATCCTGAGAGTAAAGATAATGAAGAGTTTAGTGTTTCAAAGAGTTGATATTAACAGATATATACTTGCCTATATGGGCCTCTGTCGGTATGGTGGCAGTCGCCCATCGTCCCTCCCGTCCATGCAGTGTCTTCATGGCAGTCGTCACTGCCTCTGGGGGACTTCACGATCCATTTCTGGGCCCAGGATGATGATGTCCAGGGTCCAGAGAGTAAAGATAATGAAGAGGTTAGTGTTTGAAAGAGTTGATATCAACAGATATATACTTGCCTTTATGGGCCTCTGTCGGTATGGTGGCAGTCGCCCATCGTCCCTCCTGTCCATGCAGTCTCTTCGTGGCAGTCGTCACTGCCTCTGGGGGACTTCACGATCCATTTCTGCCCCCAGGATGATGATGTCCAGGGTCCTGAGAGTAAAGATAATGAAGAGTTTAGTGTTTGAAATAGTTAATGTTAATACATATATACTTGCCTTTATGGGCTTCAGTCGGTATGGTGGCAGTCGCCCATCGTCCCTCCCGTCCATGCAGTTCTTCATGGCAGTCGTCACTGCCTCTGGGGGACTTCACGATCCATTTCTGCCGCCAGGATGATGATGTCCAGACCGCTGAGAGTATAGTTAATGAAGAGGTTAGTGTTTGAAAGAGTTGATATTAACAGATATATACTTGCCTTTATGGGCCTCTGTCGGTGTGGTGGCAGTCGCCCATCCTCCCTCCCGTCCATGCAGTTCTTCATGGCAGTCGTCACTGCCTCTGGGGGACTTCACGATCCATTTCTGCCCCCAGGATGATGATGTCCAGGGTCCTGAGAGTAAAGATAATGAAGAGTTTAGTGTTTGAAATAGTTAATGTTAATATATATATACTTGCCTTTATGGGATTGAGTCGGTATGGTGGCAGTCGCCCATCGTCCCTCCCGTCCATGCAGTGTCTTTATGGCAGTCGTCACTGCCTCTGGGGGACTTCACGATCCATTTCTGCCCCCAGGATGATGATGTCCAGAGCGCTGAGAGTATAGATAATGAAGAGTTTAGTGTTTGAAAGAGTTCATATTAACAGATATATACTTGCCTTTATCGGCCTCTGTCGGTATGGTGGCAGTCGCCCATCGTCCCTCCCGTCCATGCAGTGTCTTCATGGCAGTGGTCACTGCCTCTGGGGTACTTCACGATCCATTTCTGCCCCCAGCATGATGATGTCCAGGGTCCTGAGAGTAAAGATAATGAAGAGTTTAGTGTTTGAAATAGTTAATATTAATACATATATACTTGCCTTTATGGGCTTCAGTCGGTATGGTGGCAGTCGCCCATCGTCCCTCCCGTCCATGCAGTGTCTTCATGGCAGTCGTCACTGCCTCTGGGGGACTTCACGATCCATTTCTGCCCCCAGGATGATGATGTCCAGAGCGCTGAGAGTATAGTTAATGAAGAGTTTAGTGTTTGAAAGAGTTGATATTATCAGATATATACTTGCCTTTATGGGCCTCTGTCGGTGTGGTGGCAGTCGCCCATCCTCCCTCCCGTCCATGCAGTGTCTTCGTGGCAGTCGTCACTGCCTCTGGGGGACTTCACGATCCATTTCTGCCCCCAGGATGATGATGTCCAGAATGCTGAGAGTAAAGATAATGAAGAGTTTAGTGTTTGAAATACTTAATGTTAATACATATATATTTGCCTTTATGGGCTTCTGTCGGTATGGTGGCAGTCGCCCATCGTCCCTCCTCTAGATGCAGTGTCTTCGTGGCAGTCGTCACTGCCTCTGGGGGACTTCACGATCCATTTCTGCCCCCAGGATGATGATGTCCAGGATCATGAGAGTAAAGATAATGAAGAGTTTAGTGTTTGAAAGAGTTGATATTAACAGATATATACTTGCCTATATGGGCCTCTGTCGGTATGGTGGCAGTCGCCCATCGTCCCTCCCGTCCATGCAGTGTCCTCGTGGCAGTCGTCACTGCCTCTGGGGACTTCACGATCCATTTCTATCCCCAGCATGATGATGTCCAGAATGCTGAGAGTAAAGATAATGAAGAGTTTAGTGTTTGAAATACTTAATGTTAATACATATATATTTGCCTTTATGGGCTTCAGTCGGTCTGGTGGCAGTCGCCCATCGTCCCTCCCCTCTATGCAGTGTCTTCGTGGCAGTCGTCACTGCCTCTGGGGGACTTCACGATCCATTTCTGCCCCCAGGATGATGATGTCCAGGATCCTGAGAGTAAAGATAATGAAGAGTTTAGTGTTTCAAAGAGTTGATATTAACAGATATATACTTGCCTATATGGGCCTCTGTCGGTATGGTGGCAGTCGCCCATCGTCCCTCCCGTCCATGCAGTGTCTTCATGGCAGTCGTCACTGCCTCTGGGGGACTTCACGATCCATTTCTGCCCCCAGGATGATGATGTCCAGGGTCCTGAGAGTAAAGATAATGAAGAGGTTAGTGTTTGAAAGAGTTGATATTAACAGATATATACTTGCCTTTATGGGCCTCTGTCGGTATGGTGGCAGTCGCCCATCGTCCCTCCTGTCCATGCAGTCTCTTCGTGGCAGTCGTCACTGCCTCTGGGGGACTTCACGATCCATTTCTGCCCCCAGGATGATGATGTCCAGGGTCCTGAGAGTAAAGATAATGAAGAGTTTAGTGTTTGAAATAGTTAATGTTAATACATATATACTTGCCTTTATGGGCTTCAGTCGGTATGGTGGCAGTCGCCCATCGTCCCTCCCGTCCATGCAGTTCTTCATGGCAGTCGTCACTGCCTCTGGGGGACTTCACGATCCATTTCTGCCGCCAGGATGATGATGTCCAGACCGCTGAGAGTATAGTTAATGAAGAGGTTAGTGTTTGAAAGAGTTGATATTAACAGATATATACTTGCCTTTATGGGCCTCTGTCGGTGTGGTGGCAGTCGCCCATCCTCCCTCCCGTCCATGCAGTTCTTCATGGCAGTCGTCACTGCCTCTGGGGGACTTCACGATCCATTTCTGCCCCCAGGATGATGATGTCCAGGGTCCTGAGAGTAAAGATAATGAAGAGTTTAGTGTTTGAAATAGTTAATGTTAATATATATATACTTGCCTTTATGGGATTGAGTCGGTATGGTGGCAGTCGCCCATCGTCCCTCCCGTCCATGCAGTGTCTTTATGGCAGTCGTCACTGCCTCTGGGGGACTTCACGATCCATTTCTGCCCCCAGGATGATGATGTCCAGAGCGCTGAGAGTATAGATAATGAAGAGTTTAGTGTTTGAAAGAGTTCATATTAACAGATATATACTTGCCTTTATCGGCCTCTGTCGGTATGGTGGCAGTCGCCCATCGTCCCTCCCGTCCATGCAGTGTCTTCATGGCAGTGGTCACTGCCTCTGGGGGACTTCACGATCCATTTCTGCCCCCAGCATGGTGATGTCCAGGGTCCTGAGAGTAAAGATAATGAAGAGTTTAGTGTTTGAAATAGTTAATATTAATACATATATACTTGCCTTTATGGGCTTCAGTCGGTATGGTGGCAGTCGCCCATCGTCCCTCCCGTCCATGCAGTGTCTTCATGGCAGTCGTCACTGCCTCTGGGGGACTTCACGATCCATTTCTGCCCCCAGGATGATGATGTCCAGAGCGCTGAGAGTATAGTTAATGAAGAGTTTAGTGTTTGAAAGAGTTGATATTATCAGATATATACTTGCCTTTATGGGCCTCTGTCGGTATGGTGGCAGTCGCCCATCCTCCCTCCCGTCCATGCAGTGTCTTCGTGGCAGTCGTCACTGCCTCTGGGGGACTTCACGATCCATTTCTGCCCCCAGGATGATGATGTCCAGAATGCTGAGAGTAAAGATAATGAAGAGTTTAGTGTCTGAAATAGTTAATGTTAATACATATATACTTGCCTTTATGGGATTCAGTCGGTATGGTGGCAGTCGCCCATCGTCCCTCCCGTCCATGCAGTGTCTTCATGGCAGTCGTCACTGCCTCTGGGGGACTTCACGATCCATTTCTGCCCCCAGGATGATGATGTCCATGGTCCTGAGAGTAAAAATAATGAAGAGTTTAGTGTTTGAAATAGTTAATGTTAATACATATATACTTGCCTTTATGGGCTTCAGTCAGTATGGTGGCAGTCGCCCATCGTCCCTCCCGTCCATGCAGTGTCTTCATGGCAGTCGTCACTGCCTCTGGGGGACTTCACGATCCATTTCTGCCCCCAGGATGATGATGTCCAGGGTCCTGAGAGTAAAGATAATGAAGAGTTTAGTGTTTGAAATAGCTAATATTAATACATATATTCTTGCCTTTATGGGCTTCAGTCGGTATGGTGGCAGTCGCCCATCGTCCCTCCCGTCCATGCAGTGTCTTCATGGCAGTCGTCACTGCCTCTGGGGGACTTCACGATCCATTTCTGCCCCCAGGATGATGATGTCCAGAGCGCTGAGAGTATAGTTAATGAAGAGTTTAGTGTTTGAAAGAGTTGATATTATCAGATATATACTTGCCTTTATGGGCCTCTGTCGGTATGGTGGCAGTCGCCCATCCTCCCTCCCGTCCATGCAGTGTCTTCATGGCAGTCGTCACTGCCTCTGGGGGACTTCACGATCCATTTCTGCCCCCAGGATGATGATGTCCAGAATGCTGAGAGTAAAGATAATGAAGAGTTTAGTGTCTGAAATAGTTAATGTTAATACATATATACTTGCCTTTATGGGATTCAGTCGGTATGGTGGCAGTCGCCCATCGTCCCTCCCGTCCATGCAGTGTCTTCATGGCAGTCGTCACTGCCTCTGGGGGACTTCACGATCCATTTCTGCCCCCAGGATGATGATGTCCAGGGTCCTGAGAGTAAAAATAATGAAGAGTTTAGTGTTTGAAATAGTTAATGTTAATACATATATACTTGCCTTTATGGGCTTCAGTCAGTATGGTGGCAGTCGCCCATCGTCCCTCCCGTCCATGCAGTGTCTTCATGGCAGTCGTCACTGCCTCTGGGGGACTTCACGATCCATTTCTGCCCCCAGGATGATGATGTCCAGAGCGCTGAGAGTATAGTTAATGAAGAGTTTAGTGTTTGAAAGAGTTGATATCAACAGATATATACTTGCCTTTATGGGCCTCTGTCGGTATGGTGGCAGTCGCCCATCCTCCCTCCCGTCCATGCAGTGTCTTCGTGGCAGTCGTCACTGCCTCTGGGGGACTTCACGATCCATTTCTGCCCCCAGGATGATGATGTCCAGGGTCCTGAGAGTAAAGATAATGAAGAGTTTAGTGTTTGAAATGGCTAATGTTAATACATATATCCTTGCCTTTATGGGCTTCAGTCGGTATGGTGGCAGTCGCCCACCGTCCCTCCCGTCCATGCAGTGTCTTCATGGCAGTCGTCACTGCCTCTGGGGGACTTCACGATCCATTTCTGCCCCCAGCATGATGATGTCCAGGGTCCTGAGAGTAAAGATAACGAAGAGTTTAGTGTATGAAATAGTTAATGTTAATACATATATACTTGCCTATATGGGCCTCTGTCGGTATGTTGGCAGTCGCCCATCGTCCCTCCCGTCCATGCAGTGTCTTCGTGGCTATCGTCACTGCCTCTGGGGGACTTCACAATCCATTTCTGCCCCCAGGATGATGATGTCCAGGGCCCTGATAGTAAGGAAAACGAAGAGTTTAGAGTTTGAAAGTTGATGTTTACAGATATATAATTGCCTTTATGGGCTTCTGTCGGTATGGTGGCAGTCGTCCATCGTCCCTCCCGTCCATGCAGTGTCTTCGTGGCAGTCGTCACTGCCTCTGGGGGACTTCACGGTCCATTTCTGCCCCCAGGATGATGATGTCCAGGGTCCTGAGAGTAAAGATAATGAAGAGTTTAGTGTTTGAAATAGCTAATGTTAATACATATATCCTTGCCTTTATGGGCTTCAGTCGGTATGGTGGCAGTCGCCCACCGTCCCTCCCGTCCATGCAGTGTCTTCATGGCAGTCGTCACTGCCTCTGGGGGACTTCACGATCCATTTCTGCCCCCAGGATGATGATGTCCAGAGCGCTGAGAGTATAGTTAATGAAGAGTTTAGTGTTTGAAAGAGTTGATATTATCAGATATATACTTGCCTTTATGGGCCTCTGTCGGTATGGTGGCAGTCGCCCATCCTCCCTCCCGTCCATGCAGTGTCTTCGTGGCAGTCGTCACTGCCTCTGGGGGACTTCACGATCCATTTCTGCCCCCAGCATGATGATGTCCAGAATGCTGAGAGTAAAGATAATGAAGAGTTTAGTGTCTGAAATAGTTAATGTTAATACATGTATACTTGCCTTTATGGGATTCAGTCGGTATGGTGGCAGTCGCCCATCGTCCCTCCCGTCCATGCAGTGTCTTCATGGCAGTCGTCACTGCCTCTGGGGGACTTCACGATCCATTTCTGCCCCCAGGATGATGATGTCCATGGTCCTGAGAGTAAAAATAATGAAGAGTTTAGTGTTTGAAATAGTTAATGTTAATACATATATACTTGCCTTTATGGGCTTCAGTCAGTATGGTGGCAGTCGCCCATCGTCCCTCCCGTCCATGCAGTGTCTTCATGGCAGTCGTCACTGCCTCTGGGGGACTTCACGATCCATTTCTGCCCCCAGGATGATGATGTCCAGAGCGCTGAGAGTATAGTTAATGAAGAGTTTAGTGTTTGAAAGAGTTGATATCAACAGATATATACTTGCCTTTATGGGCCTCTGTCGGTATGGTGGCAGTCGCCCATCGTCCCTCCCGTCCATGCAGTGTCTTCGTGGCAGTCGTCACTGCCTCTGGGGGACTTCACGATCCATTTCTGCCCCCAGGATGATGATGTCCAGGGTCCTGAGAGTAAAGATAATGAAGAGGTTAGTGTTTGAAATGGCTAATGTTAATACATATATCCTTGCCTTTATGGGCTTCAGTCGGTATGGTGGCAGTCGCCCACCGTCCCTCCCGTCCATGCAGTGTCTTCATGGCAGTCGTCACTGCCTCTGGGGGACTTCACGATCCATTTCTGCCCCCAGCATGATGATGTCCAGGGTCCTGAGAGTAAAGATAACGAAGAGTTTAGTGTATGAAATAGTTAATGTTAATACATATATACTTGCCTTTATGGGCCTCTGTCGGTATGTTGGCAGTCGCCCATCGTCCCTCCCGTCCATGCAGTGTCTTCGTGGCAATCGTCACTGCCTCTGGGGGACTTCACAATCCATTTCTGCCCCCAGGATGATGATATCCAGGGCCCTGATAGTAAGGAAAACGAAGAGTTTAGAGTTTGAAAGTTGATGTTTACAGATATATAATTGCCTTTATGGGCTTCTGTCGGTATGGTGGCAGTCGTCCATCGTCCCTCCCGTCCATGCAGTGTCTTCGTGGCAGTCGTCACTGCCTCTGGGGGACTTCACGGTCCATTTCTGCCCCCAGGATGATGATGTCCAGGGTCCTGAGAGTAAAGATAATGAAGAGTTTAGTGTTTGAAATAGCTAATGTTAATACATATATCCTTGCCTTTATGGGCTTCAGTCGGTATGGTGGCAGTCGCCCACCGTCCCTCCCGTCCATGCAGTGTCTTCATGGCAGTCGTCACTGCCTCTGGGGGACTTCACGATCCATCTCTGCCCCCAGCATGATGATGTCCAGGGTCCTGAGAGTAAAGATAACGAAGAGTTTAGTGTATGAAATAGTTAATGTTAATACATATATACTTGCCTTTATGGGCCTCTGTCGGTATGTTGGCAGTCGCCCATCGTCCCTCCCGTCCATGCAGTGTCTTCGTGGCAATCGTCACTGCCTCTGGGGGACTTCACAATCCATTTCTGCCCCCAGGATGATGATATCCAGGGCCCTGATAGTAAGGAAAACGAAGAGTTTAGAGTTTGAAAGTTGATGTTTACAGATATATAATTGCCTTTATGGGCTTCTGTCGGTATGGTGGCAGTCGTCCATCGTCCCTCCCGTCCATGCAGTGTCTTCGTGGCAGTCGTCACTGCCTCTGGGGGACTTCACGGTCCATTTCTGCCCCCAGGATGATGACGTCGAGGGTCCTGAGAGTAAAAATAATGAAGAG
This sequence comes from Haliotis asinina, assembly GCF_037392515.1. Lineage (NCBI taxonomy): Eukaryota > Metazoa > Mollusca > Gastropoda > Lepetellida > Haliotidae > Haliotis > Haliotis asinina. Next base: position 20,647,711 of record NC_090286.1, on the reverse strand, counting down.
TTTAGTGTTTAAAAAATAGTTAATGTTAATACATATATACTTGCCTTTATGGGCTTCAGTCAGTATGGTGGCAGTCGCCCATCGTCCCTCCCGTCCATGCAGTGTCTTCGTGGCAATCGTCACTGCCTCTGGGGGACTTCACAATCCATTTCTGCCCCCAGGATGATGATGTCAAGAGCGCTGAGAGTATAATTAATGAAGAGTTTAGTGTTTGAAAGAGTTAATATCAACAGATATATACTTGCCTTTATGGGCCTCTGTCGGTATGGTGGCAGTCGCCCATCCTCCCTCCCGTCCATGCAGTGTCTTCGTGGCAGTCGTCACTGCCTCTGGGGGACTTCACGATCCATTTCTGCCCCCAGGATGATGATGTCCAGGGTCCTGAGAGTAAAGATAATGAAGAGTTTAGTGTTTGAAATAGCTAATGTTAATACATATATCCTTGCCTTTATGGGCTTCAGTCGGTATGGTGGCAGTCGCCCATCGTCCCTCCCGTCCATGCAGTGTCTTCATGGCAGTCGTCACTGCCTCTGGGGGACTTCACGATCCATTTCTGCCCCCAGCATGATGATGTCCAGGGTCCTGAGAGTAAAGATAACGAAGAGTTTAGTGTATGAAATAGTTAATGTTAATACATATATACTTGCCTTTATGGGCCTCTGTCGGTATGTTGGCAGTCGCCCATCGTCCCTCCCGTCCATGCAGTGTCTTGGTGGCAATCGTCACTGCCTCTGGGGGACTTCACAATCCATTTCTGAACCCAGGATGATGATATCAAGGGCCCTGATAGTAAGGAAAACGAAGAGTTTAGAGTTTGAAAGTTGATGTTTACAGATATATAATTGCCTTTATGGGCTTCTGTCGGTATGGTGGCAGTCGTCCATCGTCCCTCCCGTCCATGCAGTGTCTTCGTGGCAGTCGTCACTGCCTCTGGGGGACTTCACGGTCCATTTCTGCCCCCAGGATGATGACGTCGAGGGTCCTGAGAGTAAAAATAATGAAGAGTTTAGTGTTTAAAAAATAGTTAATGTTAATACATATATACTTGCCTTTATGGGCTTCAGTCAGTATGGTGGCAGTCGCCCATCGTCCCTCCCGTCCATGCAGTGTCTTCATGGCAGTCGTCACTGCCTCTGGGGGACTTCACGATCCATTTCTGCCCCCAGGATGATGATGTCGAGGGTCCTGAGAGTAAAAATAAGGAAGAGTTTAGTGTTTGAAAGAGTTGATATCAACAGATATATACTTGCCTTTATGGGCCTCTGTCGGTATGGTGGCAGTCGCCCATCCTCCCTCCCGTCCATGCAGTGTCTTCGTGGCAGTCGTCACTGCCTCTGGGGGACTTCACGATCCATTTCTGCCCCCAGGATGATGATGTCCAGGGTCCTGAGAGTAAAGATAATGAAGAGTTTAGTGTTTGAAATAGCTAATGTTAATACATATATCCTTGCCTTTATGGGCTTCAGTCGGTATGGTGGCAGTCGCCCACCGTCCCTCCCGTCCATGCAGTGTCTTCATGGCAGTCGTCACTGCCTCTGGGGGACTTCACGATCCATTTCTGCCCCCAGCATGATGATGTCCAGGGTCCTGAGAGTAAAGATAACGAAGAGTTTAGTGTATGAAATAGTTAATGTTAATACATATATCCTTGCCTTTATGGGCCTCTGTCGGTATGTTGGCAGTCGCCCATCGTCCCTCCCGTCCATGCAGTGTCTTCGTGGCAATCGTCACTGCCTCTGGGGGACTTCACAATCCATTTCTGCCCCCAGGATGATGATATCCAGGGCCCTGATAGTAAGGAAAACGAAGAGTTTAGAGTTTGAAAGTTGATGTTTACAGATATATAATTGCCTTTATGGGCTTCTGTCGGTATGGTGGCAGTCGTCCATCGTCCCTCCCGTCCATGCAGTGTCTTCATGGCAGTCGTCACTGCCTCTGGGGGACTTCACGGTCCATTTCTGCCCCCAGGATGATGATGTCCAGGGTCCTGAGAGTAAAGATAATGAAGAGTTTAGTGTTTGAAATAGTTAATGTTAATACATATATACTTGCCTTTATGGGCTTCAGTCAGTATGGTGGCAGTCGCCCATCGTCCCTCCCGTCCATGCAGTGTCTTCATGGCAGTCGTCACTGCCTCTGGGGGACTTCACGATCCATTTCTGCCCCCAGGATGATGATGTCCAGAGCGCTGAGAGTATAGTTAATGAAGAGTTTAGTGTTTGAAAGAGTTGATATCAACAGATATATACTTGCCTTTATGGGCCTCTGTCGGTATGGTGGCAGTCGCCCATCGTCCCTCCCGTCCATGCAGTGTCTTCGTGGCAGTCGTCACTGCCTCTGGGGGACTTCACGATCCATTTCTGCCCCGAGGATGATGATGTCCAGGGTCCTGAGAGTAAAGATAATGAAGAGTTTAGTGTTTGAAATAGCTAATGTTAATACATATATCCTTGTCTTTATGGGCTTCAGTCGGTATGGTTGCAGTCGCCCACCGTCCCTCCCGTCCATGCAGTGTCTTCATGGCAGTCGTCACTGCCTCTGGGGGACTTCACGATCCATTTCTGCCCCCAGCATGATGATGTCCAGGGTCCTGAGAGTAAAGATAACGAAGAGTTTAGTGTATGAAATAGTTAATGTTAATACATATATACTTGCCTTTATGGGCCTCTGTCGGTATGTTGGCAGTCGCCCATCGTCCCTCCCGTCCATGCAGTGTCTTCGTGGCAATCGTCACTGCCTCTGGGGGACTTCACAATCCATTTCTGCCCCCAGGATGATGATATCCAGGGCCCTGATAGTAAGGAAAACGAAGAGTTTAGAGTTTGAAAGTTGATGTTTACAGATATATAATTGCCTTTATGGGCTTCTGTCGGTATGGTGGCAGTCGTCCATCGTCCCTCCCGTCCATGCAGTGTCTTCATGGCAGTCGTCACTGCCTCTGGGGGACTTCACGGTCCATTTCTGCCCCAGGATGATGACGTCGAGGGTCCTGAGAGTAAAAATAATGAAGAGTTTAGTGTTTAAAAAATAGTTAATGTTAATACATATATACTTGCCTTTATGGGCTTCAGTCAGTATGGTGGCAGTCGCCCATCGTCCCTCCCGTCCATGCAGTGTCTTCATGGCAGTCGTCACTGCCTCTGGGGGACTTCACGATCCATTTCTGCCCCCAGGATGATGATGTCCAGAGCGCTGAGAGTATAATTAATGAAGAGTTTAGTGTTTGAAAGAGTTGATATCAACAGATATATACTTGCCTTTATGGGCCTCTGTCGGTATGGTGGCAGTCGCCCATCCTCCCTCCCGTCCATGCAGTGTCTTCGTGGCAGTCGTCACTGCCTCTGGGGGACTTCACGATCCATTTCTGCCCCCAGGATGATGATGTCCAGGGTCCTGAGAGTAAAGATAATGAAGAGTTTAGTGTTTGAAATAGCTAATGTTAATACATATATCCTTGCCTTTATGGGCTTCAGTCGGTATGGTGGCAGTCGCCCACCGTCCCTCCCGTCCATGCAGTGTCTTCATGGCAGTCGTCACTGCCTCTGGGGGACTTCACAATCCATTTCTGCCCCCAGGATGATGATATCCAGGGCCCTCATAGTAAGGAAAACGAAGAGTTTAGAGTTTGAAAGTTGATGTTTACAGATATATAATTGCCTTTATGGGCTTCAGTCGGTATGGTGGCAGTCGTCCATCGTCCCTCCCGTCCATGCAGTGTCTTCGTGGCAGTCGTCACTGCCTCTGGGGGACTTCACGGTCCATTTCTGCCACCAGGATGATGATGTCCAGGGTCCTGAGAGTAAAGATAATGAAGAGTTTAGTGTTTGAAAGAGTTGATATAAACAGATGTATACTTGCCTTTATGGGCTTCAGTCGGTATGGTGGCAGTCGCCCATCGTCCCTCCCGTCCATGCAGTGTCTTCGTGGCAGTCGTCACTGCCTCTGGGGGACTTCACGGTCCATTTCTGCCCCCAGGATGATGATGTCCAGGGTCCTGAGAGTAAAGATAATGAAGAGATTAGTGTTTGAAATAGTTAATGTTAATACATATATACTTGCCTTTATGGGCTTCAATCGGTATGGTGGCAGTCGCCCATCGTCCCTCCCGTCCATGCAGTGTCTTCATGGCAGTCGTCACTGCCTCTGGGGGACTTCACGATCCATTTCTGCCCCCAGGATGATGATGTCCAGAGCGCTGAGAGTATAGATAATGAAGAGTTTAGTGTTTGAAAGAGTTCATATTAACAGATATATACTTGCCTTTATGGGCCTCTGTCGGTATGGTGGCAGTCGCCCATCGTCCCTCCCGTCCATGCAGTGGCTTCGTGGCAGTCGTCACTGCCTCTGGGGGACTTCACGATCCATTTCTGCCCCCAGGATGATGATGTCCAGAATGCTGAGAGTAAAGATAATGAAGAGTTTAGTGTTTGAAATACTTAATGTTAATACATATATACTTGCCTTTATGGGCTTCAGTCGGTATGGTGGCAGTCACCCATCGTCCCTCCCGTCCATGCAGTGTCTTCATGGCAGTCGTCACTGCCTCTGGGGGACTTCACGATCCATTTCTGCCCCCAGGATGATGATGTCCAGGATCCTGAGAGTAAAGATAATGAAGAGTTTAGTGTTTGAAAGAGTTGATATTATCAGATATATACTTGCCTTTATGGGCCTCTGTCGGTATGGTGGCAGTCGCCCATCGTCCCTCCCGTCCATGCAGTGTCTTCATGGCAGTCGTCACTGCCTCTGGGGGACTTCACGATCCATTTCTGCCCCCAGGATGATGATGTCCAGAATCCTGAGAGTAAAGATAATGAAGAGTTTAGTGTCTGAAATAGTTAATGTTAATACATATATACTTGCCTTTATGGGATTCAGTCGGTATGGTGGCAGTCGCCCATCGTCCCTCCCGTCCATGCAGTGTCTTCATGGCAGTCGTCACTGCCTCTGGGGGACTTCACGATCCATTTCTGCCCCCAGGATGATGATGTCCAGGGTCCTGAGAGTAAAAATAATGAAGAGTTTAGTGTTTGAAATAGCTAATGTTAATACATATATACTTGCCTTTATGGGCTTCAGTCAGTATGGTGGCAGTCGCCCATCGTCCCTCCCGTCTATGCAGTGTCTTCATGGCAGTCGTCACTGCCTCTGGGGGACTTCACGATCCATTTCTGCCCCCAGGATGATGATGTCCAGAGCGCTGAGAGTATAGTCAATGAAGAGTTTAGTGTTTGAAAGAGTTGATATCAACAGATATATACTTGCCTTTATGGGCCTCTGTCGGTATGGTGGCAGTCGCCCATCCTCACTCCCGTCCATGCAGTGTCTTCGTGGCAGTCGTCAGTGCCTCTGGGGGACTTCACGATCCATTTCTGCCCCGAGGATGATGATGTCCAGGGTCCTGAGAGTAAAGATAATGAAGAGTTTAGTGTTTGAAATAGCTAATGTTAATACATATATCCTTGTCTTTATGGGCTTCAGTCGGTATGGTGGCAGTCGCCCACCGTCCCTCCCGTCCATGCAGTGTCTTCATGGCAGTCGTCACTGCCTCTGGGGGACTTCACGATCCATTTCTGCCCCCAGCATGATGATGTCCAGGGTCCTGAGAGTAAAGATAACGAAGAGTTTAGTGTATGAAATAGTTAATGTTAATACATTATACTTGCCTTTATGGGCCTCTGTCGGTATGTTGGAAGTCGCCCATCGTCCCTCCCGTCCATGCAGTGTCTTCGTGGCAATCGTCACTGCCTCTGGGGGACTTCACAATCCATTTCTGCCCCCAGGATGATGATATCCAGGGCCCTGATAGTAAGGAAAACGAAGAGTTTAGAGTTTGAAAGTTGATGTTTACAGATATATAATTGCCTTTATGGGCTTCTGTCGGTATGGTGGCAGTCGTCCATCGTTCCTCCCGTCCATGCAGTGTCTTCGTGGCAGTCGTCACTGCCTCTGGGTGACTTCACGGTCCATTTCTGCCCCCAGGATGATGATGTCCAGGGTCCTGAGAGTAAATATAATGAAGAGTTTAGTGTTTGAAAGAGTTGATATAAACAGATGTATACTTGCCTTTATGGGCTTCAGTCGGTATGGTGGCAGTCGCCCATCGTCCCTCCCGTCCATGCAGTGTCTTCGTGGCAGTCGTCACTGCCTCTGGGGGACTTCACGGTCCATTTCTGCCCCCAGGATGATGATGTCCAGGATCCTGAGAGTAAAGATAATGAAGAGTTTAGTGTTTGAAATAGTTAATGTTAATACATATATACTTGCCTTTATGGGCTTCAATCGGTATGGTGGCAGTCGCCCATCGTCCCTCCCGTCCATGCAGTGTCTTCATGGCAGTCGTCACTGCCTCTGGGGGACTTCACGATCCATTTCTGCCCCCAGGATGATGATGTCCAGAATGCTGAGAGTAAAGATAATGAAGAGTTTAGTGTCTGAAATAGTTAATGTTAATACATATATACTTGCCTTTATGGGATTCAGTCGGTGTGGTGGCAGTCGCCCATCGTCCCTCCCGTCCATGCAGTGTCTTCATGGCAGTCGTCACTGCCTCTGGGGGACTTCACGATCCATTTCTGCCCCCAGGATGATGATGTCCAGGGTCCTGAGAGTAAAAATAATGAAGAGTTTAGTGTTTGAAATAGTTAATGTTAATACATATATACTTGCCTTTATGGGCTTCAGTCAGTATGGTGGCAGTCGCCCATCGTCCCTCCCGTCCATGCAGTGTCTTCATGGCAGTCGTCACTGCCTCTGGGGGACTTCACGATCCATTTCTGCCCCCAGGATGATGATGTCCAGAGCGCTGAGAGTATAGTTAATGAAGAGTTTAGTGTTTGAAAGAGTTGATATCAACAGATATATACTTGCCTTTATGGGCCTCTGTCGGTATGGTGGCAGTCGCCCATCGTCCCTCCCGTCCATGCAGTGTCTTCATGGCAGTCGTCACTGCCTCTGGGGGACTTCACGATCCATTTCTGCCCCCAGGATGATGATGTCCAGAATGCTGAGAGTAAAGATAATGAAGAGTTTAGTGTCTGAAATAGTTAATGTTAATACATATATACTTGCCTTTATGGGATTCAGTCGGTGTGGTGGCAGTCGCCCATCGTCCCTCCCGTCCATGCAGTGTCTTCATGGCAGTCGTCACTGCCTCTGGGGGACTTCACGATCCATTTCTGCCCCCAGGATGATGATGTCCAGGGTCCTGAGAGTAAAAATAATGAAGAGTTTACTGTTTGAAAGAGTTGATATAAACAGATGTATACTTGCCTTTATGGGCTTCTGTCGGTATGGTGGCAGTCGCCCATCGTCCCTCCCGTCCATGCAGTGTCTTCGTGGCAGTCGTCACTGCCTCTGGGAGACTTCACGGTCCATTTCTGCCCCCAGGATGATGATGTCCAGGATCCTGAGAGTAAAGATAATGAAGAGTTTAGTGTTTGAAATAGTTAATGTTAATACATATATACTTGCCTTTATGGGCTTCAATCGGTATGGTGGCAGTCGCCCATCGTCCCTCCCGTCCATGCAGTGTCTTCATGGCAGTCGTCACTGCCTCTGGGGGACTTCACGATCCATTTCTGCCCCCAGGATGATGATGTCCAGAATGCTGAGAGTAAAGATAATGAAGAGTTTAGTGTCTGAAATAGTTAATGTTAATACATATATACTTGCCTTTATGGGATTCAGTCGGTGTGGTGGCAGTCGCCCATCGTCCCTCCCGTCCATGCAGTGTCTTCATGGCAGTCGTCACTGCCTCTGGGGGACTTCACGATCCATTTCTGCCCCCAGGATGATGATGTCCAGGGTCCTGAGAGTAAAAATAATGAAGAGTTTAGTGTTTGAAATAGTTAATGTTAATACATATATACTTGCCTTTATGGGCTTCAGTCAGTATGGTGGCAGTCGCCCATCGTCCCTCCCGTCCATGCAGTGTCTTCATGGCAGTCGTCACTGCCTCTGGGGGACTTCACGATCCATTTCTGCCCCCAGGATGATGATGTCCAGAGCGCTGAGAGTATAGTTAATGAAGAGTTTAGTGTTTGAAAGAGTTGATATCAACAGATATATACTTGCCTTTATGGGCCTCTGTCGGTATGGTGGCAGTCGCCCATCGTCCCTCCCGTCCATGCAGTGTCTTCATGGCAGTCGTCACTGCCTCTGGGGGACTTCACGATCCATTTCTGCCCCCAGGATGATGATGTCCAGAATGCTGAGAGTAAAGATAATGAAGAGTTTAGTGTCTGAAATAGTTAATGTTAATACATATATACTTGCCTTTATGGGATTCAGTCGGTGTGGTGGCAGTCGCCCATCGTCCCTCCCGTCCATGCAGTGTCTTCATGGCAGTCGTCACTGCCTCTGGGGGACTTCACGATCCATTTCTGCCCCCAGGATGATGATGTCCAGGGTCCTGAGAGTAAAAATAATGAAGAGTTTAGTGTTTGAAATAGTTAATGTTAATACATATATACTTGCCTTTATGGGCTTCAGTCAGTATGGTGGCAGTCGCCCATCGTCCCTCCCGTCCATGCAGTGTCTTCATGGCAGTCGTCACTGCCTCTGGGGGACTTCACGATCCATTTCTGCCCCCAGGATGATGATGTCCAGAGAGCTGAGAGTATAGTTAATGAAGAGTTTAGTGTTTGAAAGAGTTGATATCAACAGATATATACTTGCCTTTATGGGCCTCTTTCGGTATGGTGGCAGTCGCCCATCCTCCCTCCCGTCCATGCAGTGTCTTCGTGGCAGTCGTCACTGCCTCTGGGGGACTTCACGATCCATTTCTGCCCCCAGGATGATGATGTCCAGGGTCCTGAGAGTAAAGATAATGAAGAGTTTAGTGTTTGAAATAGTTAATGTTAATACATATATACTTGCCTTTATGGGCTTCAGTCAGTATGGTGGCAGTCGCCCATCGTCCCTCCCGTCCATGCAGTGTCTTCATGGCAGTCGTCACTGCCTCTGGGGGACTTCACGATCCATTTCTGCCCCCAGGATGATGATGTCCAGAGCGCTGAGAGTATAGTTAATGAAGAGTTTAGTGTTTGAAAGAGTTGATATCAACAGATATATACTTGCCTTTATGGGCCTCTGTTGGTATGGTGGCAGTCGCCCATCCTCCCTCCCGTCCATGCAGTGTCTTCGTGGCAGTCGTCACTGCCTCTGGGGGACTTCACGATCCATTTCTGCCCCCAGGATGATGATGTCCAGAGCGCTGAGAGTATAGATAATGAAGAGTTTAGTGTTTGAAAGAGTTTATATTAACAGATATATACTTGCCTTTATGGGCCTCTGTCGGTATGGTGGCAGTCGCCCATCGTCCCTCCCCTCCATGCAGTGGCTTCGTGGCAGTCGTCACTGCCTCTGGGGGACTTCACGATCCATTTCTGCCCCCAGGATGATGATGTCCAGAATGCTGAGATTAAAGATAATGAAGAGTTTAGTGTTTGAAATAGTTAATGTTAATACATATATACTTGCCTTTATGGGCTTCTGTCGGTATGGTGGCAGTCGTCCATCGTCCCTCCCGTCCATGCAGTGTCTTCATGGCAGTCGTCACTGCCTCTGGGGGACTTCACGGTCCATTTCTGCCCCCAGGATGATGATGTCCAGGGTCCTGAGAGTAAAGATAATGAAGAGTTTAGTGTTTGAAAGAGTTGATATAAACAGATGTATACTTGCCTTTATGGGCTTCAGTCGGTATGGTGGCAGTCGCCCATCGTCCCTCCCGTCCATGCAGTGTCTTCGTGGCAGACGTCACTGCCTCTTGGGTACTTCACGGTCCATTTCTGCCCCCAGGATGATGATGTCCAGGGTCCTGAGAGTAAAGATAATGAAGAGTTTAGTGTTTGAAATAGTTAATGTTAATACATATATACTTGCCTTTATGGGCTTCAATCGGTATGGTGGCAGTCGCCCATCGTCCCTCCCGTCCATGCAGTGTCTTCATGGCAGTCGTCACTGCCTCTGGGGGACTTCACGATCCATTTCTGCCCCCAGGATGATGATGTCCAGGATCCTGAGAGTAAAGATAATGAAGAGTTTAGTGTTTGAAAGAGTTGATATTAACAGATATATACTTGCCTTTATGGGCCTCTCTCGTTATGGTGGCAGTCGCCCATCGTCCCTCCCGTCCATGCAGTGTCTTCATGGCAGTCGTCACTGCCTCTGGGGGACTTCACGATCCATTTCTGCCCAGAGGATGATGATGTCCAGGGCCCTGAGAGTAAAGATAATGAAGAGTTTAGTGTTTGAAATAGCAAATATTAATACATATATACTTGCCCTTATAGGCTTCAGTCGGTATGGTGGCAGTCGCCCATCCTCCCTCCCGTCCATGCAGTGTCTTCATGGCAGTCGTCACTGCCTCTGGGGGACTTCACGATCCATTTCTGCCCCCAGGATGATGATGTCCAGAGCGCTGAGAGCATAGATAATGAAGAGTTTAGTGTTTGAAAGAGTTGATATTAACAGATGTATGGTTGCCTTTATGGGCCTCTGTCGGTATGGTGGCAGTCGCCCATCGTCCCTCCCCTCCATGCAGTGTCTTCGTGGCAGTCGTCACTGCCTCTGGGGGACTTCACGATCCATTTCTATCCCCAGGATGATGATGTCCAGAATGCTGAGAGTAAAGATATTGAAGAGTTTAGTGTTTGAAATACTTAATGTTAATACATATATATTTGCCTTTATGGGCTTCTGTCGGTATGGTGACAGTCGCCCATCGTCCCTCCCGTCCATGCAGTGTCTTCGTGGCAGTCGTCACTGCCTCTGGGGGACTTCACGATCCATTTCTGCCCCCAGGATGATGATGTCCAGGGTCCTGAGAGTAAAGATAATGAAGAGGTTAGTGTTTGAAAGAGTTGATATTAACAGATATATACTTGCCTTTATGGGCTTCAGTCGGTATGGTGGCAGTCGCCCATCGTCCCTCCCGTCCATGCAGTGTCTTCGTGGCAGACGTCACTGCCTCTTGGGTACTTCACGGTCCATTTCTGCCCCCAGGATGATGATGTCCAGGGTCCTGAGAGTAAAGATAATGAAGAGTTTAGTGTTTGAAATAGTTAATGTTAATACATATATACTTGCCTTTATGGGCTTCAATCGGTATGGTGGCAGTCGCCCATCGTCCCTCCCGTCCATGCAGTGTCTTCATGGCAGTCGTCACTGCCTCTGGGGGACTTCACGATCCATTTCTGCCCCCAGGATGATGATGTCCAGGATCCTGAGAGTAAAGATAATGAAGAGTTTAGTGTTTGAAAGAGTTGATATTAACAGATATATACTTGCCTTTATGGGCCTCTGTCGGTATGGTGGCAGTCGCCCATCGTCCCTCCCGTCCATGCAGTGTCTTCATGGCAGTCGTCACTGCCTCTGGGGGACTTCACGATCCATTTCTGCCCCGAGGATGATGATGTCCAGGGCCCTGAGAGTAAAGATAATGAAGAGTTTAGTGTTTGAAATAGCAAATATTAATACATATATACTTGCCTTTATAGGCTTCAGTCGGTATGGTGGCAGTCGCCCATCCTCCCTCCCGTCCATGCAGTGTCTTCATGGCAGTCGTCACTGCCTCTGGGGGACTTCACGATCCATTTCTGCCCCCAGGATGATGATGTCCAGAGCGCTGAGAGCATAGATAATGAAGAGTTTAGTGTTTGAAAGAGTTGATATTAACAGATGTATGGTTGCCTTTATGGGCCTCTGTCGGTATGGTGGCAGTCGCCCATCGTCCCTCCCCTCCATGCAGTGTCTTCGTGGCAGTCGTCACTGCCTCTGGGGGACTTCACGATCCATTTCTATCCCCAGGATGATGATGTCCAGAATGCTGAGAGTAAAGATATTGAAGAGTTTAGTGTTTGAAATACTTAATGTTAATACATATATGTTTGCCTTTATGGGCTTCTGTCGGTATGGTGACAGTCGCCCATCGTCCCTCCCGTCCATGCAGTGTCTTCGTGGCAGTCGTCACTGCCTCTGGGGGACTTCACGAACCATTTCTGCCCCCAGGATGATGATGTCCAGGGTCCTGAGAGTAAAGATAATGAAGAGGTTAGTGTTTGAAAGAGTTGATATTAACAGATATATACTTGCCTTTATGGGCCTCTGTCGGTATGGTGGCAGTCGCCCATCGTCCTTCCTGTCCATGCAGTCTCTTCGTGGCAGTCGTCACTGCCTCTGGGGGACTTCACGATCCATTTCTGCCCCCAGGATGATGATGTCCAGGGTCCTGAGAGTAAAGATAATGAAGAGTTTAGTGTTTGAAAGAGTTGATATTAACAGATATATACTTGTCTTTATGGGCCTCTGTCGGTATGGTGGCAGTCGCCCATCGTAGCTCCCGTCCATGCAGTGTCTTCATGGCAGTCGTCAGTGCCTCTGGGGGACTTCACGATCCACTTCTGGCCCCAGGATGATGATGTACAGGGTCCTGAGAGTAAAGATAATGAAGAGTTTAGTGTTTGAAATAGTTAATGTTAATACATATATACTTGCCTTTATGGGCTTCTGTCGTTATGGTGGCAGTCGCCCATCGTCCCTCCCGTCCATCCAGTGTCTTCGTGGCAGTCGTCACTGCCTCTGGGGGACTTCACGATCCATTTCTGCCCCCAGGATGATGATGTCCAGGATCCTGAGAGTAAAGATAATGAAGAGTTTAGTGTTTGAAAGAGTTGATATTAACAGATATATACTTGTCTTTATGGGCCTCTGTCGGTATGGTGGCAGTCGCCCATCGTAGCTCCCGTCCATGCAGTGTCTTCATGGCAGTCGTCACTGCCTCTGGGGGACTTCACGATCCATTTCTGCCCCCAGGATGATGATGTCCAGAGCGCTGAGAGCATAGATAATGAAGAGTTTAGTGTTTGAAAGAGTTGATATTAGCAGATATATGCTTGCCTTTATGGGCCTCTGTCGGTATGGTGGCAGTCGCCCATCGTCCCTCCCCTCCATGCAGTGTCTTCGTGGCAGTCGTCACTGCCTCTGGGGACTTCACGATCCATTTCTATCCCCAGCATGATGATGTCCAGAATGCTGAGAGTAAAAATAATGAAGAGTTTAGTGTTTGAAATACTTAATGTTAATACATATATATTTGCCTTTATGGGCTTCAGTCGGTATGGTGGCAGTCGCCCATCGTCCCTCCCCTCCATGCAGTGTCTTCGTGGCAGTCGTGACTGCCTCTGGGGGACTTCACGATCCATTTCTGCCCCCAGGATGATGATGTCCAGGATCCTGAGAGTAAAGATAATGAAGAGTTTAGTGTTTCAAAGAGTTGATATTAACAGATATATACTTGCCTATATGGGCCTCTGTCGGTATGGTGGCAGTCGCCCATCGTCCCTCCCGTCCATGCAGTGTCTTCATGGCAGTCGTCACTGCCTCTGGGGGACTTCACGATCCATTTCTGCCCCCAGGATGATGATGTCAAGAGCACTTTGAGTATAGATAATGAAGAGTTTACTGTTTGAAAGAGTTGATATTAGCAGATATATGCTTGCCTTTATGGGCCTCTGTCGGTATGGTGGCAGTCGCCCATCGTCCCTCCCCTCCATGCAGTGTCTTCGTGGTAGTCGTCACTGCCTCTGGGGGACTTCACGATCCATTTCTATCCCCAGCATGATGATGTCCAGAATGCTGAGAGTAAAGATAATGAAGAGTTTAGTGTTTGAAATACTTAATGTTAATACATATATATTTGCCTTTATGGGCTTCAGTCGGTATGGTGGCAGTCGCCCATCGTCCCTCCCCTCCATGCAGTGTCTTCGTGGCAGTCGTGACTGCCTCTGGGGGACTTCACGATCCATTTCTGCCCCCAGGATGATGATGTCCAGGATCCTGAGAGTAAAGATAATGAAGAGTTTAGTGTTTCAAAGAGTTGATATTAACAGATATATACTTGCCTATATGGGCCTCTGTCGGTATGGTGGCAGTCGCCCATCGTCCCTCCCGTCCATGCAGTGTCTTCATGGCAGTCGTCACTGCCTCTGGGGGACTTCACGATCCATTTCGGCCCCCAGGATGATGATGTCCAGGGTCCTGAGAGTAAAGATAATGAAGAGGTTAGTGTTTGAAAGAGTTGATATTAACAGATATATACTTGCCTTTATGGGCCTCTGTCGGTATGGTGGCAGTCGCCCATCGTCCCTCCTGTCCATGCAGTCTCTTCGTGGCAGTCGTCACTGCCTCTGGGGGACTTCACGATCCATTTCTGCCCCCAGGATGATGATGTCCAGGGTCCTGAGAGTAAAGATAATGAAGAGTTTAGTGTTTGAAATAGTTAATGTTAATACATATATACTTGCCTTTATGGGCTTCAGTCGGTATGGTGGCAGTCGCCCATCGTCCCTCCCGTCCATGCAGTTCTTCATGGCAGTCGTCACTGCCTCTGGGGGACTTCACGATCCATTTCTGCCCCCAGGATGATGATGTCCAGAGTGCTGAGAGCATAGATAATGAAGAGTTTAGTGTTTGAAAGAGTTGATATTAGCAGATATATGCTTGCCTTTATGGGCCTCTGTCGGTATGGTGGCAGTCGCCCATCGTCCCTCCCCTCCATGCAGTGTCTTCGTGGTAGTCGTCACTGCCTCTGGGGGACTTCACGATCCATTTCTATCCCCAGCATGATGATGTCCAGAATGCTGAGAGTAAAGATAATGAAGAGTTTAGTGTTTGAAATACTTAATGTTAATACATATATATTTGCCTTTATGGGCTTCAGTCGGTATGGTGGCAGTCGCCCATCGTCCCTCCCCTCCATGCAGTGTCTTCGTGGCAGTCGTCACTGCCTCTGGGGGACTTCACGATCCATTTCTGCCCCCAGGATGATGATGTCCAGGATCCTGAGAGTAAAGATAATGAAGAGTTTAGTGTTTCAAAGAGTTGATATTAACAGATATATACTTGCCTATATGGGCCTCTGTCGGTATGGTGGCAGTCGCCCATCGTCCCTCCCGTCCATGCAGTGCCTTCATGGCAGTCGTCACTGCCTCTGGGGGACTTCACGATCCATTTCTGCCCCCAGGATGATGATGTCCAGGGTCCTGAGAGTAAAGATAATGAAGAGGTTAGTCTTTGAAAGAGTTGATATTAACAGATATATACTTGCCTTTATGGGCCTCTGTCGGTATGGTGGCAGTCGCCCATCGTCCCTCCTGTCCATGCAGTCTCTTCGTGGCAGTCCTCACTGCCTCTGGGGGACTTCACGATCCATTTCTACCCCCAGGATGATGATGTCAGGGTCCTGAGAGTAAAGATAATGAAGAGTTTAGTGTTTGAAATAGTTAATGTTAATACATATATACTTGCCTTTATGGGCTTCAGTCGGTATGGTGGCAGTCGCCCATCGTCCCTCCCGTCCATGCAGTTCTTCATGGCAGTCGTGACTGCCTCTGGGGGACTTCACGATCCATTTCTGCCCCCAGGATGATGATGTCCAGACCGCTGAGAGTATAGTTAATGAAGAGGTTAGTGTTTGAAAGAGTTGATATTAACAGATATATACTTGCCTTTATGGGCCTCTGTCGGTATGGTGGCAGTCGCCCATCGTCCCTCCCGTCCATGCAGTTCTTCATGGCAGTCGTCACTGCCTCTGGGGTACTTCACGATCCATTTCTGCCCCCAGGATGATGATGTCCAGGGTCCTGAGAGTAAAGATAATGAAGAGTTTAGTGTTTGAAATAGTTAATGTTAATACATATATACTTGCCTTTATGGGATTCAGTCGGTATGGTGGCAGTCGCCCATCGTCCTTCCCGTCCATGCAGTGTCTTCATGGCAGTCGTCACTGCCTCTGGGGGACTTCACGATCGATTTCTGCCCCCAGGATGATGATGTCCAGAGCGCTGAGAGTATAGATAATGAAGAGTTTAGTGTTTGAAAGAGTTGATATTAACAGATATATACTTGTCTTTATGGGCCTCTGTCGGTATGGTGGCAGTCGCCCATCGTCCCTCCCCTCCATGCAGTGTCTTCGTGGCAGTCGTCACTGCCTCTGGGGGACTTCACGATCCATTTCTGCCCCCAGGATGATGATGTCCAGAGCGCTGAGAGTATAGATAATGAAGGGGTTAGTGTTTGAAAGAGTTGATATTAACAGATATATACTTGCCTTTATGGGCCTCTGTCGGTATGGTGGCAGTCGCCCATCGTCCCTCCCGTCCATGCAGTGTCTTCATGGCAGTCGTCACTGCCTCTGGGGGACTTCACGATCCATTTCTGCCCCCAGCATGATGATGTCCAGGATCCTGAGAGTAAAGATAATGAAGAGTTTAGTGTTTGAAAGAGTTGATATTAACAGATATATACTTGCCTTTATGGGCCTCTGTCGGTATGGTGGCAGTCGCCCATCGTCCCTCCCGTCCATGCAGTGTCTTTATGGCAGTCGTCACTGCCTCTGGGGGACTTCACGATCCATTTCTGCCCCCAGGATGATGATGTCCAGAGCGCTGAGAGTATAGTTAATGAAGAGTTTAGTGTTTGAAAGAGTTGATATTAACAGATATATACTTGCCTTTATGGGCCTCTCTCGGTATGGTGGCAGTCGCCCATCGTCCCTCCTGTCCATGCAGTCTCTTCGTGGCAGTCGTCACTGCCTCTGGGGGACTTCACGATCCATTTCTGCCCCCAGGATGATGATGTCCAGGGCGCTGAGAGTATAGTTAATGAAGAGTTTAGTGTTTGAAAGAGTTGATATTAACAGATATATACTTGCCTTTATGGGCTTCTGTCGTTATGGTGGCAGTCGCCCATCGTCCCTCCCGTCCATCCAGTGTCTTCGTGGCAGTCGTCACTGCCTCTGGGGGACTTCACGATCCACTTCTGCCCCCAGGATGATGATGTCCAGGATCCTGAGAGTAAAGATAATGAAGAGTTTAGTGTTTGAAAGAGTTGATATTAACAGATATATACTTGTCTTTATGGGCCTCTGTCGGTATGGTGGCAGTCTCCCATCGTAGCTCCCGTCCATGCAGTGTCTTCATGGCAGTCGTCAGTGCCTCTGGGGGACTTCACGATCCACTTCTGGCCCCAGGATGATGATGTACAGGGTCCTGAGAGTAAAGATAATGAAGAGTTTAGTGTTTGAAATAGTTAATGTTAATACATATATACTTGCCTTTATGGGCTTCTGTCGTTATGGTGGCAGTCGCCCATCGTCCCTCCCGTCCATCCAGTGTCTTCGTGGCAGTCGTCACTGCCTCTGGGGGACTTCACGATCCATTTCTGCCCCCAGGATGATGATGTCCAGGATCCTGAGAGTAAAGATAATGAAGAGTTTAGTGTTTGAAAGAGTTGATATTAACAGATATATACTTGTCTTTATGGGCCTCTGTCGGTGTGGTGGCAGTCGCCCATCGTCCCTCCCGTCCATGCAGTGTCTTCATGGCAGTCGTCACTGCCTCTGGGGGACTTCACGATCCATTTCTGCCCCCAGGATGATGATGTCCAGAGCGCTGAGAGCATAGATAATGAAGAGTTTAGTGTTTGAAAGAGTTGATATTAGCAGATATATGCTTGCCTTTATGGGCCTCTGTCGGTATGGTGGCAGTAGCCCATCGTCCCTCCCCTCCATGCAGTGTCTTCGTGGCAGTCGTCACTGCCTCTGGGGACTTCACGATCCATTTCTATCCCCAGCATGATGATGTCCAGAATGCTGAGAGTAAAAATAATGAAGAGTTTAGTGTTTGAAAAACTTAATGTTAATACATATATATTTGCCTTTATGGGCTTCAGTCGGTATGGTGGCAGTCGCCCATCGTCCCTCCCCTCCATGCAGTGTCTTCGTGGCAGTCGTGACTGCCTCTGGGGGACTTCTCGATCCATTTCTGCCCCCAGGATGATGATGTCCAGGATCCTGAGAGTAAAGATAATGAAGAGTTTAGTGTTTCAAAGAGTTGATATTAACAGATATATACTTGCCTATATGGGCCTCTGTCGGTATGGTGGCAGTCGCCCATCGTCCCTCCCGTCCATGCAGTGTCTTCATGGCAGTCGTCACTGCCTCTGGGGGACTTCACGATCCATTTCTGCCCCCAGGATGATGATGTCAAGAGCACTTTGAGTATAGATAATGAAGAGTTTACTGTTTGAAAGAGTTGATATTAGCAGATATATGCTTGCCTTTATGGGCCTCTGTCGGTATGGTGGCAGTCGCCCATCGTCCCTCCCCTCCATGCAGTGTCTTCGTGGTAGTCGTCACTGCCTCTGGGGGACTTCACGATCCATTTCTGCCCCCAGGATGATGATGTCCAGGGTCCTGAGAGTAAAGATAATGAAGAGTTTAGTGTTTGAAATACTTAATGTTAATACATATATATTTGCCTTTATGGGCTTCAGTCGGTATGGTGGCAGTCGCCCATCGTCCCTCCCCTCCATGCAGTGTCTTCGTGGCAGTCGTGACTGCCTCTGGGGGACTTCACGATCCATTTCTGCCCCCAGGATGATGATGTCCAGGATCCTGAGAGTAAAGATAATGAAGAGTTTAGTGTTTCAAAGAGTTGATATTAACAGATATATACTTGCCTATATGGGCCTCTGTCGGTATGGTGGCAGTCGCCCATCGTCCCTCCCGTCCATGCAGTGTCTTCATGGCAGTCGTCACTGCCTCTGGGGGACTTCACGATCCATTTCTGCCCCCAGGATGATGATGTCCAGGGTCCTGAGAGTAAAGATAATGAAGAGGTTAGTGTTTGAAAGAGTTGATATTAACAGATATATACTTGCCTTTATGGGCCTCTGTCGGTATGGTGGCAGTCGCCCATCGTCCCTCCTGTCCATGCAGTCTCTTCGTGGCAGTCGTCACTGCCTCTGGGGGACTTCACGATCCATTTCTGCCCCCAGGATGATGATGTCCAGGGTCCTGAGAGTAAAGATAATGAAGAGTTTAGTGTTTGAAATAGTTAATGTTAATACATATATACTTGCCTTTATGGGCTTCAGTCGGTATGGTGGCAGTCGCCCATCGTCCCTCCCGTCCATGCAGTTCTTCATGGCAGTCGTCACTGCCTCTGGGGGACTTCACGATCCATTTCTGCCCCCAGGATGATGATGTCCAGAGTGCTGAGAGCATAGATAATGAAGAGTTTAGTGTTTGAAAGAGTTGATATTAGCAGATATATGCTTGCCTTTATGGGCCTCTGTCGGTATGGTGGCAGTCGCCCATCGTCCCTCCCCTCCATGCAGTGACTTCGTGGTAGTCGTCACTGCCTCTGGGGGACTTCACGATCCATTTCTATCCCCAGCATGATGATGTCCAGAATGCTGAGAGTAAAGATAATGAAGAGTTTAGTGTTTGAAATACTTAATGTTAATACATATATATTTGCCTTTATGGGCTTCAGTCGGTATGGTGGCAGTCGCCCATCGTCCCTCCCCTCCATGCAGTGTCTTCGTGGCAGTCGTGACTGCCTCTGGGGGACTTCACGATCCATTTCTGCCCCCAGGATGATGATGTCCAGGATCCTGAGAGTAAAGATAATGAAGAGTTTAGTGTTTCAAAGAGTTGATATTAACAGATATATACTTGCCTATATGGGCCTCTGTCGGTATGGTGGCAGTCGCCCATCGTCCCTCCCGTCCATGCAGTGCCTTCATGGCAGTCGTCACTGCCTCTGGGGGACTTCACGATCCATTTCTGCCCCCAGGATGATGATGTCCAGGGTCCTTAGAGTAAAGATAATGAAGAGGTTAGTCTTTGAAAGAGTTGATATTAACAGATATATACTTGCCTTTATGGGCCTCTGTCGGTATGGTGGCAGTCGCCCATCGTCCCTCCTGTCCATGCAGTCTCTTCGTGGCAGTCGTCACTGCCTCTGGGGGACTTCACGATCCATTTCTACCCCCAGGATGATGATGTCAGGGTCCTGAGAGTAAAGATAATGAAGAGTTTAGTGTTTGAAATAGTTAATGTTAATACATATATACTTGCCTTTATGGGCTTCAGTCGGTATGGTGGCAGTCGCCCATCGTCCCTCCCGTCCATGCAGTTCTTCATGGCAGTCGTGACTGCCTCTGGGCGACTTCACGATCCATTTCTGCCCCCAGGATGATGATGTCCAGACCGCTGAGAGTATAGTTAATGAAGAGGTTAGTGTTTGAAAGAGTTGATATTAACAGATATATACTTGCCTTTATGGGCCTCTGTCGGTATGGTGGCAGTCGCCCATCGTCCCTCCCGTCCATGCAGTTCTTCATGGCAGTCGTCACTGCCTCTGGGGGACTTCACGATCCATTTCTGCCCCCAGGATGATGATGTCCAGGGTCCTGAGAGTAAAGATAATGAAGAGTTTAGTGTTTGAAATAGTTAATGTTAATACATATATACTTGCCTTTATGGGATTCAGTCGGTATGGTGGCAGTCGCCCATCGTCCCTCCCGTCCATGCAGTGTCTTCATGGCAGTCGTCACTGCCTCTGGGGGACTTCACGATCGATTTCTGCCCCCAGGATGATGATGTCCAGAGCGCTGAGAGTATAGATAATGGAGAGTTTAGTGTTTGAAAGAGTTGATATTAACAGATATATACTTGTCTTTATGGGCCTCTGTCGGTATGGTGGCAGTCGCCCATCGTCCCTCCCCTCCATGCAGTGTCTTCGTGGCAGTCGTCACTGCCTCTGGGGGACTTCACGATCCATTTCTGCCCCCAGGATGATGATGTCCAGAGCGCTGAGAGTATAGATAATGGAGGGGTTAGTGTTTGAAAGAGTTGATAATAACAGATATATACTTGCCTTTATGGGCCTCTGTCGGTATGGTGGCAGTCGCCCATCGTCCCTCCCGTCCATGCAGTGTCTTCATGGCAGTCGTCACTGCCTCTGGGGGACTTCACGATCCATTTCTGCCCCCAGCATGATGATGTCCAGGATCCTGAGAGTAAAGATAATGAAGAGTTTAGTGTTTGAAAGAGTTGATATTAACAGATATATACTTGCCTTTATGGGCCTCTGTCGGTATGGTGGCAGTCGCCCATCGTCCCTCCCGTCCATGCAGTGTCTTTATGGCAGTCGTCACTGCCTCTGGGGGACTTCACGATCCATTTCTGCCCCCAGGATGATGATGTCCAGAGCGCTGAGAGTATAGTTAATGAAGAGTTTAGTGTTTGAAAGAGTTGATATTAACAGATATATACTTGCCTTTATGGGCCTCTCTCGGTATGGTGGCAGTCGCCCATCGTCCCTCCTGTCCATGCAGTCTCTTCGTGGCAGTCGTCACTGCCTCTGGGGGACTTCACGATCCATTTCTATCCCCAGGATGATGATGTCCAGAATGCTGAGAGTAAAGATAATGAAGAGTTTAGTGTTTGAAATACTTAATGTTAATACATATATACTTGCCTTTATGGGCTTCAGTCGGTATGGTGGCAGTCGCCCATCGTCCCTCCCCTCCATGCAGTGTCTTCGTGGCAGTCGTGACTGCCTCTGGGGGACTTCACGATCCATTTCTGCCCCCAGGATGATGATGTCCAGGATCCTGAGAGTAAAGATAATGAAGAGTTTAGTGTTTCAAACAGTTGATATTAACAGATATATACTTGCCTATATGGGCCTCTGTCGGTATGGTGGCAGTCGCCCATCGTCCCTCCCGTCCATGCAGTGTCTTCATGGCAGTCGTCACTGCCTCTGGGGGACTTCACGATCCATTTCTGCCCCCAGGATGATGATGTCCAGGGTCCTGAGAGTAAAGATAATGAAGAGGTTAGTCTTTGAAAGAGTTGATATTAACAGATATATACTTGCCTTTATGGGCCTCTGTCGGTATGGTGGCAGTCGCACATCGTCCCTCCTGTCCATGCAGTCTCTTCATGGCAGTCGTCACTGCCTCTGGGGGACTTCACGATCCATTTCTGCCCCCAGGATGATGATGTCCAGGGTCCTGAGAGTAAAGATAATGAAGAGTTTAGTGTTTCAAAGAGTTGATATTAACAGATATATACTTGCCTATATGGGCCTCTGTCGGTATGGTGGCAGTCGCCCATCGTCCCTCCCGTCCATGCAGTGTCTTCATGGCAGTCGTCACTGCCTCTGGGGGACTTCACGATCCATTTCTGCCCCCAGGATGATGATGTCAAGAGCACTTTGAGTATAGATAATGAAGAGTTTACTGTTTGAAAGAGTTGATATTAGCAGATATATGCTTGCCTTTATGGGCCTCTGTCGGTATGGTGGCAGTCGCCCATCGTCCCTCCCCTCCATGCAGTGTCTTCGTGGTAGTCGTCACTGCCTCTGGGGGACTTCACGATCCATTTCTATCCCCAGCATGATGATGTCCAGAATGCTGAGAGTAAAGATAATGAAGAGTTTAGTGTTTGAAATACTTAATGTTAATACATATATATTTGCCTTTATGGGCTTCAGTCGGTATGGTGGCAGTCGCCCATCGTCCCTCCCCTCCATGCAGTGTCTTCGTGGCAGTCGTGACTGCCTCTGGGGGACTTCACGATCCATTTCTGCCCCCAGGATGATGATGTCCAGGATCCTGAGAGTAAAGATAATGAAGAGTTTAGTGTTTCAAAGAGTTGATATTAACAGATATATACTTGCCTATATGGGCCTCTGTCGGTATGGTGGCAGTCGCCCATCGTCCCTCCCGTCCATGCAGTGTCTTCATGGCAGTCGTCACTGCCTCTGGGGGACTTCACGATCCATTTCTGCCCCCAGGATGTTGATGTCCAGGGTCCTGAGAGTAAAGATAATGAAGAGGTTAGTGTTTGAAAGAGTTGATATTAACAGATATATACTTGCCTTTATGGGCCTCTGTCGGTATGGTGGCAGTCGCCCATCGTCCCTCCTGTCCATGCAGTCTCTTCGTGGCAGTCGTCACTGCCTCTGGGGGACTTCACGATCCATTTCTGCCCCCAGGATGATGATGTCCAGGGTCCTGAGAGTAAAGATAATGAAGAGTTTAGTGTTTGAAATAGTTAATGTTAATACATATATACTTGCCTTTATGGGCTTCAGTCGGTATGGTGGCAGTCGCCCATCGTCCCTCCCGTCCATGCAGTTCTTCATGGCAGTCGTCACTGCCTCTGGGGGACTTCACGATCCATTTCTGCCCCCAGGATGATGATGTCCAGAGTGCTGAGAGCATAGATAATGAAGAGTTTAGTGTTTGAAAGAGTTGATATTAGCAGATATATGCTTGCCTTTATGGGCCTCTGTCGGTATGGTGGCAGTCGCCCATCGTCCCTCCCCTCCATGCAGTGACTTCGTGGTAGTCGTCACTGCCTCTGGGGGACTTCACGATCCATTTCTATCCCCAGCATGATGATGTCCAGAATGCTGAGAGTAAAGATAATGAAGAGTTTAGTGTTTGAAATACTTAATGTTAATACATATATATTTGCCTTTATGGGCTTCAGTCGGTATGGTGGCAGTCGCCCATCGTCCCTCCCCTCCATGCAGTGTCTTCGTGGCAGTCGTGACTGCCTCTGGGGGACTTCACAATCCATTTCTGCCCCCAGGATGATGATGTCCAGGATCCTGAGAGTAAAGATAATGAAGAGTTTAGTGTTTCAAAGAGTTGATATTAACAGATATATACTTGCCTATATGGGCCTCTGTCGGTATGGTGGCAGTCGCCCATCGTCCCTCCCGTCCATGCAGTGCCTTCATGGCAGTCGTCACTGCCTCTGGGGGACTTCACGATCCATTTCTGCCCCCAGGATGATGATGTCCAGGGTCCTGAGAGTAAAGATAATGAAGAGGTTAGTCTTTGAAAGAGTTGATATTAACAGATATATACTTGCCTTTATGGGCCTCTGTCGGTATGGTGGCAGTCGCCCATCGTCCCTCCTGTCCATGCAGTCTCTTCGTGGCAGTCGTCACTGCCTCTGGGGGACTTCACGATCCATTTCTACCCCCAGGATGATGATGTCAGGGTCCTGAGAGTAAAGATAATGAAGAGTTTAGTGTTTGAAATAGTTAATGTTAATACATATATACTTGCCTTTATGGGCTTCAGTCGGTATGGTGGCAGTCGCCCATCGTCCCTCCAGTCCATGCAGTTCTTCATGGCAGTCGTGACTGCCTCTGGGGGACTTCACGATCCATTTCTGCCCCCAGGATGATGATGTCCAGACCGCTGAGAGTATAGTTAATGAAGAGGTTAGTGTTTGAAAGAGTTGATATTAACAGATATATACTTGCCTTTATGGGCCTCTGTCGGTATGGTGGCAGTCGCCCATCGTCCCTCCCGTCCATGCAGTTCTTCATGGCAGTCGTCACTGCCTCTGGGGGACTTCACGATCCATTTCTGCCCCCAGGATGATGATGTCCAGGGTCCTGAGAGTAAAGATAATGAAGAGTTTAGTGTTTGAAATAGTTAATGTTAATACATATATACTTGCCTTTATGGGATTCAGTCGGTATGGTGGCAGTCGCCCATCGTCCCTCCCGTCCATGCAGTGTCTTCATGGCAGTCGTCACTGCCTCTGGGGGACTTCACGATCGATTTCTGCCCCCAGGATGATGATGTCCAGAGCGCTGAGAGTATAGATAATGGAGAGTTTAGTGTTTGAAAGAGTTGATATTAACAGATATATACTTGTCTTTATGGGCCTCTGTCGGTATGGTGGCAGTCGCCCATCGTCCCTCCCCTCCATGCAGTGTCTTCGTGGCAGTCGTCACTGCCTCTGGGGGACTTCACGATCCATTTCTGCCCCCAGGATGATGATGTCCAGAGCGCTGAGAGTATAGATAGTGGAGGGGTTAGTGTTTGAAAGAGTTGATATTAACAGATATATACTTGCCTTTATGGGCCTCTGTCGGTATGGTGGCAGTCGCCCATCGTCCCTCCCGTCCATGCAGTGTCTTCATGGCAGTCGTCACTGCCTCTGGGGGACTTCACGATCCATTTCTGCCCCCAGCATGATGATGTCCAGGATCCTGAGAGTAAAGATAATGAAGAGTTTAGTGTTTGAAAGAGTTGATATTAACAGATATATACTTGCCTTTATGGGCCTCTGTCGGTATGGTGGCAGTCGCCCATCGTCCCTCCCGTCCATGCAGTGTCTTTATGGCAGTCGTCACTGCCTCTGGGGGACTTCACGATCCATTTCTGCCCCCAGGATGTTGATGTCCAGGGTCCTGAGAGTAAAGATAATGAAGAGGTTAGTGTTTGAAAGAGTTGATATTAACAGATATATACTTGCCTTTATGGGCCTCTGTCGGTATGGTGGCAGTCGCCCATCGTCCCTCCTGTCCATGCAGTCTCTTCGTGGCAGTCGTCACTGCCTCTGGGGGACTTCACGATCCATTTCTGCCCCCAGGATGATGATGTCCAGGGTCCTGAGAGTAAAGATAATGAAGAGTTTAGTGTTTGAAATAGTTAATGTTAATACATATATACTTGCCTTTATGGGCTTCAGTCGGTATGGTGGCAGTCGCCCATCGTCCCTCCCGTCCATGCAGTTCTTCATGGCAGTCGTCACTGCCTCTGGGGGACTTCACGATCCATTTCTGCCCCCAGGATGATGATGTCCAGAGTGCTGAGAGCATAGATAATGAAGAGTTTAGTGTTTGAAAGAGTTGATATTAGCAGATATATGCTTGCCTTTATGGGCCTCTGTCGGTATGGTGGCAGTCGCCCATCGTCCCTCCCCTCCATGCAGTGACTTCGTGGTAGTCGTCACTGCCTCTGGGGGACTTCACGATCCATTTCTATCCCCAGCATGATGATGTCCAGAATGCTGAGAGTAAAGATAATGAAGAGTTTAGTGTTTGAAATACTTAATGTTAATACATATATATTTGCCTTTATGGGCTTCAGTCGGTATGGTGGCAGTCGCCCATCGTCCCTCCCCTCCATGCAGTGTCTTCGTGGCAGTCGTGACTGCCTCTGGGGGACTTCACAATCCATTTCTGCCCCCAGGATGATGATGTCCAGGATCCTGAGAGTAAAGATAATGAAGAGTTTAGTGTTTCAAAGAGTTGATATTAACAGATATATACTTGCCTATATGGGCCTCTGTCGGTATGGTGGCAGTCGCCCATCGTCCCTCCCGTCCATGCAGTGCCTTCATGGCAGTCGTCACTGCCTCTGGGGGACTTCACGATCCATTTCTGCCCCCAGGATGATGATGTCCAGGGTCCTGAGAGTAAAGATAATGAAGAGGTTAGTCTTTGAAAGAGTTGATATTAACAGATATATACTTGCCTTTATGGGCCTCTGTCGGTATGGTGGCAGTCGCCCATCGTCCCTCCTGTCCATGCAGTCTCTTCGTGGCAGTCGTCACTGCCTCTGGGGGACTTCACGATCCATTTCTACCCCCAGGATGATGATGTCAGGGTCCTGAGAGTAAAGATAATGAAGAGTTTAGTGTTTGAAATAGTTAATGTTAATACATATATACTTGCCTTTATGGGCTTCAGTCGGTATGGTGGCAGTCGCCCATCGTCCCTCCAGTCCATGCAGTTCTTCATGGCAGTCGTGACTGCCTCTGGGGGACTTCACGATCCATTTCTGCCCCCAGGATGATGATGTCCAGACCGCTGAGAGTATAGTTAATGAAGAGGTTAGTGTTTGAAAGAGTTGATATTAACAGATATATACTTGCCTTTATGGGCCTCTGTCGGTATGGTGGCAGTCGCCCATCGTCCCTCCCGTCCATGCAGTTCTTCATGGCAGTCGTCACTGCCTCTGGGGGACTTCACGATCCATTTCTGCCCCCAGGATGATGATGTCCAGGGTCCTGAGAGTAAAGATAATGAAGAGTTTAGTGTTTGAAATAGTTAATGTTAATACATATATACTTGCCTTTATGGGATTCAGTCGGTATGGTGGCAGTCGCCCATCGTCCCTCCCGTCCATGCAGTGTCTTCATGGCAGTCGTCACTGCCTCTGGGGGACTTCACGATCGATTTCTGCCCCCAGGATGATGATGTCCAGAGCGCTGAGAGTATAGATAATGGAGAGTTTAGTGTTTGAAAGAGTTGATATTAACAGATATATACTTGTCTTTATGGGCCTCTGTCGGTATGGTGGCAGTCGCCCATCGTCCCTCCCCTCCATGCAGTGTCTTCGTGGCAGTCGTCACTGCCTCTGGGGGACTTCACGATCCATTTCTGCCCCCAGGATGATGATGTCCAGAGCGCTGAGAGTATAGATAGTGGAGGGGTTAGTGTTTGAAAGAGTTGATATTAACAGATATATACTTGCCTTTATGGGCCTCTGTCGGTATGGTGGCAGTCGCCCATCGTCCCTCCCGTCCATGCAGTGTCTTCATGGCAGTCGTCACTGCCTCTGGGGGACTTCACGATCCATTTCTGCCCCCAGCATGATGATGTCCAGGATCCTGAGAGTAAAGATAATGAAGAGTTTAGTGTTTGAAAGAGTTGATATTAACAGATATATACTTGCCTTTATGGGCCTCTGTCGGTATGGTGGCAGTCGCCCATCGTCCCTCCCGTCCATGCAGTGTCTTTATGGCAGTCGTCACTGCCTCTGGGGGACTTCACGATCCATTTCTGCCCCCAGGATGATGATGTCCAGAGCGCTGAGAGTATAGTTAATGAAGAGTTTAGTGTTTGAAAGAGTTGATATTAACAGATATATACTTGCCTTTATGGGCCTCTCTCGGTATGGTGGCAGTCGCCCATCGTCCCTCCTGTCCATGCAGTCTCTTCGTGGCAGTCGTCACTGCCTCTGGGGGACTTCACGATCCATTTCTATCGACAGGATGATGATGTCCAGAATGCTGAGAGTAAAGATAATGAAGAGTTTAGTGTTTGAAATACTTAATGTTAATACATATATATTTGCCTTTATGGGCTTCAGTCGGTATGGTGGCAGTCGCCCATCGTCCCTCCCCTCCATGCAGTGTCTTCGTGGCAGTCGTCACTGCCTCTGGGGGACTTCACGATCCATTTCTGCCCCCAGGATGATGATGTCCAGGATCCTGAGAGTAAAGATAATGAAGAGTTTAGTGTTTCAAACAGTTGATATTAACAGATATATACTTGCCTATATGGGCCTCTGTCGGTATGGTGGCAGTCGCCCATCGTCCCTCCCGTCCATGCAGTGTCTTCATGGCAGTCGTCACTGCCTCTGGGGGACTTCACGATCCATTTCTGCCCCCAGGATGATGATGTCCAGGGTCCTGAGAGTAAAGATAATGAAGAGGTTAGTCTTTGAAAGAGTTGATATTAACAGATATATACTTGCCTTTATGGGCCTCTGTCGGTATGGTGGCAGTCGCACATCGTCCCTCCCGTCCATGCAGTCTCTTCATGGCAGTCGTCACTGCCTCTGGGGGACTTCACGATCCATTTCTGCCCCCAGGATGATGATGTCCAGGGTCCTGAGAGTAAAGATAATGAAGAGTTTAGTGTTTGAAATAGTTAATGTTAATACATATATACTTGCCTTTATGGGCTTCAGTCGGTATGGTGGCAGTCGCCCATCGTCCCTCCCGTCCATGCAGTGTCTTCATGGCAGTCGTCACTGCCTCTGGGGGACTTCACGATCCATTTCTGCCCCCAGGATGATGATGTCCAGACCGCTGAGAGTATAGTTAATGAAGAGGTTAGTGTTTGAAAGAGTTGATATTAACAGATATATACTTGCCTTTATGGGCCTCTGTCGGTATAGTGGCAGTCGCCCATCGTCCCTCCCGTCCATGCAGTTCTTCATGGCAGTCGTCACTGCCTCTGGGGTACTTCACGATCCATTTCTGCCCCCAGGATGATGATGTCCAGGGTCCTGAGAGTAAAGATAATGAAGAGTTTAGTGTTTGAAATAGTTAATGTTAATACATATATAAATGCCTTTATGAGATTCAGTCGGTATGGTGGCAGTCGCCCATCGTCCCTCCCGTCCATGCAGTGTCTTCATGGCAGTCGTCACTGCCTCTGGGGGACTTCACGATCGATTTCTGCCCCCAGGATGATGATGTCCAGAGCGCTGAGAGTATAGATAATGAAGAGTTTAGTGTTTGAAAGAGTTGATATTAACAGATATATACTTGTCTTTATGGGCCTCTCTCGGTATGGTGGCAGTCGCCCATCGTCCCTCCCCTCCGTGCAGTGTCTTCATGGCAGTCGTCACTGCCTCTGGGGGACTTCACGATCCATTTCTGCCCCCAGGATGATGATGTCCAGAGCGCTGAGAGTATAGATAATGAAGGGGTTAGTGTTTGAAAGAGTTGATATTAACAGATATATACTTGCCTTTATGGGCCTCTGTCGGTATGGTGGCAGTCGCCCATCGTCCCTCCCGTCCATGCAGTGTCTTCATGGCAGTCGTCACTGCCTCTGGGGGACATCACGATCCATTTCTGCCCCCAGCATGATGATGTCCAGAGCGCTGAGAGTATAGATAATGAAGAGTTTAGTGTTTGAAAGAGTTGATATTAACAGATATATACTTGCCTTTATGGGCCTCTGTCGGTATGGTGGCAGTCGCCCATCGTCCCTCCCCTCCATGCAGTGTCTTCGTGGCAGTCGTCACTGCCTCTGGGGGACTTCACGATCCATTTCTGCCCCCAGGATGATGATGTCCAGAGCGCTGAGAGTAAAGATAATGAAGGGGTTAGTGTTTGAAAGAGTTGATATTAACAGATATATACTTGCCTTTATGGGCCTCTGTCGGTATGGTGGCAGTCGCCCATCGTCCCTCCCGTCCATGCAGTGTCTTCATGGCAGTCGTCACTGCCTCTGGGGGACTTCACGATCCATTTCTGCCCCCAGCATGATGATGTCCAGGATCCTGAGAGTATAGTTAATGAAGAGTTTAGTGTTTGAAAGAGTTGATATTAACAGATATATACTTGCCTTTATGGGCCTCTGTCGGTATGGTGGCAGTCGCCCATCGTCCCTCCCGTCCATGCAGTGTCTTCGTGGCAGTCGTCACTGCCTCTGGGGGACTTCACGATCCATTTCTGCCCCCAGGATGATGATGTCCAGGGTCCTGAGAGTAAAGATAATGAAGAGTTTAGTGTTTGAAATAGTTAATGTTAATACATATATACTTGCCTTTATGGGATTCAGTCGGTATGGTGGCAGTCGCCCATCGTCCCTCCCGTCCATGCAGTGTCTTCATGGCAGTCGTCACTGCCTCTGGGGGACTTCACGATCCATTTCTGCCCCCAGGATGATGATGTCCAGGGTCCTGAGAGTAAAAATA
Source organism: Haliotis asinina (assembly GCF_037392515.1). Taxonomy (NCBI): domain Eukaryota; kingdom Metazoa; phylum Mollusca; class Gastropoda; order Lepetellida; family Haliotidae; genus Haliotis; species Haliotis asinina. The sequence goes on along the minus strand of NC_090286.1, from coordinate 20,617,594 downwards.
ATGAAGAGTTTAGTGTTTGAAATAGTTAATGTTAATAGATGTATACTTGCCTTTATGGGCTTCAGTCAGTATGGTGGCAGTCGCCCATCGTCCCTCCCGTCCATGCAGTGTCTTCATGGCAGTCGTCAGTGCCTCTGGGGGACTTCACGATCCATTTGTGCCCCCAGGATGATGATGTCCAGGGTTCTGAGAGTAAAGATAATGAAGAGTTTAGTGTTTGAAAGAGTTGATATCAACAGATATATACTTGCCTTTATGGGCCTCTGTCGGTATGGTGGCAGTCGCCCATCCTCCCTCCCGTCCATGCAGTGTCTTCGTGGCAGTCGTCACTGCCTCTGGGGGACTTCACGATCCATTTCTGCCCCCAGGATGATGATGTCCAGAGCGCTGAGAGTATAGATATTGAAGGGGTTTGTGTTTGAAAGAGTTGATATTAACAGATATATACTTGCCTTTATGGGCCTCTGTCGGTATGGTGGCAGTCGCCCATCCTCCCTCCCGTCCATGCAGTGTCTTCGTGGCAGTCGTCACTGCCTCTGGGGAACTTCACGATCCATTTCTGCCCCCAGGATGATGATGTCCAGGGTCCTGAGAGTAAAAATAATGAAGAGTTTAGTGTTTGAAATAGTTAATGTTAATAGATGTATACTTGCCTTTATGGGCTTCAGTCAGTATGGTGGCAGTCGCCCATCGTCCCTCCCGTCCATGCAGTGTCTTCATGGCAGTCGTCACTGCCTCTGGGGGACTTCACGATCCATTTCTGCCCCCAGGATGATGATGTCCAGGGTTCTGAGAGTAAAGATAATAAAGAGTTTAGTGTTTGAAAGAGTTGATATCAACAGATATATACTTGCCTTTATGGGCCTCTGTCGGTATGGTGGCAGTCGCCCATCGTCCCTCCCGTCCATGCAGTGTCTTCGTGGCAGTCGTCACTGCCTCTGGGGGACTTCACGATCCATTTCTTCCCCCAGCATGATGATGTCCAGGATCCTGAGAGTAAAGATAATGAAGAGTTTAGTGTTTGAAAGAGTTGATACTAACAGATATATACTTGCCTTTTTGGGCCTCTGTCGGTATGGTGGCAGTCGCCCATCGTCCCTCCCGTCCATGCAGTGTCTTCATGGCAGTCGTCACTGCCTCTGGGGGACTTCACGATCCATTTCTGCCCCCAGGATGATGATGTCCAGGGTCCTGAGAGTAAAAATAATGAAGAGTTTAGTGTTTGAAATAGTTAATGTTAATAGATGTATACTTGCCTTTATGGGCTTCAGTCAGTATGGTGGCAGTCGCCCATCGTCCCTCCCCTCCATGCAGTGTCTTCATGGCAGTCGTCACTGCCTCTGGGGGACTTCACGATCCATTTCTGCCCCCAGGATGATGATGTCCAGGGTCCTGAGAGTAAAGATAATGAAGAGTTTAGTGTTTGAAATAGTTAATGTTAATACATATATACTTGCCTTTATGGGCTTCAGTCAGTATGGTGGCAGTCGCCCATCGTCCCTCCCGTCCATGCAGTGTCTTCATGGAAGTCGTCACTGCCTCTGGGGGACTTCACGATCCATTTCTGCCCCCAGGATGATGATGTCCAGGGCGCTGAGAGTATAGATAATGAAGAGGTTAGTGTTTGAAAGAGTTGATGTTAACAGATATATACTTGCCTTTATGGGCCTCTGTCGGTATGGTGGCAGTCGCCCATCGTCGCTCCCGTCCATGCAGTGTCTTCATGGCAGTCGTCACTGCCTCTGGGGGACTTCACGATCCATTTCTGCCCCCAGGATGATGATGTCCAGAGCGCTGAGATTATAGATAATGAAGTGGTTAGTGTTTGAAAGAGTTGATATCAACAGATATATACTTGCCTTTATGGGCCTCTGTCGGTATGGTGGCAGTCGCCCATCGCCTATCACTGCCTCTGGGGGACTTCACGATCCATTTCTGCCCCCAGGATGATGATGTCCAGAGCGCTGAGAGTATAGATAATGAAGAGGTTAGTGTTTGAAAGAGTTAATGTTAATACATATATACTTGCCTTTATGGGATTCAGTCGGTATGGTGGCAGTCACCCATCGTCCCTCCCGTCCATGCAGTGTCTTCATGGCAGTCGTCACTGCCTCTGGGGGACTTCACGATCCATTTCTGCCCCCAGGATGATGATGTCCAGGGTCCTGAGAGAAAAGATAATGAAGAGTTTAGTGTTTGAAAAAGCTAATATTAATACATATATACTTGCCTTTATGGGCTTCAGTCGGTATGGTGGCAGTCGCCCATCGTCCCTCCCGTCCATGCAGTGTCTTCATGGCAGTCGTCACTGCCTCTGGGGGACTTCACGATCCATTTCTTCCCCCAGGATGATGATGTCCAGAGCGCTGAGATTATAGATAATGAAGGGGTTAGTGTTTGAAAGAGTTGATATTAACAGATATATACTTGCCTTTATGGGCCTCTGTCGGTATGGTGGCAGTCGCCCATCGTCCCTCCCGTCCATGCAGTGTCTTCGTGGCAGTCGTCACTGCCTCTGGGGGACTTCACGATCCATTTCTTCCCCCAGCATGATGATGTCCAGGATCCTGAGACTAAAGATAATGAAGAGTTTAGTGTTTGAAAGAGTTGATACTAACAGATATATACTTGCCTTTTTGGGCCTCTGTCGGTATGGTGGCAGTCGCCCATCGTCCCTCCCGTCCATGCAGTGTCTTCATGGCAGTCGTCACTGCCTCTGGGGGACTTCACGATCCATTTCTGCCCCCTGGATGATGATGTCCAGGGTCCTGAGAGTAAAAATAATGAAGAGTTTAGTGTTTGAAATAGTTAATGTTAATAGATATATACTTGCCTTTATGGGCTTCAGTCAGTATGGTGGCAGTCGCCCATCGTCCCTCCCGTCCATGCAGTGTCTTCATGGCAGTCGTCACTGCCTCTGGGGGACTTCACGATCCATTTCTGCCCCCAGGATGATGATGTCCAGGGTCCTGAGAGTAAAGATAATGAAGAGTTTAGTGTTTGAAATAGTTAATGTTAATAGATGTATACTTGCCTTTATGGGCTTCAGTCAGTATGGTGGCAGTCGCCCATCGTCCCTCCCGTCCATGCAGTGTCTTCATGGCAGTCGTCACTGCCTCTGGGGGACTTCACGATCCATTTGTGCCCCCCGGATGATGATGTCCAGGGTTCTGAGAGTAAAGATAATGAAGAGTTTAGTGTTTGAAAGAGTTGATATCAACAGATATATACTTGCCTTTATGGGCCTCTGTCGGTATGGTGGCAGTCGCCCATCCTCCCTCCCGTCCATGCAGTGTCTTCGTGGCAGTCGTCACTGCCTCTGGGGGACTTCACGATCCATTTCTGCCCCCAGGATGATGATGTCCAGAGCGCTGAGAGTATAGATATTGAAGGGGTTTGTGTTTGAAAGAGTTGATATTAACAGATATATACTTGCCTTTATGGGCCTCTGTCGGTATGGTGGCAGTCGCCCATCCTCCCTCCCGTCCATGCAGTGTCTTCGTGGCAGTCGTCACTGCCTCTGGGGAACTTCACGATCCATTTCTGCCCCCAGGATGATGATGTCCAGGGTCCTGAGAGTAAAAATAATGAAGAGTTTAGTGTTTGAAATAGTTAATGTTAATAGATGTATACTTGCCTTTATGGGCTTCAGTCAGTATGGTGGCAGTCGCCCATCGTCCCTCCCGTCCATGCAGTGTCTTCATGGCAGTCGTCACTGCCTCTGGGGGACTTCACGATCCATTTCTGCCCCCAGGATGATGATGTCCAGGGTTCTGAGAGTAAAGATAATAAAGAGTTTAGTGTTTGAAAGAGTTGATATCAACAGATATATACTTGCCTTTATGGGCCTCTGTCGGTATGGTGGCAGTCGCCCATCGTCCCTCCCGTCCATGCAGTGTCTTCATGGCAGTCGTCACTGCCTCTGGGGGACTTCACGATCCATTTCTGCCCCCAGGATGATGATGTCCAGGGTCCTGAGAGTAAAAATAATGAAGAGTTTAGTGTTTGAAATAGTTAATGTTAATAGATGTATACTTGCCTTTATGGGCTTCAGTCAGTATGGTGGCAGTCGCCCATCGTCCCTCCCCTCCATGCAGTGTCTTCATGGCAGTCGTCACTGCCTCTGGGGGACTTCACGATCCATTTCTGCCCCCAGGATGATGATGTCCAGGGTCCTGAGAGTAAAGATAATGAAGAGTTTAGTGTTTGAAATAGTTAATGTTAATACATATATACTTGCCTTTATGGGCTTCAGTCAGTATGGTGGCAGTCGCCCATCGTCCCTCCCGTCCATGCAGTGTCTTCATGGAAGTCGTCACTGCCTCTGGGGGACTTCACGATCCATTTCTGCCCCCAGGATGATGATGTCCAGGGCGCTGAGAGTATAGATAATGAAGAGGTTAGTGTTTGAAAGAGTTGATGTTAACAGATATATACTTGCCTTTATGGGCCTCTGTCGGTATGGTGGCAGTCGCCCATCGTCGCTCCCGTCCATGCAGTGTCTTCATGGCAGTCGTCACTGCCTCTGGGGGACTTCACGATCCATTTCTGCCCCCAGGATGATGATGTCCAGAGCGCTGAGATTATAGATAATGAAGTGGTTAGTGTTTGAAAGAGTTGATATCAACAGATATATACTTGCCTTTATGGGCCTCTGTCGGTATGGTGGCAGTCGCCCATCGCCTATCACTGCCTCTGGGGGACTTCACGATCCATTTCTGCCCCCAGGATGATGATGTCCAGAGCGCTGAGAGTATAGATAATGAAGAGGTTAGTGTTTGAAAGAGTTAATGTTAATACATATATACTTGCCTTTATGGGATTCAGTCGGTATGGTGGCAGTCACCCATCGTCCCTCCCGTCCATGCAGTGTCTTCATGGCAGTCGTCACTGCCTCTGGGGGACTTCACGATCCATTTCTGCCCCCAGGATGATGATGTCCAGGGTCCTGAGAGAAAAGATAATGAAGAGTTTAGTGTTTGAAAAAGCTAATATTAATACATATATACTTGCCTTTATGGGCTTCAGTCGGTATGGTGGCAGTCGCCCATCGTCCCTCCCGTCCATGCAGTGTCTTCATGGCAGTCGTCACTGCCTCTGGGGGACTTCACGATCCATTTCTGCCCCCAGGATGATGATGTCCAGAGCGCTGAGATTATAGATAATGAAGGGGTTAGTGTTTGAAAGAGTTGATATTAACAGATATATACTTGCCTTTATGGGCCTCTGTCGGTATGGTGGCAGTCGCCCATCGTCCCTCCCGTCCATGCAGTGTCTTCGTGGCAGTCGTCACTGCCTCTGGGGGACTTCACGATCCATTTCTTCCCCCAGCATGATGATGTCCAGGATCCTGAGACTAAAGATAATGAAGAGTTTAGTGTTTGAAAGAGTTGATACTAACAGATATATACTTGCCTTTTTGGGCCTCTGTCGGTATGGTGGCAGTCGCCCATCGTCCCTCCCGTCCATGCAGTGTCTTCATGGCAGTCGTCACTGCCTCTGGGGGACTTCACGATCCATTTCTGCCCCCTGGATGATGATGTCCAGGGTCCTGAGAGTAAAAATAATGAAGAGTTTAGTGTTTGAAATAGTTAATGTTAATAGATATATACTTGCCTTTATGGGCTTCAGTCAGTATGGTGGCAGTCGCCCATCGTCCCTCCCGTCCATGCAGTGTCTTCATGGCAGTCGTCACTGCCTCTGGGGGACTTCACGATCCATTTCTGCCCCCAGGATGATGATGTCCAGGGTCTTGAGAGTAAAGATAATGAAGAGTTTAGTGTTTGAAATAGTTAATGTTAATACATATATACTTGCCTTTATGGGCTTCAGTCAGTATGGTGGCAGTCGCCCATCGTCCCTCCCGTCCATGCAGTGTCTTCATGGAAGTCGTCACTGCCTCTGGGGGACTTCACGATCCATTTCTGCCCCCAGGATGATGATGTCCAGGGCGCCGTGAGTATAGATAATGAAGAGGTTAGTGTTTGAAAGAGTTGATATTAACAGATATATACTTGCCTTTATGGGCCTCTGTCGGTATGGTGGCAGTCACCCATCGTCCCTCCCGTCCATGCAGTGTCTTCATGGCAGTCGTCACTGCCTCTGGGGGACTTCACGATCCATTTCTGCCCCCAGGATGATGATGCCCAGGGTCCTGAGAGAAAAGGTAATGAAGAGTTTAGTGTTTGAAAGAGTTGATACTAACAGATATATACTTGCCTTTATGGGCTTCAGTCGGTATGGTGGCAGTCGCCCATCGTCCCTCCCGTCCATGCAGTGTCTTCATGGCAGTCGTCACTGCCTCTGGGGGACTTCACGATCCATTTCTGCCCCCAGGATGATGATGTCCAGAGCTCTGAGAGTATAGATAATGAAGGGGTTAGTGTTTGAAAGAGTTGATATTAACAGATATATACTTGCCTTTATGGGCCTCTGTCGGTATGGTGGCAGTCGCCCATCGTCCCTCCCGTCCATGCAGTGTCTTCGTGGCAGTCGTCACTGCCTCTGGGGGACTTCACGATCCATTTCTTCCCCCAGCATGATGATGTCCAGGATCCTGAGAGTAAAGATAATGAAGAGTTTAGTGTTTGAAAGAGTTGATACTAACAGATATATACTTGCCTTTTTGGGCCTCTGTCGGTATGGTGGCAGTCGCCCATCGTCCCTCCCGTCCATGCAGTGTCTTCATGGCAGTCGTCAGTGCCTCTGGGGGACTTCACGATCCATTTCTGCCCCCAGGATGATGATGTCCAGAATGCTGAGAGTAAAGATAATGAAGAGTTTAGTGTTTGAAATAGTTAATGTTAATACATATATACTTGCCTTTATGGCTTCAGTCGGTATGGTGGCAGTCGCCCATCGTCCCTCCCGTCCATGCAGTGTCTTCATGGCAGTCGTCACTGCCTCTGGGGGACTTCACGATCCATTTCTGCCCCCAGGATGATGATGTCCAGGGTCCTGAGAGTAAAAATTATGAAGAGTTTAGTGTTTGAAAGAGTTGATGTTAATAGATGTATACTTGCCTTTATGGGCTTCAGTCAGTATGGTGGCAGTCGCCCATCGTCCCTCCCGTCCATGCAGTGTCTTCATGGCAGTCGTCAGTGCCTCTGGGGGACTTCACGATCCATTTGTGCCCCCAGGATGATGATGTCCAGGGTTCTGAGAGTAAAGATAATGAAGAGTTTAGTGTTTGAAAGAGTTGATATCAACAGATATATACTTGCCTTTATGGGCCTCTGTCGGTATGGTGGCAGTCGCCCATCGTCCCTCCCGTCCATGCAGTGTCTTCATGGCAGTCGTCACTGCCTCTGGGGGACTTCACGATCCATTTCTGCCCCCAGGATGATGATGTCCAGAGCGCTGAGATTATAGATAATGAAGTGGTTAGTGTTTGAAAGAGTTGATATTAACAGATATATACTTGCCTTTATGGGCCTCTGTCGGTATGGTTGCAGTCGCCCATCGCCCATCACTGCCTCTGGGGGACTTCACGATCCATTTCTGCCCCCAGGATGATGATGTCCAGAGCGCTGAGAGTATAGATAATGAAGAGGTTAGTGTTTGAAAGAGTTAATGTTAATACATATATACTTGCCTTTATGGGATTCAGTCGGTATGGTGGCAGTCACCCATCGTCCCTCCCGTCCATGCAGTGTCTTCATGGCAGTCGTCACTGCCTCTGGGGGACTTCACGATCCATTTCTGCCCCCAGGATGATGATGTCCAGAGCGCTGAGATTATAGATAATGAAGGGGTTAGTGTTTGAAAGAGTTGATATTAACAGATATATACTTGCCTTTATGGGCCTCTGTCGGTATGGTGGCAGTCGCCCATCGTCCCTCCCGTCCATGCAGTGTCTTCGTGGCAGTCGTCACTGCCTCTGGGGGACTTCACGATCCATTTCTTCCCCCAGCATGATGATGTCCAGGATCCTGAGAGTAAAGATAATGAAGAGTTTAGTGTTTGAAAGAGTTGATACTAACAGATATATACTTGCCTTTTTGGGCCTCTGTCGGTATGGTGGCAGTCGCCCATCGTCCCTCCCGTCCATGCAGTGTCTTCATGGCAGTCGTCACTGCCTCTGGGGGACTTCACGATCAATTTCTGCCCCCAGGATGATGATGTCCAGGGTCCTGAGAGTAAAAATAATGAAGAGTTTAGTGTTTGAAATAGTTAATGTTAATAGATATATACTTGCCTTTATGGGCTTCAGTCAGTATGGTGGCAGTCGCCCATCGTCCCTCCCGTCCATGCAGTGTCTTCATGGCAGTCGTCACTGCCTCTGGGGGACTTCACGATCCATTTCTGCCCCCAGGATGATGATGTCCAGGGTCCTGAGAGTAAAGATAATGAAGAGTTTAGTGTTTGAAATAGTTAATGTTAATACATATGTACTTGCCTTTATGGCCTTCAGTCAGTATGGTGGCAGTCGCCCATCGTCCCTCCCGTCCATGCAGTGTCTTCATGGAAGTCGTCACTGCCTCTGGGGGACTTCACGATCCATTTCTGCCCCCAGGATGATGATGTCCAGGGCGCTGAGAGTATAGATAATGAAGAGGTTAGTGTTTGAAAGAGTTGATATTAACAGATATATACTTGCCTTTATGGGCCTCTGTCGGTATGGTGGCAGTCACCCATCGTCCCTCCCGTCCATGCAGTGTCTTCATGGCAGTCGTCACTGCCTCTGGGGGACTTCACGATCCATTTCTGCCCCCAGGATGATGATGCCCAGGGTCCTGAGAGAAAAGGTAATGAAGAGTTTAGTGTTTGAAAGAGTTGATACTAACAGATATATACTTGCCTTTATGGGCTTCAGTCGGTATGGTGGCAGTCGCCCATCGTCCCTCCCGTCCATGCAGTGTCTTCATGGCAGTCGTCACTGCCTCTGGGGGACTTCACGATCCATTTCTGCCCCCAGGATGATGATGTCCAGAGCTCTGAGAGTATAGATAATGAAGGGGTTAGTGTTTGAAAGAGTTGATATTAACAGATATATACTTGCCTTTATGGGCCTCTGTCGGTATGGTGGCAGTCGCCCATCGTCCCTCCCGTCCATGCAGTGTCTTCGTGGCAGTCGTCACTGCCTCTGGGGGACTTCACGATCCATTTCTTCCCCCAGCATGATGATGTCCAGGATCCTGAGAGTAAAGATAATGAAGAGTTTAGTGTTTGAAAGAGTTGATACTAACAGATATATACTTGCCTTTTTGGGCCTCTGTCGGTATGGTGGCAGTCGCCCATCGTCCCTCCCGTCCATGCAGTGTCTTCATGGCAGTCGTCAGTGCCTCTGGGGGACTTCACGATCCATTTCTGCCCCCAGGATGATGATGTCCAGAATGCTGAGAGTAAAGATAATGAAGAGTTTAGTGTTTGAAATAGTTAATGTTAATACATATATACTTGCCTTTATGGCTTCAGTCGGTATGGTGGCAGTCGCCCATCGTCCCTCCCGTCCATGCAGTGTCTTCATGGCAGTCGTCACTGCCTCTGGGGGACTTCACGATCCATTTCTGCCCCCAGGATGATGATGTCCAGGGCGCTGAGAGTATAGATAATGAAGAGGTTAGTGTTTGAAAGAGTTGATATTAACAGATATATACTTGCCTTTATGGGCCTCTGTCGGTATGGTGGCAGTCACCCATCGTCCCTCCCGTCCATGCAGTGTCTTCGTGGCAGTCGTCACTGCCTCTGGGGGACTTCACGATCCATTTCTGCCCCCAGGATGATGATGTCCAGGGTCCTGAGAGTAAAAATAATGAAGAGTTTAGTGTTTGAAATAGTTAATGTTAATAGATATATACTTGCCTTTATGGGCTTCAGTCAGTATGGTGGCAGTCGCCCATCCTCCCTCCCGTCCATGCAGTGTCTTCATGGCAGTCGTCAGTGCCTCTGGGGGACTTCACGATCCATTTCTGCCCCCAGGATGATGATGTCCAGGGTCCTGAGAGTAAAGATAATGAAGAGTTTAGTGTTTGAAATAGTTAATGTTAATACATATATACTTGCCTTTATGGGCTTCAGTCAGTATGGTGGCAGTCGCCCATCGTCCCTCCCGTCCATGCAGTGTCTTCATGGAAGTCGTCACTGCCTTTGGGGGACTTCACGATCCATTTCTGCCCCCAGGATGATGATGTCCAGGGCGCTGAGAGTATAGATAATGAAGAGGTTAGTGTTTGAAAGAGTTGATATTAACAGATATATACTTGCCTTTATGGGCCTCTGTCGGTATGGTGGCAGTCACCCATCGTCCCTCCCGTCCATGCAGTGTCTTCATGGCAGTCGTCACTGCCTCTGGGGGACTTCACGATCCATTTCTGCCCCCAGGATGATGATGCCCAGGGTCCTGAGAGAAAAGGTAATGAAGAGTTTAGTGTTTGAAAGAGTTGATACTAACAGATATATACTTGCCTTTATGGGCTTCAGTCGGTATGGTGGCAGTCGCCCATCGTCCCTCCCGTCCATGCAGTGTCTTCATGGCAGTCGTCACTGCCTCTGGGGGACTTCACGATCCATTTCTGCCCCCAGGATGATGATGTCCAGAGCTCTGAGAGTATAGATAATGAAGGGGTTAGTGTTTGAAAGAGTTGATATTAACAGATATATACTTGCCTTTATGGGCCTCTGTCGGTATGGTGGCAGTCGCCCATCGTCCCTCCCGTCCATGCAGTGTCTTCGTGGCAGTCGTCACTGCCTCTGGGGGACTTCACGATCCATTTCTTCCCCCAGCATGATGATGTCCAGGATCCTGAGAGTAAAGATAATGAAGAGTTTAGTGTTTGAAAGAGTTGATACTAACAGATATATACTTGCCTTTTTGGGCCTCTGTCGGTATGGTGGCAGTCGCCCATCGTCCCTCCCGTCCATGCAGTGTCTTCATGGCAGTCGTCAGTGCCTCTGGGGGACTTCACGATCCATTTCTGCCCCCAGGATGATGATGTCCAGAATGCTGAGAGTAAAGATAATGAAGAGTTTAGTGTTTGAAATAGTTAATGTTAATACATATATACTTGCCTTTATGGCTTCAGTCGGTATGGTGGCAGTCGCCCATCGTCCCTCCCGTCCATGCAGTGTCTTCATGGCAGTCGTCACTGCCTCTGGGGGACTTCACGATCCATTTCTGCCCCCAGGATGATGATGTCCAGGGCGCTGAGAGTATAGATAATGAAGAGGTTAGTGTTTGAAAGAGTTGATATTAACAGATATATACTTGCCTTTATGGGCCTCTGTCGGTATGGTGGCAGTCACCCATCGTCCCTCCCGTCCATGCAGTGTCTTCATGGCAGTCGTCACTGCCTCTGGGGGACTTCACGATCCATTTCTGCCCCCAGGATGATGATGTCCAGGGTCCTGAGAGTAAAGATAATGAAGAGTTTAGTGTTTGAAATAGTTAATGTTAATAGATATAAACTTGCCTTTATGGGCTTCAGTCAGTATGGTGGCAGTCGCCCATCCTCCCTCCCGTCCATGCAGTGTCTTCATGGCAGTCGTCAGTGCCTCTGGGGGACTTCACGATCCATTTCTGCCCCCAGGATGATGATGTCCAGGGTCCTGAGAGTAAAGATAATGAAGAGTTTAGTGTTTGAAATAGTTAATGTTAATACATATATACTTGCCTTTATGGGCTTCAGTCAGTATGGTGGCAGTCGCCCATCGTCCCTCCCGTCCATGCAGTGTCTTCATGGAAGTCGTCACTGCCTCTGGGGGACTTCACGATCCATTTCTGCCCCCAGGATGATGATGTCCAGGGCGCTGAGAGTATAGATAATGAAGAGGTTAGTGTTTGAAAGAGTTGATATTAACAGATATATACTTGCCTTTATGGGCCTCTGTCGGTATGGTGGCAGTCACCCATCGTCCCTCCCGTCCATGCAGTGTCTTCATGGCAGTCGTCACTGCCTCTGGGGGACTTCACGATCCATTTCTGCCCCCAGGATGATGATGTCCAGGGTCCTGAGAGTAAAGATAATGAAGAGTTTAGTGTTTGAAATAGTTAATGTTAATACATATATACTTGCCTTTATGGGCTTCAGTCAGTATGGTGGCAGTCGCCCATCCTCCCTCCCGTCCATGCAGTGTCTTCATGGCAGTCGTCAGTGCCTCTGGGGGACTTCACGATCCATTTCTGCCCCCAGGATGATGATGTCCAGGGTCCTGAGAGTAAAGATAATGAAGAGTTTAGTGTTTGAAATAGTTAATGTTAATACATATATACTTGCCTTTATGGGCTTCAGTCAGTATGGTGGCAGTCGCCCATCGTCCCTCCCGTCCATGCAGTGTCTTCATGGAAGTCGTCACTGCCTCTGGGGGACTTCACGATCCATTTCTGCCCCCAGGATGATGATGTCCAGGGCGCTGAGAGTATAGATAATGAAGAGGTTAGTGTTTGAAAGAGTTGATATTAACAGATATATACTTGCCTTTATGGGCCTCTGTCGGTATGGTGGCAGTCACCCATCGTCCCTCCCGTCCATGCAGTGTCTTCATGGCAGTCGTCACTGCCTCTGGGGGACTTCACGATCCATTTCTGCCCCCAGGATGATGATGTCCAGGGTCCTGAGAGAAAAGGTAATGAAGAGTTTAGTGTTTGAAAGAGTTGATACTAACAGATATATACTTGCCTTTATGGGCTTCAGTCGGTATGGTGGCAGTCACCCATCGTCCCTCCCGTCCATGCAGTGTCTTCATGGCAGTCGTCACTGCCTCTGGGAGACTTCACGATCCATTTCTGCCCCCAGGATGATGATGTCCAGAGCGCTGAGATTATAGATAATGAAGGGGTTAGTGTTTGAAAGAGTTGATACTAACAGATATATACTTGCCTTTTTGGGCCTCTGTCGGTATGGTGGCAGTCGCCCATCGTCCCTCCCGTCCATGCAGTGTCTTCATGGCAGTCGTCAGTGCCTCTGGGGGACTTCACGATCCATTTCTGCCCCCAGGATGATGATGTCCAGGGCGCTGAGAGTATAGATAATGAAGAGATTAGTGTTTGAAAGAGTTGATATTAACAGATATATACTTGCCTTTATGGGCCTCTGTCGGTATGGTGGCAGTCACCCATCGTCCCTCCCGTCTATGCAGTGTCTTCATGGCAGTCGTCACTGCCTCTGGGGGACTTCACGATCCATTTCTGCCCCCAGGATGATGATGTCCAGGGTCCTGAGAGTAAAGATAATGAAGAGTTTAGTGTTTGAAATAGTTAATGTTAATAGATATATACTTGCCTTTATGGGCTTCAGTCAGTATGGTGGCAGTCGCCCATCCTCCCTCCCGTCCATGCAGTGTCTTCATGGCAGTCGTCAGTGCCTCTGGGGGACTTCACGATCCATTTCTGCCCCCAGGATGATGATGTCCAGGGTCCTGAGAGTAAAGATAATGAAGAGTTTAGTGTTTGAAATAGTTAATGTTAATACATATATACTTGCCTTTATGGGCTTCAGTCAGTATGGTGGCAGTCGCCCATCGTCCCTCCCGTCCATGCAGTGTCTTCATGGAAGTCGTCACTGCCTCTGGGGGACTTCACGATCCATTTCTGCCCCCAGGATGATGATGTCCAGGGCGCTGAGAGTATAGATAATGAAGAGGTTAGTGTTTGAAAGAGTTGATATTAACAGATATATACTTGCCTTTATGGGCCTCTGTCGGTATGGTGGCAGTCACCCATCGTCCCTCCCGTCCATGCAGTGTCTTCATGGCAGTCGTCACTGCCTCTGGGGGACTTCACGATCCATTTCTGCCCCCAGGATGATGATGTCCAGGGTCCTGAGAGTAAAGATAATGAAGAGTTTAGTGTTTGAAATAGTTAATGTTAATACATATATACTTGCCTTTATGGGCTTCAGTCAGTATGGTGGCAGTCGCCCATCCTCCCTCCCGTCCATGCAGTGTCTTCATGGCAGTCGTCAGTGCCTCTGGGGGACTTCACGATCCATTTCTGCCCCCAGGATGATGATGTCCAGGGTCCTGAGAGTAAAGATAATGAAGAGTTTAGTGTTTGAAATAGTTAATGTTAATACATATATACTTGCCTTTATGGGCTTCAGTCAGTATGGTGGCAGTCGCCCATCGTCCCTCCCGTCCATGCAGTGTCTTCATGGAAGTCGTCACTGCCTCTGGGGGACTTCACGATCCATTTCTGCCCCCAGGATGATGATGTCCAGGGCGCTGAGAGTATAGATAATGAAGAGGTTAGTGTTTGAAAGAGTTGATATTAACAGATATATACTTGCCTTTATGGGCCTCTGTCGGTATGGTGGCAGTCACCCATCGTCCCTCCCGTCCATGCAGTGTCTTCATGGCAGTCGTCACTGCCTCTGGGGGACTTCACGATCCATTTCTGCCCCCAGGATGATGATGTCCAGGGTCCTGAGAGAAAAGGTAATGAAGAGTTTAGTGTTTGAAAGAGTTGATACTAACAGATATATACTTGCCTTTATGGGCTTCAGTCGGTATGGTGGCAGTCACCCATCGTCCCTCCCGTCCATGCAGTGTCTTCATGGCAGTCGTCACTGCCTCTGGGAGACTTCACGATCCATTTCTGCCCCCAGGATGATGATGTCCAGAGCGCTGAGATTATAGATAATGAAGGGGTTAGTGTTTGAAAGAGTTGATACTAACAGATATATACTTGCCTTTTTGGGCCTCTGTCGGTATGGTGGCAGTCGCCCATCGTCCCTCCCGTCCATGCAGTGTCTTCATGGCAGTCGTCAGTGCCTCTGGGGGACTTCACGATCCATTTCTGCCCCCAGGATGATGATGTCCAGGGCGCTGAGAGTATAGATAATGAAAAGATTAGTGTTTGAAAGAGTTGATATTAACAGATATATACTTGCCTTTATGGGCCTCTGTCGGTATGGTGGCAGTCACCCATCGTCCCTCCCGTCTATGCAGTGTCTTCATGGCAGTCGTCACTGCCTCTGGGGGACTTCACGATCCATTTCTGCCCCCAGGATGATGATGTCCAGGGTCCTGAGAGTAAAGATAATGAAGAGTTTAGTGTTTGAAATAGTTAATGTTAATAGATATATACTTGCCTTTATGGGCTTCAGTCAGTATGGTGGCAGTCGCCCATCCTCCCTCCCGTCCATGCAGTGTCTTCATGGCAGTCGTCAGTGCCTCTGGGGGACTTCACGATCCATTTCTGCCCCCAGGATGATGATGTCCAGGGTCCTGAGAGTAAAGATAATGAAGAGTTTAGTGTTTGAAATAGTTAATGTTAATACATATATACTTGCCTTTATGGGCTTCAGTCAGTATGGTGGCAGTCGCCCATCGTCCCTCCCGTCCATGCAGTGTCTTCATGGAAGTCGTCACTGCCTCTGGGGGACTTCACGATCCATTTCTGCCCCCAGGATGATGATGTCCAGGGCGCTGAGAGTATAGATAATGAAGAGGTTAGTGTTTGAAAGAGTTGATATTAACAGATATATACTTGCCTTTATGGGCCTCTGTCGGTATGGTGGCAGTCACCCATCGTCCCTCCCGTCCATGCAGTGTCTTCATGGCAGTCGTCACTGCCTCTGGGGGACTTCACGATCCATTTCTGCCCCCAGGATGATGATGCCCAGGGTCCTGAGAGAAAAGGTAATGAAGAGTTTAGTGTTTGAAAGAGTTGATACTAACAGATATATACTTGCCTTTATGGGCTTCAGTCGGTATGGTGGCAGTCACCCATCGTCCCTCCCGTCCATGCAGTGTCTTCATGGCAGTCGTCACTGCCTCTGGGAGACTTCACGATCCATTTCTGCCCCCAGGATGATGATGTCCAGAGCGCTGAGATTATAGATAATGAAGGGGTTAGTGTTTGAAAGAGTTGATATTAACAGATATATACTTGCCTTTATGGGTCTCTGTCGGTATGGTGGCAGTCGCCCATCGTCCCTCCCGTCCATGCAGTGTCTTCGTGGCAGTCGTCACTGCCTCTGGGGGACTTCACGATCCATTTCTTCCCCCAGCATGATGATGTCCAGGATCCTGAGAGTAAAGATAATGAAGAGTTTAGTGTTTGAAAGAGTTGATACTAACAGATATATACTTGCCTTTTTGGGTCTCTGTCGGTATGGTGGCAGTCGCCCATCGTCCCTCCCGTCCATGCAGTGTCTTCATGGCAGTCGTCAGTGCCTCTGGGGGACTTCACGATCCATTTCTGCCCCCAGGATGATGATGTCCAGGGTCCTGAGAGTAAAAATAATGAAGAGGTTAGTGTTTGAAATAGTTAATGTTAATAGATATATACTTGCCTTTATGGGCTTCAGTCAGTATGGTGGCAGTCGCCCATCGTCCCTCCCGTCCATGCAGTGTCTTCATGGCAGTCGTCACTGCCTCTGGGGGACTTCACGATCCATTTCTGCCCCCAGGATGATGATGTCCAGGGTTCTGAGAGTAAAGATAATGAAGAGTTTAGTGTTTGAAATAGTTAATGTTAATACATATATAGTTGCCTTTATGGCTTCAGTCGGTATGGTGGCAGTCGCCCATCGTCCCTCCCGTCCATGCAGTGTCTTCATGGAAGTCGTCACTGCCTCTGGGGGACTTCACGATCCATTTCTGCCCCCAGGATGATGATGTCCAGAGCGCTGAGAGTATAGATAATGAAGAGGTTAGTGTTTGAAAGAGTTGATACTAACAGATATATACTTGCCTTTTTGGGCCTATGTCGGTATGGTGGCAGTCGCCCATCGGCCCTCCCGTCCATGCAGTGTCTTCATGGCAGTCGTCACTGCCTCTGGGGGACTTCACGATCCATTTCTGCCCCCAGGATGATGATGTCCAGGGTCCTGAGAGTAAAGATAATGAAGAGTTTAGTGTTTGAAATAGTTAATGTTAATACATATATACTTGCCTTTATGGGCTTCAGTCGGTATGGTGGCAGTCGCCCATCGTCCCTCCCGTCCATGCAGTGTCTTCATGGCAGTCGTCACTGCCTCTGGGGGACTTCACGATCCATTTCTGCCCCCAGGATGATGATGTCCAGAATGCTGAGAGTAAAGATAATGAAGAGTTTAGTGTTTGAAATAGTTAATGTTAATACATATATACTTCCCTTTATGGGATTCAGTCGGTATGGTGGCAGTCGCCCATCGTCCCTCCCGTCCATGCAGTGTCTTCATGGCAGTCGTCACTGCCTCTGGGGGACTTCACGATCCATTTCTGCCCCCAGGATGATGATGTCCAGGGTCCTGAGAGTAAAGATAATGAAGAGTTTAGTGTTTGAAAGAGTTGATATTAACAGATATATACTTGCCTTTATGGGCCTCTGTCGGTATGGTGGCAGTCACCCATCGTCCCTCCCGTCCATGCAGTGTCTTCATGGCAGTCGTCACTGCCTCTGGGGGACTTCACGATCCATTTCTGCCCCCAGGATGATGATGTCCAGGGTCCTGAGAGTAAAGATAATGAAGAGTTTAGTGTTTGAAATAGTTAATGTTAATACATATATATTTGCCTTTATGGGCTTCAGTCGGTATGGTGGCAGTCGCCCATCGTCCCTCCCGTCCATGCAGTGTCTTCGTGGCAGTCGTCACTGCCTCTGGGGGACTTCACGATCCATTTCTGCCCCCAGCATGATGATGTCCAGGATCCTGAGAGTAAAGATAATGAAGAGTTTAGTGTTTGAAAGAGTTGATACTAACAGATATATACTTGCCTTTTTGGGCCTCTGTCCGTATGGTGGCAGTCGCCCATCGTCCCTCCCGTCCATGCAGTGTCTTCGTGGCAGTCGTCACTGCCTCTGGGGGACTTCACGATCCATTTCTGCCCCCAGGATGATGATGTCCAGAGCGCTGAGAGTATAGATAATGAAGAGGTTAGTGTTTGAAAGAGTTAATGTTAATACATATATACTTGCCTTTATGGGATTCAGTCGGTATGGTGGCAGTCACCCATCGTCCCTCCCGTCCATGCAGTGTCTTCATGGCAGTCGTCACTGCCTCTGGGGGACTTCACGATCCATTTCTGCCCCCAGGATGATGATGTCCAGGGTCCTGAGAGAAAAGATAATGAAGAGTTTAGTGTTTGAAAAAGCTAGTATTAATACATATATACTTGCCTTTATGGGCCTCTGTCGGTATGGTGGCAGTCGCCCATCGTCCCTCCCGTCCATGCAGTGTCTTCATGGCAGTCGTCACTGCCTCTGGGGGACTTCACGATCCATTTCTGCCCCCAGGATGATGATGTCCAGGGTCCTGAGAGTAAAAATAATGAAGAGTTTAGTGTTTGAAATAGTTAATGTTAATAGATATATACTTGCCTTTATGGGCTTCAGTCAGTATGGTGGCAGTCGCCCATCCTCCCTCCCGTCCATGCAGTGTCTTCATGGCAGTCGTCACTGCCTCTGGGGGACTTCACGATCCATTTCTGCCCCCAGGATGATGATGTCCAGGGTCCTGAGAGTAAAGATAATGAAGAGTTTAGTGTTTGAAATAGTTAATGTTAATACATATATACTTGCCTTTATGGGCTTCAGTCAGTATGGTGGCAGTCGCCCATCGTCCCTCCCGTCCATGCAGTGTCTTCATGGAAGTCGTCACTGCCTCTGGGGGACTTCACGATCCATTTCTGCCCCCAGGATGATGATGTCCAGGGCGCTGAGAGTATAGATAATGAAGAGGTTAGTGTTTGAAAGAGTTGATATTAACAGATATATACTTGCCTTTATGGGCCTCTGTCGGTATGGTGGCAGTCACCCATCGTCCCTCCCGTCCATGCAGTGTCTTCATGGCAGTCGTCACTGCCTCTGGGGGACTTCACGATCCATTTCTGCCCCCAGGATGATGATGTCCAGGGTCCTGAGAGAAAAGGTAATGAAGAGTTTAGTGTTTGAAAGAGTTGATACTAACAGATATATACTTGCCTTTATGGGCTTCAGTCGGTATGGTGGCAGTCGCCCATCGTCCCTCCCGTCCATGCAGTGTCTTCATGGCAGTCGTCACTGCCTCTGGGGGACTTCACGATCCATTTCTGCCGACAGGATGATGATGTCCAGAGCGCTGAGATTATAGATAATGAAGGGGTTAGTGTTTGAAAGAGTTGATATTAACAGATATATACTTGCCTTTATGGGCCTCTGTCGGTATGGTGGCAGTCGCCCATCGCCCATCACTGCCTCTGGGGGACTTCACGATCCATTTCTGCCCGCAGGATGATGATGTCCAGAGCGCTGAGAGTATAGATAATGAAGAGGTTAGTGTTTGAAAGAGTTAATGTTAATAGATATATACTTGCCTTTATGGGCTTCAGTCAGTATGGTGGCAGTCGCCCATCGTCCCTCCCGTCCATGCAGTGTCTTCATGGCAGTCGTCAGTGCCTCTGGGGGACTTCACGATCCATTTCTGCCCCCAGGATGATGATGTCCAGGGTCCTGAGAGTAAAGATAATGAAGAGTTTAGTGTTTGAAATAGTTAATGTTAATACATATATACTTGCCTTTATGGGCTTCAGTCAGTATGGTGGCAGTCGCCCATCGTCCCTCCCGTCCATGCAGTGTCTTCATGGAAGTCGTCACTGCCTCTGGGGGACTTCACGATCCATTTCTGCCCCCAGGATGATGATGTCCAGGGTTCTGAGAGTATAGATAATGAAGAGTTTAGTGTTTGAAAGAGTTGATATTAACAGATATATACTTGCCTTTATGGGCCTCTGTCGGTATGGTGGCAGTCACCCATCGTCCCTCCCGTCCATGCAGTGTCTTCATGGCAGTCGTCACTGCCTCTGGGGGACTTCACGATCCATTTCTGCCCCCAGGATGATGATGTCCAGGGTCCTGAGAGAAAAGGTAATGAAGAGTTTAGTGTTTGAAAGAGTTGATACTAACAGATATATACTTGCCTTTATGGGCTTCAGTCGGTATGGTGGCAGTCACCCATCGTCCCTCCCGTCCATGCAGTGTCTTCATGGCAGTCGTCACTGCCTCTGGGGGACTTCACGATCCATTTCTACCCCCAGGATGATGATGTCCAGAGCGCTGAGATTATAGATAATGAAGGGGTTAGTGTTTGAAAGAGTTGATATTAACAGATATATACTTGCCTTTATGGGCCTCTGTCGGTATGGTGGCAGTCGCCCATCGTCCCTCCCGTCCATGCAGTGTCTTCGTGGCAGTCGTCACTGCCTCTGGGGGACTTCACGATCCATTTCTTCCCCCAGCATGATGATGTCCAGGATCCTGAGAGTAAAGATAATGAAGACTTTAGTGTTTGAAAGAGTTGATACTAACAGATATATACTTGCCTTTTTGGGCCTCTGTCGGTATGGTGGCAGTCGCCCATCGTCCCTCCCGTCCATGCAGTGTCTTCATGGCAGTCGTCAGTGCCTCTGGGGGACTTCACGATCCATTTCTGCCCCCAGGATGATGATGTCCAGGGTCCTGAGAGTAAAAATAATGAAGAGTTTAGTGTTTGAAATAGTTAATGTTAATAGATATATACTTGCCTTTATGGGCTTCAGTCAGTATGGTGGCAGTCGCCCATCGTCCCTCCCCTCCATGCAGTGTCTTCATGGCAGTCGTCACTGCCTCTGGGGGACTTCACGATCCATTTCTGCCCCCAGGATGATGATGTCCAGGGTTCTGAGAGTAAAGATAATGAAGAGTTTAGTGTTTGAAATAGTTAATGTTAATACATATATACTTGCCTTTATGGGCTTCAGTCGGTATGGTGGCAGTCGCCCATCGTCCCTCCCGTCCATGCAGTGTCTTCATGGAAGTCGTCACTGCCTCTGGGGGACTTCACGATCCATTTCTGCCCCCAGGATGATGATGTCCAGGGCGCTGAGAGTATAGATAATGAAGAGGTTAGTGTTTGAAAGAGTTGATATTAACAGATATATACTTGCCTTTATGGGCCTCTGTCGGTATGGTGGCAGTCACCCATCGTCCCTCCCGTCCATGCAGTGTCTTCATGGCAGTCGTCACTGCCTCTGGGGGACTTCACGATCCATTTCTGCCCCCAGGACGATGATGTCTAGGGTCCTGAGAGAAAAGGTAATGAAGAGTTTAGTGTTTGAAAGAGTTGATACTAACAGATATATACTTGCCTTTATGGGCTTCAGTCGGTATGGTGGCAGTCGCCCATCGTCCCTCCCGTCCATGCAGTGTCTTCATGGCAGTCGTCACTGCCTCTGGGGGACTTCACGATCCATTTCTGCCGACAGGATGATGATGTCCAGAGCGCTGAGATTATAGATAATGAAGGGGTTAGTGTTTGAAAGAGTTGATATTAACAGATATATACTTGCCTTTATGGGCCTCTGTCGGTATGGTGGCAGTCACCCATCGTCCCTCCCGTCCATGCAGTGTCTTCATGGCAGTCGTCACTGCCTCTGGGGGACTTCACGATCCATTTCTGCCCCCAGGATGATGATGTCCAGGGTCCTGAGAGTAAAGATAATGAAGAGTTTAGTGTTTGAAATAGTTAATGTTAATACATATATACTTGCCTTTATGGGCTTCAGTCGGTATGGTGGCAGTCGCCCATCGTCCCTCCCGTCCATGCAGTGTCTTCATGGCAGTCGTCACTGCCTCTGGGGGACTTCACGATCCATTTCTGCCCCCAGGATGATGATGTCCAGAGCGCTGAGATTATAGATAATGAAGGGGTTAGTGTTTGAAAGAGTTGATATTAACAGATATATACTTGCCTTTATGGGCCTCTGTCGGTATGGTGGCAGTCGCCCATCGTCCCTCCCGTCCATGCAGTGTCTTCGTGGCAGTCGTCACTGCCTCTGGGGGACTTCACGATCCATTTCTGTCCCCAGCATGATGATGTCCAGGATCCTGAGAGTAAAGATAATGAAGAGTTTAGTGTTTGAAAGAGTTGATACTAACGGATATATACTTGCCTTTTTGGACCTCTGTCGGTATGGTGGCAGTCGCCCATCGTCCCTCCCGTCCATGCAGTGTCTTCATGGCAGTCGTCACTGCCTCTGGGGGACTTCACGATCCATTTCTGCCCCCAGGACGATGATGTCCAGGGTCCTGAGAGAAAAGGTAATGAAGAGTTTAGTGTTTGAAAGAGTTGATACTAACAGATATATACTTGCCTTTATGGGCTTCAGTCGGTATGGTGGCAGTCACCCATCGTCCCTCCCGTCCATGCAGTGTCTTCATGGCAGTCGTCACTGCCTCTGGGGGACTTCACGATCCATTTCTGCCCCCAGGATGATGATGTCCAGAGCGCTGAGATTATAGATAATGAAGGGGTTAGTGTTTGAAAGAGTTGATATTAACAGATATATACTTGCCTTTATGGGCCTCTGTCGGTATGGTGGCAGTCGCCCATCGTCCCTCCCGTCCATGCAGTGTCTTCGTGGCAGTCGTCACTGCCTCTGGGGGACTTCACGATCCATTTCTTCCCCCAGGATGATGATGTCCAGGATCCTGAGAGTAAAGATAATGAAGAGTTTAGTGTTTTAAAGAGTTGATACTAACAGATATATACTTGCCTTTATGGGCCTCTGTCGGTATGGTGGCAGTCGCCCATCGCCCATCACTGCCTCTGGGGGACTTCACGATCCATTTCTGCCCCCAGGATGATGATGTCCAGAGCGCTGAGAGTATAGATAATGAAGAGGTTAGTGTTTGAAAGAGTTAATGTTAATACATATATACTTGCCTTTATGGGATTCAGTCAGCATGGTGGCAGTCGCCCATCGTCCCTCCCGTCCATGCAGTGTCCCCAGGATGATGATGTCCAGGGTCCTGAGAGTAAAAATATTGAAGAGTTTAGTGTTTGAAATAGTTAATGTTAATAGATATATACTTGCCTTTATGGGCTTCAGTCAGTATGGTGGCAGTCGCCCATCGTCCCTCCCGTCCATGCAGTGTCTTCATGGCAGTCGTCAGTGCCTCTGGGGGACTTCACGATCCATTTCTGCCCCCAGGATGATGATGTCCAGGGTCCTGAGAGTAAAGATAATGAAGAGTTTAGTGTTTGAAATAGTTAATGTTAATACATATATACTTGCCTTTATGGGCTTCAGTCAGTATGGTGGCAGTCGCCCATCGTCCCTCCCGTCCATGCAGTGTCTTCATGGAAGTCGTCACTGCCTCTGGGGGACTTCACGATCCATTTCTGCCCCCAGGATGATGATGTCCAGGGTTCTGAGAGTATAGATAATGAAGAGTTTAGTGTTTGAAAGAGTTGATATTAACAGATATATACTTGCCTTTATGGGCCTCTGTCGGTATGGTGGCAGTCACCCATCGTCCCTCCCGTCCATGCAGTGTCTTCATGGCAGTCGTCACTGCCTCTGGGGGACTTCACGATCCATTTCTGCCCCCAGGATGATGATGTCCAGGGTCCTGAGAGAAAAGGTAATGAAGAGTTTAGTGTTTGAAAGAGTTGATACTAACAGATATATACTTGCCTTTATGGGCTTCAGTCGGTATGGTGGCAGTCACCCATCGTCCCTCCCGTCCATGCAGTGTCTTCATGGCAGTCGTCACTGCCTCTGGGGGACTTCACGATCCATTTCTACCCCCAGGATGATGATGTCCAGAGCGCTGAGATTATAGATAATGAAGGGGTTAGTGTTTGAAAGAGTTGATATTAACAGATATATACTTGCCTTTATGGGCCTCTGTCGGTATGGTGGCAGTCGCCCATCGTCCCTCCCGTCCATGCAGTGTCTTCGTGGCAGTCGTCACTGCCTCTGGGGGACTTCACGATCCATTTCTTCCCCCAGCATGATGATGTCCAGGATCCTGAGAGTAAAGATAATGAAGACTTTAGTGTTTGAAAGAGTTGATACTAACAGATATATACTTGCCTTTTTGGGCCTCTGTCGGTATGGTGGCAGTCGCCCATCGTCCCTCCCGTCCATGCAGTGTCTTCATGGCAGTCGTCAGTGCCTCTGGGGGACTTCACGATCCATTTCTGCCCCCAGGATGATGATGTCCAGGGTCCTGAGAGTAAAAATAATGAAGAGTTTAGTGTTTGAAATAGTTAATGTTAATAGATATATACTTGCCTTTATGGGCTTCAGTCAGTATGGTGGCAGTCGCCCATCGTCCCTCCCGTCCATGCAGTGTCTTCATGGCAGTCGTCAGTGCCTCTGGGGGACTTCACGATCCATTTCTGCCCCCAGGATGATGATGTCCAGGGTCCTGAGAGTAAAGATAATGAAGAGTTTAGTGTTTGAAATAGTTAATGTTAATACATATATACTTGCCTTTATGGGCTTCAGTCAGTATGGTGGCAGTCGCCCATCGTCCCTCCCGTCCATGCAGTGTCTTCATGGAAGTCGTCACTGCCTCTGGGGGACTTCACGATCCATTTCTGCCCCCAGGATGATGATGTCCAGGGTTCTGAGAGTATAGATAATGAAGAGTTTAGTGTTTGAAAGAGTTGATATTAACAGATATATACTTGCCTTTATGGGCCTCTGTCGGTATGGTGGCAGTCACCCATCGTCCCTCCCGTCCATGCAGTGTCTTCATGGCAGTCGTCACTGCCTCTGGGGGACTTCACGATCCATTTCTGCCCCCAGGATGATGATGTCCAGGGTCCTGAGAGAAAAGGTAATGAAGAGTTTAGTGTTTGAAAGAGTTGATACTAACAGATATATACTTGCCTTTATGGGCTTCAGTCGGTATGGTGGCAGTCACCCATCGTCCCTCCCGTCCATGCAGTGTCTTCATGGCAGTCGTCACTGCCTCTGGGGGACTTCACGATCCATTTCTACCCCCAGGATGATGATGTCCAGAGCGCTGAGATTATAGATAATGAAGGGGTTAGTGTTTGAAAGAGTTGATATTAACAGATATATACTTGCCTTTATGGGCCTCTGTCGGTATGGTGGCAGTCGCCCATCGTCCCTCCCGTCCATGCAGTGTCTTCGTGGCAGTCGTCACTGCCTCTGGGGGACTTCACGATCCATTTCTTCCCCCAGCATGATGATGTCCAGGATCCTGAGAGTAAAGATAATGAAGACTTTAGTGTTTGAAAGAGTTGATACTAACAGATATATACTTGCCTTTTTGGGCCTCTGTCGGTATGGTGGCAGTCGCCCATCGTCCCTCCCGTCCATGCAGTGTCTTCATGGCAGTCGTCAGTGCCTCTGGGGGACTTCACGATCCATTTCTGCCCCCAGGATGATGATGTCCAGGGTCCTGAGAGTAAAAATAATGAAGAGTTTAGTGTTTGAAATAGTTAATGTTAATAGATATATACTTGCCTTTATGGGCTTCAGTCAGTATGGTGGCAGTCGCCAATCGTCCCTCCCCTCCATGCAGTGTCTTCATGGCAGTCGTCAGTGCCTCTGGGGGACTTCACGATCCATTTCTGCCCCCAGGATGATGATGTCCAGGGTTCTGAGAGTAAAGATAATGAAGAGTTTAGTGTTTGAAATAGTTAATGTTAATACATATATACTTGCCTTTATGGGCTTCAGTCGGTATGGTGGCAGTCGCCCATCGTCCCTCCCGTCCATGCAGTGTCTTCATGGAAGTCGTCACTGCCTCTGGGGGACTTCACGATCCATTTCTGCCCCCAGCATGATGATGTCCAGGGCGCTGAGAGTATAGATAATGAAGAGGTTCGTGTTTGAAAGAGTTGATATTAACAGATATATACTTGCCTTTTTGGGCCTCTGTCGGTATGGTGGCAGTCACCCATCGTCCCTCCCGTCCATGCAGTGTCTTCATGGCAGTCGTCACTGCCTCTGGGGGACTTCACGATCCATTTCTGCCCCCAGGACGATGATGTCCAGGGTCCTGAGAGAAAAGGTAATGAAGAGTTTAGTGTTTGAAAGAGTTGATACTAACAGATATATACTTGCCTTTATGGGCTTCAGTCGGTATGGTGGCAGTCGCCCATCGTCCCTCCCGTCCATGCAGTGTCTTCATGGCAGTCGTCACTGCCTCTGGGGGACTTCACGATCCATTTCTGCCCCCAGGATGATGATGTCCAGAGCGCTGAGATTATAGATAATGAAGGGGTTAGTGTTTGAAAGAGTTGATATTAACAGATATATACTTGCCTTTATGGGCCTCTGTCGGTATGGTGGCAGTCGCCCATCGTCCCTCCCGTCCATGCAGTGTCTTCGTGGCAGTCGTCACTGCCTCTGGGGGACTTCACGATCCATTTCTGCCCCCAGCATGATGATGTCCAGGATCCTGAGAGTAAAGATAATGAAGAGTTTAGTGTTTGAAAGAGTTGATACTAACGGATATATACTTGCCTTTTTGGACCTCTGTCGGTATGGTGGCAGTCGCCCATCGTCCCTCCCGTCCATGCAGTGTCTTCATGGCAGTCGTCACTGCCTCTGGGGGACTTCACGATCCATTTCTGCCCCCAGGACGATGATGTCCAGGGTCCTGAGAGAAAAGGTAATGAAGAGTTTAGTGTTTGAAAGAGTTGATACTAACAGATATATACTTGCCTTTATGGGCTTCAGTCGGTATGGTGGCAGTCACCCATCGTCCCTCCCGTCCATGCAGTGTCTTCATGGCAGTCGTCACTGCCTCTGGGGGACTTCACGATCCATTTCTGCCCCCAGGATGATGATGTCCAGAGCGCTGAGATTATAGATAATGAAGGGGTTAGTGTTTGAAAGAGTTGATATTAACAGATATATACTTGCCTTTATGGGCCTCTGTCGGTATGGTGGCAGTCGCCCATCGTCCCTCCCGTCCATGCAGTGTCTTCGTGGCAGTCGTCACTGCCTCTGGGGGACTTCACGATCCATTTCTTCCCCCAGCATGATGATGTCCAGGATCCTGAGAGTAAAGATAATGAAGAGTTTAGTGTTTGAAAGAGTTGATACTAACAGATATATACTTGCCTTTTTGGGCCTCTGTCGGTATGGTGGCAGTCGCCCATCGTCCCTCCCGTCCATGCAGTGTCTTCATGGCAGTCGTCAGTGCCTCTGGGGGACTTCACGATCCATTTCTGCCCCCAGGATGATGATGTCCAGGGTCCTGAGAGTAAAAATAATGAAGAGTTTAGTGTTTGAAATAGTTAATGTTAATAGATATATACTTGCCTTTATGGGCTTCAGTCAGTATGGTGGCAGTCGCCCATCGTCCCTCCCGTCCATGCAGTGTCTTCATGGAAGTCGTCACTGCCTCTGGGGGACTTCACGATCCATTTCTGCCCCCAGGATGATGATGTCCAGGGTTCTGAGAGTAAAGATAATGAAGAGTTTAGTGTTTGAAATAGTTAATGTTAATACATATATACTTGCCTTTATGGGCTTCAGTCGGTATGGTGGCAGTCGCCCATCGTCCCTCCCGTCCATGCAGTGTCTTCATGGAAGTCGTCACTGCCTCTGGGGGACTTCACGATCCATTTCTGCCCCCAGGATGATGATGTCCAGAGCGCTGAGATTATAGATAATGAAGGGGTTAGTGTTTGAAAGAGTTGATATTAACAGATATATACTTGCCTTTATGGGCCTCTGTCGGTATGGTGGCAGTCGCCCATCGTCCCTCCCGTCCATGCAGTGTCTTCGTGGCAGTCGTCACTGCCTCTGGGGGACTTCACGATCCATTTCTGCCCCCAACATGATGATGTCCAGGATCCTGAGAGTAAAGATAATGAAGAGTTTAGTGTTTGAAAGAGTTGATACTAACGGATATATACTTGCCTTTTTGGACCTCTGTCGGTATGGTGGCAGTCGCCCATCGTCCCTCCCGTCCATGCAGTGTCTTCATGGCAGTCGTCAGTGCCTCTGGGGGACTTCACGATCCATTTCTGCCCCCAGGACGATGATGTCCAGGGTCCTGAGAGAAAAGGTAATGAAGAGTTTAGTGTTTGAAAGAGTTGATACTAACAGATATATACTTGCCTTTATGGGCTTCAGTCGGTATGGTGGCAGTCACCCATCGTCCCTCCCGTCCATGCAGTGTCTTCATGGCAGTCGTCACTGCCTCTGGGGGACTTCACGATCCATTTCTGCCCCCAGGATGATGATGTCCAGAGCGCTGAGATTATAGATAATGAAGGGGTTAGTGTTTGAAAGAGTTGATATTAACAGATATATACTTGCCTTTATGGGCCTCTGTCGGTATGGTGGCAGTCGCCCATCGTCCCTCCCGTCCATGCAGTGTCTTCGTGGCAGTCGTCACTGCCTCTGGGGGACTTCACGATCCATTTCTTCCCCCAGCATGATGATGTCCAGGATCCTGAGAGTAAAGATAATGAAGAGTTTAGTGTTTGAAAGAGTTGATACTAACAGATGTATACTTGCCTTTTTGGGCCTCTGTCGGTATGGTGGCAGTCGCCCATCGTCCCTCCCGTCCATGCAGTGTCTTCATGGCAGTCGTCACTGCCTCTGGGGGACTTCACGATCCATTTCTGCCCCCAGGATGATGATGTCCAGGGTCCTGAGAGTAAAAATAATGAAGAGTTTAGTGTTTGAAATAGTTAATGTTAATAGATATATACTTGCCTTTATGGGCTTCAGTCAGTATGGTGGCAGTCGCCCATCGTCCCTCCCGTCCATGCAGTGTCTTCATGGCAGTCGTCACTGCCTCTGGGGGACTTCACGATCCATTTCTGCCCCCAGGACGATGATGTCCAGGGTCCTGAGAGAAAAGGTAATGAAGAGTTTAGTGTTTGAAAGAGTTGATACTAACAGATATATACTTGCCTTTATGGGCTTCAGTCGGTATGGTGGCAGTCACCCATCGTCCCTCCCGTCCATGCAGTGTCTTCATGGCAGTCGTCACTGCCTCTGGGGGACTTCACGATCCATTTCTGCCCCCAGGATGATGATGTCCAGAGCGCTGAGATTATAGATAATGAAGGGGTTAGTGTTTGAAAGAGTTGATATTAACAGATATATACTTGCCTTTATGGGCCTCTGTCGGTATGGTGGCAGTCGCCCATCGTCCCTCCCGTCCATGCAGTGTCTTCGTGGCAGTCGTCACTGCCTCTGGGGGACTTCACGATCCATTTCTTCCCCCAGCATGATGATGTCCAGGATCCTGAGAGTAAAGATAATGAAGAGTTTAGTGTTTGAAAGAGTTGATACTAACAGATATATACTTGCCTTTTTGGGCCTCTGTCGGTATGGTGGCAGTCGCCCATCGTCCCTCCCGTCCATGCAGTGTCTTCATGGCAGTCGTCACTGCCTCTGGGGGACTTCACGATCCATTTCTGCCCCCAGGATGATGATGTCCAGGGTCCTGAGAGTAAAAATAATGAAGAGTTTAGTGTTTGAAATAGTTAATGTTAATAGATATATACTTGCCTTTATGGGCTTCAGTCAGTATGGTGGCAGTCGCCCATCGTCCCTCCCGTCCATGCAGTGTCTTCATGGCAGTCGTCACTGCCTCTGGGGGACTTCACGATCCATTTCTGCCCCCAGGATGATGATGTCCAGGGTTCTGAGAGTAAAGATAATGAAGAGTTTAGTGTTTGAAATAGTTAATGTTAATACATATATACTTGCCTTTATGGGCTTCAGTCGGTATGGTGGCAGTCGCCCATCGTCCCTCCCGTCCATGCAGTGTCTTCATGGAAGTCGTCACTGCCTCTGGGGGACTTCACGATCCATTTCTGCCCCCAGGATGATGATGTCCAGGGCGCTGAGAGTATAGATAATGAAGAGGTTAGTGTTTGAAAGAGTTGATATTAACAGATATATACTTGCCTTTATGGGCCTCTGTCGGTTTGGTGGCAGTCACCCATCGTCCCTCCCGTCCATGCAGTGTCTTCATGGCAGTCGTCACTGCCTCTGGGGGACTTCACGATCCATTTCTGCCCCCAGGATGATGATGTCCAGGGTCCTGAGAGAAAAGGTATTGAAGAGTTTAGTGTTTGAAAGAGTTGATACTAACAGATATATACTTGCCTTTATGGGCTTCAGTCGGTATGGTGGCAGTCGCCCATCGTCCCTCCCGTCCATGCAGTGTCTTCATGGCAGTCGTCACTGCCTCTGGGGGACTTCACGATCCATTTCTGCCCCCAGGATGATGATGTCCAGAGCGCTGAGATTATAGATAATGAAGGGGTTAGTGTTTGAAAGAGTTGATATTAACAGATATATACTTGCCTTTATGGGCCTCTGTCGGTATGGTGGCAGTCGCCCATCGTCCCTCCCGTCCATGCAGTGTCTTCGTGGCA
Source organism: Haliotis asinina (assembly GCF_037392515.1). Taxonomy (NCBI): domain Eukaryota; kingdom Metazoa; phylum Mollusca; class Gastropoda; order Lepetellida; family Haliotidae; genus Haliotis; species Haliotis asinina. The sequence goes on along the minus strand of NC_090286.1, from coordinate 20,587,532 downwards.
GTCGTCACTGCCTCTGGGGGACTTCACGATCCATTTCTGCCCCCAGCATGATGATGTCCAGGATCCTGAGAGTAAAGATAATGAAGAGTTTAGTGTTTGAAAGAGTTGATACTAACGGATATATACTTGCCTTTTTGGACCTCTGTCGGTATGGTGGCAGTCGCCCATCGTCCCTCCCGTCCATGCAGTGTCTTCATGGCAGTCGTCACTGCCTCTGGGGGACTTCACGATCCATTTCTGCCCCCAGGACGATGATGTCCAGGGTCCTGAGAGAAAAGGTAATGAAGAGTTTAGTGTTTGAAAGAGTTGATACTAACAGATATATACTTGCCTTTATGGGCTTCAGTCGGTATGGTGGCAGTCACCCATCGTCCCTCCCGTCCATGCAGTGTCTTCATGGCAGTCGTCACTGCCTCTGGGGGACTTCACGATCCATTTCTGCCCCCAGGATGATGATGTCCAGAGCGCTGAGATTATAGATAATGAAGGGGTTAGTGTTTGAAAGAGTTGATATTAACAGATATATACTTGCCTTTATGGGCCTCTGTCGGTATGGTGGCAGTCGCCCATCGTCCCTCCCGTCCATGCAGTGTCTTCGTGGCAGTCGTCACTGCCTCTGGGGGACTTCACGATCCATTTCTTCCCCCAGCATGATGATGTCCAGGATCCTGAGAGTAAAGATAATGAAGAGTTTAGTGTTTGAAAGAGTTGATACTAACAGATATATACTTGCCTTTTTGGGCCTCTGTCGGTATGGTGGCAGTCGCCCATCGTCCCTCCCGTCCATGCAGTGTCTTCATGGCAGTCGTCACTGCCTCTGGGGGACTTCACGATCCATTTCTGCCCCCAGGATGATGATGTCCAGGGTCCTGAGAGTAAAAATAATGAAGAGTTTAGTGTTTGAAATAGTTAATGTTAATAGATATATACTTGCCTTTATGGGCTTCAGTCAGTATGGTGGCAGTCGCCCATCGTCCCTCCCGTCCATGCAGTGTCTTCATGGCAGTCGTCACTGCCTCTGGGGGACTTCACGATCCATTTCTGCCCCCAGGATGATGATGTCCAGGGTTCTGAGAGTAAAGATAATGAAGAGTTTAGTGTTTGAAATAGTTAATGTTAATACATATATACTTGCCTTTATGGGCTTCAGTCGGTATGGTGGCAGTCGCCCATCGTCCCTCCCGTCCATGCAGTGTCTTCATGGAAGTCGTCACTGCCTCTGGGGGACTTCACGATCCATTTCTGCCCCCAGGATGATGATGTCCAGGGCGCTGAGAGTATAGATAATGAAGAGGTTAGTGTTTGAAAGAGTTGATATTAACAGATATATACTTGCCTTTATGGGCCTCTGTCGGTATGGTGGCAGTCACCCATCGTCCCTCCCGTCCATGCAGTGTCTTCATGGCAGTCGTCACTGCCTCTGGGGGACTTCACGATCCATTTCTGCCCCCAGGACGATGATGTCCAGGGTCCTGAGAGAAAAGGTATTGAAGAGTTTAGTGTTTGAAAGAGTTGATACTAACAGATATATACTTGCCTTTATGGGCTTCAGTCGGTATGGTGGCAGTCACCCATCGTCCCTCCCGTCCATGCAGTGTCTTCATGGCAGTCGTCACTGCCTCTGGGGGACTTCACGATCCATTTCTGCCCCCAGGATGATGATGTCCAGAGCGCTGAGATTATAGATAATGAAGGGGTTAGTGTTTGAAAGAGTTGATATTAACAGATATATACTTGCCTTTATGGGCCTCTGTCGGTATGGTGGCAGTCGCCCATCGTCCCTCCCGTCCATGCAGTGTCTTCATGGCAGTCGTCACTGCCTCTGGGGGACTTCACGATCCATTTCTGCCCCCAGGATGATGATGTCCAGGGTCCTGAGAGTAAAAATAATGAAGAGTTTAGTGTTTGAAATAGTTAATGTTAATAGATATATACTTGCCTTTATGGGCTTCAGTCAGTATGGTGGCAGTCGCCCATCGTCCCTCCCGTCCATGCAGTGTCTTCATGGCAGTCGTCACTGCCTCTGGGGGACTTCACGATCCATTTCTGCCCCCAGGATGATGATGTCCAGGGTTCTGAGAGTAAAGATAATGAAGAGTTTAGTGTTTGAAATAGTTAATGTTAATACATATATACTTGCCTTTATGGGCTTCAGTCGGTATGGTGGCAGTCGCCCATCGTCCCTCCCGTCCATGCAGTGTCTTCATGGAAGTCGTCACTGCCTCTGGGGGACTTCACGATCCATTTCTGCCCCCAGGATGATGATGTCCAGGGCGCTGAGAGTATAGATAATGAAGAGGTTAGTGTTTGAAAGAGTTGATATTAACAGATATATACTTGCCTTTATGGGCCTCTGTCGGTATGGTGGCAGTCACCCATCGTCCCTCCCGTCCATGCAGTGTCTTCATGGCAGTCGTCACTGCCTCTGGGGGACTTCACGATCCATTTCTGCCCCCAGGACGATGATGTCCAGGGTCCTGAGAGAAAAGGTATTGAAGAGTTTAGTGTTTGAAAGAGTTGATACTAACAGATATATACTTGCCTTTATGGGCTTCAGTCGGTATGGTGGCAGTCACCCATCGTCCCTCCCGTCCATGCAGTGTCTTCATGGCAGTCGTCACTGCCTCTGGGGGACTTCACGATCCATTTCTGCCCCCAGGATGATGATGTCCAGAGCGCTGAGATTATAGATAATGAAGGGGTTAGTGTTTGAAAGAGTTGATATTAACAGATATATACTTGCCTTTATGGGCCTCTGTCGGTATGGTGGCAGTCGCCCATCGTCCCTCCCGTCCATGCAGTGTCTTCATGGCAGTCGTCACTGCCTCTGGGGGACTTCACGATCCATTTCTGCCCCCAGGACGATGATGTCCAGGGTCCTGAGAGAAAAGGTAATGAAGAGTTTAGTGTTTGAAAGAGTTGATACTAACAGATATATACTTGCCTTTATGGGCTTCAGTCGGTATGGTGGCAGTCACCCATCGTCCCTCCCGTCCATGCAGTGTCTTCATGGCAGTCGTCAGTGCCTCTGGGGGACTTCACGATCCATTTCTGCCCCCAGGATGATGATGTCCAGAGCGCTGAGATTATAGATAATGAAGGGGTTAGTGTTTGAAAGAGTTGATATTAACAGATATATACTTGCCTTTATGGGCCTCTGTCGGTATGGTGGCAGTCGCCCATCGTCCCTCCCGTCCATGCAGTGTCTTCGTGGCAGTCGTCACTGCCTCTGGGGGACTTCACGATCCATTTCTGCCCCCAGCATGATGATGTCCAGGATCCTGAGAGTAAAGATAATGAAGAGTTTAGTGTTTGAAAGAGTTGATACTAACGGATATATACTTGCCTTTTTGGACCTCTGTCGGTATGGTGGCAGTCGCCCATCGTCCCTCCCGTCCATGCAGTGTCTTCATGGCAGTCGTCACTGCCTCTGGGGGACTTCACGATCCATTTCTGCCCCCAGGACGATGATGTCCAGGGTCCTGAGAGAAAAGGTAATGAAGAGTTTAGTGTTTGAAAGAGTTGATACTAACAGATATATACTTGCCTTTATGGGCTTCAGTCGGTATGGTGGCAGTCACCCATCGTCCCTCCCGTCCATGCAGTGTCTTCATGGCAGTCGTCACTGCCTCTGGGGGACTTCACGATCCATTTCTGCCCCCAGGATGATGATGTCCAGAGCGCTGAGATTATAGATAATGAAGGGGTTAGTGTTTGAAAGAGTTGATATTAACAGATATATACTTGCCTTTATGGGCCTCTGTCGGTATGGTGGCAGTCGCCCATCGTCCCTCCCGTCCATGCAGTGTCTTCGTGGCAGTCGTCACTGCCTCTGGGGGACTTCACGATCCATTTCTTCCCCCAGCATGATGATGTCCAGGATCCTGAGAGTAAAGATAATGAAGAGTTTAGTGTTTGAAAGAGTTGATACTAACAGATATATACTTGCCTTTTTGGGCCTCTGTCGGTATGGTGGCAGTCGCCCATCGTCCCTCCCGTCCATGCAGTGTCTTCATGGCAGTCGTCACTGCCTCTGGGGGACTTCACGATTCATTTCTGCCCCCAGGATGATGATGTCCAGGGTCCTGAGAGTAAAAATAATGAAGAGTTTAGTGTTTGAAATAGTTAATGTTAATAGATATATACTTGCCTTTATGGGCTTCAGTCGGTATGGTGGCAGTCGCCCATCGTCCCTCCCGTCCATGCAGTGTCTTCATGGCAGTCGTCACTGCCTCTGGGGGACTTCACGATCCATTTCTGCCCCCAGGATGATGATGTCCAGGGTTCTGAGAGTAAAGATAATGAAGAGTTTAGTGTTTGAAATAGTTAATGTTAATACATATATACTTGCCTTTATGGGCTTCAGTCGGTATGGTGGCAGTCGCCCATCGTCCCTCCTGTCCATGCAGTGTCTTCATGGAAGTCGTCACTGCCTCTGGGGGACTTCACGATCCATTTCTGCCCCCAGGATGATGATGTCCAGGGCGCTGAGAGTATAGATAATGAAGAGGTTAGTGTTTGAAAGAGTTGATATTAACAGATATATACTTGCCTTTATGGGCCTCTGTCGGTATGGTGGCAGTCACCCATCGTCCCTCCCGTCCATGCAGTGTCTTCATGGCAGTCGTCACTGCCTCTGGGGGACTTCACGATCCATTTCTGCCCCCAGGACGATGATGTCCAGGGTCCTGAGAGAAAAGGTAATGAAGAGTTTAGTGTTTGAAAGAGTTGATACTAACAGATATATACTTGCCTTTGTGGGCTTCAGTCGGTATGGTGGCAGTCGCCCATCGTCCCTCCCGTCCATGCAGTGTCTTCATGGCAGTCGTCAGTGCCTCTGGGGGACTTCACGATCCATTTCTGCCCCCAGGATGATGATGTCCAGAGCGCTGAGATTATAGATAATGAAGGGGTTAGTGTTTGAAAGAGTTGATATTAACAGATATATACTTGCCTTTATGGGCCTCTGTCGGTATGGTGGCAGTCGCCCATCGTCCCTCCCGTCCATGCAGTGTCTTCGTGGCAGTCGTCACTGCCTCTGGGGGACTTCACGATCCATTTCTGCCCCCAGCATGATGATGTCCAGGATCCTGAGAGTAAAGATAATGAAGAGTTTAGTGTTTGAAAGAGTTGATACTAACGGATATATACTTGCCTTTTTGGACCTCTGTCGGTATGGTGGCAGTCGCCCATCGTCCCTCCCGTCCATGCAGTGTCTTCATGGCAGTCGTCACTGCCTCTGGGGGACTTCACGATCCATTTCTGCCCCCAGGATGATGATGTCCAGGGTCCTGAGAGTAAAAATAATGAAGAGTTTAGTGTTTGAAATAGTTAATGTTAATAGATATATACTTGCCTTTATGGGCTTCAGTCAGTATGGTGGCAGTCGCCCATCGTCCCTCCCGTCCATGCAGTGTCTTCATGGCAGTCGTCAGTGCCTCTGGGGGACTTCACGATCCATTTCTGCCCCCAGGATGATGATGTCCAGGGTCCTGAGAGTAAAGATAATGAAGAGTTTAGTGTTTGAAATAGTTAATGTTAATACAAATATACTTGCCTTTATGGGCTTCAGTCGGTATGGTGGCAGTCGCCCATCGTCCCTCCCGTCCATGCAGTGTCTTCATGGAAGTCGTCACTGCCTCTGGGGGACTTCACGATCCATTTCTGCCCCCAGGATGATGATGTCCAGGGCGCTGAGAGTATAGATAATGAAGAGGTTAGTGTTTGAAAGAGTTGATATTAACAGATATATACTTGCCTTTATGGGCCTCTGTCGGTATGGTGGCAGTCACCCATCGTCCTTCCCGTCCATGCAGTGTCTTCATGGCAGTCGTCACTGCCTCTGGGGGACTTCACGATCCATTTCTGCCCCCAGCATGATGATGTCCAGGGTCCTGAGAGAAAAGATAAAGAAGAGTTTAGTGTTTGAAAGAGTTGATATTAACAGATATATACTTGCCTTTATGGGCCTCTGTCGGTATGGTGGCAGTCGCCCATCGTCCCTCCCGTCCATGCAGTGTCTTCATGGCAGTCGTCAGTGCCTCTGGGGGACTTCACGATCCATTTCTGCCCCCAGGATGATGATGTCCAGGGTCCTGAGAGTAAAAATAATGAAGAGTTTAGTGTTTGAAATAGTTAATGTTAATAGATATATACTTGCCTTTATGGGCTTCAGTCAGTATGGTGGCAGTCGCCCATCGTCCCTCCCGTCCATGCAGTGTCTTCATGGCAGTCGTCACTGCCTCTGGGGGACTTCACGATCCATTTCTGCCCCCAGGATGATGATGTCCAGGGTCCTGAGAGAAAAGATAATGAAGAGGTTAGTGTTTGAAAGAGTTGATACTAACAGATATATACTTGCCTTTTTGGGCCTCTGTCGGTATGGTGGCAGTCGCCCATCGTCCCTCCCGTCCATGCAGTGTCTTCATGGCAGTCGTCACTGCCTCTGGGGGACTTCACGATCCATTTCGGCCCCCAGGATGATGATGTCCAGAGCGCTGAGATTATAGATAATGAAGGGGTTAGTGTTTGAAAGAGTTGATATTAACAGATATATACTTGCCTTTTTGGGCCTCTGTCGGTATGGTGGCAGTCGCCCATCGTCCCTCCCGTCCATGCAGTGTCTTCATGGCAGTCGTCAGTGCCTCTGGGGGACTTCACGATCCATTTCTGCCCCCAGGATGATGATGTCCAGGGTCCTGAGAGTAAAAATAATGAAGAGTTTAGTGTTTGAAATAGTTAATGTTAATAGATATATACTTGCCTTTATGGGCTTCAGTCAGTATGGTGGCAGTCGCCCATCGTCCCTCCCGTCCATGCAGTGTCTTCATGGCAGTCGTCAGTGCCTCTGGGGGACTTCACGATCCATTTCTGCCCCCAGGATGATGATGTCCAGGGTCCTGAGAGTAAAGATAATGAAGAGTTTAGTGTTTGAAATAGTTAATGTTAATACATATATACTTGCCTTTATGGGCTTCAGTCAGTATGGTGGCAGTCGCCCATCGTCCCTCCCGTCCATGCAGTGTCTTCATGGAAGTCGTCACTGCCTCTGGGGGACTTCACGATCCATTTCTGCCCCCAGGATGATGATGTCCAGGGCGCTGAGAGTATAGATAATGAAGAGTTTAGTGTTTGAAAGAGTTGATATTAACAGATATATACTTGCCTTATGGGCCTCTGTCGGTATGGTGGCAGTCACCCATCGTCCCTCCCGTCCATGCAGTGTCTTCATGGCAGTCGTCACTGCCTCTGGGGGACTTCACGATCCATTTCTGCCCCCAGGATGATGATGTCCAGGGTCCTGAGAGAAAAGGTAATGAAGAGTTTAGTGTTTGAAAGAGTTGATACTAACAGATATATACTTGCCTTTATGGGCTTCAGTCGGTATGGTGGCAGTCGCCCATCGTCCCTCCCGTCCATGCAGTGTCTTCATGGCAGTCGTCAGTGCCTCTGGGGGACTTCACGATCGATTTCTGCCCCCAGGATGATGATGTCCAGAGCGCTGAGATTATAGATAATGAAGGGGTTAGTGTTTGAAAGAGTTGATATTAACAGATGTATACTTGCCTTTATGGGCCTCTGTCGGTATGGTGGCAGTCACCCATCGTCCCTCCCGTCCATGCAGTGTCTTCGTGGCAGTCGTCACTGCCTCTGGGGGACTTCACGATCCATTTCTTCCCCCAGCATGATGATGTCCAGGATCCTGAGAGTAAAGATAATGAAGAGTTCAGTGTTTGAAAGAGTTGATACTAACAGATATATACTTGCCTTTTTGGGCCTCTGTCGGTATGGTGGCAGTCGCCCATCGTCCCTCCCGTCCATGCAGTGTCTTCATGGCAGTCGTCAGTGCCTCTGGGGGACTTCACGATCCATTTCTGCCCCCAGGATGATGATGTCCAGGGTCCTGAGAGTAAAAATAATGAAGAGTTTAGTGTTTGAAATAGTTAATGTTAATAGATATATACTTGCCTTTATGGGCTTCAGTCAGTATGGTGGCAGTCGCCCATCGTCCCTCCCGTCCATGCAGTGTCTTCATGGCAGTCGTCACTGCCTCTGGGGGACTTCACGATCCATTTCTGCCCCCAGGATGATGATGTCCAGGGTCCTGAGAGTAAAGATAATGAAGAGTTTAGTGTTTGAAATAGTTAATGTTAATACATATATACTTGCCTTTATGGGCTTCAGTCAGTATGGTGGCAGTCGCCCATCGTCCCTCCCGTCCATGCAGTGTCTTCATGGAAGTCGTCACTGCCTCTGGGGGACTTCACGATCCATTTCTGCCCCCAGGATGATGATGTCCAGGGCGCTGAGAGTATAGATAATGAAGAGTTTAGTGTTTGAAAGAGTTGATATTAACAGATATATACTTGCCTTTATGGGCCTCTGTCGGTATGGTGGCAGTCACCCATCGTCCCTCCCGTCCATGCAGTGTCTTCATGGCAGTCGTCACTGCCTCTGGGGGACTTCACGATCCATTTCTGCCCCCAGGATGATGATGTCCAGGGTCCTGAGAGAAAAGGTAATGAAGAGTTTAGTGTTTGAAAGAGTTGATACTAACAGATATATACTTGCCTTTATGGGCTTCAGTCGGTATGGTGGCAGTCGCCCATCGTCCCTCCCGTCCATGCAGTGTCTTCATGGCAGTCGTCACTGCCTCTGGGGGACTTCACGATCCATTTCTGCCCCCAGGATGATGATGTCCAGAGCGCTGAGATTATAGATAATGAAGGGGTTAGTGTTTGAAAGAGTTGATATTAACAGATATATACTTGCCTTTATGGGCCTCTGTCGGTATGGTGGCAGTCGCCCATCGTCCCTCCCGTCCATGCAGTGTCTTCGTGGCAGTCGTCACTGCCTCTGGGGGACTTCACGATCCATTTCTTCCCCCAGCATGATGATGTCCAGGATCCTGAGAGTAAAGATAATGAAGAGTTTAGTGTTTGAAAGAGTTGATACTAACAGATATATACTTGCCTTTTTGGGCCTCTGTCGGTATGGTGGCAGTCGCCCATCGTCCCTCCCGTCCATGCAGTGTCTTCATGGCAGTCGTCAGTGCCTCTGGGGGACTTCACGATCCATTTCTGCCCCCAGGATGATGATGTCCAGGGTCCTGAGAGTAAAAATAATGAAGAGTTTAGTGTTTGAAATAGTTAATGTTAATAGATATATACTTGCCTTTATGGGCTTCAGTCAGTATGGTGGCAGTCGCCCATCGTCCCTCCCGTCCATGCAGTGTCTTCATGGCAGTCGTCACTGCCTCTGGGGGACTTCACGATCCATTTCTGCCCCCAGGATGATGATGTCCAGGGTTCTGAGAGTAAAGATAATGAAGAGTTTAGTGTTTGAAATAGTTAATGTTAATACATATATACTTGCCTTTATGGGCTTCAGTCGGTATGGTGGCAGTCGCCCATCGTCCCTCCCGTCCATGCAGTGTCTTCATGGAAGTCGTCACTGCCTCTGGGGGACTTCACGATCCATTTCTGCCCCCAGGATGATGATGTCCAGGGCGCTGAGAGTATAGATAATGAAGAGGTTAGTGTTTGAAAGAGTTGATATTAACAGATATATACTTGCCTTTATGGGCCTCTGTCGGTATGGTGGCAGTCGCCCATCGTCCCTCCCGTCCATGCAGTGTCTTCATGGCAGTCGTCACTGCCTCTGGGGGACTTCACGATCCATTTCTGCCCCCAGGACGATGATGTCCAGGGTCCTGAGAGAAAAGGTAATGAAGAGTTTAGTGTTTGAAAGAGTTGATACTAACAGATATATACTTGCCTTTATGGGCTTCAGTCAGTATGGTGGCAGTCGCCCATCGTCCCTCCCGTCCATGCAGTGTCTTCATGGCAGTCGTCACTGCCTCTGGGGGACTTCACGATCCATTTCTGCCCCCAGGATGATGATGTCCAGAGCGCTGAGATTATAGATAATGAAGGGGTTAGTGTTTGAAAGAGTTGATATTAACAGATATATACTTGCCTTTATGGGCCTCTGTCGGTATGGTGGCAGTCGCCCATCGTCCCTCCCGTCCATGCAGTGTCTTCGTGGCAGTCGTCACTGCCTCTGGGGGACTTCACGATCCATTTCTTCCCCCAGCATGATGATGTCCAGGATCCTGAGAGTAAAGATAATGAAGAGTTTAGTGTTTGAAAGAGTTGATACTAACAGATATATACTTGCCTTTTTGGGCCTCTGTCGGTATGGTGGCAGTCGCCCATCGTCCCTCCCGTCCATGCAGTGTCTTCATGGCAGTCGTCAGTGCCTCTGGGGGACTTCACGATCCATTTCTGCCCCCAGGATGATGATGTCCAGAGCGCTGAGATTATAGATAATGAAGGGGTTAGTGTTTGAAAGAGTTGATATTAACAGATATATACTTGCCTTTATGGGCCTCTGTCGGTATGGTGGCAGTCGCCCATCGTCCCTCCCGTCCATGCAGTGTCTTCGTGGCAGTCGTCACTGCCTCTGGGGGACTTCACGATCCATTTCTTCCCCCAGCATGATGATGTCCAGGATCCTGAGAGTAAAGATAATGAAGAGTTTAGTGTTTGAAAGAGTTGATACTAACAGATATATACTTGCCTTTTTGGGCCTCTGTCGGTATGGTGGCAGTCGCCCATCGTCCCTCCCGTCCATGCAGTGTCTTCATGGCAGTCGTCACTGCCTCTGGGGGACTTCACGATCCATTTCTGCCCCCAGGATGATGATGTCCAGGGTCCTGAGAGTAAAAATAATGAAGAGTTTAGTGTTTGAAATAGTTAATGTTAATAGATATATACTTGCCTTTATGGGCTTCAGTCAGTATGGTGGCAGTCGCCCATCGTCCCTCCCGTCCATGCAGTGTCTTCATGGCAGTCGTCACTGCCTCTGGGGGACTTCACGATCCATTTCTGCCCCCAGGATGATGATGTCCAGGGTTCTGAGAGTAAAGATAATGAAGAGTTTAGTGTTTGAAATAGTTAATGTTAATACATATATACTTGCCTTTATGGGCTTCAGTCGGTATGGTGGCAGTCGCCCATCGTCCCTCCCGTCCATGCAGTGTCTTCATGGAAGTCGTCACTGCCTCTGGGGGACTTCACGATCCATTTCTGCCCCCAGGATGATGATGTCCAGGGCGCTGAGAGTATAGATAATGAAGAGGTTAGTGTTTGAAAGAGTTGATATTAACAGATATATACTTGCCTTTATGGGCCTCTGTCGGTATGGTGGCAGTCACCCATCGTCCCTCCCGTCCATGCAGTGTCTTCATGGCAGTCGTCACTGCCTCTGGGGGACTTCACGATCCATTTCTGCCCGCAGGACGATGATGTCCAGGGTCCTGAGAGAAAAGGTAATGAAGAGTTTAGTGTTTGAAAGAGTTGATACTAACAGATATATACTTGCCTTTATGGGCTTCAGTCGGTATGGTGGCAGTCGCCCATCGTCCCTCCCGTCCATGCAGTGTCTTCGTGGCAGTCGTCAGTGCCTCTGGGGGACTTCACGATCCATTTCTTCCCCCAGCATGATGATGTCCAGGATCCTGAGAGTAAAGATAATGAAGAGTTTAGTGTTTGAAAGAGTTGATACTAACAGATATATACTTGCCTTTTTGGGCCTCTGTCGGTATGGTGGCAGTCGCCCATCGTCCCTCCCGTCCATGCAGTGTCTTCATGGCAGTCGTCAGTGCCTCTGGGGGACTTCACGATCCATTTCTGCCCCCAGGATGATGATGTCCAGATTCCTGAGAGTAAAAACAATGAAGAGTTTAGTGTTTGAAATAGTTAATGTTAATAGATATATACTTGCCTTTATGGGCTTCAGTCAGTATGGTGGCAGTCGCCCATCGTCCCTCCCGTCCATGCAGTGTCTTCATGGCAGTCGTCACTGCCTCTGGGGGACTTCACGATCCATTTCTGCCCCCAGGATGATGATGTCCAGGGTCCTGAGAGTAAAGATAATGAAGAGTTTAGTGTTTGAAATAGTTAATGTTAATACATATATACTTGCCTTTATGGGCTTCAGTCGGTATGGTGGCAGTCGCCCATCGTCCCTCCCGTCCATGCAGTGTCTTCATGGACGTCGTCACTGCCTCTGGGGGACTTCACGATCCATTTCTGCCCCCAGAATGATGATGTCCAGGGCGCTGAGAGTATAGATAATGAAGAGGTTAGTGTTTGAAAGAGTTGATATTAACAGATATATACTTGCCTTTATGGGCCTCTGTCGGTATGGTGGCAGTCACCCATCGTCCCTCCCGTCCATGCAGTGTCTTCATGGCAGTCGTCACTGCCTCTGGGGGACTTCACGATCCATTTCTGCCCCCAGGATGATGATGTCCAGGGTCCTGAGAGAAAAGATAATGAAGAGTTTAGCGTTTGAAAGAGTTGATACTAACAGATATATACTTGCCTTTTTGGGCCTCTGTCGGTATGGTGGCAGTCGCCCATCGGCCCTCCCGTCCATGCAGTGTCTTCATGGCAGTCGTCACTGCCTCTGGGGGACTTCACGATCCATTTCTGCGCCCAGGATGATGATGTCCAGGGTCCTGAGAGTAAAGATAATGAAGAGTTTAGTGTTTGAAATAGTTAATGTTAATACATATATACTTGCCTTTATGGGCTTCAGTCGGTATGGTGGCAGTCGCCCATCGTCCCTCCCGTCCATGCAGTGTCTTCATGGCAGTCGTCACTGCCTCTGGGGGACTTCACGATCCATTTCTGCCCCCAGGATGATGATGTCCAGAATGCTGAGAGTAAAGATAATGAAGAGTTTAGTGTTTGAAAGAGTTGATACTAACAGATATATACTTGCCTTTATGGGCCTCTGTCGGTATGGTGGCAGTCGCCCATCGTCCCTCCCGTCCATGCAGTGTCTTCATGGCAGTCGTCAGTGCCTCTGGGGGACTTCACGATCCATTTCTGCCCCCAGGATGATGATGTCCAGGGTCCTGAGAGTAAAGATTAAGAAGAGTTTAGTGTTTGAAAGAGTTGATATTAACAGATATATACTTGCCTTTATGGGCCTCTGTCGGTATGGTGGCAGTCACCCATCGGCCCTCCCGTCCATGCAGTGTCTTCATGGCAGTCGTCACTGCCTCTGGGGGACTTCACGATCCATTTCTGCCCCCAGGATGATGATGTCCAGGGTCCTGAGAGAAAAGATAATGAAGAGTTTAGTGTTTGAAATAGCTAATATTAATACATATATACTTGCCTTTATGGGCTTCAGTCGGTATGGTGGCTGTCGCCCATCGTCCCTCCCGTCCATGCAGTGTCTTCATGGCAGTCGTCACTGCCTCTGGGGGACTTCACGATCCATTTCTGCCCCCAGGATGATGATGTCCAGGGTCCTGAGAGTAAAGATAATGAAGAGTTTAGTGTTTGAAATAGTTAATGTTAATACATATATATTTGCCTTTATGGGCTTCAGTCGGTATGGTGGCAGTCGCCCATCGTCCCTCCCGTCCATGCAGTGTCTTCGTGGCAGTCGTCACTGCCTCTGGGGGACTTCACGATCCATTTCTGCCCCCAGCATGATGATGTCCAGGATCCTGAGAGTAAAGATAATGAAGAGTTTAGTGTTTGAAAGAGTTGATATTAACAGATATATACTTGCCTTTTTGGGCCTCTGTCGGTATGGTGGCAGTCGCCCATCGTCCCTCCCGTCCATGCAGTGTCTTCATGGCAGTCGTCACTGCCTCTGTGGGACTTCACGATCCATTTCTGCCCCCAGGATGATGATGTCCAGGGTCCTGAGAGTAAAGATAATGAAGAGTTTAGTGTTTGAAATAGTTAATGTTAATACATATATAGTTGCCTTTATGGGCTTCAGTCAGTATGGTGGCAGTCGCCCATCGTCCCTCCCGTCCATGCAGTGTCTTCATGGCAGTCGTCACTGCCTCTGGGGGACTTCACGATCCATTTCTGCCCCCAGGATGATGATGTCCAGAGCGCTGAGATTATAGATAATGAAGGGGTTAGTGTTTGAAAGAGTTGATATTAACAGATATATACTTGCCTTTATGGGCCTCTGTCGGTATGGTGGCAGTCGCCCATCGTCCCTCCCGTCCATGCAGTGTCTTCGTGGCAGTCGTCAGTGCCTCTGGGGGACTTCACGATCCATTTCTGCCCCCAGGACGATGATGTCCAGGGTCCTGAGAGAAAACGTAATGAAGAGTTTAGTGTTTGAAAGAGTTGATACTAACAGATATATACTTGCCTTTATGGGCTTCAGTCGGTATGGTGGCAGTCGCCCATCGTCCCTCCCGTCCATGCAGTGTCTTCATGGCAGTCGTCACTGCCTCTGGGGGACTTCACGATCCATTTCTGCCCCCAGGATGATGATGTCCAGAGCGCTGAGATTATAGATAATGAAGGGGTTAGTGTTTGAAAGAGTTGATATTAACAGATATATACTTGCCTTTATGGGCCTCTGTCGGTATGGTGGCAGTCGCCCATCGTCCCTCCCGTCCATGCAGTGTCTTCGTGGCAGTCGTCACTGCCTCTGGGGGACTTCACGATCCATTTCTTCCCCCAGCATGATGATGTCCAGGATCCTGAGAGTAAAGATAATGAAGAGTTTAGTGTTTGAAAGAGTTGATACTAACAGATATATACTTGCCTTTTTGGGCCTCTGTCGGTATGGTGGCAGTCGCCCATCGTCCCTCCCGTCCATGCAGTGTCTTCATGGCAGTCGTCAGTGCCTCTGGGGGACTTCACGATCCATTTCTGCCCCCAGGATGATGATGTCCAGATTCCTGAGAGTAAAAACAATGAAGAGTTTAGTGTTTGAAATAGTTAATGTTAATAGATATATACTTGCCTTTATGGGCTTCAGTCAGTATGGTGGCAGTCGCCCATCGTCCCTCCCGTCCATGCAGTGTCTTCATGGCAGTCGTCAGTGCCTCTGGGGGACTTCACGATCCATTTCTGCCCCCAGGATGATGATGTCCAGGGTCCTGAGAGTAAAGATAATGAAGAGTTTAGTGTTTGAAATAGTTAATGTTAATACATATATACTTGCCTTTATGGGCTTCAGTCGGTATGGTGGCAGTCGCCCATCGTCCCTCCCGTCCATGCAGTGTCTTCATGGAAGTCGTCAGTGCCTCTGGGGGACTTCACGATCCATTTCTGCCCCCAGGATGATGATGTCCAGGGCGCTGAGAGTATAGATAATGAAGAGTTTAGTGTTTGAAAGAGTTGATATTAACAGATATATACTTGCCTTTATGGGCCTCTGTCGGTATGGTGGCAGTCACCCATCGTCCCTCCCGTCCATGCAGTGTCTTCATGGCAGTCGTCAGTGCCTCTGGGGGACTTCACGATCCATTTCTGCCCCCAGGATGATGATGTCCAGGGTCCTGAGAGAAAAGATAATGAAGAGTTTAGTGTTTGAAAGAGTTGATACTAACAGATATATACTTGCCTTTTTGGGCCTCTGTCGGTATGGTGGCAGTCGCCCATCGGCCCTCCCGTCCATGCAGTCTTCATGGCAGTCGTCACTGCCTCTGGGGGACTTCACGATCCATTTCTGCCCCCAGGATGATGATGTCCAGGGTCCTGAGAGTAAAGATAATGAAGAGTTTAGTGTTTGAAATAGTTAATGTTAATACATATATACTTGCCTTTATGGGCTTCAGTCGGTATGGTGGCAGTCGCCCATCGTCCCTCCCGTCCATGCAGTGTCTTCATGGCAGTCGTCACTGCCTCTGGGGGACTTCACGATCCATTTCTGCCCCCAGGATGATGATGTCCAGAATGCTGAGAGTAAAGATAATGAAGAGTTTAGTGTTTGAAATAGTTAATGTTAATACATATATACTTGCCTTTATTGGATTCAGTCGGTATGGTGGCAGTCGCCCATCGTCCCTCCCGTCCATGCAGTGTCTTCATGGCAGTCGTCACTGCCTCTGGGGGACTTCACGATCCATTTCTGCCCCCAGGATGATGATGTCCAGGGTCCTGAGAGAAAAGATAATGAAGAGTTTAGTGTTTGAAATAGCTAATATTAATACATATATACTTGCCTTTATGGGCTTCAGTCGGTATGGTGGCAGTCGCCCATCGCCCCTCCCGTCCATGCAGTGTCTTCATGGCAGTCGTCACTGCCTCTGGGGGACTTCACGATCCATTTCTGCCCCCAGGATGATGATGTCCAGGGTCCTGAGAGTAAAGATAATGAAGAGTTTAGTGTTTGAAATAGTTAATGTTAATACATATATATTTGCCTTTATGGGCTTCAGTCGGTATGGTGGCAGTCGCCCATCGTCCCTCCCGTCCATGCAGTGTCTTCGTGGCAGTCGTCACTGCCTCTGGGGGACTTCACGATCCATTTCTGCCCCCAGCATGATGATGTCCAGGATCCTGAGAGTAAAGATAATGAAGAGTTTAGTGTTTGAAAGAGTTGATATTAACAGATATATACTTGCCTTTTTGGGCCTCTGTCGGTATGGTGGCAGTCGCCCATCGTCCCTCCCGTCCATGCAGTGTCTTCATGGCAGTCGTCACTGCCTCTGTGGGACTTCACGATCCATTTCTGCCCCCAGGATGATGATGTCCAGGGTCCTGAGAGTAAAGATAATGAAGAGTTTAGTGTTTGAAATAGTTAATGTTAATACATATATACTTGCCTTTATGGGCTTCAGTCAGTATGGTGGCAGTCGCCCATCGTCCCTCCCGTCCATGCAGTGTCTTCATGGCAGTCGTCACTGCCTCTGGGGGACTTCACGATCCATTTCTGCCCCCAGGATGATGATGTCCAGAGCGCTGAGATTATAGATAATGAAGGGGTTAGTGTTTGAAAGAGTTGATATTAACAGATATATACTTGCCTTTATGGGCCTCTGTCGGTATGGTGGCAGTCGCCCATCGTCCCTCCCGTCCATGCAGTGTCTTCGTGGCAGTCGTCAGTGCCTCTGGGGGACTTCACGATCCATTTCTTCCCCCAGCATGATGATGTCCAGGATCCTGAGAGTAAAGATAATGAAGAGTTTAGTGTTTGAAAGAGTTGATACTAACAGATATATACTTGCCTTTTTGGGCCTCTGTCGGTATGGTGGCAGTCGCCCATCGTCCCTCCCGTCCATGCAGTGTCTTCATGGCAGTCGTCACTGCCTCTGGGGGACTTCACGATCCATTTCTGCCCCCAGGATGATGATGTCCAGAATGCTGAGAGTAAAGATAATGAAGAGTTTAGTGTTTGAAATAGTTAATGTTAATACATATATACTTGCCTTTATTGGATTCAGTCGGTATGGTGGCAGTCGCCCATCGTCCCTCCCGTCCATGCAGTGTCTTCATGGCAGTCGTCACTGCCTCTGGGGGACTTCACGATCCATTTCTGCCCCCAGGATGATGATGTCCAGGGTCCTGAGAGTAAAGATAAAGAAGAGTTTAGTGTTTGAAATAGTTAATGTTAATACATATATAGTTGCCTTTATGGGCTTCAGTCAGTATGGTGGCAGTCGCCCATCGTCCCTCCCGTCCATGCAGTGTCTTCATGGCAGTCGTCACTGCCTCTGGGGGACTTCACGATCCATTTCTGCCCCCAGGATGATGATGTCCAGAGCGCTGAGATTATAGATAATGAAGGGGTTAGTGTTTGAAAGAGTTGATATTAACAGATATATACTTGCCTTTATGGGCCTCTGTCGGTATGGTGGCAGTCGCCCATCGTCCCTCCCGTCCATGCAGTGTCTTCGTGGCAGTCGTCAGTGCCTCTGGGGGACTTCACGATCCATTTCTTCCCCCAGGATGATGATGTCCAGGATCCTGAGAGTAAAGATAATGAAGAGTTTAGTGTTTGAAAGAGTTGATACTAACAGATATATACTTGCCTTTTTGGGCCTCTGTCGGTATGGTGGCAGTCGCCCATCGTCCCTCCCGTCCATGCAGTGTCTTCATGGCAGTCGTCAGTGCCTCTGGGGGACTTCACGATCCATTTCTGCCCCCAGGATGATGATGTCCAGAATGCTGAGAGTAAAGATAATGAAGAGTTTAGTGTTTGAAATAGTTAATGTTAATACATATATACTTGCCTTTATTGGATTCAGTCGGTATGGTGGCAGTCGCCCATCGGCCCTCCCGTCCATGCAGTGTCTTCATGGCAGTCGTCACTGCCTCTGGGGGACTTCACGATCCATTTCTGCCCCCAGGATGATGATGTCCAGGGTCCTGAGAGTAAAGATAAAGAAGAGTTTAGTGTTTGAAAGAGTTGATATTAACAGATATATACTTGCCTTTATGGGCCTCTGTCGGTATGGTGGCAGTCACCCATCGTCCCTCCCGTCCATGCAGTGTCTTCATGGCAGTCGTCACTGCCTCTGGGGGACTTCACGATCCATTTCTGCCCCCAGGATGATGATGTCCAGGGTCCTGAGAGAAAAGATAATGAAGAGTTTAGTGTTTGAAATAGCTAATGTTAATACACATATACTTGCCTTTATGGGCTTCAGTCGGTATGGTGGCTGTCGCCCATCGTCCCTCCCGTCCATGCAGTGTCTTCATGGCAGTCGTCACTGCCTCTGGGGGACTTCACGATCCATTTCTGCCCCCAGGATGATGATGTCCAGGGTCCTAAGAGTAAAGATAATGAAGAGTTTAGTGTTTGAAATAGTTAATGTTAATACATATATATTTGCCTTTATGGGCTTCAGTCGGTATGGTGGCAGTCGCCCATCGTCCCTCCCGTCCATGCAGTGTCTTCGTGGCAGTCGTCACTGCCTCTGGGGGACTTCACGATCCATTTCTGCCCCCAGCATGATGATGTCCAGGATCCTGAGAGTAAAGATAATGAAGAGTTTAGTGTTTGAAAGAGTTGATACTAACAGATATATACTTGCCTTTTTGGGCCTCTGTCGGTATGGTGGCAGTCGCCCATCGTCCCTCCCGTCCATGCAGTGTCTTCATGGCAGTCGTCACTGCCTCTGTGGGACTTCACGATCCATTTCTGCCCCCAGGATGATGATGTCCAGGGTCCTGAGAGTAAAGATAATGAAGAGTTTAGTGTTTGAAATAGTTAATGTTAATACATATATAGTTGCCTTTATGGGCTTCAGTCAGTATGGTGGCAGTCGCCCATCGTCCCTCCCGTCCATGCAGTGTCTTCATGGCAGTCGTCACTGCCTCTGGGGGACTTCACGATCCATTTCTGCCCCCAGGATGATGATGTCCAGAGCGCTGAGATTATAGATAATGAAGGGGTTAGTGTTTGAAAGAGTTGATATTAACAGATATATACTTGCCTTTATGGGCCTCTGTCGGTATGGTGGCAGTCGCCCATCGTCCCTCCCGTCCATGCAGTGTCTTCGTGGCAGTCGTCACTGCCTCTGGGGGACTTCACGATCCATTTCTTCCCCCAGCATGATGATGTCCAGGATCCTGAGAGTAAAGATAATGAAGAGTTTAGTGTTTGAAAGAGTTGATACTAACAGATATATACTTGCCTTTTTGGGCCTCTGTCGGTATGGTGGCAGTCGCCCATCGTCCCTCCCGTCCATGCAGTGTCTTCATGGCAGTCGTCACTGCCTCTGGGGGACTTCACGATCCATTTCTGCCCCCAGGATGATGATGTCCAGGGTCCTGAGAGTAAAGATAATGAAGAGTTTAGTGTTTGAAATAGTTAATGTTAATACATATATACTTGCCTTTATGGGCTTCAGTCAGTATGGTGGCAGTCGCCCATCGTCCCTCCCGTCCATGCAGTGTCTTCATGGAAGTCGTCACTGCCTCTGGGGGACTTCACGATCCATTTCTGCCCCCAGGATAATGATGTCCAGGGCGCTGAGAGTATAGATAATGAAGAGGTTAGTGTTTGAAAGAGTTGATATTAACAGATATATACTTGCCTTTATGGGCCTCTGTCGGTATGGTGGCAGTCACCCATCGTCCCTCCCGTCCATGCAGTGTCTTCATTGCAGTCGTCACTGCCTCTGGGGGACTTCACGATCCATTTCTGCCCCCAGGATGATGATGTCCAGGGTCCTGAGAGAAAAGGTAATGAAGAGTTTAGTGTTTGAAAGAGTTGATACTAACAGATATATACTTGCCTTTATGGGCTTCAGTCGGTATGGTGGCAGTCGCCCATCGTCCCTCCCGTCCATGCAGTGTCTTCATGGCAGTCGTCACTGCCTCTGGGGGACTTCACGATCCATTTCTGCCCCCAGGATGATGATGTCCAGAGCGCTGAGATTATAGATAATGAAGGGGTTAGTGTTTGAAAGAGTTGATATTAACAGATATATACTTTCCTTTATGGGCCTCTGTCGGTATGGTGGCAGTCGCCCATCGTCCCTCCCGTCCATGCAGTGTCTTCGTGGCAGTCGTCACTGCCTCTGGGGGACTTCACGATCCATTTCTTCCCCCAGCATGATGATGTCCAGGATCCTGAGAGTAAAGATAATGAAGAGTTTAGTGTTTGAAAGAGTTGATACTAACAGATATATACTTGCCTTTTTGGGCCTGTGTCGGTATGGTGGCAGTCGCCCATCGTCCCTCCCGTCCATGCAGTGTCTTCATGGCAGTCGTCACTGCCTCTGGGGGACTTCACGATCCATTTCTGCCCCCAGGATGATGATGTCCAGGGTCCTGAGAGTAAAGATAATGAAGAGTTTAGTGTTTGAAATAGTTAATGTTAATAGATATATACTTGCCTTTATGGGCTTCAGTCAGTATGGTGGCAGTCGCCCATCGTCCCTCCCGTCCATGCAGTGTCTTCATGGCAGTCGTCACTGCCTCTGGGGGACTTCACGATCCATTTCTGCCCCCAGGATGATGATGTCCAGGGTTCTGAGAGTAAAGATAATGAAGAGTTTAGTGTTTGAAATAGTTGATATTAACAGATATATACTTGCCTTTATGGGCTTCTGTCGGTATGGTGGCAGTCACCCATCGTCCCTCCCGTCCATGCAGTGTCTTCATGGCAGTCGTCACTGCCTCTGGGGGACTTCACGATCCATTTCTGCCCCCAGGATGATGATGTCCAGGGTCCTGAGAGAAAAGGTAATGAAGAGTTTAGTGTTTGAAAGAGTTGATACTAACAGATATATACTTGCCTTAATGGGCTTCAGTCGGTATGGTGGCAGTCGCCCATCGTCCCTCCCGTCCATGCAGTGTCTTCATGGCAGTCGTCACTGCCTCTGGGGGACTTCACGATCCATTTCTGCCCCCAGGATGATGATGTCCAGGGTTCTGAGAGTAAAGATAATGAAGAGTTTAGTGTTTGAAATAGTTAATGTTAATACATATATACTTGCCTTTATGGGCTTCAGTCGGTATGGTGGCAGTCGCCCATCGTCCCTCCCGTCCATGCAGTGTCTTCATGGAAGTCGTCACTGCCTCTGGGGGACTTCACGATCCATTTCTGCCCCCAGGATGATGATGTCCAGGGCGCTGAGAGTATAGATAATGAAGAGGTTAGTGTTTGAAAGAGTTGATATTAACAGATATATACTTGCCTTTATGGGCCTCTGTCGGTATGGTGGCAGTCACCCATCGTCCCTCCCGTCCATGCAGTGTCTTCATGGCAGTCGTCACTGCCTCTGGGGGACTTCACGATCCATTTCTGCCCCCAGGATGATGATGTCCAGGGTCCTGAGAGAAAAGATAATGAAGAGTTTAGTGTTTGAAAGAGTTGATACTAACAGATATATACTTGCCTTTTTGGGCCTCTGTCGGTATGGTGGCAGTCGCCCATCGGCCCTCCCGTCCATGCAGTGTCTTCATGGCAGTCGTCACTGCCTCTGGGGGACTTCACGATCCATTTCTGCCCCCCAGGATGATGATGTCCAGGGTCCTGAGAGTAAAGATAATGAAGAGTTTAGTGTTTGAAATAGTTAATGTTAATACATATATACTTGCCTTTATGGGCTTCAGTCGGTATGGTGGCAGTCGCCCATCGTCCCTCCCGTCCATGCAGTGTCTTCATGGCAGTCGTCACTGCCTCTGGGGGACTTCACGATCCATTTCTGCCCCCAGGATGATGATGTCCAGAATGCTGAGAGTAAAGATAATGAAGAGTTTAGTGTTTGAAATAGTTAATGTTAATACATATATACTTGCCTTTATGGGCTTCAGTCGGTATGGTGGCAGTCGCCCATCGTCCCTCCCGTCCATGCAGTGTCTTCATGGCAGTCGTCACTGCCTCTGGGGGACTTCACGATCCATTTCTGCCCCCAGGATGATGATGTCCAGGGTCCTGAGAGTAAAGATAATGAAGAGTTTAGTGTTTGAAATAGTTAATGTTAATACATATATACTTGCCTTTATGGGCTTCAGTCGGTATGGTGGCAGTCGCCCATCGTCCCTCCCGTCCATGCAGTGTCTTCATGGCAGTCGTCACTGCCTCTGGGGGACTTCACGATCCATTTCTGCCCCCAGGATGATGATGTCCAGAGCGCTGAGATTATAGATAATGAAGGGGTTAGTGTTTGAAAGAGTTGATATTAACAGATATATACTTGCCTTTATGGGCCTCTGTCGGTATGGTGGCAGTCGCCCATCGTCCCTCCCGTCCATGCAGTGTCTTCGTGGCAGTCGTCACTGCCTCTGGGGGACTTCACGATCCATTTCTTCCCCCAGCATGATGATGTCCAGGATCCTGAGAGTAAAGATAATGAAGAGTTTAGTGTTTGAAAGAGTTGATACTAACAGATATATACTTGCCTTTTTGGGCCTGTGTCGGTATGGTGGCAGTCGCCCATCGTCCCTCCCGTCCATGCAGTGTCTTCATGGCAGTCGTCACTGCCTCTGGGGGACTTCACGATCCATTTCTGCCCCCAGGATGATGATGTCCAGGGTCCTGAGAGTAAAGATAATGAAGAGTTTAGTGTTTGAAATAGTTAATGTTAATAGATATATACTTGCCTTTATGGGCTTCAGTCAGTATGGTGGCAGTCGCCCATCGTCCCTCCCGTCCATGCAGTGTCTTCATGGCAGTCGTCACTGCCTCTGGGGGACTTCACGATCCATTTCTGCCCCCAGGATGATGATGTCCAGGGTTCTGAGAGTAAAGATAATGAAGAGTTTAGTGTTTGAAATAGTTGATATTAACAGATATATACTTGCCTTTATGGGCTTCTGTCGGTATGGTGGCAGTCACCCATCGTCCCTCCCGTCCATGCAGTGTCTTCATGGCAGTCGTCACTGCCTCTGGGGGACTTCACGATCCATTTCTGCCCCCAGGATGATGATGTCCAGGGTCCTGAGAGAAAAGGTAATGAAGAGTTTAGTGTTTGAAAGAGTTGATACTAACAGATATATACTTGCCTTAATGGGCTTCAGTCGGTATGGTGGCAGTCGCCCATCGTCCCTCCCGTCCATGCAGTGTCTTCATGGCAGTCGTCACTGCCTCTGGGGGACTTCACGATCCATTTCTGCCCCCAGGATGATGATGTCCAGGGTTCTGAGAGTAAAGATAATGAAGAGTTTAGTGTTTGAAATAGTTAATGTTAATACATATATACTTGCCTTTATGGGCTTCAGTCGGTATGGTGGCAGTCGCCCATCGTCCCTCCCGTCCATGCAGTGTCTTCATGGCAGTCGTCACTGCCTCTGGGGGACTTCACGATCCATTTCTGCCCCCAGGATGATGATGTCCAGGGTCCTGAGAGAAAAGATAATGAAGAGTTTAGTGTTTGAAAGAGTTGATACTAACAGATATATACTTGCCTTTTTGGGCCTCTGTCGGTATGGTGGCAGTCGCCCATCGGCCCTCCCGTCCATGCAGTGTCTTCATGGCAGTCGTCACTGCCTCTGGGGGACTTCACGATCCATTTCTGCCCCCCAGGATGATGATGTCCAGGGTCCTGAGAGTAAAGATAATGAAGAGTTTAGTGTTTGAAATAGTTAATGTTAATACATATATACTTGCCTTTATGGGCTTCAGTCGGTATGGTGGCAGTCGCCCATCGTCCCTCCCGTCCATGCAGTGTCTTCATGGCAGTCGTCACTGCCTCTGGGGGACTTCACGATCCATTTCTGCCCCCAGGATGATGATGTCCAGAATGCTGAGAGTAAAGATAATGAAGAGTTTAGTGTTTGAAATAGTTAATGTTAATACATATATACTTGCCTTTATGGGCTTCAGTCGGTATGGTGGCAGTCGCCCATCGTCCCTCCCGTCCATGCAGTGTCTTCATGGCAGTCGTCACTGCCTCTGGGGGACTTCACGATCCATTTCTGCCCCCAGGATGATGATGTCCAGGGTCCTGAGAGTAAAGATAATGAAGAGTTTAGTGTTTGAAATAGTTAATGTTAATACATATATACTTGCCTTTATGGGCTTCAGTCGGTATGGTGGCAGTCGCCCATCGTCCCTCCCGTCCATGCAGTGTCTTCATGGCAGTCGTCACTGCCTCTGGGGGACTTCACGATCCATTTCTGCGCCCAGGATGATGATGTCCAGGGTCCTGAGAGTAAAGATAATGAAGAGTTTAGTGTTTGAAATAGTTAATGTTAATACATATATACTTGCCTTTATGGGCTTCAGTCGGTATGGTGGCAGTCGCCCATCGTCCCTCCCGTCCATGCAGTGTCTTCATGGCAGTCGTCACTGCCTCTGGGGGACTTCACGATCCATTTCTGCCCCCAGTATGATGATGTCCAGGGTCCTGAGAGTAAAGATAATGAAGAGTTTAGTGTTTGAAATAGTTAATGTTAATACATATATACTTGCCTTTATGGGCTTCAGTCTGTATGGTGGCAGTCGCCCATCGTCCCTCCCGTCCATGCAGTGTCTTCATGGCAGTCGTCACTGCCTCTGGGGGACTTCACGATCCATTTCTGCCCCCAGGATGATGATGTCCAGGGTCCTGAGAGTAAAGATAATGAAGAGTTTAGTGTTTGAAATAGTTAATGTTAATACATATATACTTGCCTTTATGGGCTTCAGTCGGTATGGTGGCAGTCGCCCATCGTCCCTCCCGTCCATGCAGTGTCTTCATGGCAGTCGTCATTGCCTCTGGGGGACTTCACGTTCCACTTCTGCCCCCAGGATGATGATGTCCAGGGTCCTGAGAGTAAAGATAATGAAGAGTTTAGTGTTTGAAATAGTTAATGTTAATACATATATACTTGCCTTTATGGGCTTCAGTCGGTATGGTGGCAGTCGCCCATCGTCCCTCCCGTCCATGCAGTGTCTTCATGGCAGTCGTCACTGCCTCTGGGGGACTCCACGATCCATTTCTGCCCCCAGGATGATGATGTCCAGGGTCCTGAGAGTAAAGATAATGAAGAGTTTAGTGTTTGAAATAGTTAATGTTAATACATATATACTTGCCTTTATGGGCTTCAGTCGGTATGGTGGCAGTCGCCCATCGTCCCTCCCGTCCATGCAGTGTCTTCATGGCAGTCGTCACTGCCTCTGGGGGACTTCACGATCCATTTCTGCCCCCAGGATGATGATGTCCAGGGTCCTGAGAGAAAAGGTAATGAAGAGTTTAGTGTTTGAAAGAGTTGATACTAACAGATATATACTTGCCTTTATGGGCTTCAGTCGGTATGGTGGCAGTCGCCCATCGTCCCTCCCGTCCATGCAGTGTCTTCATGGAAGTCGTCACTGCCTCTGGGGGACTTCACGATCCATTTCTGCCCCCAGGATGATGATGTCCAGGGCGCTGAGAGTATAGATAATGAAGAGGTTAGTGTTTGAAAGAGTTGATATTAACAGATATATACTTGCCTTTATGGGCCTCTGTCGGTATGGTGGCAGTCACCCATCGTCCCTCCCGTCCATGCAGTGTCTTCATGGCAGTCGTCACTGCCTCTGGGGGACTTCACGATCCATTTCTGCCCCCAGGATGATGATGTCCAGGGTCCTGAGAGAAAAGATAATGAAGAGTTTAGTGTTTGAAAGAGTTGATACTAACAGATATATACTTGCCTTTTTGGGCCTCTGTCGGTATGGTGGCAGTCGCCCATCGTCCCTCCCGTCCATGCAGTGTCTTCATGGCAGTCGTCACTGCCTCTGGGGGACTTCACGATCCATTTCTGCCCCCAGGATGATGATGTCCAGGGTCCTGAGAGTAAAGATAATGAAGAGTTTAGTGTTTGAAATAGTTAATGTTAATACATATATACTTGCCTTTATGGGCTTCAGTCGGTATGGTGGCAGTCGCCCATCGTCCCTCCCGTCCATGCAGTGTCTTCATGGCAGTCGTCACTGCCTCTGGGGGACTTCACGATCCATTTCTGCCCCCAGGATGATGATGTCCAGAATGCTGAGAGTAAAGATAATGAAGAGTTTAGTGTTTGAAATAGTTAATGTTAATACATATATACTTGCCTTTATGGGCTTCAGTCGGTATGGTGGCAGTCGCCCATCGTCCCTCCCGTCCATGCAGTGTCTTCATGGCAGTCGTCACTGCCTCTGGGGGACTTCACGATCCATTTCTGCCCCCAGGATGATGATGTCCAGGGTCCTGAGAGTAAAGATAATGAAGAGTTTAGTGTTTGAAATAGTTAATGTTAATACATATATACTTGCCTTTATGGGCTTCAGTCGGTATGGTGGCAGTCGCCCATCGTCCCTCCCGTCCATGCAGTGTCTTCATGGCAGTCGTCACTGCCTCTGGGGGACTTCACGATCCATTTCTGCGCCCAGGATGATGATGTCCAGGGTCCTGAGAGTAAAGATAATGAAGAGTTTAGTGTTTGAAATAGTTAATGTTAATACATATATACTTGCCTTTATGGGCTTCAGTCGGTATGGTGGCAGTCGCCCATCGTCCCTCCCGTCCATGCAGTGTCTTCATGGCAGTCGTCACTGCCTCTGGCTGACTTCACGATCCATTTCTGCCCCCAGTATGATGATGTCCAGGGTCCTGAGAGTAAAGATAATGAAGAGTTTAGTGTTTGAAATAGTTAATGTTAATACATATATACTTGCCTTTATGGGCTTCAGTCTGTATGGTGGCAGTCGCCCATCGTCCCTCCCGTCCATGCAGTGTCTTCATGGCAGTCGTCACTGCCTCTGGGGGACTTCACGATCCATTTCTGCCCCCAGGATGATGATGTCCAAGGTCCTGAGAGTAAAGATAATGAAGAGTTTAGTGTTTGAAATAGTTAATGTTAATACATATATACTTGCCTTTATGGGCTTCAGTCGGTATGGTGGCAGTCGCCCATCGTCCCTCCCGTCCATGCAGTGTCTTCATGGCAGTCGTCAGTGCCTCTGGGGGACTTCACGATCCATTTCTGCCCCCAGGATGATGATGTCCAGGGTCCTGAGAGTAAAGATAATGAAGAGTTTAGTGTTTGAAATAGTTAATGTTAATACATATATACTTGCCTTTATGGGCTTCTGTCGGTATGGTGGCAGTCGCCCATCGTCCCTCCCGTCCATGCAGTGTCTTCATGGCAGTCGTCACTGCCTCTGGGGGACTTCACGATCCATTTCTGCCCCCAGGATGATGATGTCCAGGGTCCTGAGAGAAAAGGTAATGAAGAGTTTAGTGTTTGAAAGAGTTGATACTAACAGATATATACTTGCCTTAATGGGCTTCAGTCGGTATGGTGGCAGTCGCCCATCGTCCCTCCCGTCCATGCAGTGTCTTCATGGCAGTCGTCACTGCCTCTGGGGGACTTCACGATCCATTTCTGCCCCCAGGATGATGATGTCCAGGGTTCTGAGAGTAAAGATAATGAAGAGTTTAGTGTTTGAAATAGTTAATGTTAATACATATATACTTGCCTTTATGGGCTTCAGTCGGTATGGTGGCAGTCGCCCATCGTCCCTCCCGTCCATGCAGTGTCTTCATGGAAGTCGTCACTGCCTCTGGGGGACTTCACGATCCATTTCTGCCCCCAGGATGATGATGTCCAGGGCGCTGAGAGTATAGATAATGAAGAGGTTAGTGTTTGAAAGAGTTGATATTAACAGATATATACTTGCCTTTATGGGCCTCTGTCGGTATGGTGGCAGTCACCCATCGTCCCTCCCGTCCATGCAGTGTCTTCATGGCAGTCGTCACTGCCTCTGGGGGACTTCACGATCCATTTCTGCCCCCAGGATGATGATGTCCAGGGTCCTGAGAGAAAAGATAATGAAGAGTTTAGTGTTTGAAAGAGTTGATACTAACAGATATATACTTGCCTTTTTGGGCCTCTGTCGGTATGGTGGCAGTCGCCCATCGGCCCTCCCGTCCATGCAGTGTCTTCATGGCAGTCGTCACTGCCTCTGGGGGACTTCACGATCCATTTCTGCCCCCCAGGATGATGATGTCCAGGGTCCTGAGAGTAAAGATAATGAAGAGTTTAGTGTTTGAAATAGTTAATGTTAATACATATATACTTGCCTTTATGGGCTTCAGTCGGTATGGTGGCAGTCGCCCATCGTCCCTCCCGTCCATGCAGTGTCTTCATGGCAGTCGTCACTGCCTCTGGGGGACTTCACGATCCATTTCTGCCCCCAGGATGATGATGTCCAGAATGCTGAGAGTAAAGATAATGAAGAGTTTAGTGTTTGAAATAGTTAATGTTAATACATATATACTTGCCTTTATGGGCTTCAGTCGGTATGGTGGCAGTCGCCCATCGTCCCTCCCGTCCATGCAGTGTCTTCATGGCAGTCGTCACTGCCTCTGGGGGACTTCACGATCCATTTCTGCCCCCAGGATGATGATGTCCAGGGTCCTGAGAGTAAAGATAATGAAGAGTTTAGTGTTTGAAATAGTTAATGTTAATACATATATACTTGCCTTTATGGGCTTCAGTCGGTATGGTGGCAGTCGCCCATCGTCCCTCCCGTCCATGCAGTGTCTTCATGGCAGTCGTCACTGCCTCTGGGGGACTTCACGATCCATTTCTGCGCCCAGGATGATGATGTCCAGGGTCCTGAGAGTAAAGATAATGAAGAGTTTAGTGTTTGAAATAGTTAATGTTAATACATATATACTTGCCTTTATGGGCTTCAGTCGGTATGGTGGCAGTCGCCCATCGTCCCTCCCGTCCATGCAGTGTCTTCATGGCAGTCGTCACTGCCTCTGGGGGACTTCACGATCCATTTCTGCCCCCAGTATGATGATGTCCAGGGTCCTGAGAGTAAAGATAATGAAGAGTTTAGTGTTTGAAATAGTTAATGTTAATACATATATACTTGCCTTTATGGGCTTCAGTCTGTATGGTGGCAGTCGCCCATCGTCCCTCCCGTCCATGCAGTGTCTTCATGGCAGTCGTCACTGCCTCTGGGGGACTTCACGATCCATTTCTGCCCCCAGGATGATGATGTCCAGGGTCCTGAGAGTAAAGATAATGAAGAGTTTAGTGTTTGAAATAGTTAATGTTAATACATATATACTTGCCTTTATGGGCTTCAGTCGGTATGGTGGCAGTCGCCCATCGTCCCTCCCGTCCATGCAGTGTCTTCATGGCAGTCGTCACTGCCTCTGGGGGACTCCACGATCCATTTCTGCCCCCAGGATGATGATGTCCAGGGTCCTGAGAGTAAAGATAATGAAGAGTTTAGTGTTTGAAATAGTTAATGTTAATACATATATACTTGCCTTTATGGGCTTCAGTCGGTATGGTGGCAGTCGCCCATCGTCCCTCCCGTCCATGCAGTGTCTTCATGGCAGTCGTCACTGCCTCTGGGGGACTTCACGATCCATTTCTGCCCCCAGGATGATGATGTCCAGGGTCCTGAGAGAAAAGGTAATGAAGAGTTTAGTGTTTGAAAGAGTTGATACTAACAGATATATACTTGCCTTTATGGGCTTCAGTCGGTATGGTGGCAGTCGCCCATCGTCCCTCCCGTCCATGCAGTGTCTTCATGGAAGTCGTCACTGCCTCTGGGGGACTTCACGATCCATTTCTGCCCCCAGGATGATGATGTCCAGGGCGCTGAGAGTATAGATAATGAAGAGGTTAGTGTTTGAAAGAGTTGATATTAACAGATATATACTTGCCTTTATGGGCCTCTGTCGGTATGGTGGCAGTCACCCATCGTCCCTCCCGTCCATGCAGTGTCTTCATGGCAGTCGTCACTGCCTCTGGGGGACTTCACGATCCATTTCTGCCCCCAGGATGATGATGTCCAGGGTCCTGAGAGAAAAGATAATGAAGAGTTTAGTGTTTGAAAGAGTTGATACTAACAGATATATACTTGCCTTTTTGGGCCTCTGTCGGTATGGTGGCAGTCGCCCATCGTCCCTCCCGTCCATGCAGTGTCTTCATGGCAGTCGTCACTGCCTCTGGGGGACTTCACGATCCATTTCTGCCCCCAGGATGATGATGTCCAGGGTCCTGAGAGTAAAGATAATGAAGAGTTTAGTGTTTGAAATAGTTAATGTTAATACATATATACTTGCCTTTATGGGCTTCAGTCGGTATGGTGGCAGTCGCCCATCGTCCCTCCCGTCCATGCAGTGTCTTCATGGCAGTCGTCACTGCCTCTGGGGGACTTCACGATCCATTTCTGCCCCCAGGATGATGATGTCCAGAATGCTGAGAGTAAAGATAATGAAGAGTTTAGTGTTTGAAATAGTTAATGTTAATACATATATACTTGCCTTTATGGGCTTCAGTCGGTATGGTGGCAGTCGCCCATCGTCCCTCCCGTCCATGCAGTGTCTTCATGGCAGTCGTCACTGCCTCTGGGGGACTTCACGATCCATTTCTGCCCCCAGGATGATGATGTCCAGGGTCCTGAGAGTAAAGATAATGAAGAGTTTAGTGTTTGAAATAGTTAATGTTAATACATATATACTTGCCTTTATGGGCTTCAGTCGGTATGGTGGCAGTCGCCCATCGTCCCTCCCGTCCATGCAGTGTCTTCATGGCAGTCGTCACTGCCTCTGGGGGACTTCACGATCCATTTCTGCGCCCAGGATGATGATGTCCAGGGTCCTGAGAGTAAAGATAATGAAGAGTTTAGTGTTTGAAATAGTTAATGTTAATACATATATACTTGCCTTTATGGGCTTCAGTCGGTATGGTGGCAGTCGCCCATCGTCCCTCCCGTCCATGCAGTGTCTTCATGGCAGTCGTCACTGCCTCTGGCTGACTTCACGATCCATTTCTGCCCCCAGTATGATGATGTCCAGGGTCCTGAGAGTAAAGATAATGAAGAGTTTAGTGTTTGAAATAGTTAATGTTAATACATATATACTTGCCTTTATGGGCTTCAGTCTGTATGGTGGCAGTCGCCCATCGTCCCTCCCGTCCATGCAGTGTCTTCATGGCAGTCGTCACTGCCTCTGGGGGACTTCACGATCCATTTCTGCCCCCAGGATGATGATGTCCAGGGTCCTGAGAGTAAAGATAATGAAGAGTTTAGTGTTTGAAATAGTTAATGTTAATACATATATACTTGCCTTTATGGGCTTCAGTCGGTATGGTGGCAGTCGCCCATCGTCCCTCCCGTCCATGCAGTGTCTTCATGGCAGTCGTCAGTGCCTCTGGGGGACTTCACGATCCATTTCTGCCCCCAGGATGATGATGTCCAGGGTCCTGAGAGTAAAGATAATGAAGAGTTTAGTGTTTGAAATAGTTAATGTTAATACATATATACTTGCCTTTATGGGCTTCAGTCGGTATGGTGGCAGTCGCCCATCGTCCCTCCCGTCCATGCAGTGTCTTCATGGCAGTCGTCACTGCCTCTGGGGGACTTCACGATCCATTTCTGCCCCCAGGATGATGATGTCCAGGGTCCTGAGAGTAAAGATAATGAAGAGTTTAGTGTTTGAAATAGTTAATGTTAATACATATATACTTGCCTTTATGGGCTTCAGTCGGTATGGTGGCAGTCGCCCATCGTCCCTCCCGTCCATGCAGTGTCTTCATGGCAGTCGTCACTGCCTCTGGGGGACTTCACGATCCATTTCTGCCCCCAGGATGATGATGTCCAGGGTCCTGAGAGTAAAGATAATGAAGAGTTTAGTGTTTGAAATAGTTAATGTTAATACATATATACTTGCCTTTATGGGCTTCAGTCGGTATGGTGGCAGTCGCCCATCGTCCCTCCCGTCCATGCAGTGTCTTCATGGCAGTCGTCACTGCCTCTGGGGGACTTCACGATCCATTTCTGCCCCCAGGATGATGATGTCCAGGGTCCTGAGAGTAAAGATAATGAAGAGTTTAGTGTTTGAAATAGTTAATGTTAATACATATATACTTGCCTTTATGGGCTTCAGTCGGTATGGTGGCAGTCGCCCATCGTCCCTCCCGTCCATGCAGTGTCTTCATGGCAGTCGTCACTGCCTCTGGGGGACTTCACGATCCATTTCTGCCCCCAGAATGATGATGTCCAGGGTCCTGAGAGTAAAGATAATGAAGAGTTTAGTGTTTGAAATAGTTAATGTTAATACATATATACTTGCCTTTATGGGCTTCAGTCGGTATGGTGGCAGTCGCCCATCGTCCCTCCCGTCCATGCAGTGTCTTCATGGCAGTCGTCACTGCCTCTGGGGGACTTCACGATCCATTTCTACCCCCAGGATGATGATGTCCAGGGTCCTGAGAGTAAAGATAATGAAGAGTTTAGTGTTTGAAATAGTTAATGTTAATACATATATACTTGCCTTTATGGGCTTCAGTCGGTATGGTGGCAGTCGCCCATCGTCCCTCCCGTCCATGCAGTGTCTTCATGGCAGTCGTCACTGCCTCTGGGGGACTTCACGATCCATTTCTGCCCCCAGGATGATGATGTCCAAGGTCCTGAGAGTAAAGATAATGAAGAGTTTAGTGTTTGAAATAGTTAATGTTAATACATATATACTTGCCTTTATGGGCTTCAGTCGGTATGGTGGCAGTCGCCCATCGTCCCTCCCGTCCATGCAGTGTCTTCATGGCAGTCGTCACTGCCTCTGGGGGACTTCACGATCCATTTCTGCCCCCAGGATGATGATGTCCAGGGTCCTGAGAGTAAAGATAATGAAGAGTTTAGTGTTTGAAATAGTTAATGTTAATACATATATACTTGCCTTTATGGGCTTCAGTCGGTATGGTGGCAGTCGCCCATCGTCCCTCCCGTCCATGCAGTGTCTTCATGGCAGTCGTCACTGCCTCTGGGGGACTTCACGATCCATTTCTGCCCCCAGGATGATGATGTCCAGGGTCCTGAGAGTAAAGATAATGAAGAGTTTAGTGTTTGAAATAGTTAATGTTAATACATATATACTTGCCTTTATGGGCTTCAGTCGGTATGGTGGCAGTCGCCCATCGTCCCTCCCGTCCATGCAGTGTCTTCATGGCAGTCGTCAGTGCCTCTGGGGGACTTCACGATCCATTTCTGCCCCCAGGATGATGATGTCCAGGGTCCTGAGAGTAAAGATAATGAAGAGTTTAGTGTTTGAAATAGTTAATGTTAATACATATATACTTGCCTTTATGGGCTTCAGTCGGTATGGTGGCAGTCGCCCATCGTCCCTCCCGTCCATGCAGTGTCTTCATGGCAGTCGTCACTGCCTCTGGGGGACTTCACGATCCATTTCTGCCCCCAGGATGATGATGTCCAGGGTCCTGAGAGTAAAGATAATGAAGAGTTTAGTGTTTGAAATAGTTAATGTTAATACATATATACTTGCCTTTATGGGCTTCAGTCGGTATGGTGGCAGTCGCCCATCGTCCCTCCCGTCCATGCAGTGTCTTCATGGCAGTCGTCACTGCCTCTGGGGGACTTCACGATCCATTTCTGCCCCCAGGATGATGATGTCCAGGGTCCTGAGAGTAAAGATAATGAAGAGTTTAGTGTTTGAAATAGTTAATGTTAATACATATATACTTGCCTTTATGGGCTTCAGTCGGTATGGTGGCAGTCGCCCATCGTCCCTCCCGTCCATGCAGTGTCTTCATGGCAGTCGTCACTGCCTCTGGGGGACTTCACGATCCATTTCTGCCCCCAGGATGATGATGTCCAGGGTCCTGAGAGTAAAGATAATGAAGAGTTTAGTGTTTGAAATAGTTAATGTTAATACATATATACTTGCCTTTATGGGCTTCAGTCGGTATGGTGGCAGTCGCCCATCGTCCCTCCCGTCCATGCAGTGTCTTCATGGCAGTCGTCACTGCCTCTGGGGGACTTCACGATCCATTTCTGCCCCCAGAATGATGATGTCCAGGGTCCTGAGAGTAAAGATAATGAAGAGTTTAGTGTTTGAAATAGTTAATGTTAATACATATATACTTGCCTTTATGGGCTTCAGTCGGTATGGTGGCAGTCGCCCATCGTCCCTCCCGTCCATGCAGTGTCTTCATGGCAGTCGTCACTGCCTCTGGGGGACTTCACGATCCATTTCTGCCCCCAGGATGATGATGTCCAGGGTCCTGAGAGTAAAGATAATGAAGAGTTTAGTGTTTGAAATAGTTAATGTTAATACATATATACTTGCCTTTATGGGCTTCAGTCGGTATGGTGGCAGTCGCCCATCGTCCCTCCCGTCCATGCAGTGTCTTCATGGCAGTCGTCACTGCCTCTGGGGGACTTCACGATCCATTTCTGCCCCCAGGATGATGATGTCCAGGGTCCTGAGAGTAAAGATAATGAAGAGTTTAGTGTTTGAAATAGTTAATGTTAATACATATATACTTGCCTTTATGGGCTTCAGTCGGTATGGTGGCAGTCGCCCATCGTCCCTCCCGTCCATGCAGTGTCTTCATGGCAGTCGTCACTGCCTCTGGGGGACTTCACGATCCATTTCTGCCCCCAGGATGATGATGTCCAGGGTCCTGAGAGTAAAGATAATGAAGAGTTTAGTGTTTGAAATAGTTAATGTTAATACATATATACTTGCCTTTATGGGCTTCAGTCGGTATGGTGGCAGTCGCCCATCGTCCCTCCCGTCCATGCAGTGTCTTCATGGCAGTCGTCACTGCCTCTGGGGGACTTCACGATCCATTTCTGCCCCCAGGATGATGATGTCCAGGGTCCTGAGAGTAAAGATAATGAAGAGTTTAGTGTTTGAAATAGTTAATGTTAATACATATATACTTGCCTTTATGGGCTTCAGTCGGTATGGTGGCAGTCGCCCATCGTCCCTCCCGTCCATGCAGTGTCTTCATGGCAGTCGTCACTGCCTCTGGGGGACTTCACGATCCATTTCTGCCCCCAGGATGATGATGTCCAGGGTCCTGAGAGTAAAGATAATGAAGAGTTTAGTGTTTGAAATAGTTAATGTTAATACATATATACTTGCCTTTATGGGCTTCAGTCGGTATGGTGGCAGTCGCCCATCGTCCCTCCCGTCCATGCAGTGTCTTCATGGCAGTCGTCACTGCCTCTGGGGGACTTCACGATCCATTTCTGCCCCCAGGATGATGATGTCCAGGGTCCTGAGAGTAAAGATAATGAAGAGTTTAGTGTTTGAAATAGTTAATGTTAATACATATATACTTGCCTTTATGGGCTTCAGTCGGTATGGTGGCAGTCGCCCATCGTCCCTCCCGTCCATGCAGTGTCTTCATGGCAGTCGTCACTGCCTCTGGGGGACTTCACGATCCATTTCTGCCCCCAGGATGATGATGTCCAGGGTCCTGAGAGTAAAGATAATGAAGAGTTTAGTGTTTGAAATAGTTAATGTTAATACATATATACTTGCCTTTATGGGCTTCAGTCGGTATGGTGGCAGTCGCCCATCGTCCCTCCCGTCCATGCAGTGTCTTCATGGCAGTCGTCACTGCCTCTGGGGGACTTCACGATCCATTTCTGCCCCCAGGATGATGATGTCCAGGGTCCTGAGAGTAAAGATAATGAAGAGTTTAGTGTTTGAAATAGTTAATGTTAATACATATATACTTGCCTTTATGGGCTTCAGTCGGTATGGTGGCAGTCGCCCATCGTCCCTCCCGTCCATGCAGTGTCTTCATGGCAGTCGTCACTGCCTCTGGGGGACTTCACGATCCATTTCTGCCCCCAGGATGATGATGTCCAGGGTCCTGAGAGTAAAGATAATGAAGAGTTTAGTGTTTGAAATAGTTAATGTTAATACATATATACTTGCCTTTATGGGCTTCAGTCGGTATGGTGGCAGTCGCCCATCGTCCCTCCCGTCCATGCAGTGTCTTCATGGCAGTCGTCACTGCCTCTGGGGGACTTCACGATCCATTTCTGCCCCCAGGATGATGATGTCCAGGGTCCTGAGAGTAAAGATAATGAAGAGTTTAGTGTTTGAAATAGTTAATGTTAATACATATATACTTGCCTTTATGGGCTTCAGTCGGTATGGTGGCAGTCGCCCATCGTCCCTCCCGTCCATGCAGTGTCTTCATGGCAGTCGTCACTGCCTCTGGGGGACTTCACGATCCATTTCTGCCCCCAGGATGATGATGTCCAGGGTCCTGAGAGTAAAGATAATGAAGAGTTTAGTGTTTGAAATAGTTAATGTTAATACATATATACTTGCCTTTATGGGCTTCAGTCGGTATGGTGGCAGTCGCCCATCGTCCCTCCCGTCCATGCAGTGTCTTCATGGCAGTCGTCACTGCCTCTGGGGGACTTCACGATCCATTTCTGCCCCCAGGATGATGATGTCCAGGGTCCTGAGAGTAAAGATAATGAAGAGTTTAGTGTTTGAAATAGTTAATGTTAATACATATATACTTGCCTTTATGGGCTTCAGTCGGTATGGTGGCAGTCGCCCATCGTCCCTCCCGTCCATGCAGTGTCTTCATGGCAGTCGTCACTGCCTCTGGGGGACTTCACGATCCATTTCTGCCCCCAGGATGATGATGTCCAGGGTCCTGAGAGTAAAGATAATGAAGAGTTTAGTGTTTGAAATAGTTAATGTTAATACATATATACTTGCCTTTATGGGCTTCAGTCGGTATGGTGGCAGTCGCCCATCGTCCCTCCCGTCCATGCAGTGTCTTCATGGCAGTCGTCACTGCCTCTGGGGGACTTCACGATCCATTTCTGCCCCCAGGATGATGATGTCCAGGGTCCTGAGAGTAAAGATAATGAAGAGTTTAGTGTTTGAAATAGTTAATGTTAATACATATATACTTGCCTTTATGGGCTTCAGTCGGTATGGTGGCAGTCGCCCATCGTCCCTCCCGTCCATGCAGTGTCTTCATGGCAGTCGTCACTGCCTCTGGGGGACTTCACGATCCATTTCTGCCCCCAGGATGATGATGTCCAGGGTCCTGAGAGTAAAGATAATGAAGAGTTTAGTGTTTGAAATAGTTAATGTTAATACATATATACTTGCCTTTATGGGCTTCAGTCGGTATGGTGGCAGTCGCCCATCGTCCCTCCCGTCCATGCAGTGTCTTCATGGCAGTCGTCACTGCCTCTGGGGGACTTCACGATCCATTTCTGCCCCCAGGATGATGATGTCCAGGGTCCTGAGAGTAAAGATAATGAAGAGTTTAGTGTTTGAAATAGTTAATGTTAATACATATATACTTGCCTTTATGGGCTTCAGTCGGTATGGTGGCAGTCGCCCATCGTCCCTCCCGTCCATGCAGTGTCTTCATGGCAGTCGTCACTGCCTCTGGGGGACTTCACGATCCATTTCTGCCCCCAGGATGATGATGTCCAGGGTCCTGAGAGTAAAGATAATGAAGAGTTTAGTGTTTGAAATAGTTAATGTTAATACATATATACTTGCCTTTATGGGCTTCAGTCGGTATGGTGGCAGTCGCCCATCGTCCCTCCCGTCCATGCAGTGTCTTCATGGCAGTCGTCACTGCCTCTGGGGGACTTCACGATCCATTTCTGCCCCCAGGATGATGATGTCCAGGGTCCTGAGAGTAAAGATAATGAAGAGTTTAGTGTTTGAAATAGTTAATGTTAATACATATATACTTGCCTTTATGGGCTTCAGTCGGTATGGTGGCAGTCGCCCATCGTCCCTCCCGTCCATGCAGTGTCTTCATGGCAGTCGTCACTGCCTCTGGGGGACTTCACGATCCATTTCTGCCCCCAGGATGATGATGTCCAGGGTCCTGAGAGTAAAGATAATGAAGAGTTTAGTGTTTGAAATAGTTAATGTTAATACATATATACTTGCCTTTATGGGCTTCAGTCGGTATGGTGGCAGTCGCCCATCGTCCCTCCCGTCCATGCAGTGTCTTCATGGCAGTCGTCACTGCCTCTGGGGGACTTCACGATCCATTTCTGCCCCCAGGATGATGATGTCCAGGGTCCTGAGAGTAAAGATAATGAAGAGTTTAGTGTTTGAAATAGTTAATGTTAATACATATATACTTGCCTTTATGGGCTTCAGTCGGTATGGTGGCAGTCGCCCATCGTCCCTCCCGTCCATGCAGTGTCTTCATGGCAGTCGTCACTGCCTCTGGGGGACTTCACGATCCATTTCTGCCCCCAGGATGATGATGTCCAGGGTCCTGAGAGTAAAGATAATGAAGAGTTTAGTGTTTGAAATAGTTAATGTTAATACATATATACTTGCCTTTATGGGCTTCAGTCGGTATGGTGGCAGTCGCCCATCGTCCCTCCCGTCCATGCAGTGTCTTCATGGCAGTCGTCACTGCCTCTGGGGGACTTCACGATCCATTTCTGCCCCCAGGATGATGATGTCCAGGGTCCTGAGAGTAAAGATAATGAAGAGTTTAGTGTTTGAAATAGTTAATGTTAATACATATATACTTGCCTTTATGGGCTTCAGTCGGTATGGTGGCAGTCGCCCATCGTCCCTCCCGTCCATGCAGTGTCTTCATGGCAGTCGTCACTGCCTCTGGGGGACTTCACGATCCATTTCTGCCCCCAGGATGATGATGTCCAGGGTCCTGAGAGTAAAGATAATGAAGAGTTTAGTGTTTGAAATAGTTAATGTTAATACATATATACTTGCCTTTATGGGCTTCAGTCGGTATGGTGGCAGTCGCCCATCGTCCCTCCCGTCCATGCAGTGTCTTCATGGCAGTCGTCACTGCCTCTGGGGGACTTCACGATCCATTTCTGCCCCCAGGATGATGATGTCCAGGGTCCTGAGAGTAAAGATAATGAAGAGTTTAGTGTTTGAAATAGTTAATGTTAATACATATATACTTGCCTTTATGGGCTTCAGTCGGTATGGTGGCAGTCGCCCATCGTCCCTCCCGTCCATGCAGTGTCTTCATGGCAGTCGTCACTGCCTCTGGGGGACTTCACGATCCATTTCTGCCCCCAGGATGATGATGTCCAGGGTCCTGAGAGTAAAGATAATGAAGAGTTTAGTGTTTGAAATAGTTAATGTTAATACATATATACTTGCCTTTATGGGCTTCAGTCGGTATGGTGGCAGTCGCCCATCGTCCCTCCCGTCCATGCAGTGTCTTCATGGCAGTCGTCACTGCCTCTGGGGGACTTCACGATCCATTTCTGCCCCCAGGATGATGATGTCCAGGGTCCTGAGAGTAAAGATAATGAAGAGTTTAGTGTTTGAAATAGTTAATGTTAATACATATATACTTGCCTTTATGGGCTTCAGTCGGTATGGTGGCAGTCGCCCATCGTCCCTCCCGTCCATGCAGTGTCTTCATGGCAGTCGTCACTGCCTCTGGGGGACTTCACGATCCATTTCTGCCCCCAGGATGATGATGTCCAGGGTCCTGAGAGTAAAGATAATGAAGAGTTTAGTGTTTGAAATAGTTAATGTTAATACATATATACTTGCCTTTATGGGCTTCAGTCGGTATGGTGGCAGTCGCCCATCGTCCCTCCCGTCCATGCAGTGTCTTCATGGCAGTCGTCACTGCCTCTGGGGGACTTCACGATCCATTTCTGCCCCCAGGATGATGATGTCCAGGGTCCTGAGAGTAAAGATAATGAAGAGTTTAGTGTTTGAAATAGTTAATGTTAATACATATATACTTGCCTTTATGGGCTTCAGTCGGTATGGTGGCAGTCGCCCATCGTCCCTCCCGTCCATGCAGTGTCTTCATGGCAGTCGTCACTGCCTCTGGGGGACTTCACGATCCATTTCTGCCCCCAGGATGATGATGTCCAGGGTCCTGAGAGTAAAGATAATGAAGAGTTTAGTGTTTGAAATAGTTAATGTTAATACATATATACTTGCCTTTATGGGCTTCAGTCGGTATGGTGGCAGTCGCCCATCGTCCCTCCCGTCCATGCAGTGTCTTCATGGCAGTCGTCACTGCCTCTGGGGGACTTCACGATCCATTTCTGCCCCCAGGATGATGATGTCCAGGGTCCTGAGAGTAAAGATAATGAAGAGTTTAGTGTTTGAAATAGTTAATGTTAATACATATATACTTGCCTTTATGGGCTTCAGTCGGTATGGTGGCAGTCGCCCATCGTCCCTCCCGTCCATGCAGTGTCTTCATGGCAGTCGTCACTGCCTCTGGGGGACTTCACGATCCATTTCTGCCCCCAGGATGATGATGTCCAGGGTCCTGAGAGTAAAGATAATGAAGAGTTTAGTGTTTGAAATAGTTAATGTTAATACATATATACTTGCCTTTATGGGCTTCAGTCGGTATGGTGGCAGTCGCCCATCGTCCCTCCCGTCCATGCAGTGTCTTCATGGCAGTCGTCACTGCCTCTGGGGGACTTCACGATCCATTTCTGCCCCCAGGATGATGATGTCCAGGGTCCTGAGAGTAAAGATAATGAAGAGTTTAGTGTTTGAAATAGTTAATGTTAATACATATATACTTGCCTTTATGGGCTTCAGTCGGTATGGTGGCAGTCGCCCATCGTCCCTCCCGTCCATGCAGTGTCTTCATGGCAGTCGTCACTGCCTCTGGGGGACTTCACGATCCATTTCTGCCCCCAGGAATGATGATGTCCAGGGTCCTGAGAGTAAAGATAATGAAGAGTTTAGTGTTTGAAATAGTTAATGTTAATACATATATACTTGCCTTTATGGGCTTCAGTCGGTATGGTGGCAGTCGCCCATCGTCCCTCCCGTCCATGCAGTGTCTTCATGGCAGTCGTCACTGCCTCTGGGGGACTTCACGATCCATTTCTACCCCCAGGATGATGATGTCCAGGGTCCTGAGAGTAAAGATAATGAAGAGTTTAGTGTTTGAAATAGTTAATGTTAATACATATATACTTGCCTTTATGGGCTTCAGTCGGTATGGTGGCAGTCGCCCATCGTCCCTCCCGTCCATGCAGTGTCTTCATGGCAGTCGTCACTGCCTCTGGGGGACTTCACGATCCATTTCTGCCCCCAGGATGATGATGTCCAGGGTCCTGAGAGTAAAGATAATGAAGAGTTTAGTGTTTGAAATAGTTAATGTTAATACATATATACTTGCCTTTATGGGCTTCAGTCGGTATGGTGGCAGTCGCCCATCGTCCCTCCCGTCCATGCAGTGTCTTCATGGCAGTCGTCACTGCCTCTGGGGGACTTCACGATCCATTTCTGCCCCCAGGATGATGATGTCCAGGGTCCTGAGAGTAAAGATAATGAAGAGTTTAGTGTTTGAAATAGTTAATGTCAATACATATATACTTGCCTTTATGGGCTTCAGTCGGTATGGTGGCAGTCGCCCATCGTCCCT
Source organism: Haliotis asinina (assembly GCF_037392515.1). Lineage (NCBI taxonomy): Eukaryota > Metazoa > Mollusca > Gastropoda > Lepetellida > Haliotidae > Haliotis > Haliotis asinina. The sequence continues at coordinate 20,546,151 of NC_090286.1, read as the reverse complement.
CCCGTCCATGCAGTGTCTTCATGGCAGTCGTCACTGCCTCTGGGGGACTTCACGATCCATTTCTGCCCCCAGGATGATGATGTCCAGGGTCCTGAGAGTAAAGATAATGAAGAGTTTAGTGTTTGAAATAGTTAATGTTAATACATATATACTTGCCTTTATGGGCTTCAGTCGGTATGGTGGCAGTCGCCCATCGTCCCTCCCGTCCATGCAGTGTCTTCATGGCAGTCGTCACTGCCTCTGGGGGACTTCACGATCCATTTCTGCCCCCAAGATGATGATGTCCAGGGTCCTGAGAGTAAAGATAATGAAGAGTTTAGTGTTTGAAATAGTTAATGTTAATAGATATATACTTGCCTTTATGAGCTTCAGTCGGTATGGTGGCAGTCGCCCATCGTCCCTCCCGTCCATGCAGTGTCTTCATGGCAGTCGTCACTGCCTCCGGGGGACTTCACGATCCATTTCTGCCCCGAGGATGATGATGTCCAGGGTCCTGAGAGTAAAGATAATGAAGAGTTTAGTGTTTGAAATAGTTAATGTTAATACATATATACTTGCCTTTATGGGCTTCAGTCGGTATGGTGGCAGTCGCCCATCGTCCCTCCCGTCCATGCAGTGTCTTCATGGCAGTCGTCACTGCCTCTGGGGGACTTCACGATCCATTTCTGCCCCCAGGATGATGATGTCCAGGGTCCTGAGAGTAAAGATAATGAAGAGTTTAGTGTTTGAAATAGTTAATGTTAATACATATATACTTGCCTTTATGGGCTTCAGTCGGTATGGTGGCAGTCGCCCATCGTCCCTCCCGTCCATGCAGTGTCTTCATGGCAGTCGTCACTGCCTCTGGGGGACTTCACGATCCATTTCTGCCCCCAGGATGATGATGTCCAGGGTCCTGAGAGTAAAGATAATGAAGAGTTTAGTGTTTGAAATAGTTAATGTTAATACATATATACTTGCCTTTATGGGCTTCAGTCGGTATGGTGGCAGTCGCCCATCGTCCCTCCCGTCCATGCAGTGTCTTCATGGCAGTCGTCAGCGCCTCTGGGGGACTTCACGATCCATTTCTGCCCCCAGGATGATGATGTCCAGGGTCCTGAGAGTAAAGATAATGAAGAGTTTAGTGTTTGAAATAGTTAATGTTAATACATATATACTTGCCTTTATGGGCTTCAGTCGGTATGGTGGCAGTCGCCCATCGTCCCTCCCGTCCATGCAGTGTCTTCATGGCAGTCGTCACTGCCTCTGGGGGACTTCACGATCCATTTCTGCCCCCAGGATGATGATGTCCAGGGTCCTGAGAGTAAAGATAATGAAGAGTTTAGTGTTTGAAATAGTTAATGTTAATACATATATACTTGCCTTTATGGGCTTCAGTCGGTATGGTGGCAGTCGCCCATCGTCCCTCCCGTCCATGCAGTGTCTTCATGGCAGTCGTCAGTGCCTCTGGGGGACTTCACGATCCATTTCTGCCCCCAGGATGATGATATCCAGGGTCCTGAGAGTAAAGATAATGAAGAGTTTAGTGTTTGAAATAGTTAATGTTAATACATATATACTTGCCTTTATGGGCTTCAGTCGGTATGGTGGCAGTCGCCCATCGTCCCTCCCGTCCATGCAGTGTCTTCATGGCAGTCGTCACTGCCTCTGGGGGACTTCACGATCCATTTCTGCCCCCAGGATGATGATGTCCAGGGTCCTGAGAGTAAAGATAATGAAGAGTTTAGTGTTTGAAATAGTTAATGTCAATACATATATACTTGCCTTTATGGGCTTCAGTCGGTATGGTGGCAGTCGCCCATCGTCCCTCCCGTCCATGCAGTGTCTTCATGGCAGTCGTCACTGCCTCTGGGGGACTTCACGATCCATTTCTGCCCCCAGGATGATGATGTCCAGGGTCCTGAGAGTAAAGATAATGAAGAGTTTAGTGTTTGAAATAGTTAATGTTAATACATATATACTTGCCTTTATGGGCTTCAGTCGGTATGGTGGCAGTCGCCCATCGTCCCTCCCGTCCATGCAGTGTCTTCATGGCAGTCGTCACTGCCTCTGGGGGACTTCACGATCCATTTCTGCCCCCAAGATGATGATGTCCAGGGTCCTGAGAGTAAAGATAATGAAGAGTTTAGTGTTTGAAATAGTTAATGTTAATAGATATATACTTGCCTTTATGAGCTTCAGTCGGTATGGTGGCAGTCGCCCATCGTCCCTCCCGTCCATGCAGTGTCTTCATGGCAGTCGTCACTGCCTCCGGGGGACTTCACGATCCATTTCTGCCCCGAGGATGATGATGTCCAGGGTCCTGAGAGTAAAGATAATGAAGAGTTTAGTGTTTGAAATAGTTAATGTTAATACATATATACTTGCCTTTATGGGCTTCAGTCGGTATGGTGGCAGTCGCCCATCGTCCCTCCCGTCCATGCAGTGTCTTCATGGCAGTCGTCACTGCCTCTGGGGGACTTCACGATCCATTTCTGCCCCCAGGATGATGATGTCCAGGGTCGTGAGAGTAAAGATAATGAAGAGTTTAGTGTTTGAAATAGTTAATGTCAATACATATATACTTGCCTTTATGGGCTTCAGTCGGTATGGTGGCAGTCGCCCATCGTCCCTCCCGTCCATGCAGTGTCTTCATGGCAGTCGTCACTGCCTCTGGGGGACTTCACGATCCATTTCTGCCCCCAGGATGATGATGTCCAGGGTCCTGAGAGTAAAGATAATGAAGAGTTTAGTGTTTGAAATAGTTAATGTCAATACATATATACTTGCCTTTATGGGCTTCAGTCGGTATGGTGGCAGTCGCCCATCGTCCCTCCCGTCCATGCAGTGTCTTCATGGCAGTCGTCACTGCCTCTGGGGGACTTCACGATCCATTTCTGCCCCCAGGATGATGATGTCCAGGGTCCTGAGAGTAAAGATAATGAAGAGTTTAGTGTTTGAAATAGTTAATGTTAATACATATATACTTGCCTTTATGGGCTTCAGTCGGTATGGTGGCAGTCGCCCATCGTCCCTCCCGTCCATGCAGTGTCTTCATGGCAGTCGTCACTGCCTCTGGGGGACTTCACGATCCATTTCTGCCCCCAGGATGATGATGTCCAGGGTCCTGAGAGTAAAGATAATGAAGAGTTTAGTGTTTGAAATAGTTAATGTTAATACATATATACTTGCCTTTATGGGCTTCAGTCGGTATGGTGGCAGTCGCCCATCGTCCCTCCCGTCCATGCAGTGTCTTCATGGCAATCGTCAGTGCCTCTGGGGCACTTCACGATCCATTTCTGCCCCCAGGATGATGATGTCCAGGATCCTGAGAGTAAAGATAATGAAGAGTTTAGTGTTTGAAATAGTTAATGTTAATACATATATACTTGCCTTTATGGGCTTCAGTCGGTATGGTGGCAGTCGCCCATCGTCCCTCCCGTCCATGCAGTGTCTTCATGGCAGTCGTCAGTGCCTCTGGGGGACTTCACGATCCATTTCTGCCCCCAGAATGATGATGTCCAGGGTCCTGAGAGTAAAGATAATGAAGAGTTTAGTGTTTGAAATAGTTAATGTTAATACATATATACTTGCCTTTATGGGCTTCAGTCGGTATGGTGGCAGTCGCCCATCGTCCCTCCCGTCCATGCAGTGTCTTCATGGCAGTCGTCACTGCCTCTGGGGGACTTCACGATCCATTTCTGCCCCCAGGATGGTGATGTCCAGGGTCCTGAGAGTAAAGATAATGAAGAGTTTAGTGTTTGAAATAGTTAATGTTAATACATATATACTTGCCTTTATGGGCTTCAGTCGGTATGGTGGCAGTCGCCCATCGTCCCTCCCGTCCATGCAGTGTCTTCATGGCAGTCGTCACTGCCTCTGGGGGACTTCACGATCCATTTCTGCCCCCAGAATGATGATGTCCAGGGTTCTGAGAGTAAAGATAATGAAGAGTTTAGTGTTTGAAATAGTTAATGTTAATACATATATACTTGCCTTTATGGGCTTCAGTCGGTATGGTGGCAGTCGCCCATCGTCCCTCCCGTCCATGCAGTGTCTTCATGGCAGTCGTCACTGCCTCCGGGGGACTTCACGATCCATTTCTGCCCCCAGGATGATGATGTCCAGGGTCCTGAGAGTAAAGATAATGAAGAGTTTAGTGTTTGAAATAGTTAATGTTAATACATATATACTTGCCTTTATGGGCTTCAGTCGGTATGGTGGCAGTCGCCCATCGTCCCTCCCGTCCATGCAGTGTCTTCATGGCAGTCGTCACTGCCTCCGGGGGACTTCACGATCCATTTCTGCCCCCAGGATGATGATGTCCAGGGTCCTGAGAGTAAAGATAATGAAGAGTTTAGTGTTTGAAATAGTTAATGTTAATACATATATACTTGCCTTTATGGGCTTCAGTCGGTATGGTGGCAGTCGCCCATCGTCCCTCCCGTCCATGCAGTGTCTTCATGGCAGTCGTCACTGCCTCTGGGGGACTTCACGATCCATTTCTGCCCCCAGGATGATGATGTCCAGGGTCCTGAGAGTAAAGATAATGAAGAGTTTAGTGTTTGAAATAGTTAATGTTAATACATATATACTTGCCTTTATGGGCTTCAGTCGGTATGGTGGCAGTCGCCCATCGTCCCTCCCGTCCATGCAGTGTCTTCATGGCAGTCGTCACTGCCTCTGGGGGACTTCACGATCCATTTCTGCCCCCAGGATGATGATGTCCAGGGTCCTGAGAGTAAAGATAATGAAGAGTTTAGTGTTTGAAATAGTTAATGTTAATACATATATACTTGCCTTTATGGGCTTCAGTCGGTATGGTGGCAGTCGCCCATCGTCCCTCCCGTCCATGCAGTGTCTTCATGGCAGTCGTCACTGCCTCTGGGGGACTTCACGATCCATTTCTGCCCCCAGGATGATGATATCCAGGGTCCTGAGAGTAAAGATAATGAAGAGTTTAGTGTTTGAAATAGTTAATGTTAATACATATATACTTGCCTTTATGGGCTTCAGTCGGTATGGTGGCAGTCGCCCATCGTCCCTCCCGTGAATGCAGTGTCTTCATGGCAGTCGTCAGTGCCTCTGGGGGACTTCACGATCCATTTCTGCCCCCAGGATGATGATGTCCAGGGTCCTGAGAGTAAAGATAATGAAGAGTTTAGTGTTTGAAATAGTTAATGTTAATACATATATACTTGCCTTTATGGGCTTCAGTCGGTATGGTGGCAGTCGCCCATCGTCCCTCCCGTCCATGCAGTGTCTTCATGGCAGTCGTCAGTGCCTCTGGGGGACTTCACGATCCATTTCTGCCCCCAGGATGATGATATCCAGGGTCCTGAGAGTAAAGATAATGAAGAGTTTAGTGTTTGAAATAGTTAATGTTAATACATATATACTTGCCTTTATGGGCTTCAGTCGGTATGGTGGCAGTCGCCCATCGTCCCTCCCGTCCATGCAGTGTCTTCATGGCAGTCGTCACTGCCTCTGGGGGACTTCACGATCCATTTCTGCCCCCAGGATGATGATGTCCAGGGTCCTGAGAGTAAAGATAATGAAGAGTTTAGTGTTTGAAATAGTTAATGTTAATACATATATACTTGCCTTTATGGGCTTCAGTCGGTATGGTGGCAGTCGCCCATCGTCCCTCCCGTCCATGCAGTGTCTTCATGGCAGTCGTCACTGCCTCTGGGGGACTTCACGATCCATTTCTGCCCCCAGGATGATGATGTCCAGGGTCCTGAGAGTAAAGATAATGAAGAGTTTAGTGTTTGAAATAGTTAATGTTAGTACATATATACTTGCCTTTATGGGCTTCAGTCGGTATGGTGGCAGTCGCCCATCGTCCCTCCCGTCCATGCAGTGTCTTCATGGCAGTCGTCACTGCCTCTGGGGGACTTCACGATCCATTTCTGCCCCCAGGATGATGATGTCCAGGGTCCTGAGAGTAAAGATAATGAAGAGTTTAGTGTTTGAAATAGTTAATGTTAATACATATATACTTGCCTTTATGGGCTTCAGTCGGTATGGTGGCAGTCGCCCATCGTCCCTCCCGTCCATGCAGTGTCTTCATGGCAGTCGTCAGTGCCTCTGGGGGACTTCACGATCCATTTCTGCCCCCAGGATGATGATGTCCAGGGTCCTGAGAGTAAAGATAATGAAGAGTTTAGTGTTTGAAATAGTTAATCTTAATACATATATACTTGCCTTTATGGGCTTCAGTCGGTATGGTGGCAGTCGCCCATCGTCCCTCCCGTCCATGCAGTGTCTTCATGGCAGTCGTCAGTGCCTCTGGGGGACTTCACGATCCATTTCTGCCCCCAGGATGATGATGTCCAGGGTCCTGAGAGTAAAGATAATGAAGAGTTTAGTGTTTGAAATAGTTAATGTTAATACATATATACTTGCCTTTATGGGCTTCAGTCGGTATGGTGGCAGTCGCCCATCGTCCCTCCCGTCCATGCAGTGTCTTCATGGCAGTCGTCAGTGCCTCTGGGGGACTTCACGATCCATTTCTGCCCCCAGGATGATGATATCCAGGGTCCTGAGAGTAAAGATAATGAAGAGTTTAGTGTTTGAAATAGTTAATGTTAATACATATATACTTGCCTTTATGGGCTTCAGTCGGTATGGTGGCAGTCGCCCATCGTCCCTCCCGTCCATGCAGTGTCTTCATGGCAGTCGTCACTGCCTCTGGGGGACTTCACGATCCATTTCTGCCCCCAGGATGATGATGTCCAGGGTCCTGAGAGTAAAGATAATGAAGAGTTTAGTGTTTGAAATAGTTAATGTTAATACATATATACTTGCCTTTATGGGCTTCAGTCGGTATGGTGGCAGTCGCCCATCGTCCCTCCCGTCCATGCAGTGTCTTCATGGCAGTCGTCAGTGCCTCTGGGGGACTTCACGATCCATTTCTGCCCCCAGGATGATGATGTCGATGGTCCTGAGAGTAAAGATAATGAAGAGTTTAGTGTTTGAAATAGTTAATGTTAATACATATATACTTGCCTTTATGGGCTTCAGTCGGTATGGTGGCAGTCGCCCATCGTCCCTCCCGTCCATGCAGTGTCTTCATGGCAGTCGTCAGTGCCTCTGGGGGACTTCACGATCCATTTCTGCCCCCAGGATGATGATGTCCAGGGTCCTGAGAGTAAAGATAATGAAGAGTTTAGTGTTTGAAATAGTTAATGTTAATACATATATACTTGCCTTTATGGGCTTCAGTCGGTATGGTGGCAGTCGCCCATCGTCCCTCCCGTCCATGCAGTGTCTTCATGGCAGTCGTCAGTGCCTCTGGGGGACTTCACGATCCATTTCTGCCCCCAGAATGATGATATCCAGGGTCCTGAGAGTAAAGATAATGAAGAGTTTAGTGTTTGAAATAGTTAATGTTAATACATATATACTTGCCTTTATGGGCTTCAGTCGGTATGGTGGCAGTCGCCCATCGTCCCTCCCGTCCATGCAGTGTCTTCATGGCAGTCGTCAGTGCCTCTGGGGGACTTCACGATCCATTTCTGCCCCCAGGATGATGATGTCCAGGGTCCTGAGAGTAAAGATAATGAAGAGTTTAGTGTTTGAAATAGTTAATGTTAATACATATATACTTGCCTTTATGGGCTTCAGTCGGTATGGTGGCAGTCGCCCATCGTCCCTCCCGTCCATGCAGTGTCTTCATAGCAGTCGTCAGTGCCTCTGGGGGACTTCACGATCCATTTCTGCCCCCAGGATGATGATGTCCAGGGTCCTGAGAGTAAAGATAATGAAGAGTTTAGTGTTTGAAATAGTTAATGTTAATACATATATACTTGCCTTTATGGGCTTCAGTCGGTATGGTGGCAGTCGCCCATCGTCCCTCCCGTCCATGCAGTGTCTTCATGGCAGTCGTCAGTGCCTCTGGGGGACTTCACGATCCATTTCTGCCCCCAGGATGATGATATCCAGGGTCCTGAGAGTAAAGATAATGAAGAGTTTAGTGTTTGAAATAGTTAATGTTAATACATATATACTTGCCTTTATGGGCTTCAGTCGGTATGGTGGCAGTCGCCCATCGTCCCTCCCGTCCATGCAGTGTCTTCATGGCAGTCGTCAGTGCCTCTGGGGGACTTCACGATCCATTTCTGCCCCCAGGATGATGATGTCCAGGGTCCTGAGAGTAAAGATAATGAAGAGTTTAGTGTTTGAAATAGTTAATGTTAATACATATATACTTGCCTTTATGGGCTTCAGTCGGTATGGTGGCAGTCGCCCATCGTCCCTCCCGTCCATGCAGTGTCTTCATGGCAGTCGTCAGTGCCTCTGGGGGACTTCACGATCCATTTCTGCCCCCAGGATGATGATGTCCAGGGTCCTGAGAGTAAAGATAATGAAGAGTTTAGTGTTTGAAATAGTTAATGTTAATACATATATACTTGCCTTTATGGGCTTCAGTCGGTATGGTGGCAGTCGCCCATCGTCCCTCCCGTCCATGCAGTGTCTTCATGGCAGTCGTCACTGCCTCTGGGGGACTTCTCGATCCATTTCTGCCCCCAGGATGATGATGTCCAGGGTCCTGAGAGTAAAGATAATGAAGAGTTTAGTGTTTGAAATAGTTAATGTCAATACATATATACTTGCCTTTATGGGCTTCAGTCGGTATGGTGGCAGTCGCCCATCGTCCCTCCCGTCCATGCAGTGTCTTCATGGCAGTCGTCAGTGCCTCTGGGGGACTTCACGATCCATTTCTGCCCCCAGGATGATGATGTCCAGGGTCCTGAGAGTAAAGATAATGAAGAGTTTAGTGTTTGAAATAGTTAATGTTAATACATATATACTTGCCTTTATGGGCTTCAGTCGGTATGGTGGCAGTCGCCCATCGTCCCTCCCGTCCATGCAGTGTCTTCATGGCAGTCGTCAGTGCCTCTGGGGGACTTCACGATCCATTTCTGCCCCCAGGATGATGATGTCCAGGGTCCTGAGAGTAAAGATAATGAAGAGTTTAGTGTTTGAAATAGTTAATGTTAATACATATATACTTGCCTTTATGGGCTTCAGTCGGTATGGTGGCAGTCGCCCATCGTCCCTCCCGTCCATGCAGTGTCTTCATGGCAGTCGTCACTGCCTCTGGGGGACTTCACGATCCATTTCTGCCCCCAGGATGATGATGTCCAGGGTCCTGAGAGTAAAGATAATGAAGAGTTTAGTGTTTGAAATAGTTAATGTTAATACATATATACTTGCCTTTATGGGCTTCAGTCGGTATGGTGGCAGTCGCCCATCGTCCCTCCCGTCCATGCAGTGTCTTCATGGCAGTCGTCAGTGCCTCTGGGGGACTTCACGATCCATTTCTGCCCCCAGGATGATGATGTCCAGGGTCCTGAGAGTAAAGATAATGAAGAGTTTAGTGTTTGAAATAGTTAATGTTAATACATATATACTTGCCTTTATGGGCTTCAGTCGGTATGGTGGCAGTCGCCCATCGTCCCTCCCGTCCATGCAGTGTCTTCATGGCAGTCGTCAGTGCCTCTGGGGGACTTCACGATCCATTTCTGCCCCCAGGATGATGATATCCAGGGTCCTGAGAGTAAAGATAATGAAGAGTTTAGTGTTTGAAATAGTTAATGTTAATACATATATACTTGCCTTTATGGGCTTCAGTCGGTATGGTGGCAGTCGCCCATCGTCCCTCCCGTCCATGCAGTGTCTTCATGGCAGTCGTCAGTGCCTCTGGGGGACTTCACGATCCATTTCTGCCCCCAGGATGATGATGTCCAGGGTCCTGAGAGTAAAGATAATGAAGAGTTTAGTGTTTGAAATAGTTAATGTTAATACATATATACTTGCCTTTATGGGCTTCAGTCGGTATGGTGGCAGTCGCCCATCGTCCCTCCCGTCCATGCAGTGTCTTCATGGCAGTCGTCACTGCCTCTGGGGGACTTCACGATCCATTTCTGCCCCCAGGATGATGATGTCCAGGGTCCTGAGAGTAAAGATAATGAAGAGTTTAGTGTTTGAAATAGTTAATGTTAATACATATATACTTGCCTTTATGGGCTTCAGTCGGTATGGTGGCAGTCGCCCATCGTCCCTCCCGTCCATGCAGTGTCTTCATGGCAGTCGTCAGTGCCTCTGGGGGACTTCACGATCCATTTCTGCCCCCAGGATGATGATATCCAGGGTCCTGAGAGTAAAGATAATGAAGAGTTTAGTGTTTGAAATAGTTAATGTTAATACATATATACTTGCCTTTATGGGCTTCAGTCGGTATGGTGGCAGTCGCCCATCGTCCCTCCCGTCCATGCAGTGTCTTCATGGCAGTCGTCACTGCCTCTGGGGGACTTCACGATCCATTTCTGCCCCCAGGATGATGATGTCCAGGGTCCTGAGAGTAAAGATAATGAAGAGTTTAGTGTTTGAAATAGTTAATGTCAATACATATATACTTGCCTTTATGGGCTTCAGTCGGTATGGTGGCAGTCGCCCATCGTCCCTCCCGTCCATGCAGTGTCTTCATGGCAGTCGTCACTGCCTCTGGGGGACTTCACGATCCATTTCTGGCCCCCAGGATGATGATGTCCAGGGTCCTGAGAGTAAAGATAATGAAGAGTTTAGTGTTTGAAATAGTTAATGTTAATACATATATACTTGCCTTTATGGGCTTCAGTCGGTATGGTGGCAGTCGCCCATCGTCCCTCCCGTCCATGCAGTGTCTTCATGGCAGTCGTCACTGCCTCTGGGGGACTTCACGATCCATTTCTGCCCCCAAGATGATGATGTCCAGGGTCCTGAGAGTAAAGATAATGAAGAGTTTAGTGTTTGAAATAGTTAATGTTAATAGATATATACTTGCCTTTATGGGCTTCAGTCGGTATGGTGGCAGTCGCCCATCGTCCCTCCCGTCCATGCAGTGTCTTCATGGCAGTCGTCAGTGCCTCCGGGGGACTTCACGATCCATTTCTGCCCCCAGGATGATGATGTCCAGGGTCCTGAGAGTAAAGATAATGAAGAGTTTAGTGTTTGAAATAGTTAATGTTAATACATATATACTTGCCTTTATGGGCTTCAGTCGGTATGGTGGCAGTCGCCCATCGTCCCTCCCGTCCATGCAGTGTCTTCATGGCAGTCGTCAGTGCCTCTGGGGGACTTCACGATCCATTTCTGCCCCCAGGATGATGATGTCCAGGGTCCTGAGAGTAAAGATAATGAAGAGTTTAGTGTTTGAAATAGTTAATGTCAATACATATATACTTGCCTTTATGGGCTTCAGTCGGTATGGTGGCAGTCGCCCATCGTCCCTCCCGTCCATGCAGTGTCTTCATGGCAGTCGTCAGTGCCTCTGGGGGACTTCACGATCCATTTCTGCCCCCAGGATGATGATGTCCAGGGTCCTGAGAGTAAAGATAATGAAGAGTTTAGTGTTTGAAATAGTTAATGTTAATACATATATACTTGCCTTTATGGGCTTCAGTCGGTATGGTGGCAGTCGCCCATCGTCCCTCCCGTCCATGCAGTGTCTTCATGGCAGTCGTCACTGCCTCTGGGGGACTTCACGATCCATTTCTGCCCCCAGGATGATGATGTCCAGGGTCCTGAGAGTAAAGATAATGAAGAGTTTAGTGTTTGAAATAGTTAATGTTAATACATATATACTTGCCTTTATGGGCTTCAGTCGGTATGGTGGCAGTCGCCCATCGTCCCTCCCGTCCATGCAGTGTCTTCATGGCAGTCGTCACTGCCTCTGGGGGACTTCACGATCCATTTCTGCCCCCAGGATGATGATGTCCAGAGTCCTGAGAGTAAAGATAATGAAGAGTTTAGTGTTTGAAATAGTTAATGTTAATACATATATACTTGCCTTTATGGGCTTCAGTCGGTATGGTGGCAGTCGCCCATCGTCCCTCCCGTCCATGCAGTGTCTTCATGGCAGTCGTCACTGCCTCTGGGGGACTTCACGATCCATTTCTGCCCCCAGGATGATGATGTCCAGGGTCCTGAGAGTAAAGATAATGAAGAGTTTAGTGTTTGAAATAGTTAATGTTAATACATATATACTTGCCTTTATGGGCTTCAGTCGGTATGGTGGCAGTCGCCCATCGTCCCTCCCGTCCATGCAGTGTCTTCATGGCAGTCGTCAGTGCCTCTGGGGGACTTCACGATCCATTTCTGCCCCCAGGATGATGATATCCAGGGTCCTGAGAGTAAAGATAATGAAGAGTTTAGTGTTTGAAATAGTTAATGTTAATACATATATACTTGCCTTTATGGGCTTCAGTCGGTATGGTGGCAGTCGCCCATCGTCCCTCCCGTCCATGCAGTGTCTTCATGGCAGTCGTCACTGCCTCTGGGGGACTTCACGATCCATTTCTGCCCCCAGGATGATGATGTCCAGGGTCCTGAGAGTAAAGATAATGAAGAGTTTAGTGTTTGAAATAGTTAATGTCAATACATATATACTTGCCTTTATGGGCTTCAGTCGGTATGGTGGCAGTCGCCCATCGTCCCTCCCGTCCATGCAGTGTCTTCATGGCAGTCGTCAGTGCCTCTGGGGGACTTCACGATCCATTTCTGCCCCCAGGATGATGATGTCCAGGGTCCTGAGAGTAAAGATAATGAAGAGTTTAGTGTTTGAAATAGTTAATGTTAATACATATATACTTGCCTTTATGGGCTTCAGTCGGTATGGTGGCAGTCGCCCATCGTCCCTCCCGTCCATGCAGTGTCTTCATGGCAGTCGTCAGTGCCTCTGGGGGACTTCACGATCCATTTCTGCCCCCAAGATGATGATGTCCAGGGTCCTGAGAGTAAAGATAATGAAGAGTTTAGTGTTTGAAATAGTTAATGTTAATAGATATATACTTGCCTTTATGGGCTTCAGTCGGTATGGTGGCAGTCGCCCATCGTCCCTCCCGTCCATGCAGTGTCTTCATGGCAGTCGTCAGTGCATCCGGGGGACTTCACGATCCATTTCTGCCCCCAGGATGATGATGTCCAGGGTCCTGAGAGTAAAGATAATGAAGAGTTTAGTGTTTGAAATAGTTAATGTTAATACATATATACTTGCCTTTATGGGCTTCAGTCGGTATGGTGGCAGTCGCCCATCGTCCCTCCCGTCCATGCAGTGTCTTCATGGCAGTCGTCAGTGCCTCTGGGGGACTTCACGATCCATTTCTGCCCCCAGGATGATGATGTCCAGGGTCCTGAGAGTAAAGATAATGAAGAGTTTAGTGTTTGAAATAGTTAATGTCAATACATATATACTTGCCTTTATGGGCTTCAGTCGGTATGGTGGCAGTCGCCCATCGTCCCTCCCGTCCATGCAGTGTCTTCATGGCAGTCGTCACTGCCTCTGGGGGACTTCACGATCCATTTCTGCCCCCAGGATGATGATGTCCAGGGTCCTGAGAGTAAAGATAATGAAGAGTTTAGTGTTTGAAATAGTTAATGTTAATACATATATACTTGCCTTTATGGGCTTCAGTCGGTATGGTGGCAGTCGCCCATCGTCCCTCCCGTCCATGCAGTGTCTTCATGGCAGTCGTCACTGCCTCTGGGGGACTTCACGATCCATTTCTGCCCCCAGGATGATGATGTCCAGGGTCCTGAGAGTAAAGATAATGAAGAGTTTAGTGTTTGAAATAGTTAATGTTAATACATATATACTTGCCTTTATGGGCTTCAGTCGGTATGGTGGCAGTCGCCCATCGTCCCTCCCGTCCATGCAGTGTCTTCATGGCAGTCGTCAGTGCCTCTGGGGGACTTCACGATCCATTTCTGCCCCCAGGATGATGATGTCCAGGGTCCTGAGAGTAAAGATAATGAAGAGTTTAGTGTTTGAAATAGTTAATGTTAATACATATATACTTGCCTTTATGGGCTTCAGTCGGTATGGTGGCAGTCGCCCATCGTCCCTCCCGTCCATGCAGTGTCTTCATGGCAGTCGTCAGTGCCTCTGGGGGACTTCACGATCCATTTCTGCCCCCAGGATGATGATGTCCAGGGTCCTGAGAGTAAAGATAATGAAGAGTTTAGTGTTTGAAATAGTTAATGTTAATACATATATACTTGCCTTTATGGGCTTCAGTCGGTATGGTGGCAGTCGCCCATCGTCCCTCCCGTCCATGCAGTGTCTTCATGGCAGTCGTCAGTGCCTCTGGGGGACTTCACGATCCATTTCTGCCCCCAGGATGATGATGTCCAGGGTCCTGAGAGTAAAGATAATGAAGAGTTTAGTGTTTGAAATAGTTAATGTTAATACATATATACTTGCCTTTATGGGCTTCAGTCGGTATGGTGGCAGTCGCCCATCGTCCCTCCCGTCCATGCAGTGTCTTCATGGCAGTCGTCAGTGCCTCTGGGGGACTTCACGATCCATTTCTGCCCCAAGGATGATGATATCCAGGGTCCTCAGAGTAAAGATAATGAAGAGTTTAGTGTTTGAAATAGTTAATGTTAATACATATATACTTGCCTTTATGGGCTTCAGTCGGTATGGTGGCAGTCGCCCATCGTCCCTCCCGTCCATGCAGTGTCTTCATGGCAGTCGTCACTGCCTCTGCGGGACTTCACGATCCATTTCTGCCCCCAGGATGATGATGTCCAGGGTCCTGAGAGTAAAGATAATGAAGAGTTTAGTGTTTGAAATAGTTAATGTTAATACATATATACTTGCCTTTATGGGCTTCAGTCGGTATGGTGGCAGTCGCCCATCGTCCCTCCCGTCCATGCAGTGTCTTCATGGCAATCGTCACTGCCTCTGGGGGACTTCACGATCCATTTCTGCCCCCAAGATGATGATGTCCAGGGTCCTGAGAGTAAAGATAATGAAGAGTTTAGTGTTTGAAATAGTTAATGTTAATACATATATACTTGCCTTTATGGGCTTCAGTCGGTATGGTGGCAGTCGCCCATCGTCCCTCCCGTCCATGCAGTGTCTTCATGGCAGTCGTCAGTGCCTCTGGGGGACTTCACGATCCATTTCTGCCCCCAGGATGATGATATCCAGGGTCCTGAGAGTAAAGATAATGAAGAGTTTAGTGTTTGAAATAGTTAATGTTAATACATATATACTTGCCTTTATGGGCTTCAGTCGGTATGGTGGCAGTCGCCCATCGTCCCTCCCGTCCATGCAGTGTCTTCATGGCAGTCGTCACTGCCTCTGGGGGACTTCACGATCCATTTCTGCCCCCAGGATGATGATGTCCAGGGTCCTGAGAGTAAAGATAATGAAGAGTTTAGTGTTTGAAATAGTTAATGTCAATACATATATACTTGCCTTTATGGGCTTCAGTCGGTATGGTGGCAGTCGCCCATCGTCCCTCCCGTCCATGCAGTGTCTTCATGGCAGTCGTCAGTGCCTCTGGGGGACTTCACGATCCATTTCTGCCCCCAGGATGATGATGTCCAGGGTCCTGAGAGTAAAGATAATGAAGAGTTTAGTGTTTGAAATAGTTAATGTTAATACATATATACTTGCCTTTATGGGCTTCAGTCGGTATGGTGGCAGTCGCCCATCGTCCCTCCCGTCCATGCAGTGTCTTCATGGCAGTCGTCACTGCCTCTGGGGGACTTCACGATCCATTTCTGCCCCCAAGATGATGATGTCCAGGGTCCTGAGAGTAAAGATAATGAAGAGTTTAGTGTTTGAAATAGTTAATGTTAATAGATATATACTTGCCTTTATGGGCTTCAGTCGGTATGGTGGCAGTCGCCCATCGTCCCTCCCGTCCATGCAGTGTCTTCATGGCAGTCGTCAGTGCCTCCGGGGGACTTCACGATCCATTTCTGCCCCAGGATGATGATGTCCAGGGTCCTGAGAGTAAAGATAATGAAGAGTTTAGTGTTTGAAATAGTTAATGTTAATACATATATACTTGCCTTTATGGGCTTCAGTCGGTATGGTGGCAGTCGCCCATCGTCCCTCCCGTCCATGCAGTGTCTTCATGGCAGTCGTCAGTGCCTCTGGGGGACTTCACGATCCATTTCTGCCCCCAGGATGATGATATCCAGGGTCCTGAGAGTAAAGATAATGAAGAGTTTAGTGTTTGAAATAGTTAATGTTAATACATATATACTTGCCTTTATGGGCTTCAGTCGGTATGGTGGCAGTCGCCCATCGTCCCTCCCGTCCATGCAGTGTCTTCATGGCAGTCGTCACTGCCTCTGGGGGACTTCACGATCCATTTCTGCCCCCAGGATGATGATGTCCAGGGTCCTGAGAGTAAAGATAATGAAGAGTTTAGTGTTTGAAATAGTTAATGTCAATACATATATACTTGCCTTTATGGGCTTCAGTCGGTATGGTGGCAGTCGCCCATCGTCCCTCCCGTCCATGCAGTGTCTTCATGGCAGTCGTCAGTGCCTCTGGGGGACTTCACGATCCATTTCTGCCCCCAGGATGATGATGTCCAGGGTCCTGAGAGTAAAGATAATGAAGAGTTTAGTGTTTGAAATAGTTAATGTTAATACATATATACTTGCCTTTATGGGCTTCAGTCGGTATGGTGGCAGTCGCCCATCGTCCCTCCCGTCCATGCAGTGTCTTCATGGCAGTCGTCACTGCCTCTGGGGGACTTCACGATCCATTTCTGCCCCCAAGATGATGATGTCCAGGGTCCTGAGAGTAAAGATAATGAAGAGTTTAGTGTTTGAAATAGTTAATGTTAATAGATATATACTTGCCTTTATGGGCTTCAGTCGGTATGGTGGCAGTCGCCCATCGTCCCTCCCGTCCATGCAGTGTCTTCATGGCAGTCGTCAGTGCCTCCGGGGGACTTCACGATCCATTTCTGCCCCCAGGATGATGATGTCCAGGGTCCTGAGAGTAAAGATAATGAAGAGTTTAGTGTTTGAAATAGTTAATGTTAATACATATATACTTGCCTTTATGGGCTTCAGTCGGTATGGTGGCAGTCGCCCATCGTCCCTCCCGTCCATGCAGTGTCTTCATGGCAGTCGTCAGTGCCTCTGGGGGACTTCACGATCCATTTCTGCCCCCAGGATGATGATGTCCAGGGTCCTGAGAGTAAAGATAATGAAGAGTTTAGTGTTTGAAATAGTTAATGTCAATACATATATACTTGCCTTTATGGGCTTCAGTCGGTATGGTGGCAGTCGCCCATCGTCCCTCCCGTCCATGCAGTGTCTTCATGGCAGTCGTCAGTGCCTCTGGGGGACTTCACGATCCATTTCTGCCCCCAGGATGATGATGTCCAGGGTCCTGAGAGTAAAGATAATGAAGAGTTTAGTGTTTGAAATAGTTAATGTTAATACATATATACTTGCCTTTATGGGCTTCAGTCGGTATGGTGGCAGTCGCCCATCGTCCCTCCCGTCCATGCAGTGTCTTCATGGCAGTCGTCACTGCCTCTGGGGGACTTCACGATCCATTTCTGCCCCCAGGATGATGATGTCCAGGGTCCTGAGAGTAAAGATAATGAAGAGTTTAGTGTTTGAAATAGTTAATGTTAATACATATATACTTGCCTTTATGGGCTTCAGTCGGTATGGTGGCAGTCGCCCATCGTCCCTCCCGTCCATGCAGTGTCTTCATGGCAGTCGTCACTGCCTCTGGGGGACTTCACGATCCATTTCTGCCCCCAGGATGATGATGTCCAGGGTCCTGAGAGTAAAGATAATGAAGAGTTTAGTGTTTGAAATAGTTAATGTTAATACATATATACTTGCCTTTATGGGCTTCAGTCGGTATGGTGGCAGTCGCCCATCGTCCCTCCCGTCCATGCAGTGTCTTCATGGCAGTCGTCACTGCCTCTGGGGGACTTCACGATCCATTTCTGCCCCCAGGATGATGATGTCCAGGGTCCTGAGAGTAAAGATAATGAAGAGTTTAGTGTTTGAAATAGTTAATGTTAATACATATATACTTGCCTTTATGGGCTTCAGTCGGTATGGTGGCAGTCGCCCATCGTCCCTCCCGTCCATGCAGTGTCTTCATGGCAGTCGTCAGTGCCTCTGGGGGACTTCACGATCCATTTCTGCCCCCAGGATGATGATATCCAGGGTCCTGAGAGTAAAGATAATGAAGAGTTTAGTGTTTGAAATAGTTAATGTTAATACATATATACTTGCCTTTATGGGCTTCAGTCGGTATGGTGGCAGTCGCCCATCGTCCCTCCCGTCCATGCAGTGTCTTCATGGCAGTCGTCACTGCCTCTGGGGGACTTCACGATCCATTTCTGCCCCCAGGATGATGATGTCCAGGGTCCTGAGAGTAAAGATAATGAAGAGTTTAGTGTTTGAAATAGTTAATGTCAATACATATATACTTGCCTTTATGGGCTTCAGTCGGTATGGTGGCAGTCGCCCATCGTCCCTCCCGTCCATGCAGTGTCTTCATGGCAGTCGTCACTGCCTCTGGGGGACTTCACGATCCATTTCTGCCCCCAGGATGATGATGTCCAGGGTCCTGAGAGTAAAGATAATGAAGAGTTTAGTGTTTGAAATAGTTAATGTTAATACATATATACTTGCCTTTATGGGCTTCAGTCGGTATGGTGGCAGTCGCCCATCGTCCCTCCCGTCCATGCAGTGTCTTCATGGCAGTCGTCAGTGCCTCTGGGGGACTTCACGATCCATTTCTGCCCCCAAGATGATGATGTCCAGGGTCCTGAGAGTAAAGATAATGAAGAGTTTAGTGTTTGAAATAGTTAATGTTAATAGATATATACTTGCCTTTATGGGCTTCAGTCGGTATGGTGGCAGTCGCCCATCGTCCCTCCCGTCCATGCAGTGTCTTCATGGCAGTCGTCAGTGCATCCGGGGGACTTCACGATCCATTTCTGCCCCCAGGATGATGATGTCCAGGGTCCTGAGAGTAAAGATAATGAAGAGTTTAGTGTTTGAAATAGTTAATGTTAATACATATGTACTTGCCTTTATGGGCTTCAGTCGGTATGGTGGCAGTCGCCCATCGTCCCTCCCGTCCATGCAGTGTCTTCATGGCAGTCGTCACTGCCTCTGGGGGACTTCACGATCCATTTCTGCCCCCAGGATGATGATGTCCAGGGTCCTGAGAGTAAAGATAATGAAGAGTTTAGTGTTTGAAATAGTTAATGTCAATACATATATACTTGCCTTTATGGGCTTCAGTCGGTATGGTGGCAGTCGCCCATCGTCCCTCCCGTCCATGCAGTGTCTTCATGGCAGTCGTCACTGCCTCTGGGGGACTTCACGATCCATTTCTGCCCCCAGGATGATGATGTCCAGGGTCCTGAGAGTAAAGATAATGAAGAGTTTAGTGTTTGAAATAGTTAATGTTAATACATATATACTTGCCTTTATGGGCTTCAGTCGGTATGGTGGCAGTCGCCCATCGTCCCTCCCGTCCATGCAGTGTCTTCATGGCAGTCGTCACTGCCTCTGGGGGACTTCACGATCCATTTCTGCCCCCAGGATGATGATGTCCAGGGTCCTGAGAGTAAAGATAATGAAGAGTTTAGTGTTTGAAATAGTTAATGTTAATACATATATACTTGCCTTTATGGGCTTCAGTCGGTATGGTGGCAGTCGCCCATCGTCCCTCCCGTCCATGCAGTGTCTTCATGGCAGTCGTCACTGCCTCTGGGGGACTTCACGATCCATTTCTGCCCCCAGGATGATGATGTCCAGGGTCCTGAGAGTAAAGATAATGAAGAGTTTAGTGTTTGAAATAGTTAATGTTAATACATATATACTTGCCTTTATGGGCTTCAGTCGGTATGGTGGCAGTCGCCCATCGTCCCTCCCGTCCATGCAGTGTCTTCATGGCAGTCGTCAGTGCCTCTGGGGGACTTCACGATCCATTTCTGCCCCCAGGATGATGATGTCCAGGGTCCTGAGAGTAAAGATAATGAAGAGTTTAGTGTTTGAAATAGTTAATGTTAATACATATATACTTGCCTTTATGGGCTTCAGTCGGTATGGTGGCAGTCGCCCATCGTCCCTCCCGTCCATGCAGTGTCTTCATGGCAGTCGTCAGTGCCTCTGGGGGACTTCACGATCCATTTCTGCCCCCAGGATGATGATGTCCAGGGTCCTGAGAGTAAAGATAATGAAGAGTTTAGTGTTTGAAATAGTTAATGTTAATACATATATACTTGCCTTTATGGGCTTCAGTCGGTATGGTGGCAGTCGCCCATCGTCCCTCCCGTCCATGCAGTGTCTTCATGGCAGTCGTCAGTGCCTCTGGGGACTTCACGATCCATTTCTGCCCCAAGGATGATGATATCCAGGGTCCTCAGAGTAAAGATAATGAAGAGTTTAGTGTTTGAAATAGTTAATGTTAATACATATATACTTGCCTTTATGGGCTTCAGTCGGTATGGTGGCAGTCGCCCATCGTCCCTCCCGTCCATGCAGTGTCTTCATGGCAGTCGTCACTGCCTCTGGGGGACTTCACGATCCATTTCTGCCCCCAGGATGATGATGTCCAGGGTCCTGAGAGTAAAGATAATGAAGAGTTTAGTGTTTGAAATAGTTAATGTTAATACATATATACTTGCCTTTATGGGCTTCAGTCGGTATGGTGGCAGTCGCCCATCGTCCCTCCCGTCCATGCAGTGTCTTCATGGCAATCGTCACTGCCTCTGGGGGACTTCACGATCCATTTCTGCCCCCAAGATGATGATGTCCAGGGTCCTGAGAGTAAAGATAATGAAGAGTTTAGTGTTTGAAATAGTTAATGTTAATAGATATATACTTGCCTTTATGGGCTTCAGTCGGTATGGTGGCAGTCGCCCATCGTCCCTCCCGTCCATGCAGTGTCTTCATGGCAGTCGTCACTGCCTCCGGGGGACTTCACGATCCATTTCTGCCCCCAGGATGATGATGTCCAGGGTCCTGAGAGTAAAGATAATGAAGAGTTTAGTGTTTGAAATAGTTAATGTCAATACATATATACTTGCCTTTATGGGCTTCAGTCGGTATGGTGCCAGTCGCCCATCGTCCCTCCCGTCCATGCAGTGTCTTCATGGCAGTCGTCACTGCCTCTGGGGGACTTCACGATCCATTTCTGCCCCCAGGATGATGATGTCCAGGGTCCTGAGAGTAAAGATAATGAAGAGTTTAGTGTTTGAAATAGTTAATGTTAATACATATATACTTGCCTTTATGGGCTTCAGTCGGTATGGTGGCAGTCGCCCATCGTCCCTCCCGTCCATGCAGTGTCTTCATGGCAATCGTCAGTGCCTCTGGGGGACTTCACGATCCATTTCTGCCCCCAGGATGATGATGTCCAGGATCCTGAGAGTAAAGATAATGAAGAGTTTAGTGTTTGAAATAGTTAATGTTAATACATGTATACTTGCCTTTATGGGCTTCAGTCGGTATGGTGGCAGTCGCCCATCGTCCCTCCCGTCCATGCAGTGTCTTCATGGCAGTCGTCAGTGCCTCTGGGGGACTTCACGATCCATTTCTGCCCCCAGAATGATGATGTCCAGGGTCCTGAGAGTAAAGATAATGAAGAGTTTAGTGTTTGAAATAGTTAATGTTATTACATATATACTTGCCTTTATGGGCTTCAGTCGGTATGGTGGCAGTCGCCCATCGTCCCTCCCGTCCATGCAGTGTCTTCATGGCAGTCGTCACTGCCTCTGGGGGACTTCACGATCCATTTCTGCCCCCAGGATGGTGATGTCCAGGGTCCTGAGAGTAAAGATAATGAAGAGTTTAGTGTTTGAAATAGTTAATGTTAATACATATATACTTGCCTTTATGGGCTTCAGTCGGTATGGTGGCAGTCGCCCATCGTCCCTCCCGTCCATGCAGTGTCTTCATGGCAGTCGTCAGTGCCTCTGGGGGACTTCACGATCCATTTCTGCCCCCAGCATGATGATGTCCAGGGTTCTGAGAGTAAAGATAATGAAGAGTTTAGTGTTTGAAATAGTTAATGTTAATACATGTATACTTGCCTTTATGGGCTTCAGTCGGTATGGTGGCAGTCGCCCATCGTCCCTCCCGTCCATGCAGTGTCTTCATGGCAGTCGTCACTGCCTCTGGGGGACTTCACGATCCATTTCTGCCCCCAGGATGGTGATGTCCAGGGTCCTGAGAGTAAAGATAATGAAGAGTTTAGTGTTTGAAATAGTTAATGTTAATACATATATACTTGCCTTTATGGGCTTCAGTCGGTATGGTGGCAGTCGCCCATCGTCCCTCCCGTCCATGCAGTGTCTTCATGGCAGTCGTCAGTGCCTCTGGGGGACTTCACGATCCATTTCTGCCCCCAGCATGATGATGTCCAGGGTTCTGAGAGTAAAGATAATGAAGAGTTTAGTGTTTGAAATAGTTAATGTTAATACATATATACTTGCCTTTATGGGCTTCAGTCGGTATGGTGGCAGTCGCCCATCGTCCCTCCCGTCCATGCAGTGTCTTCATGGCAGTCGTCACTGCCTCTGGGGGACTTCACGATCCATTTCTGCCCCCAGGATGATGATGTCCAGGGTCCTGAGAGTAAAGATAATGAAGAGTTTAGTGTTTGAAATAGTTAATGTTAATACATATATACTTGCCTTTATGGGCTTCAGTCGGTATGGTGGCAGTCGCCCATCGTCCCTCCCGTCCATGCAGTGTCTTCATGGCAGTCGTCACTGCCTCCGGGGGACTTCACGATCCATTTCTGCCCCCAGGATGATGATGTCCAGGGTCCTGAGAGTAAAGATAATGAAGAGTTTAGTGTTTGAAATAGTTAATGTCAATACATATATACTTGCCTTTATGGGCTTCAGTCGGTATGGTGGCAGTCGCCCATCGTCCCTCCCGTCCATGCAGTGTCTTCATGGCAGTCGTCACTGCCTCTGGGGGACTTCACGATCCATTTCTGCCCCCAGGATGATGATGTCCAGGGTCCTGAGAGTAAAGATAATGAAGAGTTTACTGTTTGAAATAGTTAATGTTAATACATACATACTTGCCTTTATGGGCTTCAGTCGGTATGGTGGCAGTCGCCCATCGTCCCTCCCGTCCATGCAGTGTCTTCATGGCAATCGTCAGTGCCTCTGGGGGACTTCACGATCCATTTCTGCCCCCAGGATGATGATGTCCAGGATCCTGAGAGTAAAGATAATGAAGAGTTTAGTGTTTGAAATAGTTAATGTTAATACATGTATACTTGCCTTTATGGGCTTCAGTCGGTATGGTGGCAGTCGCCCATCGTCCCTCCCGTCCATGCAGTGTCTTCATGGCAGTCGTCAGTGCCTCTGGGGGACTTCACGATCCATTTCTGCCCCCAGAATGATGATGTCCAGGGTCCTGAGAGTAAAGATAATGAAGAGTTTAGTGTTTGAAATAGTTAATGTTAATACATATATACTTGCCTTTATGGGCTTCAGTCGGTATGGTGGCAGTCGCCCATCGTCCCTCCCGTCCATGCAGTGTCTTCATGGCAGTCGTCACTGCCTCTGGGGGACTTCACGATCCATTTCTGCCCCCAGGATGGTGATGTCCAGGGTCCTGAGAGTAAAGATAATGAAGAGTTTAGTGTTTGAAATAGTTAATGTTAATACATATATACTTGCCTTTATGGGCTTCAGTCGGTATGGTGGCAGTCGCCCATCGTCCCTCCCGTCCATGCAGTGTCTTCATGGCAGTCGTCAGTGCCTCTGGGGGACTTCACGATCCATTTCTGCCCCCAGCATGATGATGTCCAGGGTTCTGAGAGTAAAGATAATGAAGAGTTTAGTGTTTGAAATAGTTAATGTTAATACATATATACTTGCCTTTATGGGCTTCAGTCGGTATGGTGGCAGTCGCCCATCGTCCCTCCCGTCCATGCAGTGTCTTCATGGCAGTCGTCACTGCCTCTGGGGGACTTCACGATCCATTTCTGCCCCCAGGATGATGATGTCCAGGGTCCTGAGAGTAAAGATAATGAAGAGTTTAGTGTTTGAAATAGTTAATGTTAATACATATATACTTGCCTTTATGGGCTTCAGTCGGTATGGTGGCAGTCGCCCATCGTCCCTCCCGTCCATGCAGTGTCTTCATGGCAGTCGTCACTGCCTCCGGGGGACTTCACGATCCATTTCTGCCCCCAGGATGATGATGTCCAGGGTCCTGAGAGTAAAGATAATGAAGAGTTTAGTGTTTGAAATAGTTAATGTTAATACATGTATACTTGCCTTTATGGGCTTCAGTCGGTATGGTGGCAGTCGCCCATCGTCCCTCCCGTCCATGCAGTGTCTTCATGGCAGTCGTCAGTGCCTCTGGGGGACTTCACGATCCATTTCTGCCCCCAGAATGATGATGTCCAGGGTCCTGAGAGTAAAGATAATGAAGAGTTTAGTGTTTGAAATAGTTAATGTTAATACATATATACTTGCCTTTATGGGCTTCAGTCGGTATGGTGGCAGTCGCCCATCGTCCCTCCCGTCCATGCAGTGTCTTCATGGCAGTCGTCACTGCCTCTGGGGGACTTCACGATCCATTTCTGCCCCCAGGATGGTGATGTCCAGGGTCCTGAGAGTAAAGATAATGAAGAGTTTAGTGTTTGAAATAGTTAATGTTAATACATATATACTTGCCTTTATGGGCTTCAGTCGGTATGGTGGCAGTCGCCCATCGTCCCTCCCGTCCATGCAGTGTCTTCATGGCAGTCGTCAGTGCCTCTGGGGGACTTCACGATCCATTTCTGCCCCCAGCATGATGATGTCCAGGGTTCTGAGAGTAAAGATAATGAAGAGTTTAGTGTTTGAAATAGTTAATGTTAATACATGTATACTTGCCTTTATGGGCTTCAGTCGGTATGGTGGCAGTCGCCCATCGTCCC
Source organism: Haliotis asinina (assembly GCF_037392515.1). Classification (NCBI taxonomy): domain Eukaryota; kingdom Metazoa; phylum Mollusca; class Gastropoda; order Lepetellida; family Haliotidae; genus Haliotis; species Haliotis asinina. The sequence goes on along the minus strand of NC_090286.1, from coordinate 20,521,430 downwards.
TCCCGTCCATGCAGTGTCTTCATGGCAGTCGTCACTGCCTCTGGGGGACTTCACGATCCATTTCTGCCCCCAGGATGGTGATGTCCAGGGTCCTGAGAGTAAAGATAATGAAGAGTTTAGTGTTTGAAATAGTTAATGTTAATACATATATACTTGCCTTTATGGGCTTCAGTCGGTATGGTGGCAGTCGCCCATCGTCCCTCCCGTCCATGCAGTGTCTTCATGGCAGTCGTCAGTGCCTCTGGGGGACTTCACGATCCATTTCTGCCCCCAGCATGATGATGTCCAGGGTTCTGAGAGTAAAGATAATGAAGAGTTTAGTGTTTGAAATAGTTAATGTTAATACATATATACTTGCCTTTATGGGCTTCAGTCGGTATGGTGGCAGTCGCCCATCGTCCCTCCCGTCCATGCAGTGTCTTCATGGCAGTCGTCACTGCCTCTGGGGGACTTCACGATCCATTTCTGCCCCCAGGATGATGATGTCCAGGGTCCTGAGAGTAAAGATAATGAAGAGTTTAGTGTTTGAAATAGTTAATGTTAATACATATATACTTGCCTTTATGGGCTTCAGTCGGTATGGTGGCAGTCGCCCATCGTCCCTCCCGTCCATGCAGTGTCTTCATGGCAGTCGTCAGTGCCTCCGGGGGACTTCACGATCCATTTCTGCCCCCAGGATGATGATGTCCAGGGTCCTGAGAGTAAAGATAATGAAGAGTTTAGTGTTTGAAATAGTTAATGTCAATACATATATACTTGCCTTTATGGGCTTCAGTCGGTATGGTGGCAGTCGCCCATCGTCCCTCCCGTCCATGCAGTGTCTTCATGGCAGTCGTCACTGCCTCTGGGGGACTTCACGATCCATTTCTGCCCCCAGGATGATGATGTCCAGGGTCCTGAGAGTAAAGATAATGAAGAGTTTACTGTTTGAAATAGTTAATGTTAATACATACATACTTGCCTTTATGGGCTTCAGTCGGTATGGTGGCAGTCGCCCATCGTCCCTCCCGTCCATGCAGTGTCTTCATGGCAATCGTCAGTGCCTCTGGGGGACTTCACGATCCATTTCTGCCCCCAGAATGATGATGTCCAGGGTCCTGAGAGTAAAGATAATGAAGAGTTTAGTGTTTGAAATAGTTAATGTTAATACATATATACTTGCCTTTATGGGCTTCAGTCGGTATGGTGGCAGTCGCCCATCGTCCCTCCCGTCCATGCAGTGTCTTCATGGCAGTCGTCACTGCCTCTGGGGGACTTCACGATCCATTTCTGCCCCCAGGATGGTGATGTCCAGGGTCCTGAGAGTAAAGATAATGAAGAGTTTAGTGTTTGAAATAGTTAATGTTAATACATATATACTTGCCTTTATGGGCTTCAGTCGGTATGGTGGCAGTCGCCCATCGTCCCTCCCGTCCATGCAGTGTCTTCATGGCAGTCGTCAGTGCCTCTGGGGGACTTCACGATCCATTTCTGCCCCCAGCATGATGATGTCCAGGGTTCTGAGAGTAAAGATAATGAAGAGTTTAGTGTTTGAAATAGTTAATGTTAATACATATATACTTGCCTTTATGGGCTTCAGTCGGTATGGTGGCAGTCGCCCATCGTCCCTCCCGTCCATGCAGTGTCTTCATGGCAGTCGTCACTGCCTCTGGGGGACTTCACGATCCATTTCTGCCCCCAGGATGATGATGTCCAGGGTCCTGAGAGTAAAGATAATGAAGAGTTTAGTGTTTGAAATAGTTAATGTTAATACATATATACTTGCCTTTATGGGCTTCAGTCGGTATGGTGGCAGTCGCCCATCGTCCCTCCCGTCCATTCAGTGTCTTCATGGCAGTCGTCACTGCCTCCGGGGGACTTCACGATCCATTTCTGCCCCCAGGATGATGATGTCCAGGGTCCTGAGAGTAAAGATAATGAAGAGTTTAGTGTTTGAAATAGTTAAAGTCAATACATATATACTTGCCTTTATGGGCTTCAGTCGGTATGGTGGCAGTCGCCCATCGTCCCTCCCGTCCATGCAGTGTCTTCATGGCAGTCGTCACTGCCTCTGGGGGACTTCACGATCCATTTCTGCCCCCAGGATGATGATGTCCAGGGTCCTGAGAGTAAAGATAATGAAGAGTTTAGTGTTTGAAATAGTTAATGTTAATACATATATACTTGCCTTTATGGGCTTCAGTCGGTATGGTGGCAGTCGCCCATCGTCCCTCCCGTCCATGCAGTGTCTTCATGGCAATCGTCAGTGCCTCTGGGGGACTTCACGATCCATTTCTGCCCCCAGGATGATGATGTCCAGGATCCTGAGAGTAAAGATAATGAAGAGTTTAGTGTTTGAAATAGTTAATGTTAATACATGTATACTTGCCTTTATGGGCTTCAGTCGGTATGGTGGCAGTCGCCCATCGTCCCTCCCGTCCATGCAGTGTCTTCATGGCAGTCGTCAGTGCCTCTGGGGGACTTCACGATCCATTTCTGCCCCCAGAATGATGATGTCCAGGGTCCTGAGAGTAAAGATAATGAAGAGTTTAGTGTTTGAAATAGTTAATGTTAATACATATATACTTGCCTTTATGGGCTTCAGTCGGTATGGTGGCAGTCGCCCATCGTCCCTCCCGTCCATGCAGTGTCTTCATGGCAGTCGTCACTGCCTCTGGGGGACTTCACGATCCATTTCTGCCCCCAGGATGGTGATGTCCAGGGTCCTGAGAGTAAAGATAATGAAGAGTTTAGTGTTTGAAATAGTTAATGTTAATACATATATACTTGCCTTTATGGGCTTCAGTCGGTATGGTGGCAGTCGCCCATCGTCCCTCCCGTCCATGCAGTGTCTTCATGGCAGTCGTCAGTGCCTCTGGGGGACTTCACGATCCATTTCTGCCCCCAGAATGATGATGTCCAGGGTCCTGAGAGTAAAGATAATGAAGAGTTTAGTGTTTGAAATAGTTAATGTTAATACATATATACTTGCCTTTATGGGCTTCAGTCGGTATGGTGGCAGTCGCCCATCGTCCCTCCCGTCCATGCAGTGTCTTCATGGCAGTCGTCACTGCCTCTGGGGGACTTCACGATCCATTTCTGTCCCCAGGATGATGATGTCCAGGGTCCTGAGAGTAAAGATAATGAAGAGTTTAGTGTTTGAAATAGTTAATGTTAATACATATATACTTGCCTTTATGGGCTTCAGTCGGTATGGTGGCAGTCGCCCATCGTCCCTTCCGTCCATGCAGTGTCTTCATGGCAGTCGTCAGTGCCTCTGGGGGACTTCACGATCCATTTCTGGCCCCAGGATGATGATGTCCAGGGTCCTGAGAGTAAAGATAATGAAGAGTTTAGTGTTTGAAATAGTTAATGTTAATACATATATACTTGCCTTTATGGGCTTCAGTCGGTATGGTGGCAGTCGCCCATCGTCCCTCCCGTCCATGCAGTGTCTTCATGGCAGTCGTCACTGCCTCTGGGGGACTTCACGATCCATTTCTGCCCCCAGGATGATGATGTCCAGGGTCCTGAGATTAAAGATAATGAAGAGTTTAGTGTTTGAAATAGTTAATGTTAATACATATATACTTGCCTTTATGGGCTTCAGTCGGTATGGTGGCAGTCGCCCATCGTCCCTCCCGTCCATGCAGTGTCTTCGTGGCAATCGTCAGTGCCTCTGGGGGACTTCACGATCCATTTCTGCCCCCAGGATGATGATGTCCAGGGTCCTGAGAGTAAAGATAATGAAGAGTTTAGTGTTTGAAATAGTTAATGTTAATACATATATACTTGCCTTTATGGGCTTCAGTCGGTATGGTGGCAGTCGCCCATCGTCCCTCCCGTCCATGCAGTGTCTTCATGGCAATCGTCAGTGCCTCTGGGGGACTTCACGATCCATTTCTGCCCCCAGGATGATGATGTCCAGGATCCTGAGAGTAAAGATAATGAAGAGTTTAGTGCTTGAAATAGTTAATGTTAATACATGTATACTTGCCTTTATGGGCTTCAGTCGGTATGGTGGCAGTCGCCCATCGTCCCTCCCGTCCATGCAGTGTCTTCATGGCAGTCGTCAGTGCCTCTGGGGGACTTCACGATCCATTTCTGCCCCCAGAATGATGATGTCCAGGGTCCTGAGAGTAAAGATAATGAAGAGTTTAGTGTTTGAAATAGTTAATGTCAATACATATATACTTGCCTTTATGGGCTTCAGTCGGTATGGTGGCAGTCGCCCATCGTCCCTCCCGTCCATGCAGTGTCTTCATGGCAGTCGTCACTGCCTCTGGGGGACTTCACGATCCATTTCTGCCCCCAGGATGGTGATGTCCAGGGTCCTGAGAGTAAAGATAATGAAGAGTTTAGTGTTTGAAATAGTTAATGTTAATACATATATACTTGCCTTTATGGGCTTCAGTCGGTATGGTGGCAGTCGCCCATCGTCCCTCCCGTCCATGCAGTGTCTTCATGGCAGTCGTCAGTGCCTCTGGGGGACTTCACGATCCATTTCTGCCCCCAGAATGATGATGTCCAGGGTCCTGAGAGTAAAGATAATGAAGAGTTTAGTGTTTGAAATAGTTAATGTTAATACATATATACTTGCCTTTATGGGCTTCAGTCGGTATGGTGGCAGTCGCCCATCGTCCCTCCCGTCCATGCAGTGTCTTCATGGCAGTCGTCAGTGCCTCTGGGGGACTTCACGATCCATTTCTGCCCCCAGGATGATGATGTCCAGGGTCCTGAGAGTAAAGATAGTGAAGAGTTTAGTGTTTGAAATAGTTAATGTTAATACATATATACTTGCCTTTATGGGCTTCAGTCGGTATGGTGGCAGTCGCCCATCGTCCCTTCCGTCCATGCAGTGTCTTCATGGCAGTCGTCAGTGCCTCTGGGGGACTTCACGATCCATTTCTGGCCCCAGGATGATGATGTCCAGGGTCCTGAGAGTAAAGATAATGAAGAGTTTAGTGTTTGAAATAGTTAATGTTAATACATATATACTTGCCTTTATGGGCTTCAGTCGGTATGGTGGCAGTCGCCCATCGTCCCTCCCGTCCATGCAGTGTCTTCATGGCAGTCGTCACTGCCTCTGGGGGACTTCACGATCCATTTCTGCCCCCAGGATGATGATGTCCAGGGTCCTGAGATTAAAGATAATGAAGAGTTTAGTGTTTGAAATAGTTAATGTTAATACATATATACTTGCCTTTATGGGCTTCAGTCGGTATGGTGGCAGTCGCCCATCGTCCCTCCCGTCCATGCAGTGTCTTCGTGGCAATCGTCAGTGCCTCTGGGGGACTTCACGATCCATTTCTGCCCCCAGGATGATGATGTCCAGGGTCCTGAGATTAAAGATAATGAAGAGTTTAGTGTTTGAAATAGTTAATGTTAATACATATATACTTGCCTTTATGGGCTTCAGTCGGTATGGTGGCAGTCGCCCATCGTCCCTCCCGTCCATGCAGTGTCTTCATGGCAGTCGTCAGTGCCTCTGGGGGACTTCACGATCCATTTCTGCCCCCAGGATGATGATGTCCAGGATCCTGAGAGTAAAGATAATGAAGAGTTTAGTGCTTGAAATAGTTAATGTTAATACATGTATACTTGCCTTTATGGGCTTCAGTCGGTATGGTGGCAGTCGCCCATCGTCCCTCCCGTCCATGCAGTGTCTTCATGGCAGTCGTCAGTGCCTCTGGGGGACTTCACGATCCATTTCTGCCCCCAGAATGATGATGTCCAGGGTCCTGAGAGTAAAGATAATGAAGAGTTTAGTGTTTGAAATAGTTAATGTTAATACATATATACTTGCCTTTATGGGCTTCAGTCGGTATGGTGGCAGTCGCCCATCGTCCCTCCCGTCCATGCAGTGTCTTCATGGCAGTCGTCACTGCCTCTGGGGGACTTCACGATCCATTTCTGCCCCCAGGATGGTGATGTCCAGGGTCCTGAGAGTAAAGATAATGAAGAGTTTAGTGTTTGAAATAGTTAATGTTAATACATATATACTTGCCTTTATGGGCTTCAGTCGGTATGGTGGCAGTCGCCCATCGTCCCTCCCGTCCATGCAGTGTCTTCATGGCAGTCGTCACTGCCTCTGGGGGACTTCACGATCCATTTCTGCCCCCAGGATGATGATGTCCAGGGTCCTGAGAGTAAAGATAATGAAGAGTTTAGTGTTTGAAATAGTTAATGTTAATACATATATACTTGCCTTTATGGGCTTCAGTCGGTATGGTGGCAGTCGCCCATCGTCCCTTCCGTCCATGCAGTGTCTTCATGGCAGTCGTCAGTGCCTCTGGGGGACTTCACGATCCATTTCTGGCCCCAGGATGATGATGTCCAGGGTCCTGAGAGTAAAGATAATGAAGAGTTTAGTGTTTGAAATAGTTAATGTTAATACATATATACTTGCCTTTATGGGCTTCAGTCGGTATGGTGGCAGTCGCCCATCGTCCCTCCCGTCCATGCAGTGTCTTCATGGCAGTCGTCAGTGCCTCTGGGGGACTTCACGATCCATTTCTGCCCCCAGGATGATGATGTCCAGGGTCCTGAGATTAAAGATAATGAAGAGTTTAGTGTTTGAAATAGTTAATGTTAATACATATATACTTGCCTTTATGGGCTTCAGTCGGTATGGTGGCAGTCGCCCATCGTCCCTCCCGTCCATGCAGTGTCTTCGTGGCAATCGTCAGTGCCTCTGGGGGACTTCACGATCCATTTCTGCCCCCAGGATGATGATGTCCAGGGTCCTGAGAGTAAAGATAATGAAGAGTTTAGTGTTTGAAATAGTTAATGTTAATACATATATACTTGCCTTTATGGGCTTCAGTCGGTATGGTGGCAGTCGCCCATCGTCCCTCCCGTCCATGCAGTGTCTTCATGGCAATCGTCAGTGCCTCTGGGGGACTTCACGATCCATTTCTGCCCCCAGGATGATGATGTCCAGGATCCTGAGAGTAAAGATAATGAAGAGTTTAGTGCTTGAAATAGTTAATGTTAATACATGTATACTTGCCTTTATGGGCTTCAGTCGGTATGGTGGCAGTCGCCCATCGTCCCTCCCGTCCATGCAGTGTCTTCATGGCAGTCGTCAGTGCCTCTGGGGGACTTCACGATCCATTTCTGCCCCCAGAATGATGATGTCCAGGGTCCTGAGAGTAAAGATAATGAAGAGTTTAGTGTTTGAAATAGTTAATGTCAATACATATATACTTGCCTTTATGGGCTTCAGTCGGTATGGTGGCAGTCGCCCATCGTCCCTCCCGTCCATGCAGTGTCTTCATGGCAGTCGTCACTGCCTCTGGGGGACTTCACGATCCATTTCTGCCCCCAGGATGGTGATGTCCAGGGTCCTGAGAGTAAAGATAATGAAGAGTTTAGTGTTTGAAATAGTTAATGTTAATACATATATACTTGCCTTTATGGGCTTCAGTCGGTATGGTGGCAGTCGCCCATCGTCCCTCCCGTCCATGCAGTGTCTTCATGGCAGTCGTCAGTGCCTCTGGGGGACTTCACGATCCATTTCTGCCCCCAGAATGATGATGTCCAGGGTCCTGAGAGTAAAGATAATGAAGAGTTTAGTGTTTGAAATAGTTAATGTTAATACATATATACTTGCCTTTATGGGCTTCAGTCGGTATGGTGGCAGTCGCCCATCGTCCCTCCCGTCCATGCAGTGTCTTCATGGCAGTCGTCAGTGCCTCTGGGGGACTTCACGATCCATTTCTGCCCCCAGGATGATGATGTCCAGGGTCCTGAGAGTAAAGATAATGAAGAGTTTAGTGTTTGAAATAGTTAATGTTAATACATATATACTTGCCTTTATGGGCTTCAGTCGGTATGGTGGCAGTCGCCCATCGTCCCTTCCGTCCATGCAGTGTCTTCATGGCAGTCGTCACTGCCTCTGGGGGACTTCACGATCCATTTCTGGCCCCAGGATGATGATGTCCAGGGTCCTGAGAGTAAAGATAATGAAGAGTTTAGTGTTTGAAATAGTTAATGTTAATACATATATACTTGCCTTTATGGGCTTCAGTCGGTATGGTGGCAGTCGCCCATCGTCCCTCCCGTCCATGCAGTGTCTTCATGGCAGTCGTCAGTGCCTCTGGGGGACTTCACGATCCATTTCTGCCCCCAGGATGATGATGTCCAGGGTCCTGAGATTAAAGATAATGAAGAGTTTAGTGTTTGAAATAGTTAATGTTAATACATATATACTTGCCTTTATGGGCTTCAGTCGGTATGGTGGCAGTCGCCCATCGTCCCTCCCGTCCATGCAGTGTCTTCGTGGCAATCGTCAGTGCCTCTGGGGGACTTCACGATCCATTTCTGCCCCCAGGATGATGATGTCCAGGGTCCTGAGATTAAAGATAATGAAGAGTTTAGTGTTTGAAATAGTTAATGTTAATACATATATACTTGCCTTTATGGGCTTCAGTCGGTATGGTGGCAGTCGCCCATCGTCCCTCCCGTCCATGCAGTGTCTTCATGGCAATCGTCAGTGCCTCTGGGGGACTTCACGATCCATTTCTGCCCCCAGGATGATGATGTCCAGGATCCTGAGAGTAAAGATAATGAAGAGTTTAGTGCTTGAAATAGTTAATGTTAATACATGTATACTTGCCTTTATGGGCTTCAGTCGGTATGGTGGCAGTCGCCCATCGTCCCTCCCGTCCATGCAGTGTCTTCATGGCAGTCGTCAGTGCCTCTGGGGGACTTCACGATCCATTTCTGCCCCCAGAATGATGATGTCCAGGGTCCTGAGAGTAAAGATAATGAAGAGTTTAGTGTTTGAAATAGTTAATGTTAATACATATATACTTGCCTTTATGGGCTTCAGTCGGTATGGTGGCAGTCGCCCATCGTCCCTCCCGTCCATGCAGTGTCTTCATGGCAGTCGTCACTGCCTCTGGGGGACTTCACGATCCATTTCTGCCCCCAGGATGGTGATGTCCAGGGTCCTGAGAGTAAAGATAATGAAGAGTTTAGTGTTTGAAATAGTTAATGTTAATACATATATACTTGCCTTTATGGGCTTCAGTCGGTATGGTGGCAGTCGCCCATCGTCCCTCCCGTCCATGCAGTGTCTTCATGGCAGTCGTCAGTGCCTCTGGGGGACTTCACGATCCATTTCTGCCCCCAGAATGATGATGTCCAGGGTCCTGAGAGTAAAGATAATGAAGAGTTTAGTGTTTGAAATAGTTAATGTTAATACATATATACTTGCCTTTATGGGCTTCAGTCGGTATGGTGGCAGTCGCCCATCGTCCCTCCCGTCCATGCAGTGTCTTCATGGCAGTCGTCACTGCCTCTGGGGGACTTCACGATCCATTTCTGCCCCCAGGATGATGATGTCCAGGGTCCTGAGAGTAAAGATAATGAAGAGTTTAGTGTTTGAAATAGTTAATGTTAATACATATATACTTGCCTTTATGGGCTTCAGTCGGTATGGTGGCAGTCGCCCATCGTCCCTTCCGTCCATGCAGTGTCTTCATGGCAGTCGTCAGTGCCTCTGGGGGACTTCACGATCCATTTCTGGCCCCAGGATGATGATGTCCAGGGTCCTTAGAGTAAAGATAATGAAGAGTTTAGTGTTTGAAATAGTTAATGTTAATACATATATACTTGCCTTTATGGGCTTCAGTCGGTATGGTGGCAGTCGCCCATCGTCCCTCCCGTCCATGCAGTGTCTTCATGGCAGTCGTCACTGCCTCTGGGGGACTTCACGATCCATTTCTGACCCCAGGATGATGATGTCCAGGGTCCTGAGATTAAAGATAATGAAGAGTTTAGTGTTTGAAATAGTTAATGTTAATACATATATACTTGCCTTTATGGGCTTCAGTCGGTATGGTGGCAGTCGCCCATCGTCCCTCCCGTCCATGCAGTGTCTTCGTGGCAATCGTCAGTGCCTCTGGGGGACTTCACGATCCATTTCTGCCCCCAGAATGATGATGTCCAGGGTCCTGAGAGTAAAGATAATGAAGAGTTTAGTGTTTGAAATAGTTAATGTTAATACATATATACTTGCCTTTATGGGCTTCAGTCGGTATGGTGGCAGTCGCCCATCGTCCCTCCCGTCCATGCAGTGTCTTCATGGCAGTCGTCAGTGCCTCTGGGGGACTTCACGATCCATTTCTGGCCCCAGGATGATGATTTCCAGTTCCTGAGAGTAAAGATAATGAAGAGTTTAGTGTTTGAAATAGTTAATGTTAATACATATATACTTGCCTTTATGGGCTTCAGTCGGTATGGTGGCAGTCGCCCATCGTCCCTCCCGTCCATGCAGTGTCTTCATGGCAGTCGTCACTGCCTCTGGGGGACTTCACGATCCATTTCTACCCCCAGGATGATGATGTCCAGGGTCCTGAGATTAAAGATAATGAAGAGTTTAGTGTTTGAAATAGTTAATGTTAATACATATATACTTGCCTTTATGGGCTTCAGTCGGTATGGTGGCAGTCGCCCATCGTCCCTCCCGTCCATGCAGTGTCTTCGTGGCAATCGTCAGTGCCTCTGGGGGACTTCACGATCCATTTCTGCCCCCAGAATGATGATGTCCAGGGTCCTGAGAGTAAAGATAATGAAGAGTTTAGTGTTTGAAATAGTTAATGTTAATACATATATACTTGCCTTTATGGGCTTCAGTCGGTATGGTGGCAGTCGCCCATCGTCCCTCCCGTCCATGCAGTGTCTTCATGGCAGTCGTCACTGCCTCTGGGGGACTTCACGATCCATTTCTGCCCCCAGGATGGTGATGTCCAGGGTCCTGAGAGTAAAGATAATGAAGAGTTTAGTGTTTGAAATAGTTAATGTTAATACATATATACTTGCCTTTATGGGCTTCAGTCGGTATGGTGGCAGTCGCCCATCGTCCCTCCCGTCCATGCAGTGTCTTCATGGCAGTCGTCACTGCCTCTGGGGGACTTCACGATCCATTTCTGCCCCCAGCATGATGATGTCCAGGGTTCTGAGAGTAAAGATAATGAAGAGTTTAGTGTTTGAAATAGTTACTGTTAATACATATATACTTGCCTTTATGGGCTTCAGTCGGTATGGTGGCAGTCGCCCATCGTCCCTCCCGTCCATGCAGTGTCTTCATGGCAGTCGTCAGTGCCTCTGGGGGACTTCACGATCCATTTCTGCCCCCAGGATGATGATGTCCAGGGTCCTGAGACTAAAGATAATGAAAAGTTTAGTGTTTGAAATAGTTAATGTTAATACATATATACTTGCCTTTATGGGCTTCAGTCGGTATGGTGGCAGTCGCCCATCGTCCCTCCCGTCCATGCAGTGTCTTCGTGGCAATCGTCAGTGCCTCTGGGGTACTTCACGATCCATTTCTGCCCCCAGGATGATGATGTCCAGGGTCCTGAGATTAAAGATAATGAAAAGTTTAGTGTTTGAAATAGTTAATGTTAATACATATATACTTGCCTTTATGGGCTTCAGTCGGTATGGTGGCAGTCGCCCATCGTCCCTCCCGTCCATGCAGTGTCTTCATGGCAGTCGTCACTGCCTCTGGGGGACTTCACGATCCATTTCTGCCCCCAGGATGATGATGTCCAGGGTCCTGAGATTAAAGATAATGAAAAGTTTAGTGTTTGAAATAGTTAATGTTAATACATATATACTTGCCTTTATGGGCTTCAGTCGGTATGGTGGCAGTCGCCCATCGTCCCTCCCGTCCATGCAGTGTCTTCGTGGCAATCGTCAGTGCCTCTGGGGTACTTCACGATCCATTTCTGCCCCCAGGATGATGATGTCCAGGTTCCTGAGATTAAAGATAAAGGAGAGGTTAGTGTTTGAAAGAGTTGATATTAACAGATATATACTTGCCTTTAAGAACTTGTGTGGGATTGGTGGCACTCGTCTATCGTCCCTCCCGTCCATGCAGTGTCTTCACAGCAGTCGTCACTGCCTCCGGGGTACTTCACGATCCATTTCTGCCCCCAGGATGATGATGTCCAGAGTGCTGAGCGTAAAGATAATGAAGAGTTTAGTGTTTGAAAGAGTTGATATTAACAGATATATACTTGCCTTTATTTGGCTCTGTCGGTATGGTGACAGTCGCCCATCGTCCCTCCCGTCCATGCAGTGTCTTCATGGCAGTCGTCAGTGCCTCTGGGGGACTTCACGATCCATTTCTGCCCCCAGGATGATGATGTCCACAGTGCTGAGAGTAAAGATAATGAAGAGGTTTGTGTTTGAAAGAGCTGATCTTAACAGATATATACTTGCCTTTATGGGGCTCTGTCGGTATGGTGACAGTCGCCCATCGTCCCTCCCGTCCATGCAGTGTCTTCGTGGCAATCGTCACTGCCTCTGGGGGACTTCACGATCCATTTCTGCCCCCAAGATGATGATGTGCAGGGTCCTGATAGTAGAGAAAATGAAGAGTTTAGAGTTTGAAATAGTTGATGATAATAAATATATACTTGCCTTTATGCTTCTCAGTCGGTATGGTGGCAGTCTCCCATCGACCCTCGCGTCCATGCAGTGTCTTCGTGGCAGTCGTCACTGCCTCTGGGGGACTTCACGATGCATTTCTGCCCCCAGGATGATGATGTCCAGGGTCCTGAGAGTAAAGATAATGAAGAGTTTAGTGTTTGAAATAGTTAATGTTAATAGATATATACTTGCCTTTATGGGCTTCAGTCGGTATGGTGGCAGTCGCCCATCGTCCCTCCCGTCCATGCAGTGTCTTCATGGCAGTCGTCACTGCCTCTGGGGGACTTCACGATCCATTTCTGCCCCCAGGATGGTGATGTCCAGGGTCCTGAGAGTAAAGATAATGAAGAGTTTAGTGTTTGAAATAGTTAATGTTAATACATATATACTTGCCTTTATGGGCTTCAGTCGGTATGGTGGCAGTCGCCCATCGTCCCTCCCGTCCATGCAGTGTCTTCATGGCAGTCGTCACTGCCTCTGGGGGACTTCACGACCCATTTCTGCCCCCAGGATGATGATGTCCAGGGTCCTGAGAGTAAAGATAATGAAGAGTTTAGTGTTTGAAATAGTTAATGTTAATACATATATACTTGCCTTTATGGGCTTCAGTCGGTATGGTGGCAGTCGCCCATCGTCCCTCCCGTCCATGCAGTGTCTTCATGGCAGTCGTCACTGCCTCTGGGGGACTTCACGATCCATTTCTGCCCCCAGGATGATGATGTCCAGGGTCCTGAGACTAAAGATAATGAAACGTTTAGTGTTTGAAATAGTTAATGTTAATACATATATACTTGCCTTTATGGGCTTCAGTCGGTATGGTGGCAGTCGCCCATCGTCCCTCCCGTCCATGCAGTGTCTTCGTGGCAATCGTCAGTGCCTCTGGGGTACTTCACGATCCATTTCTGCCCCCAGGATGATGATGTCCAGGGTCCTGAGATTAAAGATAATGAAAAGTTTAGTGTTTGAAATAGTTAATGTTAATACATATATACTTGCCTTTATGGGCTTCAGTCGGTATGGTGGCAGTCGCCCATCGTCCCTCCCGTCCATGCAGTGTCTTCATGGCAGTCGTCAGTGCCTCTGGGGTACTTCACGATCCATTTCTGCCCCCAGGATGATGATGTCCAGGGTCCTGAGATTAAAGATAATGAAAAGTTTAGTGTTTGAAATAGTTAATGTTAATAGATATATACTTGCCTTTATGGGCTTCAGTCGGTATGGTGGCAGTCGCCCATCGTCCCTCCCGTCCATGCAGTGTCTTCATGGCAGTCGTCACTGCCTCTGGGGGACTTCACGATCCATTTCTGCCCCCAGGATGATGATGTCCAGGGTCCTGAGATTAAAGATAATGAAAAGTTTAGTGTTTGAAATAGTTAATGTTAATACATATATACTTGCCTTTATGGGCTTCAGTCGGTATGGTGGCAGTCGCCCATCGTCCCTCCCGTCCATGCAGTGTCTTCGTGGCAATCGTCAGTGCCTCTGGGGTACTTCACGATCCATTTCTGCCCCCAGGATGATGATGTCCAGGTTCCTGAGATTAAAGATAAAGGAGAGGTTAGTGTTTGAAAGAGTTGATATTAACAGATATATACTTGCCTTTAAGAACTTGTGTGGGATTGGTGGCACTCGTCTATCGTCCCTCCCGTCCATGCAGTGTCTTCACAGCAGTCGTCACTGCCTCCGGGGTACTTCACGATCCATTTCTGCCCCCAGGATGATGATGTCCAGAGTGCTGAGCGTAAAGATAATGAAGAGTTTAGTGTTTGAAAGAGTTGATATTAACAGATATATACTTGCCTTTATTTGGCTCTGTCGGTATGGTGACAGTCGCCCATCGTCCCTCCCGTCCATGCAGTGTCTTCATGGCAGTCGTCAGTGCCTCTGGGGGACTTCACGATCCATTTCTGCCCCCAGGATGATGATGTCCACAGTGCTGAGAGTAAAGATAATGAAGAGGTTTGTGTTTGAAAGAGCTGATCTTAACAGATATATACTTGCCTTTATGGGGCTCTGTCGGTATGGTGACAGTCGCCCATCGTCCCTCCCGTCCATGCAGTGTCTTCGTGGCAATCGTCACTGCCTCTGGGGGACTTCACGATCCATTTCTGCCCCCAAGATGATGATGTGCAGGGTCCTGATAGTAGAGAAAATGAAGAGTTTAGAGTTTGAAATAGTTGATGATAATAAATATATACTTGCCTTTATGCTTCTCAGTCGGTATGGTGGCAGTCTCCCATCGACCCTCGCGTCCATGCAGTGTCTTCGTGGCAGTCGTCAGTGCCTCTGGGGGACTTCACGATCCATTTCTGCCCCCAGGATGATGATGTCCAGGGTCCTGAGAGTAAAGATAATGAAGAGTTTAGTGTTTGAAATAGTTAATGTTAATAGATATATACTTGCCTTTATGGGCTTCAGTCGGTATGGTGGCAGTCGCCCATCGTCCCTCCCGTCCATGCAGTGTCTTCATGGCAGTCGTCACTGCCTCTGGGGGACTTCACGATCCATTTCTGCCCCCAGGATGGTGATGTCCAGGGTCCTGAGAGTAAAGATAATGAAGAGTTTAGTGTTTGAAATAGTTAATGTTAATACATATATACTTGCCTTTATGGGCTTCAGTCGGTATGGTGGCAGTCGCCCATCGTCCCTCCCGTCCATGCAGTGTCTTCATGGCAGTCGTCAGTGCCTCTGGGGGACTTCACGATCCATTTCTGCCCCCAAGATGATGATGTCCAGGGTCCTGCGAGTAAAGATAATGAAGAGTTTAGTGTTTGAAATAGTTAATGTTAATAGATATATACTTGCCTTTATGGGCTTCAGTCGGTATGGTGGCAGTCGCCCATCGTCCCTCCCGTCCATGCAGTGTCTTCATGGCAGTCGTCACTGCCTCTGGGGGACTTCACGATCCATTTCTGCCCCCAAGATGATGATGTCCAGGGTCCTGAGAGTAAAGATAATGAAGAGTTTAGTGTTTGAAATAGTTAATGTTAATACATATATACTTGCCTTTATGGGCTTCAGTCGGTATGGTGGCAGTCGCCCATCGTCCCTCCCGTCCATGCAGTGTCTTCATGGCAGTCGTCAGTGCCTCTGGGGGACTTCACGATCCATTTCTGCCCCCAAGATGATGATGTCCAGGGTCCTGCGAGTAAAGATAATGAAGAGTTTAGTGTTTGAAATAGTTAATGTTAATAGATATATACTTGCCTTTATGGGCCTCTGTCGGTATGGTGGCAGTCGCCCATCGTCCCTCCCGTCCATGCAGTGTCTTCATAGCAATCGTCACTGCCTCTGGGGGACTTCACGATTCATTTCTGCCCTCAGGATGATGATGTCCAGGGCCCTGATAGTTAGGAAAAAGAAGAGTTTTAAAGTTGATGTTTATACATATATACTTGCCTTTATGAACTTATGTGGGAATGGTGGGACTCGTCCATCGTCCCTCCCGTCCATGCAGTGTCTTCACGGCAGTCGTCACTACCTCTGGGGGACTTCACGATCCATTTCTGCCCCCAAGATGATGATGTGCAGGGTCCTGATAGTAGAGTTAATGATGAGTTTAGAGTTTGAAATAGTTGATGATAATAAATATATACTTGCCTTTATGCTTCTCAGTCGGTATGGTGGCAGTCTCCCATCGTCCCTCGCGTCCATGCAGTGTCTTCGTGGCAGTCGTCACTGCCTCTGGGGTACTTCACGATCCATTTCTGCCCCCAGGATGATGATGTCCAGGGTCCTGAGAGTAAAGATAATGAAGAGTTTAGTGTTTGAAATAGTTAATGTTAATAGATATATACTTGCCTTTATGGGCTTCAGTCGGTATGGTGGCAGTCGCCCATCGTCCCTCCCGTCCATGCAGTGTCTTCACGGCAGTCGTCACTACCTCTGGGGGACTTCACGATCCATTTCTGCCCCCAAGATGATGATGTGCAGGGTCCTGATAGTAGAGTTAATGATGAGTTTAGAGTTTGAAATAGTTGATGATAATAAATATATACTTGCCTTTATGCTTCTCAGTCGGTATGGTGGCAGTCTCCCATCGTCCCTCGCGTCCATGCAGTGTCTTCGTGGCAGTCGTCACTGCCTCTGGGGTACTTCACGATCCATTTCTGCCCCCAGGATGATGATGTCCAGGGTCCTGAGATTAAAGATAATGAAGAGTTTAATGTTTGAAATAGTTGATGTTAATACATATATACTTGCCTTTATGCGCCTCATTCGGTATGGTGACAGTCGCCCATCGTCCCTCCCATCTATGCAGTGTCTTCGTGGCAGTCGTCACTGCCTCTGGGGGACTTCACGGTCCATTTCTGCCCCCAGGACGATGATGTCCACGGTCGTAATAGAAAAGATAACTTGAGCTTGAATGTGGTATTATCGCTCACTACGTAGACAATGTTTGCCCAAGGTATGCGTTTATGTCTCTACGACGATCCTACTAATAAAGGTAAACATAGCTTATCTCTTTCATACTTACCACAGGCGTTATTACTGCATGAATGTAGTATCTGAGCCGCTTTTAGCAATATTTCAACAATGTCACAATTTGGAACAAATGTAAAATGATATTAACAAAGAATTATATGGAAAAGAAATATGTCGTTTCGTGTAAAACAAGATTTAACCTGAATATCAAGCTGAAATATTGCAATATTTTACCAGATGGTGGTCAGAGGTCTCCAGAACACTGCCCTAAAAAAGATCATATAGGACTTGCTCTGTCTGGGAACGACCTACTGTAGAAATTAATGCTGAGTAAGCACTAAATTATGATATCTCTATGACAACATCATGCAGGGCATGCATGAGGAGGCCATATCTACCTAACCGCCTAAGTTGGGCCCACTGGGGAATGCCGAGAAAAACTAGGGGCACAGAGTGTACCAACCCTAACTTTCTGCAACAACCATCCTGACTGGACAGTCAGGCCCTAGCACCGAACCTACTCAACAGTTTCAGCGGCTGAGAGCAACGCGAAAAGTGCAGGCACTGTAGAGCCACCATCAGACATGAACTCATCCCATCAGTCTCTTGGAGAAGCAGTGTACTGAAGAAACGGGTGGGGAGGGATCAAAACCGAATCCACAATGTGCCAGGGTTCCTGCGTCTGAAAGAAACGGGTCATGGAATCACATTTTTAACGTATGTAGATTTGCTTGATAACAGTGTGTAAGTGTGGTTTCTGCCGTTTTTAGCAATTTTCCAACGGGTCGTCATTGACACAGTTTAGGAATGTAACTGCAGTACTCATGTTCTCTCAATCACAAGCGAGTACTTGCGGGGTTCGAGGGATATATTTATGTAAATGGTAGTCCAGATTTGTTCTAAGGCATACATAATTCAATCATAAATATCATGGCGCTGCACAGACACAATGTAACCATGTTATTTATAACACTTTCAGGATTAACAATTCATTTGTATATGATTTACAAATCGCTTTACATTAATCATATTACCCTTTATACAGAGATCATGCACATTGATATATTACCTCCTCAAAGGGACGCAGGCTGGATTAAGATACTATATAAATTTAGGATAAAGTTTATGGAACACTAGCATGTACAGATTATGTTATACACTTCCAGAAATAATATACATACATGATATATAAGATACTTCTAACCCCTGTTTACACATACAAAATGTATATTTATATCCTGTGCAATGCACTTTGTCTATACCTCTGTGAAGTACACAGGTAAGTTGAATAAACACTACCATACATATAATACATTACTTACTAAAATACTACATATATAGCAAGGCTTAAAATACAGGTAAGATTTCCGCCCGTATCCCACCCCTGCACCCCTCTCCCAAAACATGTAAAGTATACACCTCTGCTGTCCTCCAGAGTAAATGGAGCCAGTGCCTTCTAGGAGTTGAATAAAAATGTCTCTCTCGACACTACAGTGATACATATATTCGGCTAGATGTAGAGCAAAGTAGTGTCGCCGAGTGTGTGTTGGTAGTTGCCTTTTGATGCACCACCGCCGGTTTTCGATCAGGTTTGTACAGGCACCGGTGGTATGATTTGGTACTAAATACAAACAATTATTAATGAAAATGGCGGATCATTTGCAAATTATTCGCGCGCATATACTCTACTGCATACACTAACCTTAAAATATTGAATATTACCCCCAAACTCCTAAATCCCCATTAAACGCTTTAACCATCCAAACATTTATACCATCGCCCCTTTTAGAATATTAGATCGGGGAATAAATCCCCGGGACCGCATTTCTTACTAAAAACAGAGGGGGGTACGGGCGGAACTCTTTCAAAATACATAATGGTCAACCTTAGATTCCAGATAAAGTAATACATGAACTTACCCTATGTTCCCTGGCGCAGAAGGGAGAAATAGTCTGCTGATGAGCCAAACGTTTGAAGTTTGACCTCACATGACTGAAACGATCACGTGACCCCAGAAAACAATAAAACCCCAATCACAGGCCAAGCCCATGACTGCCCAAGTGACAATACCCAGGAACCTATATACAACAAAGAGGCTAAACTATCCAAGTGCTGGAGTTAACACAGGTATTTCAGGAAATTAAATGTTACATGCTTAGGTTTAAGTCATGAAATATTTAGGCTTAGGTTATTAATTTACTTCATATAAGTTTAATATGATGATGATTTAAAATCTAACAATATACTACTTACAAACATACTGCTACACGAATGCGAAAAGCATATGCTGGATTTTAAAAAGAAACCTGTAACAGGTTGTCTTGGTCGTCCGTTGCCCTCGGAATTTATCACGTATCCCTTTTAACTTGGTTGAGAAAGTAAGTGCATGATTTGGAAAGCTATAGCTAGTTTTATGCTGTTTGTGTTTCTCTGTGATCTCTACTGTCCTGCTAATCAGTAATGGATACTGATAGTAAGACAAGAGCGTGAGAGGAGTGGAACAATGGTGACCAATCAGCCACCCGTGTACTCCTGAGACATGCTATTGTCAATCAGACAATCAGTGCCCTGACTTCATTGTCCGCCAGTCAGTATAAACACACTATATGTGAAGGGGAAAATAAGAAAAGGACGTTATAGAACGGAAAGTGAACAGTTTATGTACCGTCCATGCGACTAACCACAAACGCTTACAAAACAAAACCAGTAATAGTTCCAACTGTTTACTCAATGCTGTCTTCTGGAATGTTCAGTTTTCCACACACAAAAAATCCACAGATATAGCTGACTTGCTTATGGAATATGACATTGATGTTTTATTCTTAACTGAAACTTAGCTTCAAGAGGCACTGAAATGACACCACCAGGATTCCCTCATGTGCATGTCCCGACACCTTCATCTAAAAATAAACTTTGTGTTTTGGCGATGCATCCCACACAAGAACTGTAGATGTTTTACTTGTTTATGTATGTGATAACCGGACAGGTCACTCTATAAACTTAACGAATCATTTATCTTGTGGGCTGTGTGGCCCATTCTACAAATAATCACCTTATAATACATACCTAGATATCAGAACTGCTCATGTTATGTTGAAGTGATTCTTTACCGTTCAGTACAAAATAATAAGGAATCAGCCACAGATATGGGATCAATATAAAAAGAAATCGCCCTAAATGATTTATACCATGTTTACACATGGGAGTGTAACGCAGTTTATGTCACGTGACTACTGACTAACCCTCCAAACTCTGTTTCCATATTTTGGGAGATAGCCTAGTGGTTGGTATAGTGTGTAAAGCCCATTTCTGGTGATATTGCTTGAAATTGTTTAAAACCCCTGCAAATCCATACTCACCTACTTTCATCTGTTCAATCAGACTGTACGTTTTAAATAACTGGTGATGTTTTTCTAGTCAATACCTGAGTCAGTATTCCTTAGTCAAGTTTAAAGTTTGAAGGCCGAAAGTTGAGGTTAACTCTATTCCTGGTGGGTTTCGGCATTTGAATCCCGAATCGGAACATTTTGTTCAGATTCGGAGTTATGAACAGCAATGTCAATATACATTATCTCACCCTTCTAAGGTACTAGGGGCCGCTACTAAACCTGGGTATCGTAAAAACATGAACACACAAACCTACATTTTTCCATGTTTCAGCCTCAAGTTAGACTTTTCTTCATATTCGGGTTTCGGCATTTGAATCCCAAATCTGAATATTCTTTTTCAGATTCGGGATTCGAATCCCGACACTGATTTTCTTTTTTTTAAGATTCGGAATTCGAATCTGAAGTCAAAGTTGAGGATGAAACATGCAAAACTGTAAGTTCGGGTGTTCACGTTCTTACGATACCCAGGTTTACTAGCGTCATAGAAATAAATATACATGCATACATGCATACATGTTTAAACGATCACATTGATTCTGGTATTCTTTCCCCTATTACTAAAGATGAGGTACTTGATATTGTAAAAAGCCTTAAAGAAGAACAAATCTCCAGGCCCAGATGCTATTTCAAACGAGCATGTAAAATATGCTGGTGGGTCTGTTGTTGACCATATTGTATCATTATTTAATACCATTGTATCATTTGAGTGTGTATCAAATACATTTAGTGTTGGTAATGTTCTACCAATTTACAAAGAAAATTGTAAAAGCAAACATGCCCCGCGCAGCTATAGGGGTGTCACTTTTGCCCCTGTTCTCTCAAAACCTTTTGAAAGACTACTGCTCAAAAGAATTGAAACATGGACGAAAGCTGAAAACGATGTCCCTAACCCTCTTCAGTTTGGCTTTGGGAAGGGTGCGGGGGCAGAAACGGCAGCGCTTACGCTAACTCAAAGGATTTGCCAAATATGTCACCACTTTATTGTGCCTTCCTTGATAATGAGACAGCGTTTGTTAAAGTCTGGGTCCATGGACTTCTCTATAAGCTTTAGAATTTCGGAATTTGAGGAATACTCCTACCTGTATCCATTCCTACCTCTATTCCCACTACAAACCTGTCACTTCTAACTGTATCAAAATCTCCACCTACTACTCACTTATAATTACTACCTGTATCCATCTCTAATCCAATTACACACCTGTCACTTCAACCTGAATACACCGTACTTCAAACTACACACCCACCATTCCTACCTCTATCCACCCGTTATGGCATAAACACACCTGTCACTACTACAAACATCTACCTCTCCTCACACTACGCTCCTGTCACTCATACCTGTATCCACCATACCAACCACCACACACCTGCCACTACTACCTGTATCTACGTCTCCTCCTACTACACAAGTGTCACTCCTACCTATATCCACCTCTCCTCCTACTACACATACTGTCACTCCTACTTGTATCCACCTCTCCTCCCACTACACACTTGACACTCCTAAATGGACCAACTCTTCTCCCACTGCACATTGGCCCCTCCTACCTGTATCCACCTCTCCTCCCACTACACACCTGTCACAAATACCTGTACGAAATCCCTTCCCACTACACACCTGTCAATCCTAAATGTACCAACTCTCCTCCCACTGCACACTGGCCTCTCCTACCTGTGTTCACATCTCCTCCCACTACACACCTGTCTGTATCCACCTCTCCTTCCACTACACACCTGTCACTCCTACCTATATCTTCCTCTGCCCCAGTAACACATCTGTCACACCTAACTGTATGTACCTCTCTTCCTTCTGCATACCGAACCTCCTACCTCTATTTACGTCTCGTTCTTCTGCAACCTGTCACTCCTACTTGTATCCACCTCTCCTTCCACTACACACCTGTCACTCCTACCTATATCTTCCACTGCCCCAGTAACACATCGGTCACTCCTAACTGTATGTACCTAACTACGCACCTGTAACGTCTACCTGTGTGCGCCTTACCTCTCACTGGACACATATCATTCCTTTCTGTATCCACCGTACCTACCAATACACATCTGTCACTCCTACCTGTATATACCTGTCCTCCCACTGCACACCTCTCATTCCTACCTCTATCCACCCATCCTCCCACTCCAAATTTGTCACTTCTACCTTTACCACGTTTTCTACCACTAACACATCGATAACACCTACCTGTATCCTCCTCTCCTACTATTACAAACATGTCACTCCTACTTGGACCACCATCCTTCCCACCACACACCTGTCACTCCTAAATGTACCAACTCTCCTCCCACTGCACACTGGTTCCACCTATCTGTGTTCACCTCTCCTTCCACTACACATCTGTCACGCCTAACTGTATCCACCTCTTCTCTCACTCCACACCGGTGACTTCCACCTGCATCTACCTCTCCCCCCGCAACACATCTGTCACTCCTAACTGTATCTACCTCTCTTCCTTCTGCATACCGAACCTCCTACCTCTATTTACGTCTCGTTCTTCTGCAACCTGTCACTCCTACTTGTATCCACCTCTCCTTCCACTATACATCTGTCACTCCTACCTGTATCCACCTCTCCTCCCACAACACACCTGTCACTCCTACCTGTATCCACCTCTCCAAACAACATACACATGTCACTCCTACCTGTACCACCTTCCTTCCAACCACACACCTGTCACTCCTAAATGTACCAACTCTCCTCCCACTGCACACAGGCCCCTCCTACCTGTGTTCACCTCTCCTCCCACTACACACCTGTCTGTATCCACCTCTCCTTCCACTACACATCTGTCACTCCTACCTGTATCTACCTCTCCTCCCCCCACACGACCGTCACTTCTACCTGTATCCACCTCTCCTCCCTCTGCACATCTGTCACTCCTAACTGTATGTACCTCTCTTCCTTCTGCATACCGAACCTCCTACCTCTATTTCCGTCTCGTCCTTCTACAAACTGTCACTCCTACCTGTATCCACCTCTCCTCCCACTACACACCGGTGACTTCCACCTGTATCTACCTCTGCTCCCACTACACACCTGTCACTAATACCTGTACCAAATCCCTTCCCACTACACACCTGTCAATCCTAAATGTACCAACTCTCCTCCCACAGCACACTGGCCCCCTCCTACCTGTGTTCTCCTCTTCTCCCACTACACACCTGTTTGTATCCACCTCTCCTTCCACTACACACCTGTCACTCCTACCTGTATCTACCTCTCCTCCAACTACGCACCTGTAACGTCTACCTGTGTGCGCCTTACCTCCCACTGGACACATATCATTCCTTTCTGTATCCACCGTACCTACCAATACACATCTGTCACTCCTACCTGTATATACCTGTCCTCCCACTGCACACCTCTCATTCCTACCTCTATCCACCCATCCTCCCACTCCAAATTTGTCACTTCTACCTTTACCACGTTTTCTACCACTAACACATCGATAACACCTACCTGTATCCTCCTCTCCTACTATTACAAACATGTCACTCCTACTTGGACCACCATCCTTCCCACCACACACCTGTCACTCCTAAATGTACCAACTCTCCTCCCACTGCACACTGGTTCCACCTATCTGTGTTCACCTCTCCTTCCACTACACATCTGTCACGCCTAACTGTATCCACCTCTTCTCTCACTCCACACCTGTTACTTCTACCTGTACCCACCTCTCCTCCCACTACACACCGGTGACTTCCACCTGCATCTACCTCTCCCCCCGCAACACATCTGTCACTCCTAACTGTATCTACCTCTCTTCCTTCTGCATACCGAACCTCCAACCTGTATTTACGTCTCGTTCTTCTACAACCTGTCACTCCTACCTGTATTCACCTCTCATCCCACTACACACCTGTCACTCCTAAATGTACCAACTCTCCTAGCACTGCACACTGGCCCCTCCTGCCTGTGTTCACCTCTCCTTCCACTACACAAATGTCTGTATCCACCTCTCCTTCCACTACACACCTGTCACTCTTACCTGGATCTACCTCTCCTCCCGCCACACGACTGTCATTCTACCTGTATCCACCTCTCCTACCTCTGCACATCTGTCACTCCTAACTGTATCTACCTCTCTTCCTTCTGCATACCGAACCCCCTACCTCTATTTACGTCTCGTGCTTCTACAAACTGTCATTCCTACCTGTTTCCACCTGTCCTCCCACTATACATCTGTAACTCCTACCTGTATCTACCTCTCCTCCCGCTACACACCGGTGACTTCCACCTGTATCTACCTCTCCAAACTCAACACATCTGTCACTCCTGACTGTATCTACCTCTCTTCCTTCTGCATGCCGAACCTCCTACCTCTATTTACGTCTCGTTCTTCTGCAACCTGTCACTCCTACCTGTATCAACCTCTCCTCCCACTATACATCTGTAACTCCTACCTGTATCCACCTCTCCTCCCACTATACATCTGTCACTTCTACCTGTATCCACCGTACCTACCACTACACACCTGTCACTCCTAAATGTACCAACTCTCCTCCCACAACACACTGGCCCCTCCCACATGTGTTCACCTCTCCTCCCACTGCACACCTGTCTGTATTCACCGCTCCTTCCACTACACACCTGTCATTCCTACCTGTATCTACCTCTCCTCACGTCACACGACTGACACTTCTACCTGTATTCATCTCTCCTCCCTCTGCACAGTTGTCACTTCTACCTCTATCCACCTCTTCTTCCACTACACACCGTTGACTTCCACCTGTATCTACCTCTTCCCCCCCCCGCAACACATCTGTCACTCCCAACTGTATCTACCTCTCTTCCTTCTGCATACCGAACCTCCTACCTCTATCTACGTCTCGTCCTTCTACAAACTGTCACTCCTACCTGTTTCCACCTCTCCTTTCAGTACACATCAGTCACTTCGACCTCTACCAACCTCTCCCCCACTATACATCTGTCACTCCCACGTGTATGCACCTCTCCTCCCACTACACACCGGTGACTTCCACCTGTATCTACCTCTCAACCCCTCAACACATCTGTCACTCCTAACTGTATGTACCTCTCTTCCTTCTGCATACCGAACCTCCTACCTCTATCTACGTCTCGTCCTTCTACAAACTGTCACTCCTACCTGTTTCCACCTCTCCTACCACTACACACCTGTCACGCCTAACTCTACATACCTCTCCTCTAACTACGCACCTGTAACGTCTACCTGTGTGCGCCTTACCTCCCACTGGACACATGTCATTCCTTTCTGTATCCACCTCTCCTCCCACTACACATCTGTCACTCCTACCTGTATATACCTCTCCTCCCACTGCACACCTCCCATTCCTACCTCTATCCACCCATCCTCCCACTCCAAAGTTGTCACTTCTACCTGTACCACGTTTTCTCCCACTAACACATCGATGACTCCTACCTGTGTCCTCCTCTCCTACTATTACACACCTGTCACTCCTACCTGTACCACCTCCCTTTCCACTACACACCTGTCACTCCTAAATGTACCAACTCTCCTCCCACTGCACACTGGCCCCTCCTACCTGTGTTCACCTCTCCTCCCGCCACACGACTGTCACTTCTACCTGTATCTACCTCTCCTCCCTCTGCACAGTTGTTACTCCTACCTGTATCAACCTCTCCTCCCACTACACACCGGTGACTGATACCTGTGTCAACCTCCCACTGCACACTGGCCCCTCCTACCTGTGTTCACCTGTCCTCCCACTACACACCTGTCAGTCTTACCTTTAGCACTGTTGTCTTCTCCCACTACACATCGGTAACTCCCACCTCTATCGGTATTTTCCTCTCCTGTTACACCCGTCGTCTTGCCATCTTTACCTTTACCTGCACTCCCTGCTACTACCCACCCCTCCCTCTTATCTAGATCCGACCCATGACAGTTTCCCTCGCTATCCCTCTCCATCCGCTTTACCCCTTATGATACAGAGTATCATCCTGATGTATGTCCTTTTAATATCTGCATTCAAATTGTAACATATTGTCTGAGATATTTTTTGATAATTCAGTGTTGTTTTCAAGTAGTCACAACGAGTGGTCAATCGTTATCATGTGATACAACGTGACTGCCGGTGTTTTACTGCAATTCTTCTCTGTTCAAGTTTGGGTGCGGAATTAGAGACCAGGTAATTCGTGCCATTCGTGATAAACTATTCCTATTATTGAATTGAAGATATGTTGTGGAGTGCAATATTCTCGCTGGAATAGGGACAGTGACATTATCTGTTTCAGAATGGACGCCTTCCCCAAGTGTTCTGTCTGCCAGCAACAATTTACTCTGAAAGGCCCTGCCCCCTACCTACTGCCCTCTCTTCATGCTGTGTGTGAAACGTGTGACATCTGCAGCTGCTGGTGTCATATCATGCTCTACATGTCAGAGACAGGTCAACCTCATAGACACAAACCTCCAGAAGGATGTAGTCAGACAGAAGGAAATACTTCATCTGACAGACAAACATTGCCCTACTGAGCTTCTCTGTACACATGAAGATGACGGCAACCAGGCTGTGTGTTGGTGTCAGGAGTGTGAGGAGTTACTCTGTGAATACTGCCAGAACATGCATAATAGTTTTAAAGCTACCAGACGACAAATTCAACACGAGGGGACTGGATAAATTGAAATCCGACATCTCTACCTTCGGGCCTGTCAGTGGACATGGATCAGCATCTGATAAACACACACTTACAGGTGCTTACTTCTTACTTTAACGATGGGCATTAATATTGACAGTAATACCGATAGAGCTTTATCAAAAATGAAAAACAGTTTGAAACATTGATTTACATTTTCCTATTACATAATGCCACCTTAAGATGGCATATGGACACTGTATTTATACATTTCCAATAACAATAATTCAGTGAAACATTTAAATCAGCTGAGGAAGCATTTGCTGGTTATCATGACATAAAAGGCTTGAATGGTGAGCAGCTGTGGGCTATCTTATAGACAAAGGTACACGGACCGCCGAATTCCATTTAATTGACACGAAGAACGTACGCAGGCAGGTAAGTACTTGTTAGTCTGTAGGCATGTGTATATACGTCGCGTTGTTTATTAGGTAAGTACATCAACATTTGAACATTTTGTACATATAATGTTCACATTGTCAACTGCCACAGTTTGGTAAGGTTATTTTTCATTACCTTGAAAACATTTATGAAATAGAAAAGAACAAAATTAAAAACAGTACTGTTTACATCTTTTTTCCCATGCTATGTTATCGGAATGGATACATAGTTATTCTGATATATATCAGAAACACATTCCCAAACATCCTTATGATTTGAATAGAAATATTAACGAATAGTCACAAGTTAACGACATTAGCAAATACATAGCTTGGTAATCAACACTCAGGTTTTGTACAATATGTTATCCTGGTATTGTGTACACATAATGGACAAGGATCCTTCTTAGTATCATTACCCGACAGCAGTCACATTTTGTGTAAATCTTCACTGTTAAACAGATCCAGATGTGTCGTGGAAATGCTATGCTAAAATGGAATACCCCCCCCCCCCCCCCCCCCCTCCCCAAAGTCCTGAACATCGAGCTTCCTCTTTATTTGTTCATGTCTGTAAACAGAAACAAGGATCATTTTGACATTGCTATGTGAGTCAAGTCAGTTTCGTAATTGTTGACGTTACACTACTGATGTGCGCCCTTCTCAAACAGGATATGTTACTGGCTCTGCGCTAACGTGCAACCACGGGGATGTTGTACAGGACGCTGCTGAAATACTTTCACACTGAGCGCTTTCAGTATCACTGAAATCCATTGGGAGCCCAATTTTCTTATCAAAGACATGAGACTGGTTATAATGCGTGTATGTTTTCCATCTTCTGATTGCGTGGTAGGGCACTGGATTTAGACTCATTAAAGCATTGGCTCCTGGGGTTTGAGGGTGCGAGGTGTACTATCTCCAAGGATAAAGATCCAGAGGGGCTTGAGGTGTCGGGAAGTATGGGGTTGAGGGATGCGAGGTAGTTAACTTTCCTTAATAAGGTGGCCACTATATAACGTTAAAAGAATCATATGTCAATATATACTTTGATGCATGAAAAAGTAACCTGTAAAATATTCCCCCTTGGAGACTATACGTAAAGAGCATTTATGGATAGCAAGTTAATATGCCTAAGTAATGAGTTTGCTCATATATATTAAGCAGATAATACAATTTTGTGTTTCTAAGCCGGAGTAAACGTTGAAACTGCAAGCTCAGTATTCAATGGAGTCCATAGCTTTATTTTCATGAATATTATTGGAATGGGTTTAACAAGTTGATGACGTCACTTTCACCATTCACAGGTGTAAAAAGTCTCTTTGACTTTGGTGAGACATGATCTTCGATTACTTAAATGTCAGTTATATAAAACTAACTGGCAACATTGAAAGTCCTCCCGGCAAAATTGTATATTGTTGATAAACTTTGCAATGAACTTCGTAAATATATACGAATATGATCAATTTGCTGTTAAAATATTTGGTGTTGGAATTATAAACAGTGTTGGAATGATAGATAACCATATTTTCTAGTCAATACATATGACGCGACAACCTGTGTCCAGCCCAGCAAGTGTGTTCAGACTGTGATAAGTGATTGAAGCGGACGTAGAAGTTACCTGTTGATACTGTCTCTGTTGAACACTCAGGTGTAAAAATATCGTCAAACAACTACTTTGTCGGTGTTTTCTTTACTAACTAGTATAAAAGGAGTTTAGAATACAATGGTAGTTTTATCATAATATGAAGTTTATACAAATGTGTTTTCAGTCGGCAAGCGTCTATTTCTGACTACAGACAGCGAACAAGCTCAACCTAACAATTTCGTACAAAATGTTTCATGGCGTGTTTATTTCATTGTCAGTCAGTGTAAATTTGCATGGAAAAAATTTAGAATACCGACACAAATATTTTCACAGCGTTATAATGTCCATTTATATCAGAATTCTGACACAATTCACACACAGACAAAAATTGCAGCCGATATTCAGTGCGCTGTTTCACTGAAACGAGGTTGAGAATAAAATGTCTAATTTGTTGTCTTAAGTCGGGAAATGTGTTAAATTGCAAACAAAATGTATATTTCCAGGTCCTCAACTACAACTGGACACTGCTCGAACCAACACAGACATGTGCCACAGACGGTCAGCTGGTCAACTCGCAGCCCGCCACAGGTTACGGAAATATGAGGGTACATGTGCCTCCAACTCCATCCTCCTTCCTCCATCCCCCTCTACTGTCACCCCTGCCCCACACACCCCACAATACTGGGAGACACACTCTAGGGCGGGTGTGGTGAGTAGAGGGTGGTGGCTTGTCCTGGAGGTGGGTGTGGTGGAGGAGAGCCAGGTGGACAGTGAGATGTATGTTTATCGACAGTGCCGCTCCTGGTGTGTCGGTGTAGGGAGATGTGGCACACACCCGGGGGGTCTCTGTACCGGTGTGTGGCAGCAGGGGAGGAGGGGAAGTGTTACAGTAACACAATGTCTGACACACCCGGCACACAGGCCACAATCCACTATGGCGTTGTGCTGGATGTGGGGAGGGAGAGACTCGCCTTCATCGACCTGGACAGAGAGGTTGTTTTAGCCAAGGTGGATGTTGAGTGGAGGGAGTCTCTTCTTCCCATGTTTGCTGCTGGGCCGCCAGGCCTCTACACAGTCAGCATGAAGGTGATAAGTGGGGCAGATATCACCATGACTGACACCAAGAAGTCACTTATCTATGACGCCTTGAATTAGACAATAAAATAAACACGGCATTGTGTAAACAGGTAAGTGTGATTTATTTATTTATATTTTTTATATTTTAAATTGTCAAATGTAATTGTAGTGATTGAGACAAGAATGTAACGAGGTCAGCTAAATGTGAAGATGTTCAGATTCGAATCGGAAGTCAAAGTTGAGGCTGAAACATGGAAAAATGTAAGTTTGTGTGTCCACGTTTTCACGATACCCCGCTTTACTAGCGCCATAAAGATAAATATCCATACATACATACATACATACATACATACATACATACATACATACATACATACATACATACATACATACATACATACATACATACATACATACATACACACACACACACAGATACATACATACACACACAAACACACACACACACAGAGAGATACATGCATACACACACAGACACACACACACACACACACACACACACACACACACACACACACACACACACACACACACACACATTCCACGCAGTTGTCGATGGGCCCATTTTCTACCAACACGACGCTGCAGCGTTCGACGGCCCGGATCCCCAGCGCCGATTGTTATTGCATCGGGCCTTCAGTTTGAAATATGTTTACGCCCTTGTAGCCCTCAGTATATTTTCTCCAAAAAGAGTCTTTGGAGACCCATCCATGAGTGAGTGAGGAGAACGATTAATTATAAAAATACAAATAAATAGATAGCACATACATTGTAAAAACCTGTCAACGAAGGACAGACTATAGAGGACAATACAATATAAAAATGAACTATAGGTTGCCAAGAACTGAAGATAGATGACTATACTAAGGACCATGGGGATTTACAGTACATTTGTTTCCTGCATGGACTCTAGCTGGATTTACATCGTCCCGTCAGCCGTTAGCAATTTAGACAAATCTAGCCATACAATAAAAGAACACTTATTCTACGATTATAAACCTGGAAAACTTAA
Organism: Haliotis asinina; assembly: GCF_037392515.1. NCBI lineage: Eukaryota > Metazoa > Mollusca > Gastropoda > Lepetellida > Haliotidae > Haliotis > Haliotis asinina. The sequence goes on along the minus strand of NC_090286.1, from coordinate 20,490,463 downwards.
ATTTACATAAAATGTTTTGGGAAATGTGTACCCTCTCAGGAAGACAATGCTTTTACAGTACTTTAAACCCCTTTGAGGGTACAGCCACTAACGATTTGAGGTACTATTTTAATCTTCCCAATCATAAAATATTTTATGTACTTACAATTCATTCAACAAATCTAATTCCTATAAAATGCAATAATTAAAGGAGGACTAACATTGCTGAAAAGATCCTTCATAGTTAGTGAATTAAAAGACTGATCCCGTGTGATGGAATACTCAACACAATCAAGCAGGACATGCTTCACTGTGATTCTTTCATCCCAAGGGATGCAGAACGGAGGATCCTTGCTTTTCAAAAGGTATTCATGAGTATATCTCGTATGGCCAATACGACATCGCTGCAAAATGACCTCTTCAAATATAGACTGACAACCCAAGTGGGTATACCCAATATAAGGTTTTATTGCATGTAATTTATTTACACCCACTTGGGTGTCCCACTTCTTTTGCATCAGATCACGGATATACGATCTAATTGTAGCTTTATAATCAGAGTATGGAATAAGTGGTGTCACAGATTTGTTGAGTGCTGCCTTGGCTGCCAGATCAGCCATTGTGTTATCAGCAAAGCCTTGGTAACCAACAAAACATGATGTCCTACCGGCCAGTAGCAAGATCATTATACATTTCTATACTTTCTATTAAAAGTGGATGTTTACATAACAGGTTTTTAATTGCCTGAAGGCAAGAGAGAGAGTCTGAATAGGTTATATACTGTTTAGGTCTAGGATGTCTTTCAATATGTTTAAGAGCCGTTCATATAGCGTTTGCTTCTGCTGTGAAAATAAAACTGTTATCCGGTAATCTGATAGATATTGTTCTGGATCCAGTGACAGTGCCACAAGCAACTGCGCCACCATCCTTGGACCCATCTGTAAATAAGGATTTGTATGTACTATAGTTAATTTTGAATTGATTATATTCTTGCTTATAATGTAATTCACTTGTTTCTGTTTCTTTAAACCTCGCCAGTGTTAGGTCAACTTCGGGTCTTATTAGCTGCCGAGAAAGAGACGAAAGAAAACGGGAAGGAGATATATTGGCTAGCTCAATGCCGCCAGCAGAAAGAAAAGGTTTCACTCTTGGTGAAGTATATCCAAATTACTAGACTCATAGTGCCCCTATCTCTCTCTCTCTCTCTCTGTCTGTCTGTCCCCCTCTCGCTCTCTCTCTCTCTCACAATTCGAACTGGTTCCAAAATTAACATGTAGTAATTTCCATAGAACTGAAATGCAGCTTTACAATTTTTACTCAATGTTCATTCGCATCGTACGTCAAAGCCGTTTTTTTTGTATATCACAAATGTACAAATGGATATGGAAATCCAAAACAATTGAAGATATAAAGCACATGGGACATAATTTGTCAATGGTATTACTTTCAATTTCGATTTTTCAATCGTATTTTCACATGTTTCCTACAAACAGATAATCATATAATACTGCGACATAATGCGGAATCCCCACATACCTGGGGAAACCCATAGTTATTAATAGCGCAATGGCGTAATCGTACAGCGAGAAACGGCCCAGTTTGAGTGGAGTAAAATGTAGGAATTCCGCTTCCGTTTATTTAGCGTGTTTGTTTACCCTGGATACAAGATGCTGATTCCAGTGTATCTACGAAAGAGGAAGTCAATATAATTGAGGTGAGTGTACTGCATGGGCTATACACATTGGGAGTGATTTACGAACTATATACTTGTTGTGGTAAGTGGTTGCACGCGCTGATTGAAACAGACGATCGTTTGGCAAGATATTAGATTAGCAAAATCTCAACGAATACTGTCAGTGTACCAGAAGCTATGCCCTGCAAGAAAGGGACTGCAGAAAAAAGAAAACCAAACTGGTCAGCAGACGAAAATCTTTTTCTCGTCCAGCTGATAGATGAAAATAAGAGTGTTTTGAGAGGGAAATTCTCTCAAAAAGTCTCGGTCAGCAAAAAGAAATCTACATGGCAAGCAATTGCCACCCAGCTCTCCGTGGCCTTTCCACACGTTGTCAGAACCGTTGACGAATGCGAAAAGAAATATTATCAAAGTCTCGTCAACAAATTGCTGGATACAGGAGACAAATCACTGGAACAAGTAAACGTAAAATTCCAGTATTGAAAATATAGCCCAATAAACGATGTTATCAGTGTGACAATTTTAATGTTTTTATAGGTGAAAATTATGTGAAAAATTATATTTTTTTATAGTCAGATCTTGTAATGTTTTTCACGTTAATGATTATACAGGAAATTGTCTTCAGTTACATATCTAGAATGTATAAGATATTCTACATCCAACAATCACAAAAACTTCACTGACTTACATTGCATCATGTAATTTTGTTCCTCTTATGTACATTCAAATATCAATTGATAAAGAAACTTTTGAAAAGAAAACTGCACTGTTTTAAAAATATTTCACATGCAACAATTTCTTTGACACTTAAATTAACATGTTCAAGTAGCAGAATATAACAATATAACACAACATCTAATTAGTGAAAAACAAAATGGAGGAAACGTTTAGAATATTATTGGAATGATGACATTTCTCTAACAATAGTAAAAAAATGTTGATGCAAAGATAAGGAATAGAAATATTTTGTCAATGATGAAATTATGTCATATATGAATTTTTAATGTTATGTTTATTACTTGTAATTTTCATACCATATATTCACAGGAGGAGGTCAAAGAACAGCTAATTTGTCAGCTGTAGACCAGACAGTCCAGGATATACAAGGAGAAACTAATGTTTCAATTTCTGGACTCGATGAAGGCATAGACACCTCCTTTCTTCAAGTCATTGACATGACAAGGTAAAATTCCTATTGAAATTGCAAATACATAACTATGGAACCAAATATTAATACAATGATGAATATGATGTTTATACTAAATGTGTGAAATTGTTGTCTGGTTGATGTTTATAAAAAATATGTACATGTACATACATCTTGTTAGAATATAGATGTATCCTGGATGAACGTATAACACAGGAAGAACACTTGCTGTTGTGTTTAGGACAGTTATTGATGTGATATACGAAGTGGTATTTGACACCCTGAAACTTTTCATATCGTAATTAGTTGATATAATGAAAACACACACTAAAATATATATATAAAGTAAACAGCATTGCACCTTACAGTACAATAACATGTGCACTCATTACTTCCACTCTTTATCTATACAGTTCACTGGACAAGGATAGCCTGCTTGCAACAGTGTCTCAAGTACAGACAGTGCAGCCCACATACAATATCCAGACAAAGGACTGTCAGCCTGCACAACTCCATCCACTGCCTTGCCATGATGATGACAAGAACCATCAGGCCAGGAAACGTCAGCTGGAACTAGATGTCCTTGAAGCGCAGCTCCAATATTACACACTGTAGATACAAAAAAATAAGAACGAACTTTGAGCATGTCATATATAAATTTCCACCATACGATATATTCATGGGAGTGGGATGGGATGGGGTCGGGTGTTAAAATTTGTTATGTGTTTCTTGGCAGATGTGTTGGTATTCATAACTATGTGTAGATACATAACAGCATTTCATATCGCATATGAAATATGGCATTAGCAGGTTTGACTGCATCAGATAACATGCAAGGTGTTAGTCATTTTTTCATTACCCACTTTTCCTTAAAAGGGGTTTAAATGTTCATAGGTAGGCGTAGATACATTAAATCATTCAGCTTTCCAACTTTCCAAAACCATTTAGCTAATTCTCTCTATACTTTGCTTTAACAGGTACAATGATATCATAAACGTATAACACTCTCAGGCATCGTTGAAGAAAGGTGAGACCAAACTTTTATGACAGTTTTGACAGTGTGCCGGATTAGACAGGTGCTAGTATTGTTTGGTCACTGTATTAGGCCTTAGGGCAGAAATAGGGCATAAGGTAACATAGTGTTATGATAAGGGTCTTGGGTCCAAGTGAGGGTTCCAGTGAAATCCCTGAAATCTAACTGGCGTGATGGTCTGCTAGGGGGAATTAACTCAGCAGAGTCCGAAGTCACAAGAAGCTGGGCTGAGAGCTAGAACTGGCCTGTTTAGGGAGTCTAAACCCTACTGATGGACAAAAGTAGTTGGAGACTTTTACATTAAAATTGAAACAATACAAAGATTATCATTTGTTGCTTTATATAAAAATGGGACTAACCTACAATAGCTAATGAGATGCAGAATAAACAAAATGGGGTGTGTCCTCAGAGAACAACTTTAAAGACCAGACAACGAGAGCACTTAATCTTATTCTAAGTGGCATTATTCTTGTTGGCACATATACTGCATGATTGATTGCTTGCTCTGGGCTGAATCTTAACGACCCTTAATTGGTGTTAGAATAAAGTTATTTAATTGTATATGGCATGTTTACCTCATCAAAGCAGTTTATTAAAGTGTCTAGACATAACCCTTGTCTTAGTGAATGTTTTTTCTTACAGTGGAGTTCTTCATCCTGGATCGTGGCTTTGTTCCCCTTAAAGGGGGCCCGCCCTCTGGACGCTCCATGCCTTAGTCCTGCTTTGCAAGGAGAACCCAGTATCCTTTTGGTGAGATGGTCAAGGATGAGGGAGGGGAGAAAGGCGCACACATGCTAACGTTCATATGTCTGAAAGGCCATATAAGAATCATGAATTAAACTTCTCACTTATGTAAGGTGGTACGAGTGAAGGTAAAGAATATTTCACATTGATTCTCATCACACTGATTGTAATATGAAAACGTGGCTCGTGAAAAACAAGATGTACGCACTCCCCAACTCTGTTAGCTGGAGTTGTAGTTTTTCCATCTCCACACATGTACATATATGCATATTCTCCGTTGTGTTCGTTCCATGTCTCCATGGTGTACGGATATTTGGAAAGAGTGTCAGGATTTTGTACATTTGTGACAATGTATTATGCGTGTCTACTACTGTAAACCCTCCAGTAGAATAGGTCTTGTTGCATACGTTGAGGGAACACGGTTCCTAGGGTGTTTTTAAAAAACGTTTTATTTGTCGGGCTTCATGTACCTTTGACCGTTTTCAAACGTACATCTAAGATATACAATGTACATACATATTATGAAAGAACAACCAAATGTTGGTGGTTTTTGTGCGTATTGTTTCTGTGTGTTCGAGAATTTGGCATTGTACCATGTTCGGGATTGTTGCGATAAAAAGCCGTGGACCTCACACAGTTGTGCCTGTTATATTTGTGTTTTGTGTTGATTATGGGAAAGTTGTGCACTCAAGGAGAATCGTGTTTGTCAAAGGACATCGGCCAACTCATCAAAACGTTCCACTTTTGTTGCAATATTGCAACATTTAATAAACAGTTTTTATACCGGGGAAAAACGTACAATGTAAAGCGATGCTAATTTTAAAATGTTCTGCTGGACGGTTCCTTCCAGCTAATTTACTCACTGAAAAAGGAAATAAGGCAAGACCAACATTCAAACAAAACTACAACAGCAAGAGGAAGTAGTAACTAGAAACCAAAAGTTACAACACAAAATACTATCAGCATTACCAGACCACATCGCTTTGACTATTATTGTAAAGCGATTTCTTACTGTTATGTGGCCACATTCACAGATTTGAAAGATAAGGCACACACTTTAAGAGCAACTGAAATAATAAATACAGAACAGTTTTCAATATGGCCGTGATACATTCTATGTACTAGTATCTCATTCCCAGTAAATAAACCTCACATGTCATCAAATCTGTCTACACTATATGCTACGTTACAGTGTTATGCATCGTTCTGTTTTAAGTACACTCTCGTTTAGTGAAAGATACACATGTGGCATCCTTTTCTTCCCTCCGTTTTGAAAACAGTATATACTACTTTACAGTGATCAATCAATCTTTATTCATACTGATAGCCACAGATACAAAGTACGCTATATCATAGAAAGGAATAATATAGTCACAACACGTCATATCGCATCAAATGTATCACATCATATAACATCACATTACACATACTTTGTTGTATCACATCATATCATAACACCCCATATCATCATATCATATCATATCTCACATCGTACCATATCATGTCATAACACATCGCACAATATCACATACCATATCACATCATATCGTTTCTGTCATATCATATCACACCACATTATACCATATCATATCATATATACCAATATAAGTACATACTTTCTATACGTTAATATTTCTATTTCGTAGAGACAACGGCTGGTAGATAATTTTTGACAACTTACGGATAAGGTTATGGTCATCAGTACTCATTAGCAAAGAAAATTCAGGATATCCATAATAATATTCTGGGATATTTTTTCTTAAATCCCAATAGAATGGGCAAATTAAAAGGAAGTGATATGAATCTCCCACATATTTAAAATCACACAAATGCACAAAGTTTCTCTCTCTACTGTATGGTATCCCCCCGTTTTGATTACCAAGTCATGTGAGGAACGCTTCAACCGATCAAATGCCTGTCGAAGTTTCTTGAAAACAAGACTTTCTGTACATAGGCTCTCCTTCATAGTACCATCTGTCCGTCTTAGTTCATTTGCCCTCATTTTTTAATACAACTATTCTAGTTTTCGCAATATTAACAATTCTGCCTCATTGCAATAATGCTCAAACTCATGAATATAATCGAACAAGAGTAGTCGCAAACAAAACAATATCATCTGAAAAAAAACAATAATAACATCTGAGTCAAACTGGGGTGTAACTGGATACCACGGGTGCCATTCTGTTGTATTATCATAGAAAATTCATTAATGACCATTGAGAAGAGGAATGGACTCAAAATACAGCCTTGCCTACGTTCAATATTGCAATTGAAGGTATCTGACATTTCACGATTTTTTCTGATGCAAACTTTCACATTATTATATATCTTCTGTAGCAATCTATACATCTTAGAGATAATACCATGTTTTTGCATTGTCCAATAACGTTTTTCTCTCTGTATTGAATCAAACGCTTTCCTAAAATTGACAAACAGCTAAATACTCCATGGTAGCAAGTGCAGTATGCGCTCTTGCATTGTGTTGCTGGAAATTCTCTCTTGAAAGTCAGTGAGGGTAATAAAGTGACGTAGGAGAATATTTCATCACGGTAGCGTACAGCAATTAAATTTCACTGTACGTGCACAAGATGTGTCGTACTATTCAAGGATATGCCTGCCCACATCATCGCTCGTCCTTTCTCCGTCGCGATCTACCATCATGGCGATACAGCGAGAACCGCGACTCAACCAGATGCTTCTCCAGTGCACCAGGGTCCATGGTCGAACGTTTCTGCACCATAGCAGACGTGCACGACAATGATGATGACTCAGAACAGGTGCTGTATATGGTCGCATTGGTCGTACACCATTATGTCATTGGCGATTTCTGGTGATAATCTACGAAGTTCAGGAATATTCTTTGCTGTGTATCTTGCACTGAGTGTCCGGTTGCGCAGATGCAATACCCTGATGACGCCGTCCTGCACCGGTGTTGTGACTCTTGGCCTAAAGTTCTCGGTCAATCTCTTGTAGAGTTGTTGAGTCTGTGTCGCTGTGACAGACGGGAGATGGCACCCTGCCTCACGTTGAAGTGCCTGGCAATTGATGACTGACTTTCTCCAGCTACCAGACGTCCAACGACTTTGCTTCTGCATTCTTCATTCAGTCTTGGCATCTTGAGGGACAAATACGGAACAGCTTAGAGTGATTCGGAACGAGACTGTCACAGTTTTATGCCCATCGGTATAAAGCTTTATTACCCGTATTGCACGTGCAACATGCTCACAGCATTTTCTCCGTGCAATTTCTCCAAGTCTTAATTTAAGGTGTTGTATGTTGGCCATAGTGCCCCAAATGTTGCGTTCTACATTGAAAAACAGGTTTTAGCTATTTGTTTCATTTTCGCCCAGTTTGAACTAAATGAACTAAATTTACTTACCCGGCAGAAAATTTACGACAGCAGCATATGCACGGCCTGTAAACTGTGACAAGGACACTCACATATCTGTTTCATACTCGGAGGTGTATGGTAGGGATCACTTTGGCACTGACATAACAATGAAAACAGTCCGCGGATATATGGTGATATCAAACTGAATGGACCTGTCTATCTTCATAGAACACTTTAGCTTTCAACTGACGTTTAGCGTTTTATGGTCAGTGTCTGGTGTCCGCCAAATAATTATACAAATCACTTGAACTAAAAGATGGCATAAGTTCAAGACTGCTATTTGAGCTGTTGTTCTAGTGTAGTGGGTTTGTTAAAGGTTCCCCCAGTGGTGACAGAAACTTCTGAAATCGTCTTTGTCTCATATTGACCACGTCGATTGTACTGGCATCTTCGACTGATCCTTTGCCAAGATCACTTACACTTTTGGCACTCAATATGAAGTCTGACTCATTCCCCGAAACGTATTCTCCGTGATTCCATAAGTAGGTCGTTAGTTCACGCACATTCAGTTTATTAAAATTTAGATTCACGTCTTGAACTTTACCGCCCTCTTTCTCTGCTATCGAAGTCATTTTGAACAAAAAACACGAGTGGTTACGAATGGGGTGATATTCCTGTTTGACGTAACTGATACCGGATGTTCACCTTATATTCCCAGTTATATTTCTGATGAAAGGTTTAATGATTACAAATGGGATCGGTTTCACTGACTGTGCAAATAAAATTTATTAAACGATAAAACCCACAGCTACATCAAATCCCAAAGCAGAAACTAAAACATTTCTCTAACTGAACATTTGAGTATCCTTGCTACCATAACCCAAGTGGAATTGTTTATGAAGTCGCTTAAAAATATATGAATGACCAAAAACAGACTAAAGTGATTGAGTGAGTGAGTTAATATTCAACGTCACATCGGCAACATTGCAGCCATATCGTGAAGAGATCATACGTGACATAAAAAGCAAATACATAGACATATTATGAAATACCTGTCGACGGAGGACAGTAAAGCCACTAGAGCATCACAGTTAGTATTAAAACTAGCGAGAAAACTTAAAACATAAATAGTATCACTATTTGGACAGTACAATATGAAAACAGGCCATAGATCGCCAATAACAGATGCTAGATCACCATACTAGGGACCAAGGGGACCTACTGTACCTCTGCTACCTGACTGGTCCCTAGCTGGATTTACATCATCCCCTCTGCTGCGGGCGACTGTATGCAAGATTATCCACAAATTAGTATGACACATAATTCTACAGTTAAAAAAGTGAGAGATTAAATTTGACTTGAACTGTTTGTGGACTTACGTACCCTCCCAGGAGGACAATAATTTTATGGTACTTCAACCCCCTTTGAGGATACAGCCACTGACAATCTTAGCTGCTAATTCAATTTCCGATCATAAAATATTTTTCTATTTACAAATCATTTAACAAATCCAATTCTTTTTAAAACGCAATGATTAAACGAGGACTAACATTACTAAAGAGTTTCTTCATAGTTCATGATCTAAAATAGTGATACCTTCCTTGACAGTAAATATTTCATCACAAGGGATACAAAATGGATGATCCTCACCTTTTAGCTAGTGCTCATGTGTGTACAGGTTATGGCCAATACGACATCGTCGCATAATGACCTCCTAAAATCTGGACTGACAACCCAAGTAGGTTTAACCAATATAGGGTTTTATGGCATGTAATTTATTGATACCTACCTGAGTGTCCCACATCTTCTGCATCAGATCCCTGATATATGATCTTATTGTAGCTTTATAATCTGAGTATGGGATAAGAAGTGGACTCACAGATTTGTTGAGTGCTGCCTTAGCAGCGAAATCGGCCATTGTGTTACCAGAGATTCCGACATGCCTGGGTAACAACAAAAGACGATGTCGCACTGGCCAGTAGCAACATCATTATATAATTCGATGATTTCAATTACAAGTTTATGTTAAGAAGACAAATGTTTAATCGCCTGAAGATAAGAAAGAGAATCCGAAAATATTGTGTAATGGTTCTATGTAGGTTGCTTATTCATATATTTAAGAGCCGTGAGTATGGCATTAGCTACTGCCGTGAAAATAGAGCTATTATTAGATATATTATTCTAGATCCAATAATAGTGGCACAAGCCACTGCATCACCGTCCTTGGATCCATCTGTATATAAGAATTTGTATGCGTCATATTTACTTTTTAACTGATTAAATTCTTGTTTATATTGAAAGTCAGTAAATGGGTGGTTTTATCAGATATTTGTGATGCTGACTGCAAACTCCAAGTGATCATAATCCACCACGCGTCACTATCTGATCCCATCAACGCTTGGAACCCATTAGATCCGATCTCCTGCCCCCATGCTGATATGATCTTGGTGTTTTCAGTGGTCAGTTCCACAGATGAGATGATATGTAATTTCAAGTGAATGAGAAAATGTCTTCATGATTCCTGCCATCCCCCTAACGTTCTAGCACACACTCGTTGTATTACACCCAACATTACCTGTAACCACCCCGCCCTGTGTGACAGAGGTTGTATTCACGGTGAGCGTGTGTGGCGGGGTTGAGCTCTGGGCCGTGGTGCTGTCGTGTTTAGGGGTGAGGTTGATGCAGGCTGACTTCCCGGCTCCGCCAGAGTAGCCAAGGACCACAGCGGGCAGGACACAGGCGATAGCGAGGAGGATGTAGACAGTCATCTGGAATCATGTCATCATTCATTATGTCATCATGTTATAACGTCATCATGTCTTGGATGAAAACCAATCATACTCGTACTTGTTTAGTATATTTTTAGAACTCTAGCCCTGGCCACGGCGCTACTTTCTTGTCACTTTTAAATCTTAAAAAGTGAATGATTTTAATGACGTGACACACATAGTTATGCAAAGCTGTTATTATTCATTTTGTTTGCCTGAGTTATATTGGTAGAGAGGAATTAGTATTAGATTAAGCTGAGGCAGTAATAACGTAGAAAGGTCATCAACTGCACTTTCTGTGTCATGCAGCATAATATAGTTTCCCGTCATTACTTCAAGAATGACGTTTTCTGAAAAAAGGAAGAAAACAATGATGTTAACCACCCATGTTTATGACTTTCTACATATATTGTAAACTGTATATTTCTTTAAAAAAAAACACGTGAACATGGGGGTTAGAATTGGTCTTCAGCAACTCATGTTTGTCTTAAGGGGCGACTAAGGGAATGGGATGGTCAGACTTGCTGACTTGTTTGACACAATCATGGGAAGAGGTCAAACTGGCCACACGTCAAAATGGACACACTGACCCTAGTCAAAATGGCCACACATTCTTTTATTACTTTTCAATATTCATGACATTTGTATTACTTGACATGGAAGTGTAAAAATGACATAAGAAGTTATATCACACAGATCTTTCCTAACTGATACTTTGAGATTGTCACTGAGGTGGAAGAGAAGTTCACCCTTCTCGAGACCAGCTCACAGAAGGGAAAACCTCTACTGATAGAGTCTACTGACGTCCAGAAGGTATTTCCCCTTAATATATATTATCTAGTAAATAATGGTAATTCGTTGTAGTTCTTTATTACTGTATATATACTGTGTAATGTAATGTTGTAAATCTAATACAAACATTATAATGTGTTATGTAATATTTATCAAGTTTATTTTCATTTTAGTCTTCAAGAGATCATTCCCTTTAACCTCTGATTGACTCGTTAATTACTAATCAACACATTATTACATACATTGTGTAACCTTAATATGTGAATCTAGAAGTACCTCGTTAACTAGCCGCCACTTATCAATTAGTTGCTAATCCTTGTGTCTATAGTAATTGTTCCTATACTTTTCAGGCGAAGGAAGCAACCACGGCCAATCTTCGGGAGGACCATTTGAATGATCAAGTATTTGACTAGACGCAACAGCTGATTGGACCAATAGATCAATATTTTGACTAGAAGTAACTGATAAACAGTAAAAATAAACAGTAAAGAGGTGCTTGCACATGAATAAAGAGCATACATATATATTTGTTATTTGTATAAAATGATTTGTTTATGTGTAATAAACACCAAGTTCTGTCTGATATAACTTCTTTTCTCATTTTTACACGTTGATATCAAATAATACAAATGTTATGAGTATTATTGGTTTGGCTATTTTGGGGTATGTGGCCATTTTGACTAGGACCCCGACACATGCCATCGTATCCCATTTGCGTAGAAAGATGCTTATGTTGTTCATCTGTGTATTCATCTGGTCCAGATTCAGATATTTACAGATTATTTGCAGCTTCTACGTCTATGGTTTCTACCTTGAAGAAAATGAAATGATCGGTCCGTTAGCGTTTCCCTCCGCCATGACGTTCTCACGGTGTACTTTAACCAGCAATAATCTACAACATATAGTCTCCCTGCTCTCACTGGCGGTTCATTGGGGACATTAAGTGACCTTCTTGTCTTTCAAAGTCCAGGTACGTGTCAACACAACTAGTTCAAGTTAGCAAGTAGGGCGTCTTCAGCAGCCTGTGTATCTGGATGGTTAAACAGCTGCTGCTCAGGCAAGGTGAAGTCACCACTCACATATGTGTCAGGGCAGGTTGTGCACCTTGGCAACTCTTGTAAATTATATTACCGCACAAACTGCATGTTAACTATTCACATAATTCAGTTCATATGATGTTTTCTAATTTCCCTACTCAAAACAAAACTGAAACTTATTTTCTGTGAATTTTGCTCAGCCGAGTTCAGAAAACAATGTACAAGCACGGAGAAAATAATGTCGATTCCAGTAGGGGTTTTCCAAGCATTTTCTTATTTACAGACATGCTATTTTTGCCAACAAAGCAGCTATTTAGGAACAAGGTGGAAACATACTGGACCTACTTATAAATTAGTTTCAGTTGTTTTAACAGCACGTTGTACAGTTGTCCTATTATTCCAGCTTATTGGAGCGAAGTCCGACATGATACACACTGTTAGGTGTAGATTCCAAAGTTGAAACTAAACGTTAACTAGAAATCATTCCTCGGGAATTCGTTCTTCATTTGATGAAGGAAGACAAGTGGGTTGTGACTTATAAAGGAAAGAACAAGAGAATTCATTAGAATGGTTTGGGTTTTCTAAAAAGACCGAGTTATGTCCAAACGAGTCACAGCCTTTTGATGTATACCGGGCATAAAAGTGGACCCTTGATATGTCAGAATAGTCTTCAAATCACGAACTGGGTCCTTATTCTCGAAACGTTCGTACCCCTAAGAATTCTCAAATTTGATCGTAGTCAGTGTGGTAAAATGGTAAGAATGGGCTTAAGAAGTTCGTAGGGCTACGAACGTTTCAAGTATAGCTAACCTGATCTGTAATATATCCCTAATCTTTTGAAACCTCAGGAAAGCAAATATAGAGTGCACTTGACAATGTCTTTACTCTTGCCCAAATGTCCTGACAAAGGGGGTTTCACGTGCTAAATTCAAAACATGTTTTTAATAAAAATTATGAAGAAATGTGTGACGACAACCCCATATTCAGCACGTACATCTCCTGCTCTCCATTTCCTCATCAAATAGCTGTCCTTGAAAAGAAAAAAGGCAAACTTGAACCTTGTCAGTGTATTCAGATTAGAGTGTCCTGTTCGTAAGAATTTTGAGTTCTCTATATCTCCCAATAAAAGCCATATAATCAGAATTTTGAACACTTTCCTAATAGATTAGACAGGTCGTGAGAACGTTAAATAAATATGCCAGCTAAGCCGTCACAGGAATCATTCTCAGAATACATTCCCCAAGCCTCAGAACCAGTAACAACACAGGAAATAAAAAACACATGGAATTTCTTCAAGATTCTTATAAAAATTTCAGTACGGTCACCCTTCTGCTAACGATCCAAACACCAATTCAGCCTGTATACTAGTATTCACAAAGCATGGAGGCACACCTACTCCTACTGCAGGGCGTTGAATTCACATTCACAGCGTTTGGTGAGGAATGTCTTTTAACACCACAGAGATGGTTTGTAATATGTACAACACATATATCTATTACACGTCTATTACACGTAAACTACACTGTGAAAGTACATGTATTACATGAATATGAGCCGGTTTACCTAAAACAACCACTAAAAAATCGTCCCCAGTGCTGTCCTTACACAGATGGAAAGAATACACCCGAGAAACGTGACGAACTGATGCAGAACACTTGAGTCTTTATGCCATCATATATATTATTTAGTCTTTAAATAAATATATATAATGGTACTTAATGAGCCTTTACAAACAGAGTGTCCAGACAGACACAGTGTCTGACATTTGACCTTCATTCTCTAAGACAATACACGATATGTAGTGTGTCCTGATTTTTTTATGTACAGTGCAATAAATTTCTGGAATAGAATAGATGTCTTTAAGTCACATGACCACTAACACTCAGATACTATGAAATATACTAACCTTCATGGCCGTTCATGCCCACTGAAACTGCCCCTCCAGTATATCACTCAATGACAGCGATACTGGTTCCTGAATGGAAACAGGGTATGTATCATCGGTACTTGCACAACACCGACCAGATGAGCGAGCACAGAGGGCGTTGTGGGCAAGATATTCTTGAGGTGGTAACATGTTATACCATGGGTGTAATGTTTGCCCTTAACCCAGAAAGACCGCTGGCCCCAAATCCCGAAAAGTGGATGCTGATCAGAATAGATAGCATCCATATTTTAATATTCAAATAATACTCTGTGATATTGTGGGTGAGACATGCAGAAAACACAGCCTGTGGTTCGGAGTGGTTTTCAGTCCGCTTCGGGTCTAAGGACCGACGGTAATTTCAGACGCCGCATGGACGAGGAGATGTTGTAAAGTGCCTTTATGATGCATAGGATGTCAACCATCTTGTTTTTCAGCCTTTCATTTTTACACTTACGATGTAATGTCCGATACTCGAAAGAAAAACAACTAACTCTTTATACCGCATACGTCTTGTTGTGTTTCATTATATGAAGCAATAAGAAGCATGCAGTAGCCATCTTTTTAACTCCAAAAACAGAGTATTCCCTGCACATCAGTTCTTTTGCAGTTTGATATACCACATCGTCAACCTTTCATATCGTGAACACTCTTGAACACCCGAGTCGATCTATTCCGAAGAATAAGGTGTACCATAAATACCTTATTGTCTCCGCAATGTAAATGTTTTTCGGCGGATTGTGTTCAAACATGTACATGATGTTAATAAATCCTTTGTTAATTATGCAAAGCTCAGTAACAGGAACGCTAAGAGAGTTTCTGTGTCGATAGGCCAGTGTTTGCCACAGATACAGCGTTAAGGCGTATGGATATATGTTAGCCAAATCATGAAGCATTTCTAACCAAGGAAAAACCCCGAACATCCATGTGCATCGCTGTCGAAGTGGTGTATCCACAGTCCTGTTACTCCGTCTGTGTATCTCACGGGGTTGAATCACTCAGTTATGACTTTAGAAGTAAACAAATAAGTCTGCTAGAGTTGACTTGGAAATCATGGCCAAGAAACGCTTAGATTCGCATTCCGAGGAAAGAATGCCAGCCAAAGTCTAACTGAGGAAATATCAAAAAGCGAATAATGCCTCAGCAAAACATTTTTGAAGAATATCTGGCTGAAAAGGAACACTACATATATTTCCGAGGTTTATATGTCGTGGCTTCAGTCTAGTCATCTTTACGAGGATATTAGAATTCCACAGGTGACCAATACAAGAAATCAACTGTGGACAATTTTAGCCTAAAATAACACACAGTCACAGCAGATGTTTAAAATCACAGACGTGTTGTAGAGGACTGTTCATAATTTATGGTTGGGGAAGGTGTGGGTGGTGGTGGTGATGATGATGATGATGATGATGATGACCACACGGCACGGGTGATAAATAACCCTACAGAGGTGTAATGATGGGACAGCCTGATTTATCTGTCAGCACGTTTGCCTACCTTGATAAACATCACTTCTTCAAAACTGCACGATTCAGACAGTCAATGTTATTTCAGAAAGGTTGGAGTTAGGCACATTTCTTTGCTCCTGGAGTTACTTCCTTTTTGAAGGCCAAACTGTACAAACTGTCTGAGGCCTATTGTCTGTGATATTTTTGCAGCTTTATCGTGCGAACGCTTATTCTTATTGTCTCACATTTATGTACTCAACGAGGTACTGATGTGAGAGAATTGAAACAATGTATTGCATATGAATTGCATGACTGCAGCCCTTATACAGCGTTATGTATGAAGCTTAGCGTGGTAATGTTTCACATGATTGACTAAATGAATGAAAATGAAATTGAAATTTGTCAGATAATTTAATGCATTCTTTATCATATGGATTTGTATACATGCCAGAAACATGTGGTTATTTGTGTTCCTTAATTTAAAATTGCAATACGCTCACTCAATCACTCACTCAACCCAATCACTCACTCAGTCAGGCCCGGAGAGGTTGGCAATGACCAGTCTATACTACTGCCTCATTTATTGCTCGTGTCCTCATGGGTAAATAATGTTAATAAGGGGCCATGTACCAATCATCCATAGAGCTAGTTTATGGTTAATGAAAAAGTGACGACCTCCGCTCACTGGGGTAACGCCCATTTCAAATATATATTTAGCTGCAGTAGGTGACTGGAAACTGACTATCAGTTACATTTAGGCAACCACTATTTCACAGGAGCCTCCACGTACGTTCGTCAGCAGAAATAAAATGTGGGTCAGTCACAAAATGTAAACAGAACATTTAAATTCTTAATTAACGGAGAGGATTCTGATGGTTAGTGGTGATTACATACAGTGTGTACACCTGTAATGGAGGTGAGTGTTGGTTGTTGGACACTTCAGTGTAGCGTACCTATCTGATGCAGGTGTCTATCACATGCCCTCGGACAATACAATGGGTAATATACTGAAATCCGTTAGAAATCACCCATTGATCATGGAATATGCAAAATTAATTTTGATCCCAAACTATGCTTGAGGTGATTTGACTGTGACAGAGGAGCCTGCAAATGGCGTGAAAATACAGAAAAAACATAACAGTTCCACAGCACACTGACAGATCCTTCAGCTGTGTACCACAATTACACTGAAATTCTGAACGGCATTGCAAAATTGATGTACCGGTTACAAACATGATGCCCCACGCTTAAGTCGGCTACACCACTGCCTGCCATTCAGTTTATTTCCCACCGGTGATGCTCTGACCTCAGCTTTCTTCGAGAAACTGCAATCACTGCTTGTACAATGTTTGTGATTCATGCAGGCGCGCATGTCTGGAAAATAGTGAGTGAGTGAGTGAGTGAGTTTAGTTTTACGTCGCACTTAGCAATATTCCAGCTATATGGCGACGGTCTGTAAATAATCGAGTCTGGACCAGACAATCCAGTGATCAACAACATGAGCATCGATCTGCGCAATTGGGAACCGATGACATGTGTCAACCAAGTCAGCTAGTCTGACCACCCGATCCCGTTAGTCGCCTCTTACGACAAGCATAGTCACCTTTTATGGCAAGCATGGGTTGCTGAAGGCCTATTCTACCCCGGGACCTTCACGGGTCTCTGGAAAATATGCTTTAGAAATATTGAATAGATTTTGTAGCTTTTGTTAACTGATGAACATTACAGATATACAGAGTTATAATTTGTATCTTCACGTGACATCACATTCCTGACAGCTTTTTATTGCCTTATGACGAAACTGTGTCCAACCAACCTTGTAGCTTGAACACGTTTTGGATTTCAACGTACGCTAGAGTCACGACTGTGTTTTACGTATCGCGTTTGTGATGAGAGAGGCGGTTCAGCTTAATGAACAAGAAGAAAAACACAAACACCACCCTACTGTGGGAAACATGTATGTCTGATGCTTACAAAACACATCAACCCCGTATACTTTGTTAAGATAAGGGAGAGAAATAAGCCAGGGGTAACTTAGTCATTGTGTAGATGTATTCTCTGAACACACTTTTTTCAATTTTCAGCACTCAGAAGGGATGCTGACATATTCGTGTTCACCACGGATATATAAATTGTATTTTTAACATTTTCATTTCATGTCTTTATTTGGTTACATGTATGAAATACTGCCTCTATGTGTGTTGTCGACCTGAACTTGCAACTTCTTATTCATTAACACTTAAATAGTGTTCTCAGTTAATTGATTTGTGGAGGCTTTATCGTTGCCAATGCGCCTTCATGCAATCAGTGTGTCACGTTAATAATAGTTTGTCTTGTCATATGTGTGGATACTTGAGTAACCTGTTTTAGTAACCCTTTCTGACAGTTACTGGAAGGCTCATCTGACCGACTGCATGGGTGGCGCTAGTGCAGTGACGTGTATATACACAACTATCTGAAGGCATGACACCGTAAGGTATGATATACATTTAGTATCATACATGTATGAGCAAGGGAGGTAAGTCATGCTTGTAATTCCATGTAAGGCCTCTTTGAAACCAGGTTATAAGATGCTCTCTTTCAGGACTAATGTTGTCACAGTACTGTTGGGACAAGATAGGGAGACTTAATACAAAGCTAAATGTATTAAAAAAGGGGTTGACTGCTAATGTGGTAGCACTGAACCCTTGTGTTTTGTGTTGTCCTTAAATGAACTTTGCTAGAAAGTAGGGGTGTGTTTACGTTTGAGTTGAAACGTAAAGAACCTACACCATTGACAGTCATAGAAGCAAGTAGGCTCAAGAACAAGTTCACAAGACGCAGTCATCAATATCCCCCCCGCATTACCTCCAATTTTAGTCGAAGTCAATCTTGTTGCCATGGAAACGGCAAAAATATTTTATTCAGAATTCCAAAATTATCAAAAAGCACCAGTACACCACTAGACCATTCTGTGTGTCAAGTTAGGTGAAGAAATATTGAACGGTTCTGCTCCGGAAAAGATAATTGTGCACGGACGGACGGGGTGCATTTCAATACCTAAAACCCCCTAGGGCGCTTATCTCAACAACTCTCGGTTCGATACCAGGAAAAAGGCTTCACCTCACCTTGTTCCCGGTATCGCACCTCGAGAAGAATGTTTCACTATAGCAGCCCTCTATCATCTCATCACACCAAGCTTAGAAACTTAGAATCAGCATACATGATTGCGCAATCCATAAAACAGCCATGCCGTGAATTAATTAATACTTTATTCCTTTATGTTTCTGTATAGTTTTTCTTCCTTATCTTTCTTACAACAATAGGTGTGGTAATATTAGATTGACTGAAAATAAACGTTTAGTACCTTGTACACAGTATTCAGTAAAAATATAAAAAATATAAAATAACACTAAACATATCTTGAAATTCCTTATACTACTGTAAATCGATATATGTGAAACAATAAAAACACCCAATATAACCCGCACTTGTCTACACATTTGACCAACCTGACAGCAAAAAAAAAAAATAACTACATGGTAACTAAATGGTAACTACATGGTTACTACTTGGTAACTTGAAAACAGCATAAGTCATAAGGCCAAAGGACTCAAAGTAATAAAACTCTAAAGTAATAGTTTTGGCCTAACAAACTCACATGGGTCCTGAGCTTGAAGACAGTTCACCACTGCAAAGCTTTTCATGCACTGACTTAAAATCCCATGGACATTTATCTCCCTTTAGCAGGAACTAGATCATACTTACGCAATGAAAGGAAATGAATTTAGAAGTAGATTTCAGAAATACGACAGAGAACAATGTATGAAATAACAGCAAAGGCATTTAAATACAACGAGGGATTTGTTTGGATCCCAATCTCGTCACAGCACTCATAGGCCAGTTATGAGGTTGACTGACTGCTATAAAGCGGATATTGTGGGAAGATATAGTAGAATATGAACAGATGGACTGGTTGTAAGAAGGTGTTAGTCTATTAATGTTAGCGTTCAGTCACTTTACAATCAGTGCGCATTACATTGTCCGGGGGAAAAGCGCCTGCTATCACACTAGATTTTACATTTCATATTTATTGCTGGCCTGCAGATGATGAATACTCGTGTGCAGTTCCAAACAAACATATTATTTTATAGTACTGATAAACTTACCAATGTTTCACTGAGATGTATACATATATTGTTACAACATACATTGAAATTACAGTCCGGAAGCATGGAGCATCTAAAATGGTTTGGATAGACAAATGGCTGCAGAAACGCTTGCATGAATTCCAAGACAAAAACATATACTGTTATTGAGCATATTTTGAATTACATATACCAGTCAACCCCTACAGTAAGAGAGACGCTGTGATAGAGACAATGACAACAGCCATCCCTAGTACAGTATGTGATGAGGAACTTGGGGCAGCGGTGACGCTGATCTCTTCAGACATCAACGTGTTCCACCATACTGGTCTAGTCTGGACAACCGCAGCTCTGAAAAATATACTGGTACTTACAAATGGAGCAAAATATAACTATTGGCATGACCCTCCTGACGTGGGGAGTCATATCGAAATACGTGCTGTGTGTACGTACGTGCGTCTGTGCGTGAGCGTGACTGAAATCCTTCAGAAATATAGTAGTTTGTGACGTATATTCATGGATAAATCAAATTTGTCTCATCCGGGCATTTGTTCTGGCTCCAGATGTAAGATCTGTCACAATCACAGTCAGTTATTCCAAACTTATGGTCCTATGACACTCCATGGTAAATATCAGGTATTCAGTTCTTGCTATATGTGTATTCAGTGTATAACCGAACTATGAGTAAATGCCACACAATGCCTGCTTTAAATCAAGAAGCATGCCCAACACTGTAGCCCTTGTTATATTTGTGAAAAAGGAAAGGTTTCAAAATTGAAATTTCGATTCCGTGACGATCAGAGAAATGTACATAAACAAATATAATAGTGTTCCTTATGGAGGTACATTTTATGCAATTTCGTGTACACTGAAAACTTTATGTTGTCCCCATTCTGATATGACAACCTTCAATTGAATAGAATAAATAATGATTTGAGTATGTGAGCCGTATAAATTAGGAAACATTTTTATCACTTAAAACACAATGTGTCTCCATATATGCTGGGAGATATTGTCAGTATTGTTTAGTGATATCTAAGAGGCATGGAATGTATCCTCTCGGTAACATGAAATAGTCAGACCTAAGGAAACTGAGACAGGATTTTGTAAGAATTAGTTGTAGACAACTCTTGGACTTGGAAAGTCACGATGTCCAGTTAGAAGTGTCAATTATGATTTATAAACATATGTCTGACTAAGCAGATTCGACTATTTGTCGTGATAGAAAGGACAACACTGCACAAAGAGCGACATACACCATAATCCGAGGATACCTTCAGCATTTGATAATGAATCAGCAGTTGGTATATACCCGAACATTGAGCTCATGCCATACCTGGCTGGTTAACGTACCTGAACTCGATGCCCTGTGACACGTCGTAATCAGATGGCGCCGTCCAGGTGAACATAGCCGAGGTCTTCTCAACGGCACTTGTGTGGGTGATAGAGTTCTGGGAATAAAAGCTGTGTCAAAAAAGTCTAGTGCTTTGTACTTTTGTCAGACTTTCAGCATTGCACTTGATAGAAGAACGTTACATTACCAAGCATGCTCCTTGAAGAAAACCAATCTGGATTCATGATTAATCTAAGTGTATTTATATATATAGCTTGAAAATTTACCTGGTCCACGCCTGCACAGTTTTTGGTTTGAATAGTGTCATCCGAGGCGTTGTACTTGGCAAATGTCCCGGGCACTATGGCAGTGTCGGCAGTGGTACACTTGGTACAGCGGGCTTGGACCAGGAAACCCCTGAAGGTGTCGCCAGCGGCCGTGGCATTTAGGGTTACTGAAACATACAACAAACATACACGAGGATCACTGGAGAGGAACTCTGTGCAACAATACAGTTTCCCGAAAATCTTCTTAGACAGATGACCAAATGTAGTGGGCAATTCAACCTTTTATTCAATTCAGTTTTTACAGGTTAAGTTAAACATCAGTTGAAGATTTTAAACACTCTCTGTCTTCTGTCTCCTCGACACCAACCTGTAACCACCCCTCCTTGTCTGATAGAGGTAGTATCTACGATGAGCGTGTATGGTGGAGTTGAGTTCTGGGACGTAGAGTCGTGATTGGGGGTGAGGTTGATGCAGGCTTGGTCCCCGGCTCCTCGAGAGAAGCCCCAGACCACGGCGGGCAGGACACAGGCGACAACGAGGAGGATGTGCTCAGTCATCTGGAATAATGTTATCATGTCTCATTCAGTTGATTTATGTGATCCAGATGCACACGGATTATGTTTTAATTTATGTGTAAATGTACTGTTTATCATTTTTATTCCGTTCGTTGGTAGGGCGAGAAAAGATGTCCGCTTGAAGTAATTTTTCAATCTAATTTTTCAAGATATTTCTCATTCCAAATGCAAAGTCCATTTTTCAATACATTCTAATTAGTTGGGGATACTGGGTAATAACTAAAATATTTCCAAGATTGTTGGCTGGATGAATGTGAGTGAGTGAGTGAATAAACATTTATCGTCACATCGGCATTAGGCAAGCTTTCACGTACACTCCTTAATACAATATTTTTTATAATGTACAAGACGGACTGTTACAAAAGTATTTACAAGGTTAGGAAAAACGGTATCAACAATACTATTACAACCCTCGAACACCGGCCACAAGCTGAAATGTATGAAATACACAACTATTGATAGTGCATATATATCTACAGTTTACGATACAGATCAATTTACTGCAAGTGCAAGTAATTAATTATGAGATGACCGCTCACATGGGTAAACGGATCTTTCAGCCTGACTGCGTGATACCGTGAATTCCTTGCAATACAAGATTGCCTGTATCTGATGATAGTTGTAGGTGACAATGAACAGAGTGGGGGACACTAGTATCGGTAAGATAGCTGCTCACAGAAGACCGAGGTCCGGAAGTGTCGAGTGGGCGGATGAATGACACCGACTCACTGCCGATACTTCCCGAGCCCAACGCACATGCTTATGACTGTGCCCATGTCAACACATGCTCCTGAGTGAACTGCTAGTTGAGCCACCATCTCTTTAAATCACTGTCTCGTGATATACCGCCAGCTAAGCGGGACACAGCATCCTACCTACACTACAATTGTTCATTTCAGTACCTACCACCCAGGTAGTGGAGGCAGTTCCACTCCAGATGGGCACAATGTGTGAAGCCTATTTCTGGTATCAACCCAGATGTACATTTTTCATTGAAAACTAATGGAGAATGATTTTGGATGATAAATAAGATATCACCCTCGTGCCTACTGATATCAATTATATCAGCACTAGTTAATAATTGTAAAAATGTTTGTAGCTTTATCAACTCGTGATGATATATTTGATATCAGTAGACACGTGGGTGAGATTCTCTATTTATTCAGATAATGGTTTACAAAATATTCAACAGGGGTGTCACGTTAACCAATGACAAGTCTGTATACTAGAGGCACTATACGCCTCTAGTTTGACTCTCACTCAACGACATGCCTGTTCTCAGTATATGAAGCAATGGCAAGCCGTGTTCACGTTCATTAGAACATACTGATATCTTGAATTGTTTTAAATGTGTCTTCAATGAAAACAGAGATGAACTGAATTGAAGATATCTCGAATAGAGACTGAAATTCATGCTATCGCGAAATGAATTAAGGATGTGATGAAGCATATTACTGATATCTTGAATAAAATACTGATATTGTAAATTGTTTTAATCATTACCTGCAGTGTAATATGTTTACGGCAATATTACACTAGTGCAATACTACTAGACATATAACGTCATCATGGGTCACCGTTATGACGTCACAAAGCTAAGGCCGCAATCGCTATGGTACTAGACCTTGCTTGTGAGGAAAGCTGAGAATCCTCACACTGTAGGCAGTGAAACCGCAGTTTCTATTAATTTGTGTTGGAGAGTAATATGCGAACACAATGTGAAACTCGCTTCCGTGAAATACCATTTTTATTAAACTCGTGAAAGATTTAGTATCAAACTCGCTTTTGCTCGCTTGATACCAAATCATTAACTCATTTAATAGAAATGGTATTACACGGAAGGTCGTTTAGTATCCCCTATATACAATAGAGATATTTCTTAAACAAATGAAGATATCATTAATTTCTTAATAAATGTTAAAACGGCCTGCCACATGTTCTTCAGGTTTCACAATAACAAACTATCCAACATGATCACTGTACCGTGTATTTACCTGTTAATGTAATCTCGACATAAGAATAATTATTGGAATAATTATCGTATTAAGTATAAAAAGCATCAACTTCTAAAACGAAGTGCTATTATCTACATGGCGAATACAGACCTTAGTGTTCTTACAGACCCCTAGTCAAGCTTCCACTGTGCGGAACTCAGCAATGACAGTGATGTGAGCCCCTGAACCGGAACACAGCATACTAAATATCCGGTGTACTCAGTCAGTCACGTGTCTGTGGATATATCAAGGAAGGTAGAACAGTAGAAATGAAAACCAGCATTGTTATGATGTTCTGTCGAACACAGCCGATGGTGTATTTTGTGCAGTAGTTGAAAATAGTGGTAAATCAGCTAACGGTATATTTACAAGTATGTCTTTGCAGTCTTGACATCGTTTGGCTGAATTACCTAAAGAAAATAACGAAACACGCAGTGATAAAACGCCTAAACGTAAGTTCGACACAATGGTGTTTGTGTGTAGGCACAATAGACAACAATAAAGATGCAAACAATTTCACCTGAACATGAAAGAGAAACAAAGACGGCAAGGTGTCTAAAGCGATTGATAGGAGGGTATTGCATTGTCATAAAGTCGAGACAGCCGTAAGTATACTGACAGAAAAAATAACAGTGCACAAAATAAAATGGCATAAAATAAAGCTTACTTCAGACGTTATAAAATAGACCTAGATATACATGTAGCAAGGCACATTGCCATACATTCTGATGTTAAGTAAAGGGCGTAGCACAATGAACGTGCTCGATCTTTGCATGCTTTTTGGTGCCTGAGATTCAGAAGTTATTAGTGAACAGTTGATTTCTTTCTCTCGACTCTGAATGTGGTGATTTCACCCGAAACTCCGCGTGCGTCATGCCACGGCGTACAATCAGCGTCTCCGCGCAGTGGGCATGCTGGCGACTAGAACGGGCCAAAATAAAGTGGCCAGACATTTTGGTGTCCATCGAAACACGATTTTATCTCTGCTGAGACGTTGTAGTTGTGTTATGTCACTGACGAGTCGAGATTTCATCTGGGCATCTCTATAGCAGGACACGGGTGTACAGACGGCAAGGTGAACGCTGTGCAGACGTGAACGCCGATGAGTTTCTGACACGATATCTCTTCAAAGGCGTATCATACAGTGTCTATATTATTCTGTCGACAGCTGAACATCGATTATGGAAACACCACACATCATGTTTCTATCTCTATTTTCGCATTAAAAAATGGCACAACTTCATTTAATGCACAGTTATTTTATTCCAGTAGTATATGTATGTTAAGAGCTTGTATCGTTTGTAACACCTCCATTCCCTAGAGATTTCTAGCACATCGGAAGCAAACTTTCCCTTCCGGTAACCCACCGAAGAATATCGTCCGACGAATCCGATTTGTGTTTGTCGACTATCAGATCAGTGTTCGACGTGTCGGGCGTGATTCGATGAGATGAAAACGTCCGATGAAGGAACTAAGCTCAGAGCTTAGTGCCCAATCCTTTTCTTCAGTGAGTTAAATATGTTTAAATCAAGAATCACGGTCAAGCATATCTTGCTTGTCTGTGTCGCGTATTTCATCACAAGGGACAACTATTTCAAATCACGAAATATGTAGGATAGCTTTAGCAATACCGGTTCTCATTTAATTATTGCATTTTTAAAAGAATTAGATTTGTTAGCTGATTTGTAAATAAAAATTTTATAACTGGAAGTCTAAATTAGTAACTCAGATTGTTAGCGGTTATATCCTTAAAGTGGGCTAAAGTACTGTAAAATTATTGTCCTCCCGAGATGGTACGTAAGTCCCAAAACATTTGATGTCCAACTATATTATGTCTGCACACATCCCCATTAAGTTTGAAGTATGGCGATTCCGTTCGTCACTGTCCCCAATCATATCTTCATTACACCTGACAGTGTCTTATGAACACACTTCGGAAACAGGTCAAAACATTTCAGTGTAATATCAGACAATGTCAGAGAATGTTCCAGATTGTATACGCATACAACGCGGCCGTCAAATCCCAACGTCCATAATAGGTGAGTGAGTGTGAGTGAGTGAGTGAGTGAGTGAGTGAGTGAGTGAGTGAGTGAGTGAGTGAGTGAGTGAGTGAGTGAGTGAGTGAGTGAGTGAGTGAGTGAGTGAGTGAGTGAGTGAGTGAGTGAGTGAGTGAGTGAGTGAGTGAAGCATTTTGACAAATAGTGTAGGTTCGATCCCCCAAAGTGTTAGTTTTAAAGCCATTCTTAAGGATTCTCACGTTCAGTGAAGTCCTACATTATTATGTCCTCATTTTGTGCAGTTGATCCAGTCTACCGAATATGCCCTTCCCCGAAACAAGACACAAGAAAGGTCATCAACACATCAGAATGTCACAAGAATATCTTTAAATTTTAAGGGAATAAATCGGAATTTGATACAATTATATAAAACATGTATTAATTTATATGTTCTATTGTCTGCAAACAGATCTTAATACACGCATAGGCAATGTGCGATTATTCAAAACCAGATTTAATCCATAAAAGTACAATCTACGATCATTTAGATGTAATCTGAATAAATACATGTACAGTCTACGATTATGTTAAATCAGATCTAAATCCACCGATGTTTAACCTACAATGTACTATGACTGGAGGATGCATCCACACCATGACTTGTATCTACGTGACAGCTGATTCAGCAAAAGAACGTGTAGCTAAAAATGTAGCCAAGAGGTATTCTAAACACTGGCTAGTAAATATAACATCTTATCACCTGGAAAAAATAGCTGACTAGGAGCAAGAATTAGCTCTGAAACGTCGTATGAAGAATAAAAAAGAAGTACTGTTATCAATAAAACGTGTCATGTGTTTAAAGTTATATTGTTGTTGTTTTTGGAATATCTCAAACCTGGGAGTATATCATATGTAGTTTGTAAATCACCTAGGTGTCAATATTGTTGTTTCAAATGCATATTCCTTTAACGTCAGATTCATCCACATCGAGAGATTTAATTCATTCAAAATGTGTTATCCGACTTTGTCTTTCCAGGATGCATGTCGCATCACAACGCATCTTTAGAACTAGTTTGCACAAGGAAAGGATGAACAAACCAACCACTAAACATGATGGACTAAAACAATTCAGTGTCCGCCACAGCACCATATCTTCATGATGACATGCATACAGTGATAGATGTGGTTTGCGTGCTCCGGTGGTGTAGTGGTAGACGCAGTTGTGTCGTAATTAGTGGTGGCTGTGTTGCGTCTCACGTTGTGTCGGTGGCTGTGGTGGCTGTTTGTACTGTTGCATGTGGTGGCGGTGCCCCATGCATTGGTGGATGTTGTGGTGTACCCATGTAATGCCGTTGGTAGTGCGTCATGTATTGGTGAATGTGATGGTGGTGTCTCATGTACATGTATGGTGGTGTCCGATGTTGAGATGACTTCTCACTTTACACAAAAAGTAAACCAGACAGTGAAATTAATATTTCGAATCCACGTAAGTTTATCTTGCCAATTGAAAATTTAAGTCTTAGAATTTTATTCAAGTTAGGATAAAAGTTATTTAACAAACGATCATAGATTCAAGTCGTTATTACTGGTTTGTATTGCAAGGGGGTAAGCGCAGCAGTCAGATCAGATCGGTGAAACAAGAGCACGTGCGGTACGTGATGAGCGTTAACTTAGACCAACCCAACTTCTTCTCAGCGTTTTATTTAATGTGCATACCCCCTTTTAATACAAACAAAGAAAGTGATTTGAAATTACGATCGTTTGTTAAACAACTTTCTTACTAAGTTAAATAAAATTCTGAGAATTAAATGTTCAATTGGCAGGATACAATTATAAGAATTTGTAATTACTTTATTCGATTTACTTTTTGTTTAAAGAGACATTCATCGGTACGTTCTCACAGACTGTAACCGCATAATAAGACGAGTGAGTCACGAATGCGATGAGCAGTGATAAGCACATCACAGTTTACAACATTCCCACCCACGGACGACAGTTTGTTTTAATTCATTTGTATTGAATGATCCATGCATCTATGTTACTTTGGTTTTAACTTGTGATTTTAAATTTACTGCGTCATACCTGTATTGTATTAGTCGTTGATTGTGTTTTAATCATATTGACTTACATAAATAAGTCTGTAATTAATAAAAGCGGTTTTTGTTTCGTTTTGTTTCAAAAAAGAATATTACCAGACCTTTCTTGGCTCACTCTAATTCAGAAAACATGTCTCTGTGCAAACACTTGTGATTGAGGTGTTGTCAATAGCTTTAACCCTTTGTTTCAGGTTCGGCGACTGGGATTAGGTTGCGAAAGGTGGCTGGTTTGCCCTTTGTCGTTTCCAGCTCCACACTTTAAGCCCGCTTGGGTCTGAGCACCGACTCACAATGATGTAAAATATTCGTCGTGGGGACAGAAAGTCTTGAGATCCTGTAGAGGTAGGACGACTTCAAGCATTCTTCGGAGGGGCGACAGAGGACCAGACAGGCTGGTGCTTCCAAATATATTTTGAAGAAAATATGCGTCTTCATGAATGTTTGTTTAATATACAGTGCTCACTCATTCTCTCATAGTATACAGCCATTTAGGTATGGATGGGAAAGGTTGATACTGGTTTCTGCATGTAAACGGAGTGGTAGTGTAGCCTAGTTGTTCAAGTGTTGACACGCCACGTTCAGAGCCAGTGTTCGAGTCCCCACTTAAATACTAAGGTTCACGCCCACTTCTGAGGCCCATCCTTGGAATATTGCCAAAGTGGCATAAAACCACACTTACTTGCTGTTGTGAAACCAGTCTACATAGGAGAGAAATGCTTATGCATGACTCATTTCTTTCAGACGCAGGAACCCTGGCACATTCTGGATTTAGTGTTGTGTCCCTCTAAACCCTTCCACCTGGACTTAAGTACACTGGCTTTTCGAGGGACCGATGGGGTGAGCTTTTGTCTCATGGTGGCTCCATAGTACGTCCGCTCTCCGCGTAGCCCCTCGCCGACTGTACATGGAGTAGATTCGGTGTTAGAGCCTGATTGTACACTCAGGATGGTTGTTACAGCAACCCAGCTAGTTTAGGGGTGGCACACTCTGTGGCCACAGTCTTTTCAGCATCCCCAGTAGACCCAATGCTGACTGCACTTGACTGGTAGATTTAGGTGGTAGTGTAGATAGGGACCCCTTCGTGCATGCCCTGTACAATGCTATCTATAGATGGCATAACTTAGTGTTAACCCACCATTCCGTCCTTCGGTAGGTACTTCGAGACAAAGCAAGTCCCGGATGATCACTTTGAGAGTCCATGTACTGGCCGACTGCACGGCCACCTGCTGGTAAAGTATTTCAATATTTCAATTTAATATTTACATTAAATTTTGTTTTCACGCCCCGACATACTTGTTTTGCATTTAAATCTATGGGGATCGTCGAATAACTGAATGGTTAAAGCATTCACTCATGACGCTTCAAACAACCCTAATTCGATTTCCCATATGGGAATGATGTGTAAAGCATATATTTGTTGTTGCTCACCGTGATATAGCTGGTGTATTGCTAAAAGCGGTGTACAAAATACACTCACGCAGTCATAATCTGTGTGAGAAGCATGAATTATGTAGAATGTTCTTTGCCCTTTTTAGTAGAACTGTCGCTTACGCAAGCAACTCTTTCTTTCAAACACTCTTCTGAAGTAAACATAAAATGCAATGCAACTTTGCTACCATGACGTCTAATGCAAAGTTACAACTTGAGTTTCATGTTTGAGATTTCTTCACAAGTAGGAATATAACTTTCATTTAAATACACAGTAAGTACCAATGATGTAAAATATATTCACCTTACTATCAGGAGCAGGGATCCCATCGTCCTGGGGGCGGAAATGGACCCTGAAGTCCCCCAGAGGCAGGACGACTGCCAAGAAAACATCCCATGGACAGAAGTGGACCAAGGATTCTTCGGAAGGGCAGCAGAGGGCCAGATAAGTAGGTGTCTCCAACTCTATTTGGAAGAAAACAATGATGTCATGAGCCAAGTTACAACTTGTGTCTCAGGTTACTGCGTTTTTCTCACAAAAAAGCATATATACTACCGACAGAAAATAAGGGAACCAAGAAATTGAATGTAGATGACTTTGACTGTGACAGGGTCCGTTATCTTATCGTGGTGTATCTCCCAAACGCAAAATCCAATGACAATGGAATTTCGCATAATGCATGCCCAGCACGTGCTACACGTGCATACAGAAGTTAACTCCTGTAAATGTACTGGAGAAGTCGCAATCACTAATGCAATAGAGATTGACACTTACTGACTGAAATGCCTCCGAGGCAGTATCTCGGTGAAGCAACAAAATGGAGAATTGTGGGGATGATAGAGTGGGGGACATCATTATGTGAAGTTGCCCGGCAGATGGGTAAATCAAAAAGTGTAATTTCACGCCTGTGGGATAAGTACTGTCAAACGGGTGGGGTTGCAACGAGACCTGGGCGTGGTAGACCAAAATAAACGACACCACGACAGGATCGTCTCACTACGTTAATTGATCTACGCGATAGGTTTAAATCGGCCCCTGCCATCAATAGAGAATCCGCACACTCACTGGAAGACGCATTTCAACCTCAACCGTTAAAAAACGACTCTATCAAGCTCACCTGAAAGCAAGACGGCCTTTTAAGGGTGTCACCCTTTCAGCTCACCATAAGCGCCAAAGATTGGCATGGGCTAGGCAGCATCAGGGACGGGCTATGCGCCACTGGCGTTACACCATGTTCTCTGATGAGTCAAGGTTTTGCCTACGATTCACAGATGGCAGAAAACATTGTTGGCGTCGGAGCGGGAGTGATATGCCAGAGCAGCAATTCTTGACCATGATCGATATGGAGGTTGTAGTGTCACGGTGTGGGGTGGGATTACACATGACAGACGATCAGATTTGGTCATCATTAACGGAGCCATGACTGGTCAGCGATACGTTGACCAAATATTGCGTCCTGCTGTGGCTCCATGGGTAGAGTTATCGGCCGAAATTTTGTATTCCAAGATGATAATGCCAGACCACATCGGGCCCGAATTGTCTCCGCTTATCTCCGACAAGAAGGTATCCAGACATTGGACTGGCCCTCTAAGTCCCCAGACCTGTCCCCAATTGAACATCTCTGGGACGTTCTTGGTCGAAGGGTGTACGCCAGGGACCCAGGACCCGCCAACCTGGCCCAGCTTAGTGCAGCTCTCCAAGAGGAATGGCGGGCAATACCACGGGCAACCATCCGGAAATTGATTAACAGCATGCCATCAAGGTGCCGTGAATGTGCTGCCCAACATGGTGGACACACCAGATATTGAACGTGACGCCTAAAATTGATTTAGTGGATATTTAAAGCAGTTTCAAATTCGCTATTATTTCATTAGTTCCCTTATTTCTTGTCGGTAGTATACTTTTGATCTTCATTAGCTATGTAGTAAGTATCAGTGATATGAAACATTAACCATCGTCCTGGGGACAGAATTGGACCCTGAAGTCCCCCAGAGGCAGGACGACTGCCAAAAAGACATTCCATGGACAGAAGTGGATCAAAGGTTCTTCTGGAGCAGGATGTCGATGTGGATGTGGATGTGGATGTTTTACTGTTCGTACATTTTGTGACAATGTACTGTGCGTGTCTACTACTGTAAACCCTCCAGTAGAATAGGTACTGTTGCATACGTTGAGGGAACACGGTTCCAGAGGTTTTTTTTTCTCAAAAAAAGTTTTTTATCTCTGGTTTTACGTGTCGGGCTTCAGTTACCTTTGACCTTGTTCAAATCTCAAATTTGAACATGTTCAATTTAGACACACATTCTGCTGCAACAATTTCGGTGTTTCTGTTCAAGGATTTGGTACTGTTCCATGTTGGGAA
The DNA here is from genome assembly GCF_037392515.1 of Haliotis asinina. NCBI lineage: Eukaryota > Metazoa > Mollusca > Gastropoda > Lepetellida > Haliotidae > Haliotis > Haliotis asinina. The sequence goes on along the minus strand of NC_090286.1, from coordinate 20,458,364 downwards.
TGATGACATTAAAAAACGTAATCCGCACAGCTGCCCTAATTGTACTTGTTTGTTTTGTTGTTTTGTTCTTGAAAGTTGTGAACTCCAGAAGAACTGTTTTTGTCCATGAAAATCGGGTGTGCCCGACCTTATCGCCGTGTAGGAGTGCTTGTTTTTGACATACACTGCCATACACTGCTAAACACTGCCCAACACAGAAACATATCAAGAAACAAGTCCAACATCAGTACACGGGCGTAGTATAATATCTACAAACCAGAACAATACAAATGCCTATCAACATTACCAGATCACATCACACAGACTTTTAGTTCAATGTATGTACCAAACAATCCAGTGATGTCTGTAGATGAGACAACATTAAATGAAAAGCTCCCACTAACAGTCTAGAATATCATATTGAGCAAGTAAACTACCAGGTGCATGTTTGGAAACAGTATCTGCAGCCAATCATATTCCTTCACCACCTGACCATGGTTGGAGCATTTGTGGTGGTCAGCTTATCCTTTTTCTGGTGTTCTGATGTCGAGAGATTCTGCTCCCCGGGGATTAGTTGAATTGACATAGAGTAAATGCAATAAAGTCAGTATGCCAGGAGAGAGATCTATGTCAATGCAGATGAACTGATTTATTGTGCACAGAGACATGTCTTTTTGTAGGGCAGGTGATTGTTGATAGTTTTCTAATACTTTGGATAATGTTATTTCATCAAATATTTTTGGAATGTGAAACTTTTATTAACCATAACATTGAAATTTTCTATACTGTGTTAAACATGTGACAACAAATGAATTGTTTGTTTTATAGATCAGTACAAATTTAGTCCTCTGCTATGTATAAGTAGTTAAACTACAATGGCGGCCATCTAGGCAGCCATTTTGAATTCTGGATAATATGAAATAATTCCATATAGCATGCTGTCACTCTAGAAGTAAACAGGAAACAAAAACAACTGATTCTAGTTACAAGAATAACGTAAACTTTCAATAAATAAATCACCACCACACATTACCATGAAAAGTCAGAGAATCGCTAAAATCCCCTGTCTCAAAGAATAAGCTGTATATTATATAAGCTGAATAAGCTTTATATTACCACGACATGACCATACAAAATTACTTGTTTTGTGCCCAAGCCGCCACTCTAGAAGAGGCAAGTGTCCAAAACATAAAAGTATCAACATTGGATATAAATTGTACACATTCGGTGTAAAAAAGTTTAACAACCTTTACCAATACACAAAAGTCGAAATGAAAGTGATCAGACTGATAGTGGTAAAACTATCCATGATTAACTTTGAGATGTTGTTGGGCAGCAAACCAATTGTCATGAAAATGCTCACAGACCCCCATCACATAAAATGGCCTATGAAAAAAAAATGATACCACCATCTGAGTATTACAGGCGTTTTCATGAGCCCAAGCCATCATACAAAATGAAAACAGTGTCAAACCAAATCAGTACTTGGGAGGCTACGACATCAGACTTTTCACCTGCCCCCTCCTGGACTAATTGGGCGTACCGTTCACGATGTCGTCTCCAGACCCTATGCCTGTCGTCTGCGAATCTGCGGGTAAACCTGGATTCATAGCTAAAGACGACTGGACACACAGCAGACGTTGACGTTGATAAAACGTCGTCAATATTGGCCCACGATATGGACATCGAGAATGGAGATTGGCAGCCCGTAACCGATTTGGAATGGTCTGTGAGGACAGTCGACCTCTAAACATCTCAGCCCGGTAGAAATCTGTCACGTAGGTGACGTAGGACGATTTGACGGTCTTCTCCTCGTGACGTCACAAGTGGACGACCCGACTTTGGGCGATCAGAAGTGGTACCATTTTGTTGTAGACGGCTTCACAAGTCATACACTGAGCGACGGCTGCATCCCATTGCTCCTGCGAAGTCAATAACTGATCATCCCGCTTGCAACATGCCAACGGCACGTACACGTTGCACATTTGACAATCACGGCATTTTAAGTATCGTTAGAACTGTGGTTTAAAACTTTTGTTTTTGATTCTTGAGGCAAATGCAAACACGTGCAAATGAAGAAAACTTCGATACGAAGATCACGTATTCGACTGCACGTGCAAAACCTGATTTGGCACTAACGTCATTTGCACGAAGAATGGATGGGATTGAGTGGGTTTTGCTAATTTTCTAGCGTCGAAAGGTAGGGGGATCCCATTTCGGATGCATAGATGTATCATCAGAGAAAAAATATTCATTATTTCTAAAAAATACATTTTGGATTAACCGGACGTACTTCTTCGTTGGCTAAAGTGTTGATTGCCAGTGACATTACAGTAATATGACATTTTTTCTGGATTGTCTAAATAGACAAGTGACACATGCTTGCTATTTACATGTCATGCACTCGTCTGTACACAAACGATGTGTGTATATGCCTGACATCTGTGTGTGTCATGGCTGGTGTGTCTTAGCATGTGGCCAATTGTGTTTGACATGGCACATGTCTCTGTTGAGTGTTTTATGTTTAGCCCAACCATGTGTCATGTTTTCATGAACTTAACATGAAATGTGCAGGATACGTACAAATGTTTCAGTCTTGTATATATAACAATCCCGCGGAGCGACAAGACCGATGTATTCGACCAACATATACCGCCGACACAGTGAGAACAGTTCTACGTCAAGGACCATGGCGGGCCTGTCGGACGCCAGAACATCCACAATAACGACTCAGCGTGATGCTGCAGACAACAGTTGCCAAATGAATCACGCCAGTGGAGAAGAGTTCTCTTAACCCATGTGTTACGTTTCCTACTTCGTGAAAACCTTTGACGGCAGGACACTTGTCAAAAGAGCTTTACGTTATCATCCTTCAATGCCGATGAAGGAGGTCGCCCAAAGCTTCCTCATATATGAAATGCTCTTCATCCGGCCATGACCGCCTGAACACGCTTGTACAATCACTCATCAGCGTATGTCAGGGGCACTGTTCTCATAGACTGTAGACTGATACCAAACCTTGAAATATCAGTAGTTCCATGTCATGACATCTCAGCGTGTACAGATTATCACTTATTCTTATCTGGTTTATGATGATTTACAATAACCTGTGCCTTTGAGTATATACACACGCATGCGCTCGCCCGCACGCACACACACACACACACACACACGTATATACATACACACACACTTTGTGTCGCTGTGTGATTCTGAAGGACACCGCCACCACGTCATCCTAACCACAAGGTAACACAGGATATCTACATGACAGTTGCAAATGATAATACAAGAATACGAGTAAACATCATTTATTGATCTCATTACACAGTCAATTCATTTTACTTTGAGCAGACAAGTTCTGTAAGCGAATATTTCATCTATCTATTATATCTTTGCATGTCGTGAAATAGGTCGCTATTATTTGAAGGATAATATTTGGTAAAAGCATTGTGAAATACTGGACTAGTAAGATAGCAATACTATTTTGCATAAAGTATATAACTATTAGTATCGTTTAGCTGAAAAGAATCTTGACTGTAGGGCTTGGAGAGTTAAGAAACTTCTCTTTGGGTATCGTTTTGGATTTGGGGGGGGGGGGGGGGTCAGGGGGTCAGGGGGTGTTAATCAACAAATTACAAATATAAACAGTTTCCTTATTCTATTTCATCAGAGGTGTATTGATATTGATCTTTAAACGTGGACCTCATGTCTTGAAAAATATATTTAACAAGATGGTTTCAGAGGGAAAAAACTATGTCTGAATTTTGTTACATTAGTGCTGTAAATGTCAAAGTGTATATTGCATTGCCCTCTGACTGACTGAAAATTGAAGACGTTTACATCTTGCACGCAACGAACGTTTGTGTTCCTTGTGTGATATTCCTGTGATCGTTTTGACCCTGCATTTCCTTCTGAAAATAAGACATCCCTACTGTTTACTTCTCAATACAATATTGTTATGAGCAACTATGCTAAATATTTCCTTTTAGTTATGAAAAAAAACACGCATAAAATAACATTGGGAATAGCAAAAGAGCGCCAATTAGAAAACGACTTTTATGTTTGAGGTAGGATAACATTAAGTATCTCACATCTCAAACAAAGTCAGACAAAGTCTTAGTAAGAAATGTATATTTCTCTAGCGCATTAAACATGTTACACCTCGAAATTAACTAAAACACTACAAAAAGAAGCGCATAAAAGCATTTGTTCATTTTGCATAATATTCGGGTGGGTGCGGGGCTCGTTCATTTCAAGGTAAAAGAGGTTTTTTTAAAAGAAAGTGTCCGAAATTTTCGATTTAAAGAAAAATTTAGTGTACCACTGATATTTTACTAATTATGGATGCATCAATGCTTTAAACTATCGTTACACGTCACATCCAGAGTTGAACAGGTCTGTTATGCAAGGAGGAAAGCCCCGAGTATGCTGAAAGCCATGAGGACAGCCAGCATTGGAGCAACATGGGGTGCCGAGTTGCTTCCAGTGATGCTGATCTCCTGTGAGACCACGTTGGTCCACCAGATCGGCTTGTCTTTAACAATAACAGCCCTGAAATATACATAGAGTCTAATTAGTTCTGGCAGTGAGGGCACGTGAATCATTAGATGTGCTGAATCCTTGAAAAAGACTACATATTCCATATTTTCATTTCGTTGACGTTAGAAATAGGATTCAGTGCTAATAAGAATTTGGAATATGATTCTGCCGGTGTGGTATAGGCATGCCAGTGGTATTTGATAGTTATGTGATAGAAATGTGATAGATGATAGATACGTGAAAAGGTATGAAATCCGCACGTATGTAGTAGGCAAGCAACAGGTACGTGACAGGTATTTGACAGGAATGCGGTAGGTATGTGATAGGTATATGATAAATATGTGATAACTATGCGATAGGTATGCGGTAGGTATGCGGTAGGTATGTGAAATGTGGTTGATAGGTGTGTGACAGAAAAGTGGTACATATGTGACAGACATGCAATAGGTATGCGATAGGTATGTGATAGGCTTGTGATAGGTATGTCTTCGGTGTTAAGTTGTGCATCGCCTTTAAAGACACTGACGCAAACGAGACATAGAGATACAGACACAGGCACAATGAGAAGCAGACAAACATGCACATATATACATAGAATTTCAAACACATACTAATATATACGAGAAAAGACATACATGAAGCGAGACACGGAGACACGGAGACACGAAGACACCGGCGGACACACAAATACCCATACGCAGATGGAAACTTGAGCAAAGACACGAACAGACCTACAGTAAAGTGTCCATCACACGCCAAACTAAAATTTTCCATCAAACTGCTGGTGTTGTCACACTCGTGTTGGACGTGTGAAATGTTGTCAAACTCGCGTTGTTCAGAAACAACCAATCTCAGTCAACGAAACCGTCACATGACTGCAGCGATAGAGACATGGCCCTCAAATGTCAGAAAATGTGTTTGACATAGGACACTTTTTAATATTTCAACAACATGTGTTATCAAACTTCAGTTTGCCATGTGAAAGCTGTTCAAGTGTCTAACTTTCGTAAAAAAAAACGTGTCCAGTGTTCTACAGTACACCATGTGTTCAACATTCAGTCATAAACATCGTCTCCACGGTCCTACAGAATACCCTGTGTCCAACATTCCATAAAATATATCATGTCCAGGGTCCTTCAGAATACCATGTGTCCAATATTTCATCATAAGTATCATCTCCTGTGTGCTACAGAATACCGTGTGCTTAACATTTCATCATAAACACCATCTCCGATGTCTTACAGGATAACATATGTCCAGCATTCCATAATAAACATCATCTCCACGGTCCTACAGAATACCATGTGCCCAATATTCCATAAAATATATCATTTCCAGAGTCCTACAGAATACCCTTTCTCCAATATTCCATCATAAATATCATCTCCAGTGTCCTACAAAATACCCTTTCTCCAATATTCCATCATAAATATCATCTTCACCGTCCTACAGAATACCACGTGCTTAACATTCATCATCACGTCATCGCCAGTGTCCTGCAGAATACCCTGTGTCCAACATTCCATAATAATATCACCTCCAGTGTCTTACAGCATGTGTTCAACATTCCATCATAAATATCATCTTCGATCTCTTACAGAATACCATGTGTCCAATATTTCATCATAAGTATCATCTCCTGTGTGCTACAGAATACCGTGTGCTTAACATTTCATCATAAACACCATCACCGATGTCTTACAGAATACCCTGTGTCCAACATTCCATAATAAATACCATCTCCAGTGTCCTAAGGAATAACCTTTGTCCAACATTCTGTTGTAGATATCATCTCCAGCTTCCATCCGTATACCATGCGCCCAACAATCCATCATAAATATCATCTCCAGTGTCTAACAGAGAGAATTTACTGACCAAACGCATGTACAAATCTAATTGTATGTGGTGGAGCTAGCGTACCGAAACCGAACGCCCTGGGAGACATCAAAGTTCGAGGGTGCTGTCCAGGTGAAGACGGCCGATGTCTTCATACTTCTGCTGGTGTGGGTCATAGAATTCTGAAAATACAAAAAAACATGGGTTAAATTATTTTGCAGTACGGGATGTCAATGGATATTTGCAAAACCTTTATAGCTGGTTGCCATGCTGTCTGTTCTTTCTGTACACTTTAAATGCAGACTTATATCCTTATATAGCTTGAAAAATTACCTTGTCAGCACCTGTACATTCCATTGTTTTAATGGTATCATCCGAGGCGTTGTACTTGGCAAATGTCCCGGGCACTATGGCAGTGTCGGCAGTGGTACAATTGGTACAGCGGGCTTGGACGAGGAACCCCTTGAAGTATCCATCGGCGTCAGTTGCGTTTAGAGTTACTGGGTAATTCAATGAGATCACCCACATTAGTATATGTTGCACTTTGGAAGTTATAGCTGCGGAGTCGTAATTGTTTGCCCGTCTATACTAAATACTTGTTTTACTAACAAACCTGCGAGAAACAAATGTTGAGTCACTAATATGACGGGGTGTTGAAAAAAAGAGCAAGGTATAACGTATACCTAGATGTGACAGGTGATCGCGTCTACTCACCTGTAACCGCCATGCCTTGTTTGATGGAGGTGGGATTCACTGTAATACTGTAAGGAGCTGTAGTGGTGTTTGCGGTAGTTGCGTCATGACGAGGAATGAGAGTCAAGCAAGCCTGGACACCTGCACCATCTTGATAGCACAGCACCGTCACCGGCAAGACACAGGCGATCAAGAGGAGTACACGCACAGTCATCTGAATTAATGGAGGAAAACATAGGTGATGAAATCGGAGGTATGTCACATATTCCGTATCGTCTAAATTATATGAGCTGCTTTTTACATCTATGTATACACGACTCTCTAAATGCCTTTAAGTATCGTCTTCTTTACAGACAAGCCGTAAACCACACTGTGACGTCAATCACTCTGCACATTTCAGAATTGTTCATCCACACAGTGATCCGGAACTAAGGCAGAGTGACCCTCAAGACAACTGACCCGTGAAGATCCGGGTTAGAACTGATCTTCACTAACCCACTAACGTGATCGGGTCGTCAGGCTTGTTGGTTTCATCGACACGTGACATCAGTCAGCGTAGATCGATGATCATGCTGTTGATCACTGGATTGTCAGGCCCTCACTCGATTGTTTACCTATCGCCGCCATATGATTGGAATATTGCCGAGTGCGGCGTAAACCCCACTCACTCACTTAAGATTAGTAGCTGATTAACACACACTGTGTATTCAAGTTGTAATGCTTTCTAAATTTACATACCTCTAACATTGGGATAATCTCTATGGCTGACAAACAATACTAGCAATAATCTTTCCTGATATGCCACACCAAGTGAGGGGCCATCCCGCAAAAGTGACGCTGATAAATTATTGAGGGTCCAAGAAGGACAACTATGTCGAGTGATCTTGAAAGTGTTGAAAGTATGGAAGTCTACACGGGACAAAAATCACTTTGTCGATCTTACAAGCCTGTATGCAAGTGACAACATGAGTGAGTGAATATATTTTACGTCATTTTAGCAATGTTCCAACAATATCACGTCACAGGACACCATGAATGGGTTTCACACACTGTACCCTTGTGGAGAATCGAAACTGTCTTCGACGTGCTGAACAAACGCTTTAACAACCAGGCTACCACACCTCTCCCCTACAGATGTCCAAACGGACTTAGTGGCCCGCCTCATCTCCAACATCAAGCTTCAGTGCCATAAAAAACGCAGTAGTACAGCGATATGCTCTCAAACATTGTACCCATATGGGTAAATCGAACCCAGATCGTCGGTGTGACGATCGAAAGCTTTACCCACTAGGTTATCCCTTTGCCTCGTATACAACATAAACCTTCAGGTATCCGATGACCCATGAGTGCACAGAGATGCTGTGCTTTTCTGGTAGGCGTGTATACACACTTGTAACTGCCACGTTCATCGATTATTATATCGATCCTACTTTGGTTAGTTTTTGTTTAAGAAGTTGAGGAATACCTGGAAACGTACGATACTTTATGGATGTCAAGTATTTTTGATATTATGACGCGATGCATCGTTATATCAAAAAGTAGTTGTCGATAAAGTATCATACCTTTTGTATTTGGTTCATTTTGTAGTTATAGCCTGTAAGGACGACAAGGAGACGATATCCCGTCTAGGATTCCGTACACAAGTACATGGATACAACATTCCAGGGGCCCTTCAGCGAGAGGCTGACACTTATTCATATGACGCCCGACAAATGTATGTTATACAACCTGAGGGTCTATTGTCAGAAATACCCGCCATGTACAGTAGATTGTAAAAATTCATATTTGACGTAAGAATAAATAGGAAGAGGATAACACTCTTCTCTTTGCATTGCCTACGTACAGCTTCACTCACGGTATTGTCACGGACGAATAACTGAGAGCTCTGGTTGTAGATTCATTAAACAAATACTGGTATTACGTCCTTACTCCAAACACTTAACTGATAGAGAAGTGATTTCCCGACGACTGTTACCTCAACAGTTCGTCAAGCAGCACCATATAAACTGTTGTGTCGTGTTTCAGCTCCAGAATGACTCATCAGTCTTATGTTCGACGGCAGATGGCGACACTATTAGTTATACAGAGCAAGTATTGTCTCCAGACATGTTACAGACACGTCATGCAGCCGCGCCTGGTTGGTATGACACGAAATATGAGGCATTACTACACTCACCTTATCTACAGACGCACTTACTGAGCTCGAGTCTTCGCTGCAGGAGTCCCAGCCTTGACGACGATGTAGCCTCCAAGCCCAGACTTCAACAAGTTACCTAACAGGATGTATCTTTATGAAAAAGTCCCAGCGCTTGAACGTAACGGTTGGTGAACACGAATGATGTTCGATCTGTTTCGCTCGACGAAACAAGGATGACTTGCATTCCCTACGATGTTCTTATTCTGAAGCCAACTTATGTTGGAAAGGCTGAAATCATTCAACCCCGACGTCGACACATCTCACGCTATCACTTAACACTGCACGCCGACCTCGGGAGGCTCATCGGCCATGGGTACTCCAAAACACATAGAATACAGCAGACTTCGACACACACCAGAATACTCCCAAACAAAAAAAAACAGTGTGCAGACAGCGATTTCACTTCCTGTGCTACCTAACCTGTGCACGCACAGTGTGGAGAACAGGGCTTTTAAATAAACAATCCGGGCGACAATCTCACAATATTTTCCCATGATTTGTAACCACGAAACAACGCCATAGTTACTATATAGTTGTCATACAACCTGTAACCATGGCAGCCGGCCTGAGTTTACTTGTATTGTGGAGCCTGTTATGATGTTTAGGGTGTGTATCATCACCTGTCGGGAACCCCAGTTGGGACATGTGTTTGTCGACACCTGAAGGGAACTCCCTGTTGGGTCGTGTGTTTGTCGTCGCCCGGAGGGAAGCCCTTCTTGTGACGTGTGTTTGTTGTCACCTGTAGGGAACTCCCTGTTGGGACGTGTGTAGGGACCTATGGGACTATGACAGATTTGTGGAACCAGTTAAGAAGCTGCAATATACGGTCATGTGGGACCAGCTGTGAGGCCATGTAAGTATGTGCGGTAGCATCTGCGAGGCCATGTAAAGATGTGGGGAACCAACTCTGAGTCAATGTAAAGATTTGTGAAACCAACTCTGAAACCATGTGAAATATGTGGAACCAGCTGAGGAGTTGTTGCCCAGAGGCCATATATGTTTTAGTTATTGGGTACAATATGTTAGAATGCGTAAGGGTTAAAAGAAGCAGCTGGAAGGTCGTGATTCTTGTTCCATGTTTTGAAATACAGCAGAGGATATGAGGCTGGGATATGTTGGAAGGGCTAAGTGACGATGTGGGTTGACGCCTCCATAGTTGCAGTGAATACAAGGCTGACACCCTGCAGGATTCTGTATCGACCTAAATACAGACGACAGGTGATAGCTTGGACAGTACTGTGATTTGCTGGCTGCTTCACCCAAGTTGATACCCGTGACTGTTGTAATGGGGTTGATGGCGGAGTATGGGACAAAGTGAACCCACAGACAGCAAAGCCGGAAACAGGATGTCCACCATCAACTGGCAGCAAATGTTGACGTAATAGAATTCATATCCGCCGGCAGAGATTCTCTAGCATTGTGCGTATATCTGAATATTACCTACACGAGTGAAGTGCCACCGTCGTATCACCATAGTGACAGAATGAAACAAAATAACATTTTTGAAGTGGTTGGACTATTTAATAGCATATGACACACGTTAACAAACTAAACCTATCAACTATATAGAGAAAAAAAATCCAAGTAAAGGCATACACGTACATCTAAACTGTTTTCATTGCCACACCAAACCTTCACATTTGAAATGTTTTGTCCTATGTTTTTACTATAAACTCACACAACCTTCAAACTTCTTCATAACAACATGGACAAACAGCTTGAGCATTTTATTATTAGAACAGCAATGAATAATGACCTCCGTGAGTTTCATTTCAATAACTATGGCAATAAAGACGAGACAGCGATGAAGGAAAGCACGGCGAGGGTCAGTACTGGAGCAACTTGAGACGTCGAGGAGGCTGTCACGGTTATCTCATCCGACCTGATATCGGTCCACCAGGTCACTCGGACCTGGACAACTGTTGCCCTGGAATATCGTTCACCAGCAGAAATGTCACATTCAAGCATCAAATGTATATAAAGTTTGATGTTCGAGGTGTACAGCTCTATGTATATGAATGTGGATGTGAATTACACACTCCACCAAAGTTCGACAGGTGAGTAATCTCCACGCGTGTGACAAATACAGCAGTCACCACATACATGTGGCAGTGCTTGGGTAAGTAACAGTATACACGCAGAGGTGTTCGTACTAAAGGCCGACTTTATTCAATACCAAAATAGACTCATGAAGATTAGTCACAGCAACCCATGCTTGCCGCAAAAAGCAACTAACGGGATCTATTGGCCAGACTCGCGGACTTGGTCGACACATCTTATCGTATTGCAACTGCGTAGATCTATTGTCACTGGATTGCCTGATCCAGATTCGATCATCGCTGCCATACAGCTGTAATATTGCTGAACAAAGCGTTAAACAGAAACCAAATATACCTTGATATGTAGTATGGGATATGAAGGATTCAGGTTTCAGAGCAAAAACACTTTTCAGACACGATTGCGGAAGCAGACACACCACAATGTGTCGGTGAATTCTGTTCGTTTTTTCGTAATGGTATAGGATTTTGGAAGCCATGAAATATGAAAAGGTACCATATGTAACTTCCTGATATTACTATTTATCATCCAAATCGTTTAATATCGCTTGTGTGAGATCAGACGATATCGTTTGGCAGTAGATTTTGCACAATGCCCTGACAATGCTATGATGTCATAAACCTGAGGACGTCACAGTGCTATGACATCTGATATGGATATTTGTTACTTTATCAACTCATGTTGATATATTTGATATCAGTAATGTTACCTAACTCCGTTTTGTATCACACGAAGCAGCACGAGTAAAGTTGAGCAGCGTTTTTGGAACATACCTAAACTGAATGCCCTCGGTCACATCGAAATCAGCAGGTGCTTTCCAGGTGAATTTAGCTGACGTCTTGTCATCGTTCCCCTTGTGACTCATGGAGTTCTGAAGATACAAATCCTATAACTGTCACTTACATGAACTGTCCTACCGAGGTTTACCAGTGAAGATCCGCGTTAGAATAATGCTTGTCGTAGAAGGCGACAATGACATGTGTCAACCAAGTCAGTGAGTCTGACTACCCGATCCCCCTGATCGGGTGGTCAGGCTCCCTGACTTGGTTGACACATGTCATTGTATCCCGATTGCGCAGATCGATGCCTATCCTACTTATCTCAGGATCGTCTTATCCAGACTCCATTATTTACAGACCGCCTTCATATAGCTGGAATATTGATGAGTAGGGTGTTAAACAACAACAATCAACAATGTTAATAAGCATTACAATAATTATTGATAAGTTCACTATCGGAAGATACTTCACTTCCAGGTCCAGCAATACATCCATCCATATGTTCATTTTAATTGTAACTGCCAATAAGAATGTTATCAGTAAAGATGGAAACCCACCATGGCATCATTTTCACAGTCCATTGTCTGAATAGTGTCATCCGAGGCGGTGTACTTGGCAAATGTCCCGGGTACTATGGCAGTGTCGGCAGTGGTACACTTGGTACAGCGGGCTTGGACCAGGAAACCCCTGAAGGTGGTACCAGCGGTCGTGGCATTTAGGGTTACTAAAACACAGCATGTTACAACAGGAAAAATGGGTAAAACTAGAGGGACTCATCTCTGCCTGGATGCTGAAATCGTGGCCTACACATACTCATGACCCACACAAATGTTGAAGTCATGCCCTGCATATGATCATGACCTGTTGAAGCCATGGTCTGCATAGACTGATAACCCACGCAGATGCTGAAGTCATGGCCTACATACACCCATGACCCATGCAGATGTTGAGGTCATGACCTACATACACACATAACCCAAGCAGATGTTAAGATCGTGGCCTACATACACCCATGACGCATGCAGATGTTCAGGTAATGACCTACATACACACATAACCCAAGCAGATGTTAAGATCGTGGCCTACATACACCCATGACCCATGCAGATGTTCAGGTAATGACCTACATACACACATAACCCAAGCAGATGTTAAGATCGTGGCCTACATACACCCATGACGCATGCAGATGTTGAAGTCATGGCCTACATACACACCTAACCGATGCAGATGTTGAAGTCATGACCTACATACATTCATGACCTGTTGAAGTCATTGCCAACGTGAACTGTATATACTCCTAGTCAGAGGTGGACGAAAGTTAAGCATACCTACCTGTAACCATCCCGCCTTGTGTGATGGAGGTTGTGTCTACGGACAGCATGTAAGGTGACGTTGAACTTTGGGCGACAGCCCCGTGTTGAGGAGTGAGATCCAGACAAGCCTGTGTCCCTGCTCGCGCAGCGTTGCCCAGCACCGAGACAGGCAGCACACAGGCCAGGCAGAATAGTGCGTAGAAAGCCATCTACATTGATGGAAGAGCAGTAATACTACATCATAAGTGCTAGTTGTTCATAAACCAGATAGCGAGCAATTTTATACACACGCCTCAAACTAGAAATAATGTCACTAATAATTTTTGAACCTCCGAAAAAACATCAGGAAATACACACTTGTAAAAAAGTTAAGTATCCTCGGCAATTTTTACAAAGTTGTACGATTCGGCTGACATCAGTATTGTGCATACACATTATCCTGATGAAGTTGCATGTTCTTAAGTAAAATATCTTGACTACAAGAAACACGAAAAGGTCAGTTTTTCGTCAAAACTTTTAAATAATGGCACAGTACACAAATCATCTGTTTGGGCTAACGAAGACCCCAGGGAAATTATCGTGGCATGCGTACCAAAACGTATCCCTTAATCTGGATGGGTGGGTACCCTGGATGGATAGAGTAATGTCAAAAGGATGAGCATAGAGACATAGAAATAATAGATGGCGTGATAACGAGGGAATGGATAGAGTGACGTCGACAGGAAGGATAAAAGTCTTTTTCCTGGGCCATGAAATGACACATGCAGTAAGCAGTGAGCGCCCAAAACAAAGAACACCATAGTTCTACAACGTGATATCACGGGAATGGTCTGTTGGGCAATAGAGCAGCAGTAGGTTCTGGTGAGTGAAAAGGATGTAGTGTGTTTCTGTATCTTCCACTATAGCCTTTAATGAAGTAAGGAGGGTCAGACAATGTGCTCATCTATCCGACCTATTGTTTCCGTCCATGTACAAGATCGTGAACAGTCCTTATCAAATACAACTTCAGGGTGTTCATTTGGGGCAAACACTGACTGAAAGTACAGCCGTATTGTTGCAATTGATTCTATCATACCTCACGCATAAATGTCGTTTTTGATTGCTAAGCGCTCTTCTGTTATTTTCAATGTATTCCACTTACAAGCGTGGTACATTTCAATGTACCTCGTTGCCAATGGCAACTCGTGAATGGCAACTTCGTGAATGTACTTCGAGAAAGTACTTCTTTATCTCGAATAACATTGAAATACGCATGATGCACGGAAATTACCAATGTTTAGCTAATGCAAATAGATGGAAGGGAAATAACTTAAACTGTTTTTCTTGCATTCCAATAAATAAATTTTGACAAAACGTTCAAATGTAGTCCCTGTGAATATTAAGAAGGGGAATTACACAGCGGGACTTTACTAAGACATTACCTTTGGGAAAAACAGCAAGATGCAAGATTCTGATCGTTAGATTCACGCACGTTAGATTCACTGGATAAAGTGTCCGATCCGATACCCATCCTTCAAACAGTTCAAAACCAACATAGAGGTGTTCGGTAAGATAAATACGTTGACTGAGCTATTAAGCTATTAGCTTAAAAGATAATGTGTTCTTTTTTAATGCACACGAATATGATGACGTCAATTATTAGGGTGTTAAAAGTCAATTACCAAAACTACCACCAGTTCTGATCGATGTGCATTTTGATATTGATACTTTGTAGGGCCTGTGAAATATAATATGGGCTAGCAACATTTACAAAAGTTTTTAATAAACAACGATACATGAAATGTGTATGCAGAAAATGTTTTCCACGAAATGGACGCGCATTGTGTTGGACACTTGAGTTCAGACATCGTCTATAAAAGGTTAAACCCAATTCATCATTTAATTACGAAATTTACGAAGATTAAAAAAAATGCCAAGATTGAATGCTAACATGCTATTGACAGAAACATCACCATTGTACGTTTGGAAACAGGGAGTCCCAGTCTGCCGTTGTAAGACACTTCAACGTCCACAACAACATATCTTGATTATGGCATCCATATACCCGGTTACCCGACCCAAGACCATCCCAGAAGTGAAAGACAGAGTGTGGCCACCCTGTGCTCAGAAACGATGTATTCGGGTGTTTCACCTACGTCATCGATTTGTCACAGCAACGAAAACTGCAGGACACGTTCCTGTTCTTCGAGGAATTTCCGACTAAGCTATCAGAGGTCTAAGAGAATCTGGATTTCGAGCTTAACGGCCAAAAGCTGGAGGTGCCGTGACACCACTACACCGACAACAATGTGCCCAATGGTGCAAAGGGATATCGGCATGGAACCTTATGTACCTATGTACACTAAAATACGATTTAATGTATATTTTTGGACTGTGGGTTTCTTTTTGTGAAGAGGGTATTTTTAATCGTGTAATAACATTCTGCCATAAGACTGCAGCATATTTATGTGCAAAGACGTTTTCAAAACTAGTATATAATTATGTCAGAATGAATCATTATACAACCAAGACATGCCTACTGTGGATACACAGCATAATTAATGAATGTGGGTTGTCATGTATTTTCTCATGTGATATTATGTGGTAAGTAAGAGAGTAACTTCTTTGAGAGGTTCTTTGAGAAGTTTATAGATAAAGGAAGACCAAGTTCTATGGATAATGTGCATCTTTATTGCAATGGGTGCGACGTTTCGGTGCAGATTTTAACACATAATCGAGCAAGTGATACAAAGAGTTGTAACGTGGACAATATATACACAGCTGCATGTGTGTCTATACAGTTGACAAGGATGACGTACACTGGATTACTGGTGAGTGATATGAGCACAGTAGGTAGCATATTGGAGCGAAGATAAGGCCCTGCTGACATCCCCCATCGCTCCAATATGCTGGTACAGAAAGGTGGACGACACCTTTGTAGTCCTCTATCCCGAAGAAGATCCCAAACTCCTCAACCACCTCCGCGTATGCAATTCACAATGGAAGAAGAATCGGAAAACGTCCTTTTCTCGATGTCCTGGTACAGAAACAAGTACACAAGCTTTCCACCACTGTCTACAGAAACCAACTCATACCGACCAATATCTCCACTTCAACTCCAATCATCCCCTGCAGGTTAAGAAAGGCATAATTTCCACCTTTACCCGAGGAGTCAACAACATCTGTTCCGCAACAGAAGCCCTAGAAATAGAACTAAACCACCTCCGTCATGTCTTCACTCATTATAACCAGTATCCCCAGGTGTTAGTTAACAACGTCATCCGATCCACCCTTAACCCAAGAGAAAATAACCCCGTCGGCAATCAGTTCAATTCGTAATAAGTATCCCACATGTCCCAGCAGTACGCCACCAGATAAGACGACTCCTTCAGCAGCAACCAGGTATAGACGTTCTGTTCCAGAAAGGCAAGTCCACCCAAAACCTCCTCCAAGCCACAAGTCAACCGCCATCAACAACTAAAGAAGACCCCATAGGAGTTGTCTACCAGGTCAACTGTCGATGTGGAGAGTCTTACAATGGTGAAACGCCCCGCCCTCTCCCACTAAAAAGTAAAGAAGACAAAACTTCAGTCCAGAAAAAAGACTCCAAATCCATCATATTCAACCACACCCCAGCCAACCCTGACCGTGTCATCCCATGGGACAACATCCAAACCTTGAAACCAACCGTTCAGACTACAAGATTAGAAAACTTCTGGAAGCCATAAACATCCAACGCTTCAGTAGCACCATCAAGGATATTTTATCTCATCAGTCAATCACCACTTAATAAAAGATCACGAGTAATCCAGCCATACCTCGTCCACTGGCTTCTATGCTCCCCTTTGTGCGTTGTAAAGACAACCAATCAATGTGTACATCAACCTACTCTCTTCAACCAACTCTCTTCAGTTGATGTCAGTATACATCAACTTATCTAATGTATAAACTCATTCAACATATTGTTTTAATCACTGGCCAGTAGCAATCCAGTGTACATCAGTCTTGTCAATCGTATACGCACACTTGCAGCATATATTCTCCATGTTACTGGTCTGTGTATAACATGTTCGATAACTGTGCCCGAAACGTCGCACCCATTCCAATAAAGAAGTTGACTATCCATAGGACTTGGTTTTCCTTCTAGTAACAGAGTACAAATGCATTTGGAGCTTAGTATTTAGAAGATATCTTTACACATGGGACTCAGCACACTGGCCTGCGTAATGTGACTGTGCTCTTTGGTTGCCTTAAAACTGTATAACCTCATTTTGTGGGTAGTTAAGTCAAGCGATGTTGGAGGATACTTACGTCAAGCGATGTTAGAAGTCCCGTGACTGTACATGAACTGCCTCTAGTCTGGACACCCGAGACACGCTACGAGGAGGTATCCAACAGGCTAATTATAGTACCACACCATGAAGTACAAGCTGATATACAACTGTTCCTGAGAACAATACATTATCAGATGTGGTCCTTGTGCTGGTTAATACCTCCCCATTGACAGGCAGGGGTCGGACTTCTGTTACACGCAATGAGTCAGCGTTTCTGGCTTGCATGTCACGCAAATGTGATACAGTCACGTAGACACAAGGCATCTATACTTTGCCTTCACTGCCAGGGATAATGGGGTTTTCTTACAAGAGACAAAGCAACTAGTAAAGAAAGTGACTATTTCAAATAATTTAAATAGAGTTAAGAAACACTCATATTCATGAAAGGAAACAAATATGACTGATTTTGTGCGTGGTAAAGGTCCCAGCACTCACATAATTGTACATAGTCTGAAAACGTTAATGTCGTTAACAATGGATTTCAGTTTGTTTGTTTATTTATTTGTCGACGCACTTTGCAGTGCTCCAGCTATATGGCGGCCGTCTGTAAATGATTGTGTCTGAACCAGACAGTCCAGTGACTGACATCACGAGCATCGATCTACGTAGTTGGGATACTATAAAAATGTTCGGTATTACTAGTAACACGATGAGAGGAGCCAACCAAGTCACCCCGAACATCCAAACACCTTGGCGTCGATGTTGTTCCATTGTTCTTCTTCCGTTGGCCCACAACTCTTCTACAACATCGCTGGGCAAACTTACGTGGTAGCATGACTGTCAAAACAGCTAAACACACCAATCTTTACCCTTGCTAATCTGGGCACGAACTGTTCTGAACAGCTTGTACGTGTTTTGATCCCAAATGTGCTGAGATCGTAAAGCCTATGTGTAAAGATATGTATACCTCTCACGTAAAGGCACACAGTCGGGACGTAGACACACGTTGTACAAAACGATAGGACTCTCACCACTGTAGTAAATACATGTTTTCTAAATCATATTTATCTGTTGTAGGTGCTTTAACTGAAGACTGGCATACAAGATTTATGTTTCTCTGGGAATCGGTGATATTTGCAGTCCGTCCTATATGCAATTAACAGGTATACATATCAAAATACCTTAACATATTCATGATATCTGCTTTATATGAAACTTGTAATGGCAACTGGTTCTTTTGAAACTAGGAGTGGATACAAAGCTTGGTGCCCGAAACTGAGGTTGAAGCATGGCAAGTCTGCCTCGCAGTCCCTGAACAACATTATTTCCCCCATGCCCAGCCCTCCCTTCAATACTAAGGTCCTGAATGAAGCAAGTCTAGATTTCTCCAAGTTCAGGGGAGGGTTTGGACCTTCCCTCGCTGGGCTCCTTTTCAAGGTGAGTTGAGTTGGGCTTTACGTCACATCGGCATTATTCCAGCTACGAGAATAAGTTAGCATTTATTACCATTCTAAGTCCATTGTCCAAAAGAGGTTGGTTGTAAAACCCCATATTTCCATTTCACTACCCTTTGAAAAACAGAAAATATCATAGCACCAAATACAGAACAAACCATTCGTTATTCTCTTTACAAAACTACAATTTAAATGGGTTTATTTGCTCCTATCACAATTATATATACTCGGGGACTAGGCGTAAGTCTAAAACATGGCAACAACAAGCATGATGTACTGCTGATTGGGGCACGAAATACGAACTGGCTCGGCTTATCTTGATCTCGCCAATACCTTGACACGAGTCCATTTCATTTTTATGCTTATTGTAAGGTGGCCATATCACCGCTTTGAACGGAAATTCAAAAAGAATTTAGAGAATTATTTTCATTTTCACATACATCTTTATTCAATACATTTTCATGCATCGGACACTGTTTTGAGATCCATCCACTGGTGTGCCACACGTATGTTGGTGTGCAGTCCTTGTCACATGTCCGAGTCCAACGAACCAAAGAACCAATGTCTACGCCAAACAACATGGGCCTGGACGTCAAAACCAGATTACATATAGATAATCTGCATTGTTGGTTGTCGTTGTCGGATGTGTTGTGTTCACTATGTTGACTGTACCACTTCGATCAACGTGAAACCAGGATCAGATAAATCGGCAACTGATCACTTTAAGCTACTTCAAGGCCCATACATGGGTGCTGTGTCCGTGTTACCAGTGATTCATTGGCAAATGTCCTCATTACATATGGTCAGGTCAATACAAACATGCGTTCGACCAATCATACCGTTGCTTGAGTGAAGCTAACACACTACTTCTTACCAGCCCGCCTGGATACGGTTGACACTACAAGACTGTTTCCATCAAAATCGTCTTTTCTCGGGTCGGTATGATATATACATTGTATCTGAATATCGAGTTTCTATTATTTGAGAAGGTCCCTTGGTTCAGTTTAAGAAATAAAAATTAAATCGGGAACATTGTCAAAGTATTTTTTCTGAAATGGAGACCGGCATTTTGAAAAACTGTCGAATTGTTCTAGAATTCCGCTTTTGGACTTTCATGTTGGCGAAAATTCGTTATCACGTGACCTGTAATGGGATGTTCACACATCTTTATGACGTGGTAACGAGCACTCAGATCTGATATGAATCATGTTAAATCCTTATCACCCCTTACGGCAATTGTCTATGTCGAAAATAAAAAAAGTAAACAGATAAATTTCTGTTAAGAAGACAGTCGCCAGATTTCTGGATGGTATGGAATAGAATCTCCCCCAGACATAGTGACCATTCATGATTTGGGTCTCTCTCTTGATACGTGTCTGATAGTTCACGCTATATAAACACCAAAGACATAAATCAAGACTGGGTCGTTGAAATACTGCTGATGTGGCTTTTAATTTTAACTCATTCACTCACTCACTCAGTCTAGCTGGGGATATTCAAGGATGTCCAACTAAAACAAGCACTCCAAGCATGTCCTAACCTTGCACTTATGGTGCTGATTGAAAGAAACACATTTCTCGTATACACCGCGAGTTGTCTCCTGCAAGTCCTCCGGTCCTGCCGACGACCCTACCCCCACCTCGACAAACTGTCTTTACCTGTCTTTAATATATGTAGCCCGTTGCCTGTGTGATATACATTAAACTTCGGGTCAGCTGTACAGGCAATATATTTCCTCAGCTGGAACAGAATTTCGCTCGTAGCGGTAGTAGTTTTCAGGGCGAGCATTGCTATAAGCAGCCTTCGGGTGTAAGGACAATGGTCGTGCCGGACAGGCTCAAAACATATTTTTCAGATTTCCCGGGAAGGCTAAAAAGTATAGTTTCGGTTTTCCCTGGAGAATTAATTGGGGCAGTAACGCTGAAGATAACGTGCCGGGAAGCACAATCCATGTCGGGAGTAGAGAGAATTCTTTTCAAAACATACTTATAATCTTCGCTTCTTTAGAACTTTATACTTCAACTTCAACTTCTTTATTCTCATAAATCACCATCGGTGGTACAAGATCAAAGAATATACAATATTAACAAATGTACATAGATATACACATGCGTCATGATGATGACAATTTCTACAAGTGAGAGGTAATTAGTGATTAACATTTGCTAAGCTTAAAATTGACAACGCGACATGACCTTGTTAAGTGTTGATAAATTGTCCTAGAATATCCCGAGTGATTTACACATATTTCAGATAAACCGATTCCGTCAAAAAATTGTTTTATGGGGTGTAACCAAGTGTATGCCGTAGAATGTTGTTCATAATCATGACTAATGTATTGGTATAATACATGAGCTAATTTGATGGTCTCAGTAGATGCGAGTTTATGCCACATGGACAACATACTGGCATGGATCCTCAAATTGAACGGACAGGGCTCTACCAAATCTGCCATAAACTATAAAGTTTGGGGTGGATTTTCTGAGACCACCACAAGATCATCAAGGTGGCGCTGAAGAAACAATGTTGGAAACAACATGGTCGGGGACATCGCCTACATGGGCCATGTGTATGAACTTCTCAAATTGTCTGAAACTCGGAAACAGACTGACAGAAATGTGATTTGTGGTTAATGACAAGTATTGTCGAATTCAATCAAATGTGCATTGAAGAATAGACGTGAAAAAGTGTAATTAATTCTATTTATATATCTATATGAGCCAAAATTCAAGAGCGTCCACGTTGCTCTTTGTAATTTGTCAGAGCCTCCGAGTGAGGCCCGCCGCATTCATTCAACCCCAACATTGCGTTGGAAGTACCGCGAAGGCTGCGTTCATTGAACCGAGAAGCGTCGTGATTTTAGCCTTCCCGGCCATGAACCACAATAATCATAGTGCTGACTAGAGTCTTTATCGATGTAGTCTTTGCTTGATTGCGCATTCTGTATAGTTCACATGAATAGACACAGCCAAAACACTGGCTTTTCTATACCTGAGTCAATCTTGTTCCCTGAGTCTGTAGCCCAGATATCATCTTTTTCTTATCATGATACTGTTCTCTTGAGCTTGTTGACCAATCCAGTTCATGAATATTCTGTCTTTGCTGACTAATGAAATAAATATGTTGAAACCAAACAATCAAATAAAGCCGATTAGTATTTCAATGGCGGATAAGAACAGATCGGCGATACGTCATATTTATCACACACCACTAATACACCCTAACATTTTTAAGTCATAAAATTATCACTATTTCTTGCAATGTCTTTCAATTAAAATTCAAAAAATTAAACGAATGCGTGAAAGAAGCTTTTATTGACACAGTCTATCTTCGCGGTGAATCGAGAATGGAAGCCAGTGATCTATAACATACCGAAACTTTACCACAAATCTACAGTCCTAATACTGACACTAATGACAGTTATTTGACTTAAACCAGGGAGATTATATACAGATTATCCCTGATCCAAGGGGGCTTATAAATCAGGTACATCGAATAGTATGGATACAACACAAAGGTGTGTATGTAATCACACCTACTGCTGTTTGTCTTCCTAATAAGGCTGAAATGTTATAAAGTCTAAATACTTACAAAAAATGTTGTTGCAGATAAAGATTAATTGACACTTGGTTATTGTGTTATATCAATCAGCTAATTATCATTGCTTAAGCAGAAGATATTAGGATATAAACTGAAGTGGCTTTCTCCCATGGGCCAGCCACATCACCCAGGCCTGTTGACGGCCAGTCAGAGATGGAGAATACATTTTGAAAACAAACCTACACCGACTCTCAACGCACCACTTCCCAGTATTGTGAAATTCGTGAACATGTTTACCACAGCACATATTGCCTCAAGCAATCCTATGTGTACGTTGGATAGCTGCCATTGTTGAGGAGGCAATATAACTTGATTTAAGGGTATGTTTATTAGTGTCTCACCCTGTAAGGCTAAATAGAAAATGTTAAATGTTTCTCGGGCATCGGTGCAACACTTTTATTTGTGCGGGTAGCAATGTCTTATGGCCATTTTCTAAAAATAATTTTGACTTTGCCGCGTCCTGATCATCTGTTTGTACACTATAAGAATGAGTGTTTGTAAGAACGAGTGTCACTGAATTTACGACTCATTAAACGTGCTAAACTTCCCAAGCTGTAATTCTGAGAGAGAAAAAATGTGTTCTCTCTCGTCACGTTTTTCTACCAAAAAGTCCTACCGCCCTTGTCACCTTTGAAAAACATGTGCCAGAGAAACATTTAATTATTTCTCTGTAGCCTAACAACACTGCATTCAACGACAAACGACATATACCTTGATTACACTGACATAACGAGGACATTTTATACGGGATACATATCTCAAATGCACACAGTGAATAAATAAACTGCCCCTAACCCGGTCCCCTACCCAGAACTCTAGGAGACCGAACTTCAACAGACTTGTGGGCTCTGAGCAGAAGACCACAAACTACTGTATGCTAAGAACAAAACACAGGGAGAAAATGTGTACTGGAGATGAGCCTGAGACTGTCAGAACTGAATACCCCACCAGTTTAGTTTAGTCTGTGTAAATAATTATAAAATTACGAGCCAGTTCAGATAAGGGCAAGCAAATCATCCCTTGGATTTTAAAGAATTTAAGGGAAAAATTGCTCCGTTTTCCAAAAGCGCTCAGTGACAATGCCTCGGTGGGATATTTCATGAAAGGTGTCACACTGCCAGTAACTGCTTGTAGTCCATAGTTCTATGTGAAGTATACTCTCAACTTTATTTCCGCTAGTTCACATATAGTTATGGTCTTCGAATTTAAAATCATGTTTCTAAAAGGTAAAGGACACCCAATTGCAAACCGCTCTGCCTTGGATAGAGCGGTTAATCTTTCTTTTCTTTGAAAATTTGCGGTAGTTTTGAAATTATTAGTATGTGTGTCTTTAGTGCTGTCTCAAACATGTTTCTTTGGGAAAATGACATTTCCAATGACTTGTGTAAGTATGATTAGATGTGTCTTCCATTTTAATGCCTTATTTCAGAGACATGTTCGTTTGGGATACTGTGATGCCAGTGCATGACTCTAATTCTACAATGTCTTCAGTAAATACTGAATTGTGATTGGTTAATTAAAGTCTTTATGAGGTTTGACTCTGATATTTCAAAACAGTATGTTTATCTCCTTAGTATTTCTTCACTCTGCAATCAAGACATACAGTTCTATCCTCAGACAGGAATGCCACACCACTTGTTTCGGATCACACATGAAGTCAGTTTTTCACTGGGCACCATGGAACAAAAAGCGTTCGTTTTCATAAGAAACTTAAAGGCATAGAATGAACGACACTACCCAAAATTATTCGATTGTGATGTTGTATTTCCGAAGCGCCGTCTGCGAAATGAAGGCAAATCATGTGACCTGTCACCTGCGGCCATTGTCCCGTACACGACAAAACGAGCATCGGTGATAACTAGAAGGATAGCTGAAAGATTCGTAGACATAATATCTTGTTATGCTGTGCCAGATGTATATTATTATCATCACGTACCTGTAAAAAGGAATAATTTAACATCCTTTTACAAAATGTAAATGACCAAAATGTGTAGACCACTTAAATTGTAAGAGTGTTATATTTGAGTAGCATCCCGGCCAGTGAGTGAGAAAACAGGAATTAAGGACCCGGCACGCATGGTCATGCAGAACAAATATGGGCTCTTAAACCATCGGGATGGCTATTAACGGGGACAGTTTATAATTTATGGTTAGGGGTGTGATTATGATTTCTATAGAAAAACATAACCCTTACCACGCCCCCCCCCCCCCCCCCAAATGAAATAAGTGCAAGTAAATGCCAACCATCCAGCCAACCAACCCTTCCAAGTGCTGTCGGATCAAGTTCAGGTAGGAACACGTATTTTATGGCTGCTTCATTATATTCAATGAATGGTTTTGAGAAAACTTGTATGTGTGTTTCAGTGAATATTCAAGTGAAGATCCTTCAGATGATAGAGAGACATATGAAGTACTTTACCTAGTACTACTACCAGTTTTTGCTGGTGGGTTAGTTTGACGTATAACTTGTCATGATGATGTCTAGGGAGTGAGTTCCTATCAGATGCTACTACTGAATTAGTGCTGAAATCACTCTCAATCCCAGCTCATTCACCCACAAGACCAATAAGCCATGCCGTAGTGAGTGAGTGAGTTTAGTTTTACGCCGCACTCAGCAAAATTCCAGCTATATGGTGGCAGTCTGTAAATAATCGAGTCTGGACCAGACAATCCAGTGATCAACAACATGAGCATCGGTCTGCGCAGTTGGGAACCGATGGCATGTACCAAGTCAGCAAACCTGACCACCCGATCCCGTTAGTCGCCTCTTACGACACACATTGTAGCCTTTTATGGCAAGCATGGGTTGCTGAAGGCCTATTCTACCCCGGGACCTTCACGGGTCACCATGCCATAGACTATAGCCACATCAGTGATCCAGAGTAGATTAATTACACACAGCCACCATATAGATTGAATATTTCTGACTGTGTTATCTTTAGGCGCTCTTCAGAAGCCTTTTGTATGAAGGCTCACTCCGTGATTTCCCCCATTTGATAACAACATGGGATGATTAGGGTAGCTTGGTGAAGGTGTTAAGGATGGGATTAGGGTAGCTTGGTCAAGGTGTTTAGGGTGGGGTTAGGGTAGCTTGGCCAAGGTGTTTAGGATGGAATGATTAGGGTAGCTTTGTCAAGGTGTTTAGGATTTGATTAGGGTAGCTTGGTCAAGGTGTTTAGGATGGGATTAGGGTAGCTTGGCCAAGGTGTTTAGGATTTGATTAGGGTAGCTTGGTCAAAGTGTTTAGGATGGGATTAGTGGGATTATCTTTTAAAATGTAATTCTGTTTTCTCATAACTTATCTTTACCTTCAGCACAGATGACATTCCAGTGTTTCCAAATGTTCATATGCCCCACTTGAACCTGAGGATGGATAATGGAAGAAGCGGAACACTGTGTTCTTTTGGATCTGATGTCTACTTAACAATGTCTTGTAGAAGCACTGAAGGCACCCTGTACCTGATGCCAATACATCTGAGAATGTGTGGTGAGGCTGTGTTACGTGATTGATTGTGTGTTATCCAGCCTTGATGGTGTAGGATATTGATCATAACATCCACCTGGTGTGTCTGGTCAGGATTCAACTATCCTCAGGCAGCAGTAGTTTTATAGCTGGCGTATAGCTGGCATTAAATCCTGATATTTGCCAATTCTCTAGTTTTACAAAGGCTGCAGACTTTTTCGTGTCATATTGAACATAGCAGTTAGTGTCAGGTGCACTCAATCTAGTGAAAACTTACATTGCAAGAAGGTGCTTAACATTCATGTCATTCCTCCTGACAACTATGAACACTTTTAGCTGATTTTTTGCGTCAGAGGCACAAGCTAAGCCCACATGTCTGGAATCACATGATGGTAGTTGGACCCCTTCTGACTACATGCTCTAGTCAGATTCTTTGATCTTATTTTCCACAGCTTCTCCATAAGTTTGTCAATGTGATGTATTTGAGAGAACCGTTTCTATTAATTTTCCCAGGACAGGCAATTTTCTCTATTCCTGACCATGTGAGGTATTGGGCAACTGCACAGCTGAGGTCCTAGCTGCTTTTGTGTTTCTTCTGTTACTTGCTCTGCTCTACTTTCTTCCTCCCTATCAATCATTCTGTTTGAAGATACCATTTCAGGTGATGAATTACCCAAGTTTCTACTTTAGTAATTTGCCTTTGTTATTGGTTCAATGTAGGACTGTCAGTAATAAATCTAACATGCTCTCCATTTTCCATTTGTCTACACCTGCAAATGTGGCAGAATATATACAGAGAATCTTGAAATGTCAACTGATATCAAACATATCAACACTAGTTGATAATTTAACAAATATCAAAGGCTTGCCAAGGATATTTTTACCTTTATCACAACAGGTGTTGATATAAATGATATCAGTAGTATCTCTGGGATATTCAGGGAATTCTAAAATCGAATCTTGTCCTACCCTCTTTGCCAGGACGGACAATATCATGTCTGTCAAAAAATAACATGTATCTGATAGCTTCCTATTTTCAATAGTACTGATTCAAAGCTAATACTCATACCAAGTACATTGACAACTCATTCCATACTTTGTGGTAGTACCTCTTGTGCATGCATTGTGTGAGCACACAGAGAGTTACCGGGTACCTAAATAAAAGTTGGACCACTGATCACACCCTAGGACAAGAGCAATACTGTCTGGAGTTGCCACATTGGCTTGGATTCATGTGTCTGTCTTGATTTGTCATATTGATGTTAGGAGCAATTTGTGTTCTTCAATCAATACACTACCTAGTTTCCCATGTCTCAGCATGTGAATTATTCACCTCTATCATTTACTCTTGAGTGAGAAACTATTGATTCTGTGTAATTAGAAGTAAATAGTCAGAGCCCAAACGCTTCTTCATATGAGAAGGCAGAATATCTTGATACGTTTTTGCTGCTACAGAAAATAATCATCTGACATTTGGCTTGAAATTTTCTGGGAACACATCAATCATTTACATGCACTGGAGAAGAAGCTTACAATTCAGGTTGATAATGGTCCATACTGGGCACGGCAGGTGTTATATTATTAGAAAATCTTATACCTATCTGCACTTGAATGGAAATATAGTCTTGAAGACATTATTTTGGCGAACTTGTGCTAGGTGTGATATTTTAAACATTGGGTATTACTGAATATTATGATTGCTTAGGCTTTATCTTGGGACCCCAGATCACACTTCTGTAGGTTTCCATGTGATTGATTTTTTTTTGTGTTCAGAAAGATAAGTTACTACTAGCTAGCAACCAGTTATTGCCATTTTTAAGCGGTTTTTAAAGATTTGCTCCATCATTTCTTATCAGAATGAAAAAAGATTTGTCTTGATGATAGATCAGCTATTCACCGATGTTTTCTGCTTGTTTACAGTTGCCAATCATGTTTCTCTGAAATGCGGTCAACACGGAGCATGGTAGTGTATATTGCGCTTTCGCAACTACTAACAAGACCAATTATCGCCATTTCTGAATTTTTCGTGTTATTCACCTAATTTGTGTGACATATTGAAGAAATTTCATAGTTGGAATTTGTCTAAGAAATTTAAAAGAACAAAACTCACTCTCACTGTAAATGTTGATGGATGCGGATGGGAATATGGAGGCGTCACTGCCCGGGTTGAATTTATGAAAGCTGACATTTCGAGTAGTAGTTTGCAGTTTTCACAATTTTTGTTTTCTTGGGGAAAAATGAAAAGATAAAGGTGAAAATTGACAGTTATATTTTGTCAGTATCGTCTGCAACGGAGATGAAAATATGGGTCAATTCAAAGTTAAGTGATTGAATTTTGGCATTATGGGCATGTTCAGACAAATTAAAATCTGCACTTTTTATGGACTGAATTGTCAAGTCATAGATTCACAACACAGCCTGGATAATTTTCATTCAATTCTCATCATTTATGAAATTTCATGTCAGCACACTAATGGTCGCGTGACATAAACCCGACGAGTTTGGGATTCATATTTGTAACATGTAAAATGTAAAATACTCACAGTAATTTTAACAATTGTAACCAAATGTTTTTTGGATGTGTCAGTGTATGAAATACAACAGAAGTACAAGTAAAGTTGTCTGCATACGCGCTACAGCCAGGTACTTGCGATGAGTGGTATGCAGCGATAACTGATAGCTAGCTAGTACCTAAATAGAATAGATCCCACAGGTTGTTATTCATTGAAAGCTTGGGTATAGTGTGCAAATCAGCACATAATGTAGGTACAGCCACAGTCATGCCCAAGAATCTGCTCAATATCAGATAAACAGCAACTGAATTAATTCTCAAATTAAGTGAGAAGTCACATATTGTTTCAGATAAAGTGATAGTAAATTAGACATAACCTCCTTGAGGGGGACAGCACATGCAGTGGTTGGCAGTCTTCACACAAACAGCAGTGAATTTGATGGCATAGATCACTCTGTCAGTTATGTATTACCCTTATGCCAGAGACAGTGTCAGTTTCAACCATGGCACTGATTACATCATGTAGACCTAGTCTAGAAATGTCCACCACAACCTAGGGTTTAGAACCCTGAGCCGAGTATATCCACCTGTGAATAAGAAAACCACCAGTGCCCTAAGTATACCCACATGTGGCTTGAGTATAACCCCTTGAACCAAGGGTATATCAGTCTGTGAATTAAGTATAACCACCAGTGCCTAGAGTATATCCACCTTAGCCTTGGGTATAACCCTCTGAGTTAACAGAAGAACCACCACTACCTGAGCCTGGAGTAAGTCCACCTGTGCCTTAAGCATAACCCTCTGAACCCAAAGAATAGTCACGAATTGAGAATATCCTCTGAGCTTAGAGTATAACTAGCAGTATAGTATAACCCTTTGAGACTGAAGACAAAAGTGCCTAGAGTATAACCACTGGTGCCTAGAGTATAACCACCAGTGCCTTGACTATAAGCACAAGTGCCTAGAGTATGACTACCAGTGCCTTGAGTATCACCACTGGTGCCTAGAGTAGAGTATAACTACCAGTGCCTTGAGTATAACCACAAGTGCTTTACGTATGACTACCAGTGTCCTAAGCACAAACACAAGTGCTTTGAGTATGACTACCAGTGCCCTAAGCATAACCACAAGTGCTTTGCATATAACTACCAGTGTCTTAAGCACAAACACAAGTGCTTTGAGTATAACTACCAGTGCCTTAAACACAAACACAAGTGCTTTGAGTATGACTACCAGTGCCTTAAGCACAACCACAAGTGCCTAGAGTATAACTACCAGTGCCTTAAACACAAACACAAGTGCTTTGAGTATGACTACCAGTGCCTTAAGCACAACCACAAGTGCCTAGAGTATGACTACCAGTGCCTTAAGCACAACCACAAGTGCCTAGAGTATAACTACCAGTGCCTTAAGCACAACCACAAGTGCCTAGAGTATAACTACCAGTGCCATAAGCACAACCACAAGTGCCTAGAGTATAACAGTTTTTCATAGTCATAGTTTTTCATGAAGAATACTGAACTATTCAGAGGTGGCTTTACTAGGATAAATTACAAGCTATTTTAATCTTGTGAAGCTATTAAATGCTGATATTTTCAGATGTAAATGTCAATTCTGCTGTTGATTAGGATCAAATGTTTAAGGAACAGATGCCTGTTGATATGCTTTGTATTGGTTACGATGTGTTACAGTTTAACTCTCAGCATTTGTATACTATTACAACCCAGATGGAAATCTACTGCAATAACATTTCTGTTATATATATATATCACTCTGGAACTACACCGGCACTTCTTAACATTATCAATTACAATGAATGCATTCCTTTTGTGTTTGTTTTAGGTGGATTTCAGATGAAATAATTCCCAGTGTTTTCAAAACTTTTTGCTGGTCTTAGTTCCAAGAGTGAGATAATCAGTGATGAACACTGATCACTGTTGAATGTATAATCAGTGATAATGCTGCTGTTTTTGTTCTCTTGATGTTAAATACTCTATCATCCCTCTTGTGACAAGAAGTGTGTTTACATTTCTGCCAATCAGTAAGCACTAATGAAAAGTAAAAGCTCGATTTTTAGGAGCTGATGCTATCAATACACATGTTTGTGATGTGTCTGATTAATCATGGCAAGGTGGTTCCAGACAAGGATGTTGAACAACTAACAATAATCTAACATCTTTATCAAGAGGTCACAGCAGTTCTGTTTATATCCTGCCTGCAATAAATAAGGGCAGAGCTGCTGAAGTGATGGTGAAGGTGTGATGAAGGTAAACATCTGTAAACTTTGGGCACATGATATGGATCAATATCTGGCATGTCTCCTATGTCCCTTGAGACAGGTGTGACACCTTGATGGCCGTTGATTGCCTTGTGTATGGTTGTCGTTAATATCGCCTGCCATTTGGAATGGAGGTACCACAAGCTGTTGGGTAATTGGTCTCTGGAGCACACTCTCCACCTGAGAACATCCCCCAGATGTCTCTTAGACATATGTCAGGAGACTCAGTTGGCCAGTAAACATTGTAAATTGCCTGTGTGTCTTCTTGTCAGAGATAATCAGCCACTGCCTTCATATGACTTGGTGTGACATTGTCATCTTGCTGTGCATCCCTGGTGGTGCCAAGTTCTCACCAGACTTTGCCCCCTGTTGCCCCCCTTCACAGGATGCCTTGCTTTCAGATGAGTGGCGTAAAGGTGGTTGTTAACAGTATCTGTTGAAATTTAGTACACTAGTATGCAGTTTCATATTCCAGGGGGGTTGTAATAGTATCCAATTCTGTTTGGAGAAATCAGATTTAAAAATGTTATGTAGTGCATTTAACATTATGAGACAGTGTTGTGAGGTGTTATTGTTTAGGTTTACTAGTCCCAAATTTCATTGCTACCCAACCTGTATAATGGTACTCATCCAGTCCAGAAATAACACCTTTTGATTTTCAACACTTCAGGGCAAGTTAAAATACTAATGTTTCCCCTTCCCCTTCTCCTACCTACAAAGGAAGTGGGGTAGCACAGTGGTTAAAGCGTTCACTCGTCATGGCATTCCACTCACTGGTACAATGTGTGAAGCCCATTTCCGGTGTCCCCAGGCTGTGATATTGCTGGAATATATTATGAAAAGCATTGTGAAAAGTGACTCACTTCTCCCTACAAATCACCATTTTGTTTACTGACATATTCTTAGAGTTATTTTTTTAGGCATGTGCTTTGTTCCTTTGCACTGGTCATTGTGAGTTCCTGTCGCTGAGCACACATGCATCACAGAGGAAGTGCATTGCCATGGAGATGGGCGGCCATGGACATGTGAATGTACACTTTCAGATTATTAGTTCAGTTCAGTTTTCTGGGTAGGATGTTAAATTTTGTTGGTAGGGTACGCATAGTATTACAGCAATGTAAATGAGTAAAGTATAAGATCATACACAGTGATACTGGCCAAGTTTCAGAAACAAATATGAGAATGAAGCTGAAGTAAAATCCCTCTGTTGTGGCACAACATACTGTGATGTCCTTCATAGCTGTGTAAACACAGATCGATTCATTTTGTGTCGTGCCTTCTGGACACAGATGACCACCATGGTCAAAACTGGAACTGTTTGGTGGGGATTTTGTCATATAGAGCAATTATACATTTATTGGAATGCAGGTTTAAAATGTGAATTTGTGTCAAAATCTGATTGGATGAACACCATGTTAAGATAGGCTTGCAGCCAGAAAATCCCCTGGATTAATTCCCAGTTGCAATAAATGAGTGCTTTATTGTTAATGTTGAAATTTCTCAGTTCAGAGATGAAATAGTCAATGTATTTTATCAGTTTAAACCTTACTGTATTAAATATTGATTGGAAACCTTCATCGCTATTGATCCGACTTTCACCCATCAGCGGGTTCTTAGTTGTGAGGAAAGAATGTGACGTCATTCATTGTTACGTGATGTAACTTGACTGCATCAAGAGCTCTGTTTTGGAATCCTGGTTCGGATAGGTCCCGAGGCATGTAGCCTGGTTCCATAGCTGAGGAGGTCAGGCTTGGTCACGTGGCTGGCTGTACGTGTGTCATTGTGGGCAAGGCAAGACAAGCCTATCTTTGCAATATCAGTCACTGCATTATCTGGTCCACACTTCCTGCACTCTGCTATCATGTAGTTAGTGTTCCTCAGTGCATTGTTCAACAACAAACTAGCAATAAAATTACATTGTGTGGTATTATTTTACATATTAGCAGCATGAGAGGGCATATTGCTGCAATGTTGATAAGCGTTGTTAAGTAACCATTAGTGGTACTCATGACACAGTGATACGTAAAGATTGTAAATATGTCATGTAAAGAGTGGCTAGTGATATCATTAATTAAGTGCTGTTCTATGTACTGTGTACGAGTTGTCCATTTGAATGCTAATTTCTTATTTGCTTTTCTCTATCTGTCTTTCTGGCAAGATATTACATGGTTCCATCACTGGTCACAGAGAGAAGTGTCAGCATGGACAGATGTGTTGGGTACCAGTATCAGTTTTCTGATACCAACACAAGGTATGCATGTG
Organism: Haliotis asinina; assembly: GCF_037392515.1. NCBI lineage: Eukaryota > Metazoa > Mollusca > Gastropoda > Lepetellida > Haliotidae > Haliotis > Haliotis asinina. The sequence goes on along the minus strand of NC_090286.1, from coordinate 20,425,142 downwards.
ATTTCATAGGACTAGACTTGAGAACATAAAATAAACTCAAATTTAAGTTTCTGCCCATATGCCCTTTACTGCAAAACCATTTTCACCATTATTTTGGAAGCCATTGATGCCTGGTATTGTTTTTGAACCAACATTAAGTCTCTGGATAATGCAGTGTTTTATCAGATATGATAAAACATATGATTATATATTCTCGTACATGTGATTATATATTCTGAACTCGGAATGTTGACCATAATTGCACTCATGCTGTGCTAGGTCTGTCTTTGACTGTAAACATTTGAGAAAGAGGAATGCTATATTTTCATGTTAGGGTAAAGTAAACTGCAAACTTTAAACTGGTTTGATAAACAGACATTGCTAAGTAAGATATGGGATTTTTTCATACATTATAAACAGCAAATTAAGCTATTTTATACACATATGAAAGTATGGTGCAAAAATCTTATTCTCTAACTGATGTGCCAAAACTGTCAGCAAACAAACTAATGCCTAATATATAAATAACAGAAACATATACCAAAGGGATATGCTATTTGATGAAAATTTTTGGGAAATTCAAATTACCTCTTCAATGTCAAGATGACAGGTTTGAAACAATGCTCAAAGGAAAGGTCATATCAAAGTCAGGGCTAGGACTTTGTGGGAGTTTAGGATAAGAACACTATTTTGTTGGTAAGAAACCCTATTATTTCCGCACAAATACCAACATTAAAACCATTTACATTGTGACATTATCACAAGTAATAAAACAAGATGAAATCACACTGCATAACGGATGTAAATGACCAAAAGCATCGCTTATCTAAATTGCAGATTTGTTCTCAAATTCTCACATTCACCTGACTCATATTGCACTAATGGAGAACTATCTGAATCATCCAATGTAATTAATTACCAAAAAATAAAGAAAAATTCCTTTGATGTCAACACTTGTTGACATCGATTTATTTAACTGCCTGTGATGCTTTTTCAACACAGAATGACTGTGTTTATCATTTAAACAATCGTTTGTTTCTTCACTGGACAAGATTCACATCTATTTGACATCCATTAAATGTAAATCAGTTTTTCAAACAATACTTCTAAACATACAAAAATATTTGTATAATATTTGGCAAGTATTTTATTGCGATGATTATTAGATATTACCTGTTATTACCTGATATTATCAGATTCATAAAGCCATATGGCCTAGATACATGTATGATATGATGTTGGGTCAGTCATGTGCCTTGTCTTCACCTCAAACAAATGAAAATATGTACAACAATGTTTACAGCATCACATGCTACTAGTTATTGACTGTACAGGAGTCCACAAACAGCAGTTTTGGGGAATTCAAAGGAGAAATATTTTGGCTTCAGTTATCATAATATTAGTGTGTTGTGTAAATATTCAGAAACCATCATACCATCAGGGTATTTTTCATATTTTGCCAAGTGATGTAGAAAAGTATTCACTGATGCAAGCTAATACTGTCTGTGTTGAGATTTAGTCATAGTGTCACACAGACACATAGAGTAAGTACTTGACTTTAGGGTAAGAGCCATCAACAGGGTTGTAAAGAGATTCAGAACCTGAGGAAATCTAGACCTGCTATATTTACGACTTCAGCATTGCAGTGAGGGCTTGGCAGTAGGGACACTAATGTGGTTCAGGGACTGTGAGACAGACTAAGCAAGGTGAACATTTAATTGTGCACCAATTCATAGATGGCAGTTGGTGATGTTGCAGTATTCAAGACAACAGACCATGATAAGTATAGGGGCAGTGGTGTCTTAGTGTTGGTCAGTTAGACAAACTGATTTGGTTCTTCTAAATAGACATTTGAGTAACCAGCAGTATGTTGATGAAATCTGGCAGCCTGTTGTATTGGCCATGATGGCAATGGCTAACCAGGTTATGTCCCTGCTGTTACTCACTACCTTTGAAGTCTAGCCTACCCTGACATGTCCCCAATAAACCATATGTGTGGTGGAGAGTGTAAACCAGAGATCCATTACCTGCCAGCATGGCTTTAGGGTAACTCCTCAGGCAGATGTTAGGCAATACAAATTGTTAACCATGCACATGATAATCAACAGAATGATGTCAAGATGTTCTGCATGTACAGACTTACATGATGGAGATATTGTATATTGACCGGTACACCTGAAATTAAATTTGCAGACATTTATAGTCCTTATATCCTCTGTATCATGTTATCAGTTATGATTTTTGGTCAGTATTGCTTCTTACATGCCAGTATTAAGAAAAATCAATAGTTGCAATGAAACTGCAAAATCAAAACCACCATCTGATGAAATGCTTTTGAATTTGATAACTCTTTTCGGGGAAGTTAATTTCTTGATCAATTCTGATACATGTATTTTTAAAGAACTCTTGGCTGTGATGTAAGAGTCCGGAACTAATCACACAGAAGACAGCACAATTGTTCTGGGACAACTGGCAAGGAAGTACTTCAAGGCAATTCAGCTTCTTGCAGCAACCTTGGCATTTGGTCGACTGTTTATGTTGCCATGGGAATCACTTCAGTGACGGAAGACTTTTGTGGGTGTAGATAGAAAAAATGGCAATATCATCCACACTTCAGTATAAATTTGATCGCTGGTATTGCCATGGGAGAGGACGAACCATCAAGCACTTTCTGCTTGTGTGATAATTGCATTTTACAATTCTAAGTATTAGATCAGGAAAACACAGCTATGATGAGTAGAAATTCAACTGTAGACATGCAATGTGTAAAATGTGGGGTTTTTTTCAAATAAACTGCATTAAGTCTTTCAGATTGTTAATTCCCATATTTCAAAGGTCATGTAAGCTGTCATGAGTTAAAATGAGACAGAACAACTGATGAACATGGCCGTATCAAAGTTTTTACCAAATAATCTAAACCACCTCACTGTGTGTTAGCAGATGAAATATTTTCTCTTCTTTATATTACCAAAGACAGTAATCTTTCTCTATTCACAAGAAGTTCTCTTAAACCCATTTGAATAAACTACAGTCTTAAGTATGTGGCATACTATTGTTTCAGTAATGTTTCATATGCTCATTTTATCATACTTTGAGACATCAACAATTAGAGCTGTACAAATTACAGCATATTTAAGATCTTCTTGGTACCTGTGTTGCTAAGGTGTTTTTGTCTGTTGCCATGTTCGATTTAGGGTGGGATAACCAGTGAGTAAGCATAGTTTTATGCTGCTTTTAGCAATATACCAACAATATCACAGACCAGGATACAAAAAATGGGCTTCCCACATTGTATCAAGTGTATGCATTAACCCTTAACTACCCCACCACCCCGGAATAACAAATGAGTCTTTAACAGTTGTAAAAACAGGTTTAACATTTGCATTGTTATTACACCATAATAACTGATGCTTTTCTGTAATTGCTAACCGAATGGTTAACACCTTTGTCCTTTGACTGAGTTAGCGGTTTGTACTTGTCATTGCCTTAGGGGATTAAGTGGACACACTGCTTCGCATTATTGAAATTACATGATAAGAATTACTGGTTCCTATGAAATGCAAACTACTTATCCTTATAAATCAGCACCAATCAAATTGCAGCATGCAGGTACAATTCAACTGAGAGTTTTACTTTGCTATAAGTATGAACTTTCATCACAGTGTGTCTTCACTACCACCAGTATGACTTTACACTAGTGTGTCTCCACCACCATCAGTTTGACCTTACACTACAATGTGTCTCCACCACCAGCAGTATGACCTTACACTACAGTGTGTCTCCACTACCACAGTATGACCTTACACTACAGTGTCTCCACTACAATCAGTATGACCATACACTTCAGTGTGTCTCCACTACTACCAGTATAACCTTACATTACGGTGTGTCTCCACTACCACCAGTTTGTCCTTACACTACAATGTTTTCTCTACCACCAGCTTGACCTTACACTACAGTGTCTCCACCACCACCAGTATGACCTTACACTACAGTGTGTCTCCACTACTATCAGTATGACCTTACATTACGGTGTGTCTCCACTACAGTGTGTCTCTACTATTACCAGTATGACCTTACACTACAGTGTCTTCATCACCACCAATATGACCTTACACTACAGTGTCTCCACCACCACCAGTATGACCTTACACTACAGTGTGTCTCCACTACTATCAATATGACCTTACACTACACTGTGTCTCCACTACTACCAGTATGACCTTACACTACAGTGTCATCACCACCACCAATATGACATTACACTACAGTGTGTCTCTACTACCACCAGTTTGTCCTTACACTACAGTGTCTTCACTACCACCAGTTTGTCCTTACACTACAGTGTCTTCACTACCACCAGTATGACCTTACACTAGAGTGTGTCTCCACTACCACCAATATGACTTTACACTACAGTGTCTCCACTACCACCAGTATGTCCTTACACTACAGTGTCTTCACTACCACCAGTATGACCTTACACTACAGTGTCTCCACCACCTTCATGTATCCCAAGTAAAATTTTATACTAGTTGGTCTTGACCTACAAAACATCAGTAGATTTCAGAATATATGTGCTGTACATTTTCTGTGTTTCTGCACACTAACAAAGTGCTTTCCTTTGTTCTATTGTTTTGACATGCAACTTTCCAAGTCTGCATTCAGTGACCATTGGTATGTAGTCCCTGAAGTTTTGTAATTCTCTTTTGTATAACAATCATATTAATCATGTGAATAATTACAGACTTAAAAACAAACAGTTGCATACAACTGATACTGTAAGCGATTCTGCTACAGCAATGAATATTTCCATCTCATTTTCATGGGCTGGGTAGATTGCAATATTGTCATATTGCCAAACCTCATCAGCATCAGCTTTGTCTAATTGTGACTGGAAGAAAATCAATATTGTAAACTGCTCTCTTTCACCTTCCCAACTCCCACATAAGTATCGTTTTCTTACATCACTAGGTTAAGAACTATATTGGACTTTTTCCTAAATTACCAGGAGACCATTCTTTAAATGTCAATCTGATGTAATTGTACAGATGGTACACTCAGTTGTTACCCATCACTGATAATGATAGAGCTACAGTTGAGAAACTCAACTTCAGGTATTGAATTGCAGATGTTCAAGTGACAGCAACCACTTCAATCATGTGTTAGAGTTCCGTCCACCCATATAATGCTACCCCTGCTACACAAACATGTCTGATGGATTTAAGAATACATATGACCAGGTGAGGCATACATGGGCAGGGTCACCCGATAATCCTCAGTGTGTGTAGGATACATAAGGGATAGAATTGTAACCATAACAACCTGAAATACTTAGATAGTGTCAGTTGAAAGTTGTGAGGGTTTGCGCAGACCAGTTATTCCTGGGAGATGTATGCCTTGTATTGTGTGGAGAAATCAATAACCCTGTTCCATTGACTAAGCATAGTAAGTAAAGACAGAAGGCTTATCGCTTATAGGGGGCCACCGCACTTACTGGAACAGCAAGTCCATGAATTATGTACGTAGTACGTTGGTAATGCTTGATTCCTACACATGGCTCGGCAGTAGCCCCGGAGTGTATCAGTGAGGCAAGTGGCTGGCATCGGCTCTCTGGCATCGCTACAGTGCTGGCCGGACAGACGCTTGTACACACAGCCAGTGCTGTGACAGTCGGGCTGGTTTGTTGCACATGGATCTACTCTAGGGGGACACAACATTAAGGATGGCTTTGATACTACATCTCAAATATGCAGAAAATTTGCGTGGAAAGGCAGATCGCCTTGCCAAGGTGTCATTCCGAGGTGAGTGAGGCTAATCTGTTAGTCAGTTTGTCACATTGACTTTCAACATCACTCTTGTTACCAGATAGCTGTGACAGTTTGATCAGGTTGCAACTTTCAGATGAAGAGTGAAATCTGATGTCATGGACTTGTGGTGGAATGTTATTTTCAGTTGCATATGTAGTTCACGTTTCAGCCACAGTTATAGTTCACTTGTGAAAGCAGTAGGTGGTGCATAACAACATGTAGCCCGATTCTTAATATAAAGTCTACAATATCAGCAATTAGGTAGCATGGCTGTAGATATCACAGTATACACACATACACAATATAGTATGCAGGATTAGATTTGTGGAAAATCTGTGGCACAGACTTCTTGTCACATTTCTGTTCACTTCCGTGAAAGATATATTGTTACATTGTGCTGATTTGCTTCACGAAGCTCAGTCAAAAGGGTTTCAAATGACAGCTGAGGGTTATTTTGCTCCTGTACAAACACCCTGCTATGCGTTCCGCTTCCTTAAACATGTTCACTTCAAATATTATCGGGGCGGTCTTTAGCAAAATAATGGATGGATAGACAGATGGATTCGCAAACAAACAGGCCGATGGATGAACAAATGGATGGACAAACAAACAGGCAGATGGATGGATATTTTATGTTCATCTCACTACTGGACATCATAAAACCTGCATAAGAGAATAGTTTGTACATAAAGACGGCAGAGTTATAGTCATATAAAGTTACACCAGACGGTATAAAACTAAGTGATGTATATACATGAAAATCTTTGAAACTGGCCGTCAGCTTTCATACTTAATCATTTTCAGCATATATTTAATGATGTCAAATCATGATACCTAATTGTTTCTGAGTTATTTTAATCAGTTATTGTGTGTACAGAACTGGAACAACTTGATCTTATTTTTGTAGTAATATTTCAAACTGAAAATGCTCAACTGAATCCATACAAATCTTTTTGATAATGTTGTGTAATACAAAAATTATGTGGTGAGCATACAGTGACTGGTAGGAGCAGTTGTGATGTACTGATCTCCTGGCACTATTCTGCTTTGATCCGCTATATCACTTAAGCTGCTAACACAAGGACCTCAACTGGTGTCAGAGGCCTTATTGGTTGGCTTTAAGTCACTGACCCAGAAGATTAGAATGTTAGTCGTTTTTCATGAAAATAGAATTTGTAATAGAAAATTGCCTTCGGAGAGAAATGAGTATTCCCTTGGAGACTTCTTGGAGCATTTCAGTATGTGCCTCACAAGGCTGAGAAATGCTACCTTTTTTCCATCTTTGGTTAATGCTTTACAAATGGGAAACTATGCACGTGACTGAATTGAAATCGTTCGAAGACTTTTAAGCAGAGCAACTGAGATGAATATGTTCGGTTGATGGTTTAATGATTAGGAGCAGGATTTTTCCTGATACCTATGGAAGATTACGTCTTTTGTGTCAAACCTTTAATCTTTTTAATTGTGTAAACAAGGTACGCATATACCTATATGAGTACTTAAATTCTGAAAACAAGGAAAGCAGATATCCATACATGTCAACAATTCAAGCACCCAATAAAAGAGACTGTATTTCGAGTAAGTCATGTGAAGGTGTAATAGTAATCGCTACTGTGGTGGTTTGTATGTCATCTCATTTGCCTGGTATAATGTTAGATGAGTCACACAGCTCAGTTTTACCTTCATGGAGGCATTTGTTAAAGAAAAATAACAGAAGTTCTATTTTTGTTCACATTAGATATATCTGCTGTGAAAATGTGAGAGAAAGTATGGTAAATGTTTAATTGCTGGGTACTGATATTCTGCCCCATTTTGTATATTCACATGGGTCCTGTAACATTATCTGTATTGCATCTGTAACTGCTTTCATCTTTAATGCTATCCTCACAGAATATATGTCATGAACTTTTTGAATGCTTTTTGGAAAGCATCCATTTCAGACAAATTTCGACTCTTTTTATGTTCTATGAATCAAGCCAGGCTTTTCAACGTATTCCACATTATTATTCATTCATTTAACACCAAAATAATTTCTTACAGTTCTAAGACAAATTCATATAACTTTGAAGAAATGTCTTCATATACCTTTGTCATGAGAGAAACCAAAACTAGCCCTTCTTTGTTAATATTCAAACTGTGCTCTAATTTGAGATATGAAATGAGTGATTATGGTTTAACTCCACTTTTAGCAATATTCCAGGAATGTCATGGCAATGGTCACCAGAAATGGACTTCACTCATTGTATAAGATATAGAGTTTTCAGATTTTTGTAGTAAAGGTTGTGTTTGCCCTGCTGCAGGAATGCACTGGTACAGTTGCCTATGTATTCTGGTGACTATTTGGAACACACAAGTACCAAATGACATGCCAAACACTGTCCCTCAAGTCCTTTGACTGCATGGCAGCAACCTTTCTGTACTTCAACATGCATATGATAGTTGCAGCAGGGGAGCCTCCAGCTATAATGAAGGTACTGTCAAATATTGAATATTGTGTTATTAAGCACATGGCTCTCTTGGCATTTCGAGATGAATAAGCCTGACACTCACAGCCAGTGTCAGCAAAAACAGATTCTGAACTGTCAGATGAAAGCAGCAAGGGATTGTATCACACATGTTAAAGATTTCAGCGCATTCTGCTTGTGTAATTGTTGAAGAAACATGAAATTAATTATATTTCAGCATACTCTTTCTGACATCAGTCCTTACAGTGATTTCAAACTGAGCCGACTTGTTTCCAGACTCTGTTCCAATGTAGAATGACACTGACCAAATAGGGCAGGGAATCGTTCATTTTTTTCTTCTGTGAATGTCCATAAGTCTGTAGTACACTGCAAGATCAACTTACACACAGATCCACATATATCATTTCAATACATTTCTTCTTTTGGAGACATTTTTAAGATCTTACAAAACTGATTTTAAATCTTGTTAATTTGCACTTTCCATATGTGGTGTCCCCCACCGTAATATTGCTGGAATATTGCCAAAGCGGCATAAAACCATACTCACTCACTCCAACACACCTTGCCCATTTCTGTCTGCTTACTGGATCAAGATAAGATAACACTTCCAAAGCCCTATAAGGAAGTCTGTTTGAAGACATATAGCATAGTTCTAGCTATTTTTTGATACAGTTAGTCAATTGCGAGAAAAAGGTTTCCAGAAATTCAACACTTCTCAGCAGTTTATAGCTAAATAGATTGAATTGACCAAGTTATGAAATTGGTGTTATAAGTCTTATATGGAAGGGTAGAAATAGTTTTGCTTAGTATTAATGGTCCAGGTTGCTGGTAAAATATGAGTGAGTGAGTGAGTGAGTTGAGTTTTACGCCGCACTCAGCAATATTCCAGCTATATGGCGGCGGTCTGTAAATAATCGAGTCTGGACCAGACAATCCAGTGATCAACAACATGAGCATCGATCTGCGCAATTGGGAACCGATGACATGCGTCAACCAAGTCAGCGAGCCAGACCACCCGATCCCGTTAGTCGCCTCTTACGACAAGCTGAGTCGCCTTCTATGGCAAGCATGGGTTGCTGAAGGCCTATTCTACCCCGGGACCTTCACGGGTCTGGTAAAATATGAGAGTAGAAGTATCATTTATTCTTAAACATCAAATCAAGATTAAGAAATTATTTTGCCTACTTTACTGAATACATAGTGTTTGACCAAATCTTCAGATTTACTTGTTATTACATGTTGCTGAATAAAATAAGTATTTTTACATGCAATAATATTCAGTGTTTCAAGGCCACCAGCAAGACAGTTGTGACCTTTTACACTAGCAAAGCAAATACTGCTGGTAGCATTAGGAAATGGAGGAAAACATTCTGGTCTCCTTTTATGCATGGTCTCCATTTCCAATACTGCATTCAATGAAAACAGCTATAAAATGCTGTTGAAAAATACTAATTTTTGTAAGTGATTCTTATTTGTATGAAAGATATCGTGTTTAAAATGAAAGTTGTGTCACATATCTGTCCATCTGACCTATGTGAAACAAGTGTGACATTTTTATTACTCTGTGATACGATTTGCACTGTGAGTGTCACTGAATTTAGAATCAGTTCATTTAACAGGTCTGATTATATACTGAGCCAAATGCAGAGACTGGAGTAGAGAACTTTGACAATGGGCCATTTTCAGGATTATTACCCATTTTTTTATGATGAGCATATGCTTTAACTGCTAGGCTACCCCACAACGCTGATTCAAAAGGCGACACAGTGAGATGAGAAATTTATTCTGGAACCTGAAGAAATTTTAACTTGCATCTTTTTGGACTTTAGTAGTACAAAAAGGGCTGGTTGGAATGGAAAATGATATGATTGAGAGACGTTGAGACTGACTACAAGGATAGGTACTGTATCAAGGAACCATTGTCATCCAAATGTGATGTTAGATTAGATCAAATTAGAATTTAATGTGGACAAATGTGGGTATTTTTGTGTACACCGACAGGAAGTGAAGTGAATATGTTAGTGAGGTTATTCTTGATACAATGCTTCAAGGACTACGTTTCAGTCTCTGTATTAACATAAACACTTAAGTGTTAAGATACACAGTAGCTGTAATAACATGAAGATGGATTCTGAATGTCAAGATTACATACCTCAAATGTGTGAAATGTGTCAATGAAACTAAGAGCATATCTTGAGCAAATTGACACTTTTCACTTGTCTGTTCATTTAAAACTCATTTGATGATCATTAACCTTGCCCACTTTCCTGAGATACAGTCTGTATAATCTGTTTACCAGTTTGCTTAGTGCATATATTCCTGAAGACAGTGAAGTAATTATACTATCATAAACTGTCTAGCAAGTCTGCGGAATCTGCGAAAGCTATCCATCAAGAAGGACTATGAGATCACTTTTCTGGCCATTGAGTTGAAAAATGAAAGTATGATTATATCAGAAACTAGTTTCAACTCGATGTTGTCAGGTTGGTGTGCGAAAATGGTATTGTGTATAAGGAAACACTAGATATGTGCATGTGTTTATGAGTGAATTATTCCCATCTTCAAACCAGTATGACATGAAATCAACTGTAATGCCATCACAATGCTAAACTCAGATGAGCAATGCTCAGGGAATTGTTTTACATACATTTTCCTTTATGCACTTTGTCATTTTCAGCCTGCAGTCACAGCATTTTGACCCTTCATCTTTAACTTGAGTGTACCGAACAATACTTCATATTGTAATGTACCCAGTTTACCAATTATGGTGCTATAATGAGAGAAAGATATTCAGTTAATGATACACAGCTTGTTGCCAATTACCATTGCCAGCAATATCACAGAGCATTAGGAATACAGTGTTGGACCTGCCATATGTTGGCAGCGTTAAGTGGATTAGTGTACAACACCTAATGAAGATTTATGTGTCTCAGACACAGACAATCACCTGATGACCTTAGGCTTCAGTGTGCACCAACATGTCAACCGTCAATATTTCACAGCCAATAATCCCAGTGCATGTGCATTACTTATACATACACCTTGTCCTGGCACTTGGTCATCCTTCCAGGTTTGAAAGGAGTGGACATTTTGACCATTGATGTTAAGATTTCTCTATTATTGATAAGCAAGTTATCCTTTCTGTGACTAATTACTGGTTTCTGATATAGATATACATCTATCCAGGGCCAGCTGTTCGTGAGCCTGTAGGGTCCTCTAAATTAATTGGTATGGACCTTCCTTATGAATCTTGTGGGTGCTGTTACGTTGCTCACTTGTTTGGGGTCATTGTTGTAGGACAACTGCTGCATTATTAGTTAACAGCTCCTCAAAGTACAAACCTTTGTATTGTGATACAATTAATTAACTGTAGTGATCCCAGATGAACTGTGTTCACTAATGCTTATGCAGTTGATCATAGGATTGCATAGTCAAGACTGGATTATTTACAGACTTCCATCATATAGATAGAATATTGCTGAGTGCATCATGAAGCAAACAGCCAAACAGACAGATAAACTGGTAGCTATGGGATATATTGGGATACGCTTTATATCCTGTCATAAAACACTGATCAAAGGGATCATGCTTGAGACATACATATAGTCAGGAATTGTACTTGTTAAAAAATGATCAAGTTGATTTAATCTGAAGTCATTTATGATCCAGATAACAGTGATTGATTGAAAACGATGTCTGATTATATAACTACCTACAGTGTCATGTGAATGTGTGTTGCCTTTGATTCTCACTATAAGTACTGATTGAGACTATTTGTTGTTATCACACTATATGATGCATGTTTCTGCAGTCCATTAAACTTGAGTGTGGGAACGCTTTGTGTACAGTACCATCTCTACATTCAACTCTGGCATAGCAGTTATATTATTATAGACTGAGGGGAAAAAATAAGGGATCACATGAAAGGACAGGTGTTCCCTTATTTGTTTTGAACGGTTTCTTCACAAGCTGTGTATCACATACCTTGTGAAGAAACATTGGAAAGAAATAAAGACACACTTGTCCTTCCATGTGATCCCGTATTTTTTTCCCTCAGTATATTTATTTGATTATAATCATGTCTGTTATTCATCTTATCATTCATTACCAAATAAAGGAGCAAACATATCCGAAGATATGACATCCATAAATTGTCACTTACATGTAGCACCACCTAGTGCGGTATAACAACATAGAGAGATAGTCAAAGGTAGATGGGCATGTTATAACTAGAGCAGAACCTGCTGTACATTCAGATCGTCTGACATAGGCTCAAAGCACATACAGGTTACAAGGTGCACATGATGTTGAAATTATTTGGATGAATGGTAAGGTGCTGACGTCATGTCAACATGAAGTGGAAAGTAGCGTACCATGCAGTTTAATAAAGGTTCCCAGTACTAGGTGGGTTCACATTTACTGAAACTTAAAAAATGTATTTTGCTCTCATTTTGATTTGCTTTTGAGAACATGTAACACATACTATATTTGGGATTACACATTACACAGTATGGTACAGATTCTAGTATTGTTGTTGGGTTGAGTCCCAACTGGGATTCGAACCCACACTCTCAGAGTCAGGCACCTTATCGCCAGCATGCAAAGTCATCTGTCTAACCCACTCAGCCACCACAGCTGCTACAAAAATGGAAGTCAGACAACTCTGTGGTCTAGATCTAGACTTTCTGTACCAACCTTATAAGTGTAAATTTGCACAGATCCCACACCTGAAAGCTATGAATACACACTGGTATTCAGAAAGTAAGACATGTTCTATTTTGGATTTCACTACCTCAACAGACGTAGTAGTATAAGTACTTTACTGAGAAAGGGAGTTCCAAATTTAACTTGTCTTACATGTAACCACTTTCTAAATGACATTGTGTATTTTTAGAACATATTTGGAATGATTCTGCATGCAGCTTACACACATACATACACGTTACCATGGCTGCGATGGTTGTCTTCAACACTGTTGTGTTACATCTTGAAGTGTAAACAGTTGAAGCAACATATGCAAACCCAAACCGATTATTCATGTGCTTAATATGCATGCGTAGATGGTTGTATAATTTATTGTGTCACGTGCATACTTTGAAGACACTTTAAGCTGTGAGAATGAGTAAGATGTATAAAGCGCCTCTGAGAACATTTTCCACCCACTGACCTGGAATGAAAGGTGTTTTTGTTCATCACTGAAGTGTGCACTTAACAATAGCTTTGCCAGGCTATTTCTGTACCAGTGGCTCCAGGTATGTTGTTTCAGTTAGAGGCCTGGAACATAAACAAAACTGGTGTCAGCCATAACACGACAGCCATGGTTCAGTGAAAGGTGTATAAAGTGTATTTTAATCAAACACATCAGGTTTTAATTAAATGACATAGATGCATGCTCTCTGATCAATGTCTTTTACAAACTAACTCGTTCACACATGTTTGATTCATGTACTTTCATGCTATGTTCAAGACAAGCTGCAGAACATATACATCTTAATGAAGCTTATCATGTTTGAAGTCCCAACACTTGATGAATGAAGCATTCACATAACCTGTGAACAAACACAAGATATGAGAAATCTGTCATTAATACACAGTAATCTTTCTTATTATATTCTCAATATTTTCTATTGTAGGTAATAACTTTGAAAAACAAAGCAAGTAAAACAGTGGATGTTAGGATGCAGTTATGTGCAACACCAAATGTTACAATTTACAATACAAAATTTCGTGTGTCTTTAAGAAGATGTAATCTTATGAATCCTGCATCCAGCTACATGAGTGACCATAATATTTCTGAAGCTTGACTTTTCATGTAGTACCAGGACGACAACTTCTAAATCTTTATTCTACATAAATCTTGACACTTAATGGCATATCAGTGAGTGATCTGTAATGCGCGCACATATTGTTTCTGCTATATACAAACAGTTACTAAGGCTGTGACAGACAGACCTGACTGTCCTACTTGTGAAATTAATAATATTTGGTATGTATTTAGTTCATTCGGGCTCTACAGGTTTGTTTGATTTTTCTTAATATTTTGATCTTTATTTGACTTTTTCCCTTTGTCAGTGGTTTAGAATTCTCTCTAAATGTTTTGTTTGTTAACATTTAAACATTGTCTCCACAGGAAAGCCTAAACTAACAACAAAAATACCTAATATTGTTTAAAAAGTTTTGATTTCATTTTCAATATTTTATTATCCCCTGCTGCACATTTAGCAGAAAGTTGGGGATATAGTATCAGGCTCTGTCGACCTGTCCTGCACGTATAATAAGAACCAATGTTTAGATTTATTTCATATGTCTCACATGATAGTGATGATGAGTATCTGCCCCTTGGAAGTAGGAAACAGTTTGGGTTCTCTTTAATAGAACTCACTTCTAGCCTATTCTCATGCATGCATCAGTTAGAGGTAGTATATAACCCACGTATGTCCCAACAGACTCACATTTAGGCATTGTCTTCAGGCAGGTAACCAGTTCAAGCACACAGTGTTACATTATCCCCAACTGTTTATTCTGTCAGTTGCCCAGTATTTCATCTACATGTTTGCAAACAGTGGTGGGTGATGGCACAGTACAAAGTAAACCTCTATATTTAGATCAATTCATATGAAAATTGAAAGTTATTGGATGTTGCATCAGTCGATTTTATAGAGGCATATTTTGCATCAGCAGCCATTTATTATAGTGTTCTGTTCCCTTGAGAGCCTGAATGAGTTGTGCATATTTGCTTGTGAAGAAGAGATAGCAGAGTAAATGGTTGGAACACACAGCAGTAATCACTTTACATCATGTAATTATCCATTGGAAAACCTGATTATCTGTCACCCTTCTTTAGAAAGAGCATGACCACTACTATAGCAGATAGGATTAAGGGTAGAAGATCTGGTCATGCTAATAATCCCCTCTCTGTGCTTGGTTTGAAAGTACCTTCTCTTCCATCAAATTTACATACAGTCAGGCCGCGATAATCTGGACACTTCTGTTTTTCATCAAAAACGTTCGGATAGTGAAACGTACGGAAACGTAGTGAAACGAACTTTTATGAACACATCTACAGTAGAGTTACTTCCGTTTGACATGGCAATACAAAAATATACGAACGTATACAAGTTTCAAAAGACTTTATTATAGTTTGTAGACATAACAACTTGAATATTCATATCATAGCGAATCAATGCATATAATCATGTCTGGATAGATTATACATACACGTAACAAAACTCACTTGTGATAGAAATCTACATGACGGTAACAGTTCTGAATAGTGGAGTTTTTTACTTTGGACCAGGCAGTTTTCTCAGTGCTTCTCGGAGATTAAGCGTTTGTGGCTGGTCGGCACATCGGTCATAGGCACACGTGTGCCTGGCAGCATTGTCACAAAGTAAGATCACATGTCAAGCATGTGATTGCATCTGTCTATCAAATGGTCGTAACCAATCACAAACTATATCCGATGTCCGAAATTGTGCTCTTGCCGATAGAATGTCCGAATTCTTGACCAAAATGTTTCACATAAGATCAAAACTGGCTTTCGGGTTTTCTCTTTGTGTCAACAAATTTCTTTTTTTTTTGTATGGCAGTAATTTCACATATTTTACGCCTAGGGGCGGGACTTATGACTGACAAGCGAAAGCTGATTTCATTTTGACACGATTAGTGTTTTATGACAGGTATTACTCCAACTAATTATAACCAAAAGTGAGACCTACTAATTGATCAAAATCACAAACTAACGACATCTTCAACTGGGAAGTGTCACTTAACAATTACCACTGAATGGGGCTCATGGTGTGAAGGGATTATCCGAACCTTTTTGATGTACCGCCGGGTTAATGAAGCAAAACTGTGTGTAATTAGCTAATCTGTTACCGCTGATTAGCGTCCGGATACGGAGAGTGAAGCACCGGATTATTGAATCAACAGGTAATGAGTTTACATAGTAAACAAGATTGGTGACAGGTAGTTATTGTTCGGATATCGCGGGAATTGGATTGTTGGGGTCCAGACTAACGCAGCCTGACTGTACTCGTTAAATTAGATATCAGCATCAAGGTCATATGTGTATTAGTAAGACTGTATAAAAATATCATTCCACTCAGTATTGTAGAGTGCTTCACTGCCTTGTGCAATTGTAGATACAGTCTTAGGCAATAGTAGATATAGTGTAGTAGCGTATATTACTGTAGATAAGCCAATCTCATAGATAAGCCAACCCCCTAACTTGGTCCTTAAAATCAGTGTCAAATTGTTGGTATGTTTCATAGATAAGATGACACCCCACAAGAGGATCCTAATGGGAACCAACTCAGACCGCTAGACAACTGGCACTACCCATAACTTGTTAATAATTGATTTACATAGCCTTTGTCCAGTTGATAAATGGCAATGTTGTAATTAGTCCGGATTATCTGGGAAGTTGTTTAGATATGTACTGGATGAATTTGTCATTGAATTATGAGGGTAAACAGAACATTGTATCTCTAGCCTGAGGTATATACTGAAGCTGGCAGTCAGCCATGTTTGATGATGGGAAGGTGATCTGTCACACCGAACAGAAATGAGATTCCAGATAAGCAGTTCTTGCTGAGACTGATACACTAGATACAGTATGCAAGGCTCTCTTGAGCTGTCCACATTGTGCCTCAGTATCTTGACAACCACAAGCACTCAAAGCAATGTAAAAAATCCATAACCTGCAATTTTAACTCTAATGTTTTAAGGATCGATTATTGAATGGTTTGAAACATGTTTTATTCGGCTTTGAACAACACTGCTCAAGAACAATAATAACATGGCACTTCTGTTCAGGATGTGACCATTAATCTCTCCATTGGTTTACACGTGTCGTTTTCCTTTGTGTATCTTTGTTGAATCAGTGCATGCAAAAGAATATACCATTTAGTCTGTCCCTGATTTGTCAATAAGACATAACCAACATTTGACAGTGCTTAAAGAAACATGCTATGTATTAGAAATAAACCCACTACACTGGGGTGTGTAGGAACGTGTCAATATCACATTGATTTTACTTAAATTCATTCTTTGCTCTTAGAGTGGAAAAACAAATACATGGTCTGTGTGTGTTGGCACACCCAGGAAAGTCACAGAGATCATGCAGGCAGTGCATGTGAATACCATGCTGAATAAGTGAAACATGCATTCTGGTAGTGATTGGGATTGATATAAAACATCAGCAGGAACATTTTTGCTGTACATATATAGTGAGGCATAATGTCTGAAGGTTGTCTTTTTATTACCAACAATATGATATAACAAGCAGTGGGTACATAAAAATTGGCAATATTCTTCAATCAATTGTCAACTTTCTAGGGTCAGTACTGACCTTGACCATTGCTCATAATTGGAGCTAAATGCAGATAGGACGCGCTCACTGATTCATGGACACTTTGTTCTGCTTTTTTAATTAGAATAGTAGGTTTAAGGTTTCAACGGACTGGTCACCTTCATTTTGATTTTTTCATTCTTTCATGCCAAAGAGATAGGTATGGGAATATCAGTTTCACATAACGTTAAGCACTATGCTACACTACACTACACTAGTCAGACATATAAAACACCTAGACATCCCTTTGGGAGGTACTCTACACATGGAAAAGCCTACAAAGTTGACATTTGTCATGGAAGATCTCCGTATTTGTGTCTTGAAATGATCGCTTACCCTATTGTCTAAATGTTTGCACAACATTGGATTAAAAAATCTGAACTGCTCTATAAAGGGGATGTCTTTGCGCATATTGTCCAAAGAATGTTTTCTTTGGGACCTGCATAGAGAATTCTTGATGCTTTTGTTTAAATTTGTCTTTAAGACTTCATCCACTCCTATGTTTCAAACAAACAATACATTCACACATTGTTGTTATTTCACTATAACATATTGAACATATTTTACCTTTTATTATGTTTGAGTAAATGGGAATGTTAAGCTCAGTTAATCCAGTGTGATCCTGCCCTGAACACTGTGGAAAATGTCATTCTGAAATGTCATAAATGAGATTCAACATTGGCATCAGCTGAAAAGGTATTGATTTGAGACCTTTTCTTGTTGGTTTCTCGGGTGAAGGTGTCAATCATACTGTGAAATACTGGGCATCAAAGAATCTAGTTATTGACAGATTTATTTAGTTTTTACTTTTACCTCAGTGGGTGTAATGAGTTGTATTGTATACAGGTGTGTCTAGGAATCCCTGGTGACAGGAGACAATGATGACATGGACGTCATCAATATTCACTCCATATCTGATCAATGAACACCAGTGTTTTATTGCAAACACATAAAGGCAGAGTGATTTAGACACATTATTGCTTTTTACCACCATGCTGAGACAAGTTTATTCATTGATGCAGCTCGTTAGATTTCCAATAGAATTCAGCGAAATTGAGGTGAGGACTGTGTGCAATGAAAGGAGTGTAACATCGATTACACTTATATATAAAGTAGTCTTCAATGGAGACATGTAATTCACTCTTCCCGGCAAGAAGGGCAAGCAGATTCAGTCCTCTGTGATCAGTAGTCAGTGCTATTTTACTCAAGGAAGAGGGTTAATGAGGGATCTTCTGTAGGTATACTAGCTGTGTTTTGCATCCGTTACCTGGATGAGTCATTTGTGAAATGGAAATTTCCTGGGTTTTTTTGTTATAGGTGACTGGGATCACTTTCCGTAGCATTAAGTCATTTTGTCCTGAGGAAATGGGATTATCGGCACTGATGTGAAGTCATAATGTCCTTTTCATATGCACTAAACATTGCTATAATTGTTATTTACAAGATGTCTTTTATTCAAGTTCCTCAGTAAACATTTGTAGTTGGTGCCATCTTGTACTGCTACCATTAAGTTGTAATCTTGGTGATGAATCAGAATGCAGTGCTCATCAAGACAGTGTGTAATCATCATCAAGTCTTTGTCATCAGTGCTAAATGTAGGCTGGGGAAGAGCTTGCAGCCATTAATGACTGTAATCAGTACAACAAGCTCTATAGCTGTCAGACATGAACATGACAGTGGGTCACACCAGCAGGATAACACCAGACTAGCTAATCACAATATACCTGTTGCTTATTTCTTTGGTCACTGTAATCCTTTATACTTCAGTTGAGTATATTGTTAATGAACTGTATATCCCATATAAATCAAAGTCAGAGTGGGTGGTAGGATAGCATAGTGGTTAAAGTGTTTGTTCATCATGCTGAAGACAGAGGTTCAATTCCCCACATGGGCACATAATTGCTGGAATGTTGCTAGAATCTGTATAAAACTAAACTCAAGTCACTCACTCAAAGGTATAGTTACGAATAAATGTTTCAAGAATTTGTCATCTACTTTACACATATTTACTTATTTCTTAACAAACACTTCTATCTGTGGCAGTGGTTTTCATTTACTCTGTGAACAGATTCTGGAGAGTATTGGGAATACAGGTAGTAACAACATTTGTATGCTTATAGAAAATCTGACTCTGTTTCATAAACAATGGGGGCATGTTCTGTTATTTATCAATGTAATATTTGGTCATTCCTGTGATCATTGTTTTTCTCATAACAAAATGATGAAACAAATACCTAGTAACAGGAGACATACATTGGTGGAGCAACAGCTGAATTACCAGTGTCAGTATCAGGTGTGGCCTCATTTTTACTGTTACAAGCTGGGCAGAGCTGGTGTTTCTGAACATGCAAGATGATTGAAAATAGGTTCAGACAAATAAGCAATACCAGTTGATTCTGGTACTGTAAAGGCATCGTTCCATGTCATCTCAGACATTTCAGCTGGGAAGATGTCTGAAGGAGCAACTGACCTTGACATTACAGCAATGTTCTGTTACCTCAGAAACTTTCACATGCAGGAAGGCATAATCCTGTCCTGTAACATGGCATCTCTCTGTTTTCACAAAATTTAGAACATGATATTGAACTAATGTATGAATAGGACTTACTGTCCCACTCTTGTTGTCTGAACCAACCAAGGCATGCCTGACAGGGACTTGGAAACAACACAGGGCATATTCCTGTGTGTTTTGGCCAGACAATGTGCTCCCTCATCTGGTTTTACATGGTTCTGATTTTCAGGAATTGGTCCCAGAAGTTGTACCTTTGAACCATAGTTACCTTTTTCTGTTCATCTATTTCTATCTGCCCTTGCTGAAACCTAAAGTATTTTTTGTTACGAACCATGTGTTCATTATGAGTGGATGTGCAGCGGAACTGCAATAACTAAGTCTTTTCACTTGAAGATAGTAGTAAATTAATCTTTTGATGTCTTAATCATGACTTACTTGGATCATCCATACCGTCATTGTCCTATGCTACTGCTCAAACCAATGAGATTGTGACATTACTCACAGCTAACTTCTCCCTTTCTGGAGCAGTAAGATAGGAAAATGTTAATCACTGCCTCAGATTTAGTCAGCAAATCTATCGTTATGAAACCACAACATCAAAGTAGCATTTATATTTGAAGTTTGGCGCTGAAAGGCGTGATAAAATGAAACTAATTAGATGCCTACTTTGTGAGACTGATGACATGAAGTCTGTTGAAGCTGATGCACACTTGTGTATCTATCCTCTTTGTCTTTGAAGTGACTACATAATGTGTGGGAGTTAACCCCTAAATAATCAGTTCACAAAATGTGTCAGTATAACATGCGTGTTTCCATGTTATCAAACCTATTCTCTGTTAACTGAATTGCTTCCATGCATGTGGGAAGGAATCAAGTTTTCTGCCATACACTGAACTCATGTTCAGACAGTATGACTGCAAAACAACACACCCAAATATCAAAGTTCCTTTCTTCATCATATGACTGTGACTAAGTAAGTTAACTTATTATACATGTTGCCCCTGTTGCATATTGATGCAGATGAAATAAACACAGACCTCCATACATGAATGTTTATTAATGGAAGGCATGCATATGATGTATAAACAAATCCTGGTGACGGTATAGAGCTGATGGTAATTGGCAGTATTTAGCCTGTTGGTGATAATTCTACATAATTACAGTAATTACATGTTTCACTCTCCATAGTTCTTGGTACTTTTACATCACTGATGAGTGGTTTGTCGACAGAGCCTTGATACGTCACAGATATGTAATGTTAATGGTGCCTTAAGTCATACGTCCTTGACAATAGGATTATGAAGGGACGTTTTTAGTATAAATAGAAATCAATGTTCAGAAGAGTAGTTGCAGGCAAAAGTCAACTTTTGATGGTTTGGATGAGATTCTACATTGCATTGAGAATGACGCCTGTTCCTGGCATGTGATGTCACCCATTTGATGCTGAAACATTTGCCAGTACCAAAAGGCAAGGATGTCCTGCCAGCTGGAAAAGTTATCACTTCCGTGTTCAGTGGTGCTGAGGTGGACTAAAAGCCAGGCAGTAAACAGAGCATGTAGGGCTGTATTGTTTATGTTGTTAGGTCTGGACTTTTCATGTGAGACACAGAACATATCTATCACTCCTCATATGAATCCCATATGGGAGGTTGGTGGAGATAACCTAGAGTCTTATCTTGCTGTAGACCTGCATTCAGTTCCCCTACACTCACGCCACTCCACTCTGCTCCACTCACTCACTCTCTCTCACTCACTCACTCACTCACTCACTCACTCACTCACTCACACTAAACATGCATATTCAAATTGTAACAAAGTGTAACTGCCAGGATGGTTTGATGTTATCAGTGATTGTGGAATGCTATTCCTTGGATCTTCCTCAAGTGTTTAGTGGCTTTAAGGAGGTAATGGGCCAGCATCACTGTATGAGTGGACAAACTCACTACAAGGAAAAACAAAGGAAAACAAGGTGGCTGAATGTCTTTGTTCTTGGCATTTCACAATAAAGTATACTGTATATAGTTAGTTAGCAGGAGACATGAGAGGCAATAGTGTCACTGAGCTGCCATCTCTTGTTGCATGGTCCCAAGATTCATGTCAGTTATAGTGCTTGGTCATATTGTTTTGTACACCTCATTGTTGTGAACATTTGACGACATATCAGCTGTTATAGCAGTATAATAAACACATGTGAAGCCAACTATGGTATTTTTGTTTGTATAAGATATAACATAATATGCTAAGATGCTTCGATGGATGATCAAAGGCGCCGACAGTACATTATCAGACGATAATGTGCACTTTTTGCATTACGTCACAATGTGTTGACGTCGCCGCGCCATTCCAGTCTGCCCCCTTGTAATCGAACTTTTTTGCATTACGTCACAATGTAACCGACGTCACGATGGATGCCAGTTGCCATCGCCTCATACAGCCTCCCACAGTAAACTGCTCCGTCACATTCCGTTTCTTGGTTTGCAGTTGCATCAAACAACTAACGTCACCGGTGGAAACATTATGTTTATGTTTTCCGAAGGATAAAATGCCTCATAGTTTGACTCAAAACTTTAGAGAGACATGGTAATGTTTGCAATGTTTACATTCCCACAATGCAATCGTGGAATGTCACATGACTAGTCAGCTTCAGCTGAATGTACTGATCTAAACTTTCGTTGGTAGTAGAAATGAGACGGTCATTTTGCCTTGTATGGTTTAAGAGAGTCACAGATGTAATTAAAATGATCTAGAGAAGATATTTAACCCGAACATATGCCTTCACCAAACTGTTCATCATTTGTTTTTCTAGTAACGTTTGTCTTTAACGTAGGGGGCTGACACGTCAAAAGAACAGCGCGTCAGTTGCCCTGTGCGAGGATTCTTAATTTAGGTCACAGACGCGGTTGTTTGTTTTCTGCCATGGAATAATCAAAATTAGGCTTAGAAATTATTAAATACGGCATCTTAGAAAAGAAATACAGTTCGTTCTACCACCATGTATAGTGTAATAAAGCACACTTTCGCCCTGACCTATTATATCATTAAGCGTCCGAGTGCTTTAACGATATAATAGGTCAGGGCAAAAGTGTGCTTTATTACACTATACATGGTGGTAGACGCAAGCGTCCGAGTGCTTTAACGATATAATTGGTCAGGGCGAAAGTGTGCTTTATTACACTATA
The DNA here is from genome assembly GCF_037392515.1 of Haliotis asinina. Classification (NCBI taxonomy): domain Eukaryota; kingdom Metazoa; phylum Mollusca; class Gastropoda; order Lepetellida; family Haliotidae; genus Haliotis; species Haliotis asinina. The sequence goes on along the minus strand of NC_090286.1, from coordinate 20,401,845 downwards.
CATGGTGGTAGAACGAACTGTATTTCTTAATTATGCAAGTGATGGTTGATGATATGCCATACAAGCAATCATGATATTAAGATTTGTGAATTATATTCTATATGAGCTATCATGATATTAAGATTTGTGTATTATATTCTATATGAGCTATCATGACATTGATATTTGTGTATTATATTCTATATGAGCTATCATGACATTGATATTTGTGTATTATATTCTATATGAGCTATCATGACATTAATATTTGTGTATTATATTCTGTATGAGCTATCATGACATTGATATTTGTGTATTATATTCTATATGAGCTATCATGACATTAATATTTGTGTATTATATTCTCTATGAGCTATCATGATATTAATATTTGTGTATTATATTCTCTATGAGCTATCATGATATTAATATTTGTGTATTATATTCTATATGAGCTATCATGACATTAATATTTGTGTATTATATTCTATATGAGCTATCATGATATTTATATTTGTGTATTATATGTTATATGTCATAATGTTTACAGTGATCCTTTCTAAGTTACATTAACATCAGTATCTGTGTGATCCATGTGTTCTGATATTTTCCATTCATGTCTTTCATCAGAAACTATTTGGTGCAACCAACAAAGACCAAGATTATGTTTTTATCAGTGTGATGTGAATTCATGTCATCTTATTTATTCAGATTTGTTTGTCATGGAGATTTCTGCCATCTGCTCTAGGGAGTTCTAGAATCTAGGTTGATGCTCTCACACTTTGTTTTCCATGGAACTCAGGATAAAAGCAGTAACTGTGGTGAATATATGAATTCCCAATGAACCAATGAATTCATTCCACAAGTCATTGCATCTCTTTTACACGGCCAAATGCTGAAAGTCTTGCTTGAAAGTCACAGTTTATTTATATACAGTAATTCAATCAGTGATTCATTGAATATGTGAAATGGAGAGTTTATTGACTCAATGGTCCTCACATCTTTTGCAGATGTAAAACATTTGTTGAAATACTGTCTAAATTTGCATAAAACTGGATCACAAAACTCACTGAGGCAGCCATAGGCTTCAAGGAACTGTTCATGTTAGGAATCAGGTAACTAGAAAATGTGTATGTTGAACTACTGTGATGGCATAGCTAGGACATAATGGTTCCAGCTTGAACTGTCAGCAAGTTAACTGGAAGATGGATGTGTCTGTTTGAAGTGGCTTTGTGTCTGAACTGAGACAAAAGTCAGCTTACCCAATGCTTACCTGATCCATTTAGTGCATATGTCAGTTTATGTGGTGTGGGATGAAATTGAGAAGGTTTGAAATGAAAGACCGTGTTGATGATAATCTTGTTGGAAGAAGGAGCAGTGTTATAGTTATGTGGTGGTCAGCTTGCTCCTAGGCCTGAAACTGTTTGTGTGACTGGTAACTATACAGAGAAAATACGGATGTAGAAGGGTAAACACTGTGTAGGTATTGAAGGTATTTCACAATCACACACAATGCCAAATTTCCATATTGTAGAATTAATACTAGAGTAAGTAAGAGCGACAAAATGCTTTCAACATTCATACAAATCTCCACTAAAAGTTGATCGTAGAATTGTGAGTATATCATGGACATGTATTTGTTCCAGCAGTATTTTAGCTGTATGACACTGTTTGTAAACAAATAGAGTCTGGACCAGACAATCCAGTGATTGTCATCATCCTAAACAATGACATGTTTATGAATCACTGTGAAATAGTGATGATCAAAGGTAAGCGTATCCTGCCCCATCGGTGGCACCTATCATAAACACATGCAAAGTCTTGTCACTTTTTCTGAAATAATTCAGGAACGTATGGTACAAGTTGAAATAGGGAATTCCATCAGCTATCATTTTTGTCACTGATGGATCAAATTTTGATTTGTCCTCCACATGACTACCGCTAAATTTGTTGAAAGCTGCACTGAGGCCTTGAATGTTGAAACCTTGATCAAACACCCGAGAAGCAAGAGTGGTATGGCGCTCTTGGAAATGTTGGTAAAAAGAGCATGCTGGATTGTACTTTAACACTTGTGAAAGGTAAACACCAAAGGCTGGAACTGTTAGAATATTCTAAACATGAAAGGAAACTTTACTATTGCAAAATTGAAATCATCCCTTTTGTCATACAGCCTTGTGGAAATTTTTTGATCACTTTGAATCTTTGCATAGATCTGAATATGTAACAGTTGAGGCAGTCTCACTTGTCTCCTTACTTTCAGGCTGGTTAATCATTGGAAGGGAATTAATAGTTTGATGGTCATTGAGTGATATCAAGTCATCAATATACCTTAACCTGAGGTTTAACTTGAAACAAAGTAGAAAGTCTGATTCATATGCATAAAGAAATAGATCTGCAAGGATGGGGGGCACAACTGATGTCTATGGGGATGACAACTTTTTGGCAAAATGTTTTTCCATCTGCTTTTACAAAGATGTTGTCAATGAGAACTTGATGTTTTCTCGATAATCTTCAAATGACATTTGTTTTTCAGTTTTTACAAAATGTCCTGAACATAGATAGATATGTATTTTTTATCTGTGCACACCACGTTTGTTAACAAATGCCCTGTGGATCAAAGGATGAAGTTTTTCCTTAAACTTGTTATGTGGGATAGTGGTATACAACATTGAAAAATCACGTGTTTTGACAATACGGAGCTCAGACTGTTTCTGAAATTGAAGAAATGTATGCGAATCTTTCGATTTTTTTTAGATGTATCACTACCATATAATGGAAGATAAAGCAGAATTGGCAGCTTAGGTTCCTCAAGTTATATATTATATACTGACTACAGCATCGCATGAAATCTGGGTGTACATTCTCTGTATAAAACTACTCCATCTTTAGTGAAAAAAGCTTTTTAAAATAATCTATAAGTTACAAAGGCAATGATACAGTTTGTGACAAGACAGTTGATTTTTTTCTTAAAATTGATGATCTTCTCCAATCTTTATCTCCAATATTTGTAGTCTTGATTGATTTAATTGAAATTGATACATTAAGATCACACTGTCTGCCTTATACTTGGAAAAAAAGAAAATCGTAGTAATGCAATAGATCATAATAATTTCAGTTGTGGGAATCAAGGTCAGTGTGAAATACAAACATACATGTTTAAGGGGAGAAAACCTTGACACTAGTGGAACACAAACTTTTGTATCCAGAGACATAGTACATCAGAGTTACATGTCCCTATGCTCTGAAAACAAGACATGCGATGGCCATGTTCATGTAGGTCCATATGTCATGCCACGAGTGGAGACAGGAATACTGTTGAGAGTTGATAGTCAGAAACTGTGGTGAAAACCATTTGCCTATGTATGTAGGTTCTGAAACTGTTTAACATGTCCTGGAGATCTCATTACTTGAAGACACTTGGTGGAGATAAGACATGCACCGATGTCATTACATCAAACCAGCTACATCCTGTCAGCTGTACATGCTTAAGGCACATGACTTGACAAGCATCTGAGAACACTGGCTCAAAGAAAAATTTGCAATCCTTTAATGCTATATAAATGAAATAAAATTTAAGCTGAAATTGATTTTATTGTCATAATGATTGATCTATGGAGGATATGTATAGTTCCTGCAACATCAGCGACAGGATACCCAGACTTCACACAGTTAAGATTATTGAATGCTACAGATAAGATAACCGGGATTGGCTGTTCCATTCTCATTATTTTTTCAGTTGCAATTTTAATGATGATTGTGGAGAACTTTACAATGAAATTAATCCCTTCTGGTGACAGAGTGATTGATGATGACCCAAGGATCAATATCTCAGGAAGCATTCTTCTTTTCACCAATGGGCAAGAATAGCAATATCTGGAAATCCAAATGTAATGGTCAGGGCTCAAGTTCCTACCACATCTAGAAAATTAATTCTGTCTGAGTTTCATGTTATTATGTTGTATATGTGGTAGACACTGTGTTGCCTGATGACAGACAAACTAACCTGCCATGCTCTCCCTGAAATGATATTATTATCCAGAAGAATACGAGATGTTGAAACTAGGGGCAGGAACACACCTAACCCACCTCCACCTCCATAATAATGTACAAGCAGTTGGTTGGTTGGTGTGTTGTTTAGCACCACACTCACCAATATACCAGTTGTATGGTGACAGTCTGTAAATAATCAAGTCTGGACCAGACAATCCAGTGATCAGCAGCATGAGCACTGATGTATTCAACTGGGATACAATGACAAGTTAGCCAAGTCAGTGAGACAACCTAATCAGATTAGTCATCTCTTACGACAAGCATGCATTACTGAAGACCAGTGCCTAGATTTTCAAAGCTCTCATAGCACTAAGAGAGTCATGCTTCAATGATTTCAAGTAAACAGCAGCATTGAAACATAGCAACATATTTATCTAAGCATTATGTTTTATCTTGTACCAAGTCTGTGTTATGACAGAACTCTTGGAGGAGTTTTTGACTGTTTCCATAACCACTGGATATTGTGAGAGTGGCTCACTGAGATCCAATTACAAAGTGTTTGATGCCAAATACAATAAAAAATCATGATGTTACCTAATATTGACTCATCTACCTTTTGCTTAAAGGGGATGATTCTGAATAATAGACTGTCCATTCTAACCTGGTTCCCCAGCTTTGGAGTTCATTATGATCAGATTCTAAGCAATGTGTGACATGGCCATGTTCAGTTTTTCTCAGTGCTGTATGGAGCTCAGCTGGAGGAGCCATACTCCCATATAACCCTTCATTAAATATCAGATGCCTGTGTAGCTTACATAATGGAACAGAGGAATTTACCAAGTTAACAGCAACTTTCAACACAAACTGATTGATATGACATTTATGTGATTGATCCAATTCTAAGAAGAGATAATTATGAAAGCCCACACAATTAATTGTTGTGCATTTTGCTCGTGGGAAGTATATTTAATTGTGATAACATTTCAGATGTATTTTTGATAAGAACCAGAGCATTCATTTCTAATCTCAGTGTCAGAGAGATACATTTCCGTTATGTGTTGATTCAAGGCTTGTGTTAATACTTTCACTGCGCATGCCAGAATGTATGTAGAACTGGCAGTAGCAGCTTACTGGACCAAACATTCATCTGACTTATTGTTAGTCTTCTTATTGTTAGTCCACCAAGACTGTAAGTTTATGGCTTATGTTGTATTGTGTCTGTCCTTCTAATCATTATCTGTTAACTTTCAGGTTTTTCTCTGAACCTACTTTAAGGATGAGTGTGAAACTTTAGGAAGGTGTTTATCAGGACTGAAGATTCAACAGAGCTTGTTTCACTGACCTGAAACTTACATATTTAGGACATCCCTGAAATTACAGTCTATTGCCATGAAACTTTGAACTGATCATTTCAAGAATATTCTCTAAAAAACACAAAGACATCTTATGAAATAAAAACATGGCCATCATGACAATCACATAGATATTATCATTTTTTGCCAATTGTTCACATAATGTCAGGATTACTGTTAATGCTGCAAACAATATCTGACAGTTTCAGACATTTATCATGCAATTCTTAGTTGTACTGGTCCTGGATATACAGTAATATCAGCAATGAAATGTAAATCAATGGGAACATGATCAGGTAGTATGGAGTGTTTGTTCACACCCAATTGCGCAATATACAGGTGATATAACAGTTTATCATCCAAAACTGTTCAACAGGAGATACTTCTTGTGTGATATTATATTATCATCTAGGAAATATTGTTTGGACAGTAGATTTTGTACAATGCCCTGACGATGCTATGACATCATAAACTTGATGATGTCACAATGCTATGACATCACTGCACTGCAACTCTCTGTGCAACTTTCAGTACAGTGTTTAGAGATGTACATTTTTTTAAAACTAATGATGAGTGATTTGGAATGATAAATAGAATCTCAACCTCATGTCTATTTGTATCAATTATATCAACACTCCTTGATGAGGTAAAATATTTGTAAGTTTATCAACTCATGTTGATATAATTGATATCAGTAACCACTTGGGTGACATTCATTCTAGTCTATACAATTCAGTGACTAATATTGTGAACTATTTTCCTAACCATCAGGTCACAATGACCTCACCGAGTCTAACCACTGATGTTACCTTTATGACACGGAGGGACCAACTCTCTGGACTAAGTACAGTACAGAGGTACAGATAAGCTGCATATTTGCATAAATTATACTAATTTTTATGTGGAAACTCCAGGAACATGTACACTGGATAGAAGCAATATATTTCCTATAACTAATCAAGAAAACAAACAAATTAAGACAGAGTCAAGTCAAAATTTAATTCTTTTCAATTGAGGGTTTGGTTTCAAATACATCAAAACACTTGTGAAGTGTAAATATTTTTAGCTTGACTACGTGACCTAAATCTTACCTAAACGTCAGTCGGCTACCTCTGTCAGGCTAGTCGTCATGTTGAAGTATTCGCAAAGAAGAAGATAATAAGGAGCATTTAATTAGGAGTGGCAGACACATCATCAAAGATGAATGTGAATAACAGACATCTGTTTGTCTCAAATAGTTGAGCTTAATGTTCTTCATTGGAGGACGAATTACGGTAAACAACACAGTAATGCTTTGCACAGGATGCCAGTGACGCCTGCTCATCTCGGCTCGGACTTCTCACTTGTCGAGATTCGATGTTTATGTTGAAGACTCCATCGAAAATTTTGCCTGAAAACACGGCCTACAACCTCAAATGAAGACGCCAATTGTGTTCAGACTCTGGGAAGTGGTTATGACCCCTACGTAAGAACCCAGAGGAGGCATGGCGTGGCAGTACAACATATGTTTGTGTGGGTCGATACGACTGACAGTGGCAGTGATCGAGATATAAGAGTGCTGCTCATCTTTTGATGTTGTGTGTTTCTGTACAGTCCTGACAACATTCACGCTGAAAGTATTCAATCTTCAGATTATATTCACAACTCTTCCAACCAATTGTCTGTCAATTTTGACCAAATCAATAACTTTTAAGGGTGACACCATATTTGTTTACACTCAAGAGAGACCTACTAGACACATTTGTTTACTTATTTAGATTTTATTTTATTTTCGTTTTTATTATAGAAACTTGAGTTATAGGATTGAAAATAATACTTGTAACCACACTAAATGAAATAAATTTTATTAAGTTCCATAGAAGTGTTTTTGTTTTACATTCTCTTAGCTCAGAAGGTGTGAATACTTCTGAATGAAAATCAGAAATGAAATGAGTGGAGAAAGTACTATCAGTAATGTCAAAGTTCTCGTATTAGCCATTCAAATCACTGGAAGGTGTTATGACACATGTGTGTCATGACATTTTGTTACGTAGCTCCTTTATGAATTACCACATGGACAATAATATATCTTACATGCATAAACAGAAAAATGTCAAATCTTAGCTTGCATACAGGTACATAGATAAACTAAATGTGGCATATTGAGAAGTTCTGTTTCAGGACATGCACTTGGCAACTTGCAGTCTTCCTTATCATTTTTCATATTTCAGATCAATATAAATAACATTTAAACTTTATATTTTGTTACAATTAATGGAAAATGACAAAACACCCAATTGAGATTGAGTGAGGTGGGTACAATTTATTTGGTTGCTTAAAGGAAACTTTAATATCCATTTGAGATGACACAAGTGTGTACCTAACTAATTGACCCAAAATGTTATCTGTAGCTCTGTAAGTATGTTGTTATGACTCTCTCTGTTATTTCAGTTGATTACTTTTAGGCATATACTTGGTAGATATCGAAACCTACAAGTGGAACCAAATGGAAACTGCCCTGTCATGCATTAATTGTGCTTTGAGAGCAATACATATACTGTGATGCTGTGCTACAAAAGGTGGTGTGGAGTTCCACTTTTGAAACCTTCCAAAGTCTGGACAGTTTATGTAGCCAAGGACACCTGATATGGATTTTGTCATAAAAGCAAACAACAGTAATGAATGAGTGACACAGTTGCACGGCTCATTCATGATTGTTGATAGCCAGTGTACATTACAATGGAAATTAGCAATAGGATAGGCGTCATATAAATATTGATAGTTAGCTGATGGCGACATATCCATGTTGTGCCTACTTTGTAATTAGCCCATCATCCAGACAACAGGAACCAGTTACTATGACAATATTGAAGGTCTATATTAATAATACACCATTATCATAGCTGCAGTTTTACAAAGTATGTGCCCTTGCACAACAAAATAGTAATTAAGAGTTATTTCAATGTTTGCTCATGAAAACTTTGTTGAATATTGACTAAAGAAGTACAGATATGTCACATTCTTAGCTGATGACATAAGACCCAAGAGAAGTAGATAAACATAGTTAGTAGGCATGAAAACTGGCTGAGTGGCTGACACATTTTAAAATGATTTTCATGAATGTGTGGAGTACTGTTGATCATCCAGATCTGGAATCCAGTACAATGAGAGAGTGATTGTGCTGTTACATGACTTTTATCAGTTTTCTGGCAATATCATGGCAGTGGACACCACAAGTACCCAGTATCAGAAGTACCCAAGTGGGGTAATCCAGTACATGCACATGTTCAGCACCCTTATGTTATCATATATTACATGCATGGACACTTGGCATCAAAACTTTTTCTTGAAGAATAAGGGTCTTAAAAATCTTAAAATCATTTAATCTTTTTTCCATCTGATTCACATTCTAACTGCACAGAAAACATCCAGATTAGGATAATCCGGAAAAGATACAATGGTTAGATCCATTTTGACGTGGTGGTACTTTCTGCTGCTGCTTGTAGTAAGGATAGCCATCTGTCTATGAGCAGTATCTGTAACATATTTCCTGTACTTTGCCTTTTGTGATTGATTACAAGGAACAGTACAAGGAGACTTCAGTTTGACAACAAATTCTTGATGGTCTACTAATGCACAGGTTCTGGGGATACTACTCTTCAGCGTAATGCTGCTGGCTGGTGATATTGCCATTTTATAGGGATTTCACAATTTCCTCAGTAGTTTCTCAGCCTTATAAATAAAAAAGATAAGCTATTCACTGATGTATCCTGCTTGTTTACAGTAGTGTTGTCAATCATGTTTTTCATGAAAGTTACACTCCACTATGTCGATCACATGAACATACACACACAGCCCTATTCAAATTTTAGAGAAAAACTTTTTTCTAATGAACTGAATTTTTGTTTACTTACCATGGAAATATTTTGTGATGTCAAAGATCTTGCTGAAAATGCCATTTGGAAACACAACGAATTTGACATGATCAGATCTGCGCATGTGCTGTAACAAAGAGTCGATAGCTGGTGTGCAGGAATAACTGGTTGCTAGCCAGTAGGTTGTGTACCAGTTGTTTTTGTCTTAACCTTTCAGAACACAAGAAGAAATCTGTTTACAATGTTCTGAATCATTTTCTTATGTATAATTTATTTCTTGATTGCTGGAGCATCATAGGAGGTGCTGGACTCCCCAGAAATAGCATTTGCATCTGTGAATTTCTCAACTAATTACCTGTGGATACATTAGTGTAAACAGTAACCACTCTTATTGATGACAGTCAGCGCCAAACACTCAAGCAAATGTCACACAATATAAGGAGATTCAAACGCCCACAGAGAAAATTACATTGCCTCTTGGTCTTGACATGAAACTGGTTTGATTACCCTGTAGCTGAGTGTGGGTCTAAGAGTAGGGAGAGTTACTGCCTGTGAAAACATGAAACTGGTTTGATTACCCTGGAACTGAGTGTGGGGACCAAGTGTAGGGAGAGTTGATGCCTTGTAAAAACATGAAACTGGTTTGATTATCCTGAAGCTGAGTGTGCATCTAAGTGTAGGGAGAGTTACTGCCTTTGAAAACATGAAACTGGTTTGACTACTCCAAAGCTGTGTGTGGGGACTAACTATAGGGAGAGTTGCTGTCTTGTAAAAACATGAAACTGGTTTGATTACCCTGGAACTGAGTGTTAGGAGAGACACTGCCATCTTGATTATTTTCACGTGGCAAAGATGAACCACACACAGACATGGGAACTGTCATGACACAGACATGGGAACTATCTCCGCACACCAACATGGGAACTATTTCTGGGCACAGTGGCAGGTATTTCTGGACTTATAGATGGGACTATCAAACTAGGCATGATGACACATCAGACTAGCTTCCAAGAATACTCCTGAACAGTAGTGTATATCAATAATGCAGCATTCCTTCATACAAATACAGATCAGTACACCATCCATTTGTCAGTAATTGAATTGTGGTGTCTTTTGGGCACCATTGGTCTAACTTGGAGATGAATTGTTTCCAGATAGATCTGAGCCTCAGATATATTACATGACTAAAATGGTTGAACTTTTAAATGTTATTCTGTGAGAATTCCAATAAAATAAAGTGTCATTTCAAACGTTCAGATTATTACACACTTGTTAGATAACAGCTAGAAGGTTTGGCAGACAAATAATATCTTCCTTTGGATTTTAAGATCACCAAACAGCTGCAGTAGTTTGGATTTCATTTCAAACTGGTTAATTGCTCACTAGCACAACATGTAGTAATTTAATAAAACAAAAACCAGTTTTGCACAGTCACATGATATGGAGAGACCAATTCTGATGATTTGTCTCATAATTTTGGACACTCGAATGAAAAAGTTGTTTGACAAACAATTATTATGTTAACATGTATGTTAGCATTAGGATATGCTGTAAATGTTACACTTAGTGATATGCACTGAATGCTTACACATGAATCCATATATTTATCACCCACAGGGTTAGAAATGACTGACTTCATGAAAACTCATGCACTTGTGCCGATATCCCTTCACACGTACCATTGTGCATGGGTTACATACACAACACCAAATGTTTTCCCATAAACTTCTATAGTAACCTTATATCTTTTCAAAAATCATCCAGGCTGTCAACAGCCATTCCATGTATACATGGGTACAGTCAGGCCTATAAACTACAATAAAACCCAATTTCTGGCCAATTCGTCCACCGTATTTTCCAAGTACAGGAAGTGGAAGATGTCAACCCCATTTTCGCAGCAAATGTCACCTGCTTACATGTGATTGTAATATAGTGTAGTGGAACCTGTAACACCTAGATGGCATGCTTGACATCTTATGAACTGTAGGGTGGTGTACACTTGAACTGATGTCACACTAGAAACAACTTTATACCCAAGAATCATTGCTGTCATTTAACTGTAGGGTGGTGTACACTTCAACTGATGTCACACTAGAAACAACTTTATACCCAAGAATCATTGCTGTCATTCAACATTTTCCTGTGTTTTTCAATTGTGGTTTCCTTGAGTGTTAGCTGTAGTTCTCATCAGTGCAATATCTTTATGGGAGCTCAAGAGGGTATTGAATATGGGTTATGAAGAAATTATTGCACTTACATGTGCCTCAAACATACTTTCATTTAAGACTTCATGTTCAAAGAAGAGGGGTGTAACCTATTCTGGGTCATAACTTTGGTATTTTTATTGTATGGAGGAAATAATTATTCCATTCACTACATGTTATGAATGTCATCCTTACATGCCAGTTCCGTGCAAGCGTTTTTCATGATGTACCTGTGAACATAGTTGGGGTAAGTATCAAATTTACGGTGAAATGGGTCAGTGTGTTGCTGCACAAATAATTGGCTTGACAGATGGACCACTGACACACACAACCATTTCATTGGAATGACCATTACAAAACTGTGTTCAATGTTTCTCTCAAAGACACATAGAGCTTCATGTACTAGAGTGAGTGGACATATGGATGATGCACTCCCAACTTCAAAACGTTATCCCACGATACATGGACCATCACATTCACTGGATGTCATTGATTTCAAGAGCAGCAGTTTGGGGCAAACGTCATGTTTTACTTTTGACTGCCTTGACAGGCACAACAAGAATGTGGTAAACACAGAATGAGTGTTTTCCAGTTGTTAATGAAAGACCGAATAGTCATTTTGGGGATGGCGCAGTAATTTTGCAGAGTGAGAGCTCTGTGACTGACAAATGTTTGATGTTGAATTTTTCAGTGAGTGTTAACATTAAAAATGTCATTTTGTGTGTCTTACACAATTCATGGTCAATACCAAATGTAACCTCCATGCGACTGTCTGACAGACAGCACTCTCCTCATCATACCCCCTGTCAGCCTCCTGATCCTCTGAGGAGTAGTCTGTGCCATACCTCATGTAAAACAGTTTCCAATTGGGACAGATTATGCAGGGGACCATTTGTTAGATGTGTGGACAAAAAACCCTAGGACAAAAACCCTGAGGACAAAACCCCCTAGGACAAAAACCCCTAGGACAAAAATACACACCATGTAGGACAAAAAAATTCCAAATAAATAATGAAGATTGTTTATCAGACAAATATTTATACAACCGGCATCACATACATTTTGAGCACTCACACAAACTGGGTCCATCACAATCTGAACACTAATTTGCCTCTCAAGACAGCCTGATGTTATGCTCAACACTCCACAGGCATACTGGCGGAGGAGAATTGACACCGAGCACTCGCCTCTCTGGAAACCCTGCCTGCTTAGTTTATAGAGCATATATATATACCAGTTGTAATATGACAGTGAGTTGAAAGACCTAATAATGTGTACTTATGTAAATACTAAGTTAATTACGTTTTTACAGGGTTTGGGATAGGCCATTTTCAGGATTATTAGCCATTTTCTGAAGTTAGAATGGGCCACAGCCCTTGTATCAATAGAAACTTCAACATTTCAATGGGCATTTTTTATTCTAATGTGCAAAATGACCCATGTCCCTCCCAATCCCTGCTTTTAAAACCCTTGAAGTCAATTAATCCTAATCAGTAATGAAGCTTGATCCTCAAGTTAAAGTTAATGTTAAAGTTAATTAATGAAGTTTGTTAATTCCCTATCCCTGATAATCTCTACTATTGATTCAATAAAAATGTTACTTAAGTCAAGCACTCAGGAGTTCAAACATGTTTTGCTGGTTTTGTCCACAGGTCTTCATTTTGGGGTTTTGTCCACAGGTCTTCATTTTGGGGTTTTGTCCACAGATCTTCATTTGGGGTTTTTGTCCTTATGAGGTTTTGTCCCAGGGGGCTTTTGTCCAAGGGGTTTTGTCCCAGGGGGCTTTTGTCCAAGGGGTTTTTGTCCAAGGGGGCTTTTGTCCAACATGGGGTGTTGTCCTACAATTGTTTGTTGCATGGGACATTGAATCATGTCCCAGACATGCTCCAAATGGTTAAGAACCGAGCTCATTTAATCATGATATGTTAGGGGATGCTTAACTAAGTTCTTTGTTTGTACATATCACTGATGGACATGTTTTGTATTTTTGCTTTGCAAAGACAAAACAGAAACATATTTAAATACAAGATTTCTCTCATATTTTTTATTCATTTGTAAACTATGAAAGAGGAAACTGTGATAGTTTATGATGTTTATAAATATTTGAAATCACTACTAGAAAAGGTCATGAAGTGCAGTATGAACACTGCATGCTTCTGTTCTGTAAAAGGCAAGTTAGTCACTGGGAGCCACATAAATGCAGATGACTGCAGTAGGTGTCTCCACTGAACATTGCCACTCTATCAACAACACTCACTCTCTATGTGTACTGTTGGTTTATGTAACAACACAAATAAGAACTCTGTCTCTATTTCGGTGTTGAACTTGTACAAATTCTCTAAAAGTCAGAGAGGAGACAGAATTGGATAGTTTTAGTGGATCATGATTGATGATGTTATGAATGGGTAATAGGAATTTTTTTGTATATTCTATATATCTGATGTTTAGAATAGCTTTGGAATAAAAGCCTGAAATCCTGTGGCTTCAAATGTGACTATTGTATTGCGTTAAGCAGCACAAACATGTCTAATGGTATTATTTTGGAAAAATGTGTAACATGCCATGAATTAATATACATTTCATTGGAAATCTTAGCTGTTTGGAATTATAGAATAATTTCCCCCCATGGTTTGTCAAATGTGATGAAATTGTATTTTAATCTATTGTTATCAAACTCTCATCCTTCAAACTAATCGTCTGATTAGTCATATGTTGCCAGCAGAGGTTTGAAGTGGTAAATTGCAGAATATATTCTGTGAAATTCCAATCAGTTCTCTTATGTCACACCACTTTAACAGTCATGCTCATCCAGTTACCCCTAATGACTGACTTAATGAAATCCTCCCTTATCTGTTTCCATGTGTAACTTGTCATCAAGCCATACATGTAATGCTGGGTCCTCAGAGGCTGTGGGTAATGCCGGGCAGGTACTGCTCATGCTGGGATGGTCTTTGGTGCACAGCAATGACGTGTTAGTCCCAGGTGGGCATTTGTGAGCTATATTGATTATTGGGGGTATGATGATGTTGTTGATGCTACTGTTTAAACAGTTACAATAAAGCATGGACATGCATGATTGATACAGTTTGTTGTAACATTAGCATAAGTTCAGTGCAGATTTGACAGTAATATGTGTGTCAGGAGTAAGATTTGTGTCGATACTGAAATTGTTTCTTCATGATTCCTAAATCTATCTTGAAGTATGTAAACTTCCAGCTGTACATATTTAGTATGTAAACTTCCAGCTGTACATATTTACTTCTCCTGATCCTGCCTAATAACTGTGTGACTTATTGAGTATATATTTATATTCTTCTCTATATGCTATGACTGTCATATAACATTATACATGCATTAATTACAACCATTTTTCATTATCTTTGAGGCTTACCTGCTTCATATTTATGTTTTGGGGCCATATTCAGTAATATTCCAAAATATGACAATAACCACTACATAATCACATCTAATTCATGTGTTAAAGGAGATCATCCTGTAATAAAAACAGTTCCCCAGATTTAAATTTGTGATCTCTACTAGTGCTATGAGGTTTGAGTCAGCACTAGACCAGGTTTGGAAAAACTGTCCTCAGTGGTTTGCCTGAATCAATACTGATGGTTTCTGAAGAAATGTTTCTGTTAGAGAGCTAATGAAGCTTGGGCCCCAAATGACAGATGTCTCTGATAAGCTGGCACAATGACAGCAGAAAAGAGTTCAGAATATTACCACACATGGACAGGCAGATTGTTTATATGAAAAAAGTTTGTATTGAGAACTGGAGGTCAGTATTAACTTTATGTTGATCATTACTTGATCCTCTGGTTTCATGTGGCCTTTCCTGATGGAATGTAAATCTCATATCTGTGTTGGGTACATATGCAGCATAATGAATAGTAAATATCCCATTACTGACTTAGGACAAACATGACTGATGGTTTATGAGGTCAGTCAGATGTGTTGATTAATATATGAATTTCCACTTTGGACCATCAGCAGTAGGAATGTCACCTCACCTTATTTTTCACAGACATGTTCAGCGTGTTGCTCATACAAATTATGATTTAGCATGTGGTAAGTACTTGTGACATTGTTAGATAAATGGTGTAATATAAATATAAGTATTTAGCAGTTATAGTCACCTGAGAGAGAAGTGAAGCATTCTAGGAAACTTCATCTTTCTTAAAACACTGTTGCTCTGGTGTATGTGCAGGGTTGTTTCAATCCTTATCGTTTGTTTTTTATTTTAGGAGTGACAACACTCACATGACTCTAGAGCATGTTGGTGGCATTAAAATAAAATCACAGGTTTCTTTATATACCTCCATGGGAATGTCAAAAAGGAATTGACAAGCAGACATCAAACACAAGTGTTGTTTGATGGAATTCACAGCCTGTTTTTAGTTTATGTAGTTTAAGTAGTTTATGGGAAAGCACTATGCTGAGTATTTAACAAACCTACACTGTTTGATGTTTCCAACAGTTGTGCTCCTGTCCTGTGTTGATAAACCTGCTGTGAGCCTAAAGGATGGGCAAATGACTTCTGCATGAACCACTAACACTGACAATGGAGAGTTGCTCTAAGCATCAAGGATATGGCTGGCGAATGGGGTCCAGGAGCTGTATGGCTACAAGAAAGCTTTAATTGCCCTGTGGAAAGCTGGAGGGTGTTCTGAAGACATTATGTCGCAATTGACTTTGGATGATGACTGTTGGGGCACCTGTACCAAGGGATGTTGCTTTAATCATTCTTCTGTATCCAAGTGTGCCTGCCATGCCATTCAGCCACTACATTGTCACCAGAAGTGGAATCATTCTGTGTGCACTATAATCAGTTTCCATTGATGAAATCAAATCCCAGGGAAACTACCCTCATCTGTAACTGTTTACTTCAGGGATGTTGAATTGCTATACTAGAGATGTGGCTTATGGTTGGAAGTGATACACTGAATATACATAGGCACATGCTGCATGTTTCAAATAATACCAAGCTACTGCAGCTTTCAAAATATAGACATTTCAAATACGGTAACATGTCTTGATTCCTTTTAAGGAAAATGACATTTCTTTCATATGATCAGAATAGCTTTTTATGAATCAGTTATGGTTGTCACCTGAGAATTGTGTTCTACCTTGATGGGTAACAGATATGTCTTTTCATCTTTCAGTATACTTTCTAAAGCTGAGTGCAAAACATGTATCCCTTTCTCGCAGACATTCTAGGGATAATCAAATTGGTTGGTGCATGTGTAGAAACATGTTTCCAGTTATCTGTCCCTTGATGCCAGGACAAGCATGAATGCCCATCAGTCTAATAGACTGAACAATAGATGGGTTTTATGATTTTGAATTACCATGAGCCTCACATGTATATATATGTTATGTCTGTACTGTTATCAAAAAGGAAGAAAAATGTCAAACAAGTATACAGTTCAATAAAAAAGAATCATTTGTATAGTAAAACAACCATGGTGATATTTGTACATGCTATAGAGTAAAATATATCAAAGGTGTTTTTTGCTTGTGTTGCTGGTGAAATTCTACAGCCTTTGAAATCTTATGAGATTTTTTGTACATAAAGAGGATATAAAGCGTTCAAGAGAAGTTTTGTTTTACATGACTTTCAGCAAAATTCCAGCAATATCATGGCGGGGTCTTTAGAATTTCTCATAAGGAAAACAGTGTTGCCTCATATATTATATTCACAGATGTCTTGATGAAAATGTCATTTTTGTCTGGTTTGGATCCACTGCAGTCCATCCATTCATGGTTTACGGAGGAAATCAGCATCTGCTATGGCCAGTAACATATTTCACATTCTGCCATGTCTTTTGTGACAGTTTGGCTATTTACCTTCACATACCTCTGGATTACACTCAGAAAAGGATGCCAGGCAAGACCATTCAGAAATCTCCATGCAGGCAGTTTTGTTTCAAACTGCATTAAATTGCTTTTATTGTAAAAAGAGTTTTTAAAACATTGAGTGGATTCATGAAAGTTCATTTTTGCTTATGAAGCAGAACCTGATATGACCTTATCTTTTCTCATCTTGGCTCCTGGAGATGACCATTACTGACATGCTGTGTCAGTGTATTCTACATCCACATTCAAAATGTCAAAGTGGAAACTCTAATTGCTGCAAGAACCCTGATCCAGAGGCAAGATGCTTTGCCAGATTGGGATTTCCTGGAGGCAAGAAAGAATGACCTGATTTGATAGCAGGAATATTGGAATTATGTCTCTTCCTCAATATAGATTTTAGCTACACATCTTCCCAAATCAGCTAAAATCCACTTCTCGACACTGTCTGCCATCAGCTTCAGTCATTAACTCTTGGTAATAAAATATCATATCTATGTACATAAATTTTGTTGTTTGAGTCAGAAGACTATACATAGAGAGAAAGGGAAAAGTGATATGAATCATACTTTCTTTTTGACTAGTAGAGAGCTCAGATTCTGAAACAGTGTATCAGTCAGTTCACAGAGATGATTTCCGTGCCCTCATTGATGCTCCTTGACCTCAAACTGTGTTAATCTTGGTAGCATTCCATTATTCATGTGTATATTTTGCCCAACCACTTAAACTCCTCGTTTTATACATTTTACACAAAGCAACTGCAACAGAAAAGGGATATAGATTTTTAACAAAACTACTTATTGATCACAACATTTGATCAGTGTAGTGCATATCACAGTATTTTTGGTATGAAACATCATTGTTTTGAGCAAATAGGAACAATTTGGAGAGTGTTTAACTTGACTGCAATTCCTTCTGACACTGACTGAGAGTGTACGAAGTGTTGGCTTCTCATCTAGTGATGTCATGACCAGAAAGTCATATCATGTTGCACCTAATCCAATCTTCTTGATGTGTATATGCATTAATTCAATAAGTATTAATTTGTGGATCATAAGGTAGTGTGGATAGATGTGATCAATACTTCTGTCAAATACATCAGTCTGCCAAACACTATGGATGTGTTTTATTGCACATTGATTGAAAATGATTTTCTGGCACCCTTTCAGGATGAATAACAGTATCAATGTGTCAGCAAATGTAATTACTTTTGTTTTGCTACATCTGATGTGAATTCTTTTGAAATCTAAGGCCTGCATCCTTTCAGACTTCCTTCCACTTCAACACACCATCACTGTCCTTATTTCTAAGCAGCATTAAAAACACCTCACTTATGGATAGAATTGTATTCCTATTTGAAGTTATAAGTCGAGATGAAAAAATCAAATTCAGAATCAGAAACTATGTATGTGTGAAATAGGATTCTTCATGGACAAGATACGGCAGTCACCTCCATCTAGTCTTTCAGGATCTGTTAAATATCATTTGGACACCATCACGTCCTTCACACCTTATAGCCATCAGTAATTGTGTTCATGCCTTTGACTAGGCCTAATGACACATATCAGTGATCTGGAATCGGTAAGTCAGCTGGACTAATAACTTGAATGGCTGGAGATGTTCCATGTAATACATTGAGCCTTGTCATTCACATGTCATGCAGACCATTCTGGATTGTGCACTTCCCTCACAACAAACCAGATCACAAGGCTTTGTTGGGATTTGTGCCAAGATGATGTTATTATATGAACATTCTGGACCATATTACAGTCAACATTGCTGGGGCACACCCAAGATGCTAAGCATGGCTGTAGTAATTGTGCTCTGATGCTGCCTGGCACTTAGTTGTAACATATTTTAGGTCAGTGTCTGCCCTCCTTTCCTATTGGATATATTAGGAGAAGACTGTTTTTGGTAGCATGCCACAGCTTCTGTTACTTGGAATGAACTGGCTTTTATATGTCATGTCCTGTCACAGCATAAATGAGGACCTCACTCACTCACACTCACTCACTCACTCACTCACTCACTCACTCACTATTTCAGCCCAGACCTTTTGGCTACATGATGAAGATCTTTAACCACAGGCTCAAAGTCAAGTAATACAAATATGCTGATTTGTATAATAGTCAAAAGCTGGTCATTCACATACAAGAACTGATCAGGTTATACTCTCATAGGTTATGCATGTAGTTCCTGAGCGCTCCACATTTCTTAATTAAATATTGTATTTCCAAGACACCATACTGGCTCTACACATCCATAAAGAAGAGTTTGGGAACTTATCAATTACAGCCATTGATTGGGTTCTATAATCCAGTTCACAGTCAATGAATATAGAACAGTTAACAAACTGAAAGAGGAATTATTGCTGATTCAAAAAAACTTTTCCAGAATCAGATGAAGATATTCTCATCAGAGAATTCTAAAGTTTTCCAGTAGATCACAATAGATGTTGTTTTTTTTCTTATTTTGCTCATTCCATTATTGAAGTCTATTTTCAGAATGTATACTTGGTTACAGTGCTCTTATTGTAGCTATGTAAGCCATCATTGTGTTTGCTTTGAAAGGTGTAATTCCCCACGTCTTTGAACCTACAGGTCTCCATCTGCATTGATAAACAGACTATGATTGGTTGTGAAGCTTTTTCATATTGGTACTGGTTAAACATTTTATCTTGATTGCCTTCAATGATCTAAAACCCAGATAATGATGTGCCTACACAAAACATGTTATTGGAATAGACAGACATCACTGACTTCCAATAAAGTTCTGCATGACATGTTTCCTGTTAGTATTGTTACATTAATCCTTAATTACTGGACACAAAATATCAAATGTTGCATGTCATCTTCCTCTCATTCACTGATTCTGTCATACTGGTTCTTTCTGGTTACAAGTTCCTGTGTGTGTCTGGCCCACACAAAAATCAATGGATCATAAAAGCCAAGTTGCATCCCAGAGCAGACATGTTATGTATATACAAAGCCTCCCTCAAAGTTCAGTGTTTGACAAATGAAACTATATACCTGTAGGTGTGACCCTGTATCTGTTCATGCAAGTTATTTATTTACTGACATTTATTCTTGTTAGGTGAAGATTGTCACTTTGTGTAATGCTGTTTCAGTTTTATAGAGTTTAACAGACCAGATATTGTACTTCAGTTAAAACCAATGTTAATTATGTTGTTTCCTTAACAACTAGGTGATGGTTATTTATTTACCACTTCATAGCAAGCATAAATGTGAAGATATATCAATATCAATATCAATATCAATATCAGTATCAATATCAATATCAATATCAATATTGATTTATGCAAGTTCACTTTTAAACCAAGACTTCAAATACTGAACAGCAAATGTGTCCATATGTATGGATCACCAATTTATGGCATCACTGAGCGGTCACAGCAAAACTATGGTCGTTTTTTTGCAATGTGGATGAATAACATTAGCATCATTTCCAAATGCCTTGATACAATGTATATAAACATTGACAAGTAATCCATGTTTGCTTGTAGACTAGGGCTATTTGAACAGACTCAGTGGTCAATATTTGCAATGATGTTTCAGAAACTGTGTACTTTGTTCACAGACAAGGAGTAATGTTGTGAATATATATGAGAAATCAATATATTCAATGCACTTTGTCTATTACTTTGTACACTAAAGTTTCAGAAGAATATCTCATGGACTACCATAGTCATAGACTCTCAAAGACTGGTATATATTAGTATTTGCATTCAAAAGTGAAATGTAGAGTAGTTAAAGAAAAACACAATAAAAACAAAAATTGTCAAATTTTATTAGCAAGCTTTTAATTTAGTTTTGATTGTACCCTAATGTTGTATCATTGTCACACCTGTTTAGCTTAACACCTCATGATACACACACACACACACACACACACACACACACACACACACACACACACACACACACACACACACACACACACACACACACACACACACACACACACACACACACACACACACACACACACACACACACACACACACACACACACACACACACACACACACACACACACACACACACACACACACACACACACACACACACACACACACACACACACACACACACACACACACACACACACACACACACACACACACACACACACACACACACACACACACACACACACACACACACACACACACACACACACACACACACACACACACACACACACACACACACACACACACACACACACACACACACACACACACACACACACACACACACACACACACACACACACACACACACACACACACACACACACACACACACACACACACACGCAAAACCTTTGATCTTGGACCATCATTAAACATGGACATCAAACCCAGTACAGTGCTAGTGGGTTCTGGTTCCTCACCTTCTTACTATTCCTCACCCTTGTCATTTTTTGCAAGTAGCCATTACAAGTTTTATAGCTTCTCCTAGAGGTCCTTAATTTCATTTTGTCATTACCACCACAGAGAGGATATCTTGGCCCGATCAATATTGTGCAACAGACAGTGTGTGTAGAGAGTCTTGCTGTGCCTGAGGCTGTAAAGTAATGCAAGAAAACATGTATACAGGGGCACTGTTTCATTGGGAAGTCTGTGCACAGGGCAGATGATGACCTCTGAAAAATACATGATACCAAGAGAGGTTAAAGCATGTTTCTGTCATTTCCTCTGGAAGCAGATTTTCCACACGTCAGCCACTAGGGCACCCAGTTCAAGATTCTGCAAAGTATTTTGTTCAAACCAAATTTACATTTCTTTGAAAGCTGTTTCATCTTCTTGGTCCACAGTGCTCATGTCACTTACTGCATGTGGGAGCTAAGAGAAACCACTGTCTGTCCATGAATGCTGAAATACTTTGTAGTGTAAATAGTCGTACATGCTGAAAAAAGGTTACTTCTGAAAGGTTTCTTCATCATAACCAACTTCAGTCTATTAGTAATAAGAAGCAAGGCAAGATGGAAGGTCTTGATGAGCCATGACATTAGGCTGGCATGGTGACGTGAAGTATATGGAATTTGGGAGCTGCCCAATGAAGGAAAATTATATGATTCTTCCATATCATTTGACATTTCACCTAATACTTTCTCCTCACCACATCGCTATAAATGATTAAGTGAGTTCATACCATGTAAAATGAGGTCTTCACTTTCAATTTGCAGAAAGACATTGTGATATTGATTGAAGGTGATGTCTTCTATACTTGCATCCGGGTTTAGTGGAGCTTGAAGACTTCAGTATTTTCTGCATACCCAGTGATTTAGCTGTTGTCAAACCTTATGGAAATTGATTTTTGAATTATAACGTAATCCTCAACATTTGTTAAGGTCAAAACTCATAGGTGAAATTGTGGTGCTTAGCAAATGTTGAATAGTATGTATTTATTTCTTCTGTTGAGGTCATGGTATTTGCCTTTCATGTCTGTCAGTAATATATGAATAAATGGGTATGCTTAATTCACAGTGTTGTGAAGTGAAGTACACTGGAGTAAAGTTGAAACATCTGTTTGTTTTCAAATCATAATCATCATGTTTGCCATGTTCCAGAATGACCCTCATCTGTATAACGAAACATTTCTGTGGTGCATTACTTTATATCACCCACCTCTGCTTATACAGGTTGTATTGCCCATCAGTGATCTTTGATTACTGTTTCACAAATGTCAATATGACTGACACAGTTCCAGGTGTTTTGTGGTATGTGCTGGTCTTGCATGTCATTAGTTGTTGCATGTCGTATTGTGTACTTGTGTTTCTACACTGTCTCACTGATACAGATTGATTATTACTGGGTGCAGCATTAAACAACACACAAACAGCTGCAATCAACTGCTTGATCAAAGTGAAAATATACAATAAGAGATATCTTCAGCTTTGTGAAGAACTTGTCTACATTCATTTCCATTGAATATTTTATCAGGTTAAAACCATGGACAATGATATAATGCACTAAATATCATGTGATGTGGAATCTCCATGTGTAACCTATTGCAGTGCCTACCATTGAACATAGTACAGCTGAATGTCATGGTGAGATTATATGTTTATGCACAGTAACTTTACATGAAAAGACATACATACTCAAGATGGCAGCTGTGTCAGGAAGTGTAGACATGCTAGACATGGTAATGGCCACTAGTCTCAAGTCTGATGGCTGTAATGAAGCTGACATTCCTTTTGGATGGCAGCATGTGGAGTTACTTCCACTTGATACCTTGATAACCTGTCATTGCCTTGTCGGTCCTAGACTAATGCTTCTATCAGTTGTCAAATTCAAATTCTTCTTATAACTTCTTCTTCTTCCACACAGTGTTCATGTTCATTTAACATACTCTAGGAACATCACTTATCAATTTTTTTGTTGCACCATTGTAAACTTGTTAGATGTAAACTTTCACTCTTAATTGTGTCACCAATAAAACAAGCATGAGAATGAGCAATTGTAATTTCAACCAGAACCATGTTGGGAGCAACATGCCAAAGCAGCAGAAATGTTATGATTTATTTGACTCTAAATGGTAGGATCAAACATGATTTTCATATTTGTATTTCTTTGTCACCTTAGAAGATTTTTAAGATGCAGACTGAGGAAACTTGCCCATCACATTTTTGTCCATTTCCACATGGTACTTCCTGCTTCAATGATATGCTCTTCTTTCATGTCATAAAGTCTCTTTCTCCAGTATCAGCACATTTGCACAAAACAAAAGTTGTTTCAGTGATTTGTTTTACAGGAATTATCACATGCAGCAGATGGTGAATATGTAAATAAAAGCAACAAAGCCCTTTCAATATCATCTCTGCTAAAAGTGATGTCCATTGTTTGCTCTGATTCCATAAACATGTTTATCAATCACTCTCCAGTAGATCATGGCAGGGGTTAGCATACCACAGGAATATACAGCACGAGTCAAATTAGGGAATTCTATTTGGCATAACTTTTGTGTACAACATAAAAATGGAAGCAAGACAATTGAGTTTTTGGAATCTACATATTAATCCAACCTGTCTCAAATACTTGAGATGTGAATACAGAGAAAATATCCTTCCTAGATATTTTCAGTCATTCTGATTAATATTTGGGAAACTAATTGTAGGGGATTTTGAACTAGCACCAGCAATTTGTCTCTCAGTACAGATTTTCCTGGAGCTGTGGAACCAGGAACGAAAATGGAAGAGACTTGTCACCAGGTTTTAGAATAAAGCTGAAGTCGATATTTCTGATGACTGTTTCAGACAGATTTCTTCTTTATTTGTAGTGGCCTTATATTTGATGTGTCACTCATGCAAAGTTCTTTAATGAAAATAATTAATAAAATCATGGTTACATATAACGGTTAAGTTATTTTAGGAATCTTCACTAGGAACAGTTGTAACTGTGGATGGCAGCTGGTTGGAACAAAATAGGATTATTCCAATTCTGTTGCATCTTTTCAGTTTGTGCATTCTATCGATGAAAACATTCTGCACTGACTTAACTCACCCTGAAAGAGATTCAACAGTCTCATCTTCTCTATTGGTCCACTTTGTGGTGTGCAAGGGTATTTTCTTCTCTCTGACATGTGGTGGACAGGATCCTATTCCCCAGGGCAAATGCAATACTGGAGTTGATTCCAGGCACTTGGATGTAGAATCTGCAAACAAATGTATGGAATATCTCAGTTCTCTCAGCCCACATGCAACTTTGTGTGAGGACTGTAAGACATTTCACTCCTATGAAATATGATTGGACACCAATCTTCACTGATATGCATGTAAAAGTAGATCTTCATCACCAATACCATTAATATTACACATACAGCCAAAAATGCATATACTTTCTTTTATTTTCTTCATGTTATTGATAGAGCAGTGCTTTTGTACATTTGCATTGACCTTTGTAGTTGAAGACCTTCTTAACGAGTATGTGGTTTTTGTTTGATGCTGATGCAAGATTTTACCTTCAATGGCAGATTTCTGAGAAAGCAGGATTATTGTTTGTCTCTGTAATGTGATGAAGCAATCAGAAATACACATACAGCAGAGGGAAACC
Organism: Haliotis asinina; assembly: GCF_037392515.1. Lineage (NCBI taxonomy): Eukaryota > Metazoa > Mollusca > Gastropoda > Lepetellida > Haliotidae > Haliotis > Haliotis asinina. The sequence goes on along the minus strand of NC_090286.1, from coordinate 20,376,530 downwards.
TACCTCCGCACACGGACGAGTCCACATTCATGGAATGAAACAGTTGTTACAGTTTACACTGTTTTAAGGTAGATTTGTCTCTGGTTACACTAAATTCAGTAGAAGGGTGACAGAACCAAGTGTCCAGCAGTTTCAGAGGAACAGATATACACTGTTTTCGTATTCAGTTATCAAACAGTTCTTTTAATCACAGCCTTTTACATGCAAGCAACAGGCTTACATTCATGATGGTAATGTTGTTCTTTGACTGTATAGCAAACAAATTTCCTTCTTATTCTTATAATTAACAAGCAGTGACAGTAAATGATTATGGGCAGTTATGTTGTTACAATATTATCAAGCTCCTTCACCTTTTGTATAATCTTTACTTACGAAATAATGGAGGTCACTAACATCTTTGAAAGATTGCATTTCCTGCAGTAATACATGACCCTCATATTCATATGATATGTGTGATCTCACTTTAGACAAGAGAGTTTGTTCAAAGTTGTCCAGAGTTGTGGGTAACTCATGTGACTATTAACCTTCTAGCACCTCACAGACTGCATGGGTTATCTGTGGTAATGATGATAGATTTTAGCATTTTGAGCGCACCCCTCAGTGGTGTGCAATTCTGCACATTACGAATGCCCTGTTCATTATTATTATATGTTTCATGAAATATTAGATTTTCTGTGAGAATGTTGTAAACTGTAGGTGACAGTCATGAACATTGCCAACATATCTTCTGTCACACATTATGTATGGCCTGCAATCACTTCATTATTTAATTCATGACTATTTTAGGAAACCTAACCTTAACAGTGCATAATATATAGTAAAATAGGTTCTCCTTCAATTTTACAATTTATTAATATTTAATCAGCTAACAATTTTAGTTCATATTAAATTTTAACAAGTGTTTTCCAGTGTGAATATGTATTGATTTATGGATTGATTTTAAATGCTAGGTTGGATGTTAAGATATTCCTATAATTACACTGATATTTGTCTAGTGTGTTGTCATGGTGTTCTTGGAAGCCTGGGTTTGATGCAGGACATCAGAGGTTTGGTGATTGACATCAGAGGATGTATTTTTGTGAGACTTAAGATCACACAACAAGCTGCAGTCCATGTGTCATGTCATGTGTCCCCACTTGCCATGTTCTAGGTACAGTAATGGCATACTTTGGTATATTCCTTTCACAGAAGGATTCACCATATACTATAAGTCTGTTTGCAATGTTGTTTCTGATGTACATATGTACATATCATGTTGGGAAGTTATAGAAATGACAAAAGAATTTGAGAGCCATTGTTTTAGTGTTTGTTGGACTGCAGGTTGTATATCAGTTGACAGTTCAATGTGTGTGTTTTGAGGTCATAGCATGATGGTTCATGGCAGTACACAGGTGTATATGCATGGCTTCTGTGATTGCCAGTTCATGATAATACACACACATTGTGGCCTAGCTTGTCATCTTAGTGCTTTGAGAAGAGCCTTTGTGAAAAAGTTGCTGTAGAAAATAATCTCATTGAAGTTCAATTTTCTTCAGTCGTCTCACACTACCAATGACTTTCGAGGACAGTTTATCAGTAAATGCATTAATTTTGTTTTCTTCACTGGTCATTCAGGTGAGACATATTGATTTATTGATCCAGAGATTCTGAATGGTGAGATCTTTACCTGGTCACACTTTTGATTGGGCTGCAGATGCCCAGATGTCTGCAAATAGTACTTTGAAATACAGTGATAAGTGATTTCTCAATACCTTGATACAAGAAACAATTTGAGTTTCCAATCCGCGATGCTGTCTATTGTGTAAATAATAATTACAGAGATTCGTGCAAAGATGAAAAGAAGTGTGTCTGTACAAATGTCATATATATGTGAATTGAAATACAACCTTCATCTGCATGAAGGCAAAGTGCTGTATGGGTGTTGATGCTCATTAGTAGTTCCAAGGTTGACTGAGGTAGTGGGACTAACACAAATACTGTGTCCAAATATGATTACACAGTGGAAACTTTGCCTGCAACTCAGTATTTTCTAACTTGTGACAGTGAATTTCAGTGTACATTGGGCTGTCATCTGTGTTTTGTTCCTTCTGAAATGTTTCAAAATCTGCTGTATGTTCAGCGTTGTCATCTAAACATTAAAAGTCTTTACAGTGTCCAGCCAGTGTTTACGTAAAGGCTGATATAGCGTCTAACTACAAAGCCCAGTAGAACCTTGGGAGAGATTACCTGATCACTGAATTGCATGGTATGGCTAGAACACATATATGACTGGGTACATGTTTGGAAAGCACTTACATGGTTCCATCAACACAGCAGATGCCTCTCAACACTTGCCATGACTACAGGCGTGTGATTACCCTTGTATTATTCATCTCAGAACAAAGGCGAACAATTGGCAGACAGGATCATTACACAGCTGGCCACACTGCTGACCTGGGTCTTTGACAAGGGAACATTTGACGTCATGCTTTTGTTCACTTCTTTATTTCCCCCTTCCCATCCCATACTCCCTGCATCTCTGAACTATAGAAGCTATCATTATTTCTCACATAACCTAATTTTGTTAATTACATTCATGAATGTATTCAGACATTTTACTTGTAGTGTCAAAGACGTTGTAGGTGTCAGCGGTCAATCTACATTATCAGGAACTGCCAGAAAACCTGAGCTGTTTAGGCCGGTGGGACTGATCCTTACGTGTTAGAAGCAAGGCCATCCAACAGAGGGTCATGTCTTGTGCACATATATCAAAGGCGATTCCCAATGAAAATAACAATTTTAAGTTATTACACAAACCATAATTCAGAATCCTAATTTTCATTCCTGTAATACGTCAAGTTCTGAAAATATTTGATGTGATATATATCAGTAGATCACATGTCTAGATAATGTGCTGTAAATGTTGGACTGCAAGCTGACGCTTTGCATTGTTTTAGCAGCTGTGAAATGGAAATTGGCTTATGTGCAGAATTTCTGCTCCAGACATAGTTCCTGTTACATGTATTTTCAGGACTTACTTACTGGGAGTGCTTTATTTTGGCAAAATGATGAAAGACAGTAATGTACTATACATGTATAACAGATGTGTCATAGAATCTGTGGGTCAAATATATTGACAGTAACCAGTTTGGAATAAGAACAAATTGTTCCCTCTATATCACTGCAGGAGATGTATTTGTATCCTAGGACAAAATGTTGTGTTGATAAAAGCTGTGAAAAGGCTGACACAGGTTATTGAACACATAATTTACAGATCCTATATAATATTGGCATTCAAAGTTGGTGAGTGTTGTTCAGCAGAGCCTGAGGGCAGTGCAATCAGATGGACACCATTGTGCTCCAGTGGGAGTAAAGTCATATGAGGGGCCTTTCCCCATCCATCATTCACCGACATAATGATACCACAGTCCCATATGTGCAGCCTTAATGTCCACAGCTTGTTGAATCTGCTGACCCTCATCTCATTCCCAGTTTAAGCTTACCAGGGCTTTTGTCAGGGTTTCTATCACAAAAGAGGAAGCAACCATGCTTTTGGCTTGAAAACAGACATTTTTGTTTGACTTATGAATCAGAATGCTAGGCGAAAGGCTAAGGATTCTATTTGAGGGTGTTCAATGTTAAATCTGTATTTATCATGAAATTAGATTTACAGACTCATATACCATAATAGTCTTTGCTTTATCCAAATGATCTTCCACTGATATTTGAAATGACACACACATCCCACCCCCTATTCATTTAATTTCTGAGGTGTTCAACATACTGCTCCTGCCTGACTTGTATCAATGTAAATTGTGGTCACACCCAGTATTGATGTTGTAGTAACTAAAGGTGTGTCTCTCTGTCTTGACTCCTGAATTTATCATGGTAGCATTTATCAAACACATGTCCAAATATGTTATGTTGAGAACATTTTCACCACTTTGAGAAGCACAGTTACATTTTCGGTTAGAACAGCTAGCCAGTCCTTGGCTTAGTCCCACACCACCAGAATGTAGATCTTCACAGCAGTCTTAACTTACATTTCTTTCTATGGCAAATCTCAAAGACAAGTATGAAATATTTGTTTATACTCTTAGCACACAAAATGATTCATGTCTATGTTGATAGCAACAGGATTGCTAAATGGTACTGTTTTAAATGGCTCATGTTAAGCAAGGAGTTGTGACCTGTAAAGAAACACTGTCAATGCATGTCACAACACTACAACAATTGACCTGACTGGAAATAGTCAAGTCATATTGTCTATCATCTACTTCATACATCATAAGAAAAAGTACAGAACTAGTCATGAACCGCTGACACACCATTCTCTCCTTTTCTGAGGGGGTAAAAATGAATTCTGGTAGATAGCTGTAATGGAGACATGAAACTTTCAAACCCATTCCTCATCAGGACCTAATTAAGCAGATAGAGTAGACTCTTACACATAACATAATGCTTAATCAAGTCACTCATATGAGATATATCACTGTGTCTCATTCCTAGATAATAGGTAACCACATCCTTTAGACATTCCTAGAGGGTTATTTCAGAGTGAAATATGCATTGTGAGCATACAGGAGGAAATAGCTGGTTTATGGCAAGGTATCATCCCTGCCATTTTCTCATTTTTCATATACCTACAACATATGGAATATCAATTGACCTGATCATACCCTTAGTCGTGACCTAATACAAGCTGACTTTCCTGGCTACACATGTGAATCCTTGGTGATAATTGCCATGTGATCATGAGATTCCTGTGCTGTTGTGGCTGTAGCCTATGCAGATTATATGGTAATGCCACTTCCTGATTTCCCTGAAGACTGTTGGGGAGATCAATACATTGCAGGAATGGTTCAAGGAAAAATATGAATGGTTAAACTTTCATTCTTCACCATTCCAACAAGATATGAGGACACATTGTTTTAGAGCTTTCACGCACAAGGACAGAATATTTATCACTTTATGTTGAAGAAGGATTTGGACCATAGTTTGATAACACCAGTGGGAAACTTCACATTTTAAAATTTTTGTCAGAAATATATTTCATTATGATCAGGGTCTAGCAAAATGCATGTTGATAGTCTTGTGATAATTTTGACATTTCTACTTATGATTAGAGGAACACAGTAAACTATGTCTCATTGTCTAGACAAAGAGAACAACAAGTTATGCTTTTCTCTATATTGCAAACCCACCAAGACACACTCCTATCTGTTGTATACGTCATGTCACCCCAGACATGTCAAAACTAAGGGCCCATACAGTCAGTTCCTTAGACTCAAACGTATCTGCTCCTGTACAGAGGAGTTTGAAAAACACAGCCTCAACCTTATAAACTTTTACTTCAAACGAGGATACCCTAAGAGACTGATACAACAGAACAAACATAAGACCGACAGCAAGGACAGGAAGACCCTCCTGACACCACCTACAAAACCGTCTGAGACCAAACAAAAAGCCATGGTCTTTGTTTGCAATTTCAACCCGGTGAACAAGGAGCTCAACGCCATCATCCAGAAGTGATGGCACTTGCTACCTGGATCAGAAATATTCCAAAGAGTGTTAAACTCACCCCACAGTATGGCCTACAGAATAAACAAAATCCTGAAGGACCATCTAGTATGAGCCTCACTAGAATACCCTAAAAGTATGCCACAGATGAGTGGCCGGGTAGTCATATTCATCGACAACCCATGCAATAAGCAAAATCTGCATTGTGATAAAATGTTCAGACACTTTCCAAAGCACAGTGTCTGTTGTCAAATACCGTAAACGACAATACAGATGCACCAGCAAAAATGTGATTTAACTGCTCACCTGCAAAAGATGCAAAAAAACAATACATAGAGGAAACTAAAAGATGTTTCACAACGAGGCTAAATGAACACTTTGCTGACATCACTCCCAACAGAGACAAACCTGTTGCAACCCATTTCAATTCAGAAAAAAATGGCAAATCAAATCTCACCTATGAGATCATCGCAGAGAAGACCCTGAGCTTGTTAGCACCACCCAAAAGAGGAGCTTGTAGCAAGACCCAAAAGAGGATATCCCTTGAACTTAGGTGGATATTTAGACTCCACATGTTTGCCTCGTAAGGCCTCAACGATAAAATAGTCTTCCTTATCTATGTCTCACTGGCCTAATCATGCAATGCTGATAGTACTGTTTCACATTTATGAGTAGTGGTTACAGTTTGTGAGGATATTCTCAACCATCTGGTGGAACAAGACTGAGGATGGAATATGTTATTGTACTTTGTTTGGGTATTGCCACTGATTGAGCAGATCATAATACTTTTCAGTAGTTCTTCAACAATCGTGGCACATAGATATGTCTATGGTTTGAGTAGTTTGTGAATGAAATATTTTTTGTGTTTCAGTGGTAACAACTTTGGCTTCGACTGATATTGGTCATAGTGCCCTTCTCTGGAACAGAACTTTAAAACTTTTCAGTGTTTCTTCACTAAATTTGGCACATAGATGCTGGTGACCTGGTGCAGTTTGGTACTTTGGGGTTTAATGAATAAAATAATTTCTTTGTGATTTCAATCATGGCAGCAACTTTGACTTTGACTGAAATTGGTGGTGGTGTTCTTAAGATTTTGTATTACTTTACTTCTTCCACTTTGTGGGTATTGAAGAGTTAATGACATAAATTTACAGTACCACTCTATTTCGCGTATCAACATTACTGAGGTACATTAATCCATGGAAACGCTCAAACAATCTGTTGTTGATACAAGCATGTTAGTATATGAATAGTTTACTTAAGCTTGTTTTTGTTAGATCAGTATGAAGAACAATGTAAAATTTGACATGGTCATAACTACTTCACATATTCATGAACAATATTTTATCATGGCAGGGGATATTGATGACTTTGTCTTCTTGTGTAAAAGGAATTTATGAGATACCTTGAAAATTATCATTCTCAGAATCACCAAAGGGTTAATTAGCTGGGAATCTAAATCAGTTGAATAAAAAGAAGGCAGGAAATGTTGGGAATGTCTGATATCACTTGAAATTCTCTTGATCTTATGCAGAATATATCTCCCAGTCTATTCAAGTGGTGTTTATTGCCATGAGAATTTAGTACTGGTGTTCACACAATCTGAATGGATCATTAAAAACCAGTTATAGTCTGATTAAATGCTTTAAATCTTTTCAATAAACATATTAGATGGGCATTTTATTTAACTAGATGACTTCACATTCTTGGTGTGGCCTCAATGAAATAGAGTGAGTTGATGTCAGATTGACAACCATAGAATGACCAATTACCAGCATCCCATTGAGCTTTCTTCACTGTGCAGAATGCAACAAAACCTCACTAGGAAGGTAATCAAACTCAAGCAAGCCTCCTGGAATGCAGCTCCAACAAAAAGGGATTTTTCTTCTTTGTCAATTAACAAGTATAAGTGACGCTGTTGGGTACTTCATAACAGTCATTTTGGGGAGACCCCGGGGACATTTCTGTTCTTTTTTCACCTCACCTCATTCACATGGGCCAGTTTAGAAAAGTTACACATGAAAATTGGTGTTAGGAGGACATACACGATTACATTTATGAATATTTGTAATAATATTACTTAAGAATGACTTTTGTTTTTGTAAGGAAGTATGTAACAAAATTGGTCAAGCAATGTTTCCTGATGTTTAAAACATATCACAGCCATGCATGAGAACTGTCTCAAGATATATATACTACCTACAAAAAATAAGGGAACTGATGAAATGACAGTGAATGTGAAATTGATCTGAATGTCAACTAAATGAAATTTGGGCATGAACTTCAATATCTGGTGTGTCCAACTTGTACATGTTGGGCAACCTGTTCACGACACCTTGATGGCATAATGTTGATTAATTTTTGGATGGTTGCCTGTGGTATTGCCCATCATTCCTCTTGAAGAGCTGCGCCAAGTGGGGCCAGGTTGACTGGTGTGGTGTTCCTGGCGTACACGCTTCGACCAAGAATGTCCTGTAGATGTTCAATTGGGCACAGGTCTGGGGACTTAGAAGGCCAGTCTAATGCGTGTATGCCCTCATGTCAGAGATAAGCTGTGACAGTTTGGATGTGATGTGGTCTGGCATTATCATCTGGGAATTCAAAATTCTTGCTGATGATTCTAGTCAGTGGAGCCACGACAGGATTCAAATTTTCATCAACGTATCGTTGACCAGTCAAGGATCCATCAAAGATGGCCAGATCTGATCACCTGTCATAAGTAACACTCGTCCCAAACCATGACACTGCCACGCCCATATCGATCATAGTCAATAATTGCCACTCTGGCATACCGCTCACCACTACAGCACCAGCAACGTTTCCTGCCATGTGTGAATCTGAGGCAAAACCTCATCTGGGAATATGGTGTAAGGCCAATGGCTCAAAGCCCATCCCTGATGCTGCCTAGAGCATGCCAGTCTTTGGTGTGTATGGTGAGCTATAAGGGTAACACCCTTGAAAGGCCACCTGACTTTCAGATGGGCATGATGGGGCTGGTCTTTTAGGGTTGAATGTGACATTCGTCACCCTGTGAGTGTACAGAATTGCTTGTTGATGGCCTTTGCTGATTTTAACCTACTGCTAAGGGCCATTAATGTAATGAGACAATCCTGTCATGGTATCGTTGATTTTGGTCTACCACACCCAGGTTTCATTGCAAGCTCACCTGTTTGACAGTATTTGTCCGACAGGCATGAAATTGCACTTTTTGATATACCCAACATTCAGTCATACTCGACACAATGATGTCCCCACCTCTGTCATATCCACAATTCCCCATTTTGTATCTTTTTGAGATACTGCGTTGGAGGCATTTTTCAGCATGTGTTCAACTCTATTGCGTTAGTGATTGTGAGTTCTCCAATATGTTTACAGAGGTTGGTTTGTTGGTATGGCATCATGTGGAATTTCATTGTCATTGGATGTTGCATTTGGGTGCAATGCTACAGTAACACGCAGTTTCACTTTAACGTTTGCTGCATTCAATTTCTTAGTTCCCTTACTTTTTGTCAATACTATATTTCGGTAGGATGAACTATGATCAATTTACAACACCATTCCTTTGTGATTTTTGACATAAACTAAATCAACTCTGACTTCAATCAAGATATGTTCATAACTTCTGGCAGTAAAGTATCATTTGTATTCTTCATAATTAAAACTTGTTATGCATAACTGTTTTCGACGTTCAGTTTTCTCCAAACATAAGGCATCATATCCATCTATATTGCTAGAGATTACCTTGTAATACTCCACAGCCATGTTTGATGCTAGCACCGATCCTCATCACAAGCAATGTCCTTTTCTCACGCAACAGAACTACTGATAATGATGGGTTTTTTGTTCTGCTGGATAAAATGGCTGGTTATCTCCCTGAGGTGATGTAGAATAATAACACACTGTGGCGGAATGCATCCTATCATAATAAGGTCAACACTAAATTAATATCCATGCCAGAATGCCCGGCTATGAGTTTAAATCGAGATAAATGATCCCCCTTAGGTCTCTCTGCCATGGCTACAGTTATGATAAATCTCTTCTTCTGAATAAATATTTGTCACACAAAGGATAAAGGATAAGTTTGTTTGTTTGCACTTGTTCCAGTGGTATTCCCTATGTTTGACCTGTACCATGGTGCCATCAGTTTCTGCAGAAAAGCAAATGACTTGCATGTGCATGTGTTTGTGCTGGTTGCCCCCAGTAACATCACTACTAAAGTGATCATACCACTTTAATTCAATTGTACTGGTGTATTAAATTTTAAGAGGCTGACAGCCAGTTGATTCAAGAGGTAAATTCTAGGTAAACACAGCAAGAATATTCCTGTAAATGACAATATAGCTTTTGACTTGATGCACATTGTTGTCTTTTTGTCATACACTGATTGATTTTATGTATTGATCAAAATGTAAAATTGAAAAGTTGAATGTTCTGTAGCCTTATACGTGATGAAGATAAAATCCTTATAACATCATTACAAATTTTCAGCAAATTCCATATGTCTAAATATATTTCAACTTTCATCTTTCACCTTTAACTGTGCAATGAATGCAGAAAGTGCGAATTTGTTCTAATGTATTAGAGCACTCCTTGTAGTATCTGTTGATACAACATTCTCTATTTTCTCTGTAAGAAACATATTTAGACATGATGTACTTACTACTACAAGAATCTGATTGTATCAGATTAACTTTTACCATCCATTTGTTATAGCCAGTATGAAGTGCAAAGTATAACATTTGAAACTATAATCCCTGATTAGAGATAACGGCCAGACTGACACAAGCATCTTTTGTTTGGGATTCTACAAAATGGCAGCAATGATATTGATTTGAAACTCTCTGCTTATCAGAATGGCCTGAACGTGTTGATTGATCATCTTAAAAGCTTTTGTTGATGTGTTCAGTGACCCTGTCTGCTGTAATGATTGTCAGAGCTGTCTTGATCAACCATTTCACAATTTTCATACCTTCCCACTAGTCCAAATATGGTGGCTTCAGGTGTTTGTTGTGAAGGAATGCCATGAAAACATTCCTGCATGTTAGAGTTGTATCCTTACTGTGATGTCATTATCACATTTGGAAGTCTCTGGAGGTAATTGTAACAGATGGGAAGAAGTGGGCCTAAAGGATCTAATTATACACTGTTTCTTCCTAGGCCCCTTGGATCAGATGTCGAAACAAATATCTCCAATTTCAGATGAAGTACAATATGGAGCAAAAGTAGATTAAAGTGTAAGGGAGTTATAGACAGAACAAAGGATTAATTCTTGATGAGCATAGCACAAATGCCAAGAGGGGGGATTAAAAAAATGTGATTTTGTAGACAAAAGTGCATTGTCTAAGAGATAAATGTCATGCTTAGCTTATTACTTTTAACATGGGCCTTGGTGAATCTGGGCAATCAGTGTTCCTAGATTGCTGGGTGAAAGCAAACTGTAGGTGTTTGATCAATAGCTGATCAGATCCACCAACATCCATCTCATTTGCACACTATCATTCACACCCTCAGATCAAGAAAGTCCAAGATTTGTCCATTTTTAGGTTTTCAAGTTCCAGGTCACAAAACACACGAATGTTTTCCTGTTAGTGTACAATAGAGTTGGATACTGCATGATTATTTGCTTGTACTGAGCCTTGAACTTCAGAAATGCTTCTAAAACTACCCAGTCAAATCGATTAATTGTACATCGACAATCCAAGACTTGTAAATTATATAATTTCTTCTGGATATATGAAGACTGACGATTTTGTGTGTGAGATTGTTTTACATGTTAAGTGTGAGATTCTGTTAGGCATAGTAAACAAGGAACAAATTTCCAGTGAATTTGAACAGTCCAGTTTGAAATATTGATCATGATGTGTTGCAGAGCAAGTGTCTAATCAGCATGACACCCATGTTGGAAATGACCAGTTAGTGTCATATAGTGTGTTCTCCAGGTCGCCATGATTAGTTAATTTTCACCCAGAAAGCAACAGACATTCTGCCACATTGTCTGAAACTGCAAAATATACTCTTCCCAACAATGTGGCATGTTATGTTTCACCAGTAGTCTTCGTTCAGTAATTCTTTCAGAATAAATTTCATTTGTGTCAGTCCATGGTTTGTAGATCTGTTAGCTGTTTTTGTTATTGATAACCATACTTGAACATTTCTGTAGTCCTGTCTTGCTCATTGGTAAATGTGTTTGGTATTGTCTTGAATTGTACACTGAGATGGAATTCCCATGTATGCTGTAAGACCTGCTGCTACAACAATTGATCTGTTCATGTTGTGAGGAGGAAGTAATATGAAGGAATAGGAGAGACTAAATGTAGGTGGAGGCAAATACCAAATTGATTTAATTAATTTTTTAGTATGTTCAAATAAATGTGATTGTCTTCAAAATGGTGCTCTCAGTACTCCATCGACATTCATAGAATCAACCCACTGCTTTGTTCCAAAGTTGATTAATCATGGTAAATCTTAACTAGCATCATCAGTGAGAGGGTCTTCTAATTATGCTGCAGTACTAATCACTCAGATCAATAACATATCAACAGGAAATGTGTTCTATTTATCGTGTGTGTAATGAGTTTCTTGTATCCTAGTGCAAGAAAATCTAGCCTTGCATCTACTCGTGCATGTTTCTCAGAAGGAGCTACGATTGTTAAAAACAAACAACTGAGACAGATGATCAATAATTTATTGCGTTTACATAGCCCTGTTAGACTGCAGGTGATTCAGCCTCAGGCACACCACCAATACTGAACCACATATTGATTTTACAGGCAAATAGAAAAACATTCACATATTTCACAGCAATAAAATTTTCATCATTTATCATTAATTTGATGAGCTGCATCTGGTTGTAATGTCTCAAGAGATTGATACACTAGATAGGGAGAGATTATCGGATTATCACCACACATGCTATTTTCTCCTTGTGTGTCTGAGAAAACTGTTTAACCTCATGGAATTTGTATAGCTCTTCATAGCTTCTCATGAATGACTCAGTCTGCTAACAGCTTTGCTTTTTGGTTATGTTTGTTAGTTGCATCAAATTACTGAATTAGAAAATCATTTTACGACAAATGTTAAGAATCACCAAGAACTGTTCAGCTATCACTCATGCCTTTTACAAAACTGTCAAATCCATTGTGTTCAAACTCAGTGCTCAATATTTATGTGTGTGTTGACAGAAATACATTTTCTCTTATTAGACCTTGGTTTTAATTCACACAAAGGTGTCCTCACTATCAGTCAATTCTAAGATGCTGCTATTTTCAGAGATGTATTGAATCCATTGGAAGTATTGGGAAAAACTGTGTTTGTAGTTAAAAGATATTTTGATTTTGACAACTGAATTATTTACAGTTGTCATTTTAAAATAGTTGCCAATGTTACATTATTTTTTTGTCAAGCTCTATACATTTAATGTTTAAGAGCATCACTGACAATTTCGTAACATATGTAGTCAGTTACTTTATGAACATGGTCCATCAGTGAAGATGTAATTATCAATGAAAGAAGGATCTGAAACAATTCAAAAGTTCATTTTGATTCTCAGTTCCACAGGATAAACCTGCATACTTTCATTGTATTTGGGCTGATCATTGCACAGTAAACTGGTAAACATCCTGGAATTAGATACCAAAATAAATGATATTTCAGAGCTAAATTAAGTATTTATGAGAGACTTATGTAAAGAGTGAAAGGGGACCAACACTACATTATTGTGTCACGATTCAGTATACAGAGTGGGTATGAAAGACAGGTATGGGTTCAAACCCTGGTCTGTCACGCAGTATGTGACACTTAAGGGTTTACTCCCACAAGTCACAATACAAATGGAACCTGTGCACTCTTTTTGTGGTTCATTTTAATTTCAGAGAAAATTAATTCATTTTTCCATTATTGTACATAGGAGATATTACATATACAAGGACAGTTAGCAATATGTTAATATCAAAATAACAAGTAGAAAAGTGGAATTATCTTTAATCATATTGGTAGTTACTCGTAACATGTGTAGAGATGCTTACTTGATACTGAGAAAATGCAATGTTGGTACATCTGGAGTTTTTTAGGTCTAGAAATTAAACATTGATTCCAAAGTAGAGTGTCTTCATCTTAACCTTTTAATGCTGTGCGTGGGTAGAGACTGGCATGCAGAGTGCCAGAATTGCTCAGCCATCTGCCTGCGTATAACTTTATTTAGATGCAGTGTAGACAAATGTGACAGCTTCATTATATCAGTCTCGTCCAATTCTCCAGCTGGAATGTAACAATTAGAAGAATTAGTTGCTGATGAAGAGCTAAACCTGAGACTGCCTTCAGATTGAATCATCTCAACATGATATCTATATATTCTTCTACTGCTTGTCTTATTTATAGATACAGATACTAAGTTATCTTAGGAGAATGGTTGTCTACAGTTTAAACACAGTCGAGAGGGGAAAAAGTGAACACATTGATATGGTTTGTATTACCATTAGTAATATTGAACAAAACAAGAATCTTCACATTCGGTGAAATGAATTGCATGCTGTGTTCATGGGTGTTGGGCAGTCAAAGTGACAGTGTTGCCTAGCTGTTGAATGAGAGAAGGGGCAAACGTAGAACTGAACAAGCTCCAACACAGATGGCAAGTCCATGAGAAATAAATACATGACTCCATTATGGTGCTGTTGATTGTGGAGGGTACATCAAGCAAACCCTTGATGCCTGATCCAGTTCTAGTGCACCTCATCGTTCTATATTGCCCAACACACATTGTTCAGTATTTGTATGTACAGGAGGTAGAGAAGCACATATGAACTTTCTTATTGCGTTAAGTATATATTTCATTGTATATTTATGTGAACTGATCATCATGGCTGAAACTCCATGATGTTTCATACTGTTTGAATGCAACCATGTCTTGTATTAAACAAAGCACCTGACACTGAAATAACTGTGTATTTGGTATTTAACTTTGAAACTACATTTATTTCTGTAGGACCAGTTGCTGTATTGAATTAGCCAGATGAAATTGATCAGCTCAAATGATGTTGCTGGATCAAATGGAAAATAGTTGTATTGATGAAGTAAAGGCTTTATCGTGTGAAACTTTCGTATTGCTTGATTGTTAATGGATTGTTGTATCTTCCAGGTGTGTCCCACTACACAAGGACCCATGAAAACTCAGAAGACACATGCTTATTTGATGAGGTGAGTACCAGGTGACCTTTAAGTGTATTGTACTTGATATGCATGAGAAACCTGTGTTTAATGATCATACCAGCATGATGATTGACTGTTGGTTCAATACATGCCACATCAATATCATCTCCTTGAACATGAAGTTAAGTGGTTCACTGAGGCTGGAACACCTGAAGCAGGTGGACTAGGAACATATTACTATGCCAGAAATTAGATTTACAACATCCACACAAGTGCCTCCATCATATTGTAACATGACTTGTCAACTCTGAAAATATGAGTAGGTAAGGCGAAAGGGATATTTCAGCCTACAAATCCTGCCGTTGAGTCCTTGCGGGTGGAACGTATGGAGCTCAAATAGCCACTTTAAATCAAGAGATCTTCTTTTTTTCATGGTTGTCTCAGAGTCCGGATTGTCTTTGAGTTGGGTTATGATTTGGAATTGCAGATCATTTTTGCCATGATGTTACGAATTGAAATGAAGTGTCACAGGTTTGTCACGCTTGTGCGTGATATCAGCGGAACTGGTGAAAGTGTCACTGTTGCCTAATATTTTGCAGATTTTGCAATTTGCTTTGTCGCACATATTGTCAATGAAATTGACTTTCTGTCTACTGATTTGTTGTAGTTGTCTGGGATAGGTCAAAGGCTTTGACTAAGTGATCCTGAAGAGTTTTGTTTTTGCGGTAAGCAGCAATATGTGGTGAGGGGAAAGTGTCTAGGCAGATGTCTGAGCCACTTAATAGGTTTTCTGACAATGGCATTGAGTTCCATATTCATAGGATTATATTTACTAACTAGAACCATTCTATTGTTCTTTCGCGGTTCTTTTGTAGGGGAGGATAACAGAGATTCCCTGTCCTTACCCCGCTACGTTACCCAAACGATGACATTAGTAAATCACCAACGCCTCTGTTAACGTATACACAACAAACCCTGGTGTCACAATGTGACATCACTAACAGCTGACGTCACAATCATCCAACATGGAGAAAACAAAAATTTTCACGGAAGGATGCCCTCACACGCCATGTAAATAGCAAGCACACAGATGCCAGGCATGAATGCATTATCTGTGTCAAAAACTAGTTGTGAAGACGACTGCTTGGTGCATATCCACCGCATTCATGGCTCCGAGCTTGACAGCTGCAACTACTCAGAAGATCAGCCCTACCTCATCGTCCAAACCAGGACCCACTCAAGCCACCACCAGTACCTTCAAAAATGTCTGGAAACACCCAGCCACAGAGCAGGCCACATACGTGGGATCCACACCGGTCCCTCTGTTTCACAACTGGTCTCACACCATTGACGAAAGTGAACTTATTACTGAGTCATGGGCAGTGTGCCGCCAACAAAATCATGACAATGTACCCAATAGAATCTGATCCGGCAAAGCGGTTACACTCAACCCAAATCCACGCACCTGGATAGGATCCTTAAAGAGTACAAGGAGATTAAACCCGGGGCTACCCATGAGGACATTTTGAGAACTTCAGTGTTGCTAACACTTACAGAGTTAGCAATATAAAGTGGGGCAACTAGATAGTTGCCGTGGCACGCCAGTGGAATATGTTTATTTGTACAAAAACTTTCTGTATAATCAAATCAACCCGATCACTAAATTTTATAGGGAGCAACCCACTCACTTGTATTGTTGTTTTTCCTTCCCCAGTTATCAAGCCAATAACTCGAGACCCCAACTCTCTAACCCAGAGAGCAGCCATTCCACACAACAAACACACATGTTGTTTCACCCATTTATTTGTAAATAAATCCTAGTTACAAATACCTTATTTTAAACAGTAGTCAGATTATCCTTCTGACAATACAGTCACAAAATCTACTCTGTTCTCACAACAATCCAAATCGGAATCACATCCCCAAACAACAGGAGGTTAAAAATGCTTAATCAATCACCTCGATAATACGACCAATCCACGCCGCAATGCTCCTACGGGGAATCGACAACTGTGCTGCCATGATGTCACAGCATGAGAACACTCCTGTGACGTCACAAGTAACACCGCTACCGAGATTCTCTCTATAAAAAGGCACACGTGCCTCCAGTATCTATGTCTGATGTGTACACTTCGTACGAAATGCGTAACCAAGATACACCTCAGCCGATCAGGCCCAGTATAGTCACACATTTTGCTTTAACCTATGAGGTTTAAAGAAGGAAAAATAACCCTTGTTCTCTTTCTTGGCCTTTTGGTGATTAAGTTCCCCTGAACTGAACGTTGCATTGAACTGTATTTGGCATATTGATCTACCCTGTCCATCCAGTCAACCAACTACAAAAAAGTTTCGTGTATTCCTGGAGGCCATTTTGTGATATAGGCAACCATGTTCAGCATGGGTTCAAAGGTAGTTGAAATGTGGGAAGGTTGGCACCACACATGTCAGGATTGTTTGTGCATGTTAACAATTTGGATGTATGGTGCCATTTAATGACCTTCAACCTTCAACATCATGGCTTTTACACAACTTGGTGTTCGGTCTTTGAACTGTTTAGCAAGTGTGCCCATGTCAAATAGGTTTCTGAGGAATTGATGACGTGATAGGTTTCTCTATTGCATTGTGTCAAAGTTGGTCTTTCTCAGGCAAAAAACCAATTTTTTTTGTTAGAAAAAGAAATAATGGACAGTAATGAAGTGTAAATCTTTTACTTACTGAGACATATAGCAAATGTTTTGTCAGAGGGTAGAAAAAGGTAGGTCTTACTGCAGAATTAACAAAACGTGTCTGAAGGATAGTATGAATTTGAATCTTTTGTTCAGGAGTGATGTCTCAGCAGTAGTACATTTGAATATCATTTACTAATTCATTCAGATCTGATCTGTATTTTCATGTACAGTAAATCAGATATGGAGTAGGATGATATACTCAGCATTTTGTTCTCTTAGTTCTGATCTGGATTAGTTCTGTATCAGTGAGTTAGTTCTGGTCTGTATTAGTTTTATATCAGTGAGTTAGACCAGAATATTAGTTATGTATCAGTGAGTTAGTTCTGGTCTGTATTAGTTATATATCAGTGAGTTAGACCAGAATATTAGTTATGTATCAGTGATTTAGTTCTGGTCTGTATTAGTTATATATCAGCAAGTTAATTCTGGTCTGTATTAGTTATACATCAGTGAGTTAGTTCTGGTCTGTATTAGTTACATATCATTGAGTTAGTTTTGGTTTCAACAATATCATGGGTTAGGACACCAGATGTGGGCTTCACATTATACTCCAGTGGGGAATCAAACCTATTCCTTTGCTTGACAGCCAAATGCTTCAACCACTAGGCTACACAACTACAATTTGAATTGAAGTCTCTATGTCTGTGGTATTTAATTTCTGCAAATATTCAACAACCATGTTAGCTGTAGAACCTTATTGCTCTGTTTTCCTTTCTGAAAGAGAGATTTCTGGATGTTAAAATGAATTACTCATGTCAAGGTCACTGTTAACATGTCCTATTTTTGTAAATGTGTTTGTTGAAAACAGTCAGTCTCAGTAAGAATCAATACATTACCTCTATGATTGAAGATCTGTGTGATCATCCTAATCAGTCAAGTTGCAAGTGAGTGAAGAACTGAAACCAGCATATCTGTCATTTCTGATTTTGTTCTGATGCCTTTTGCCATTACAACTTTGTGGTGTAGATATACATTTGTAGTGAAATACTTACACATTGTTGTGGTTACTCTGAGCAGTCTGTCATTGTTTAACACCTGTTCATTTCTACTCATAAAGTTAAGGCCAAGAAATATAATCGGCTGATTGCTCAAGAACTTAAGCTCCTTTTCAGAGACCCGATGGGTCATATAGAAATGTTATCAAATATGGCATATAGGTGTGTCATACTGGAGCATTGATGTTGGAAATCATCAAAAGACGAAAACATGTAAGAGATGCCTGAAACGTATCGGTGCACCACATTCATAATGGTAGTTATTTTCTAATGCATGTATATTTTCAGTCATTTGAGTGGCCAGTGGCTCGTCCTATTGAGAGTGAAGAGGTCATTGACATTCAGGTGTTCAACTACAACAAATACCTCAGTAACAGGTGAGTACAAGTCAACATGGTGACAACACTGTGAAAGCAACAAAACCCCTTTCCGTTTTAATGACAAATAATTCAGTAACCATGGTATCAGGCAAGTACAAGTATATTTTGTGATGCCAGCCATGCTTGGAATACAGGGCCTAGATTTTCAAAGCTCTCTTAGCACTTAGATAGTCTTAAGTGCCATACACTAACACTAACTTACAACTATCTTAGCAGTAATAATGCTTCAAAATTCTAGGCCCAGGACTTTATGAAACACTTAAGTATAAAACATAAGCTGACAGATGCAAGGTACATACTGTAATCCCTATAATGAGTAGACTGTCAACCATCCTAATCTGGAGCAAGGTGTGTGTAGCAGCTTGTTTAGTGTGAGCTAGTGTGCTGGCCCATGCTGCAAGGAGTGTCTGAGTAGATAATCATTGGGGATGGAGGAACTTCCAGACACATTACTGAAAAAATGAAGTAATAAGGGCAAGGGTTAAAGCAAGACCTACCAGACCCTCCTGTAACAGTCCATCATAAAACCTATTGACTTGGAGAGGGGGCCGTGTCTGCACCATATAAGATGGAAATATATGCCATTATTCATTCTTGATGTTAATCTAGGACAGGAGGACTTCCATGGTACTTACACGATACCAAGACTTTCAGTGTGGGTGGTTGAAACCAAATCTCCATAATCATGTGTATAAATTATTTGTATTGACATGTTATACTATCTGATTGAGCTTGGAATTGATGGGACGGTTTGGTGCACGGTACTAACTCAGATTTGTTCATGGCAGTATATCTGAAGTTGATGTCAAGGCATTTATACACTTGATTCCAAAATCTGGTACAGTAATTATATGTCTAAAGGGAGAAGGTTAGATTACTGACTACAGTCCATTTATTGGGTCGATTCACAGAAACACATAAAGACTCACTAGAAGTGCAGGATAATGATATTGTTGCTGTCCTTGAAGATCAGCACAGGCATAAACCTGTTTACACAAAGCCAGGAGAACAGCTCTGTTTGTCAGATGCACTTGAGGGGTTTAGTTGCTGGTAGAAGTAAGCTTTCATTTGAAAGAAAGACGGATAAATACTTGCAAACTGCAGACTGTTTTGTTGGAATTAGTAAAACCCACCACACCAAAAACCAATGAGACACATTGGTGCCAGCCCGATTGTTGAAATTGCTCATCAAACACATCAGACTTTTAATCCACCAGTGACAGGCTATTAGTCTTTCTGTTTTATGTGCTTTTCCTTTTAAATTCAATTTGGGTCAAGCATTTGTGATCCAATATGCCCTAAAATATTGAAATCTTTGAAGTTTCTGTGTTGACTTTTAAACACATGCTACATCAATGAGTTTTGGTTTCTGGAGAATGACCTGGAAAAGATATTACGTTTTAACTAAAATAGGACAAGCATTTAGTACTAGGATGATAGGTAGCATCAAGTCTTATTGATGTTTGTTTGAAATGAACTATTGTTTATAGACCAAAATTACTGTTGTAATATTTAAATACTGTGATATATTGTAATATTGTGATAACATCATCTGAACATAGCAAGAGATATTTTATTTCAAACACCTGCACAGATTAAGAAACAGGCATGTCAGCCTTCACAGCACACAAACTAGAGGTAGTTCTGAAAATGTTAAGGCCAGTGCATCTAGTGTACATCTACAGGTGGTCAATTTTCAGTCTGGATAAGTCTAACTATAGGTCTCCCATTATTTCAGAATTAAAATCTGTACGTATTCTGGATAAATGTGAAAATGTGCTGCAGACGACAAAACAGAACAGACAGAGAATACTGATGTAGGAAACAGTTTTGATTGGATTTTATTATTTAACCATCCTGGGGGGATACAAACAGTGATATTTATCATGAAGGCTAAAACAACAGCCTTGAACAGCCTTGCACAAGAAGCTGTCAGGTAACATTGTTCCTCAGACAGCCACTAGAGTACCATGTGTTCAATACATTCACGTCAGACCTACGAATACGATATTGTCAGGGATATTACTCTATATCATATTGCAAAGTCTTACATGACAACAGCTCATTATGGAATTGATAAGATTATGTGAGTTCCTATAAAGATTCCTTCACTGACAACTGACATTCTCAGCTATGGACACTCAATGCAAATACACTATCTTTTACATGCACCAAAGGGATGGCAAGCCCTAGCTGTGATAATGATCACCTAATGCTGTCCTCAAGTGTTTAACAGAATTCCATCACAGACGTTTGGACTTCACAATGTCCTTCTGTAGTCTGACATTAATGACAATATGATGACGAGCTAGGGGGATTGGAATCAATAATATTTTTGTCTAGTTGCTTGATTGACCTGTTACTGCAACACTAAATGTGAAACACTGACGAATAGTGTTGACAAAATTATCTATGATCTGTGTGTCACATTAAGTTCCTAAAGTGTTGAAATGTTTGCTAGTGAAAAGTAATTACTGAATTGTAAATCCCCATTAGAAAGATTGTTAATGCCTTGTCAACAGATGATTTCAGGTTAAATGTTCTAGGGGTGAGTTTGAGGTGCCGGGATCAAGCCCATCTGTGACCAGGTGCAAAAACCTTCGAGTCAACTTTGTGTACAGACTTTGACTCTTTCAGTATTGTCACAACCCCTACTGGTAAACACATATAAGATGATCCACGACCTGACAAATGACCCCACTTTGCATACTTGGGAACACCCACAGAACGATCCACTTGAAACAAGAAGGAGACAGGTCTGATAAATATCGAGAAGTTCATTTTCCCCGTGCGTTTCACGCATGAATTGTTATAGCACACGATTTGGGAACAGGTACAATCCCAACAAATTGAATCAACACAATATACTGAGCAAATATGTTTAGGACCACCGATCCATTTCACGAAGCAAATGACATTTTCCTGGGTTTTTTTTAACAAAATTGTTGAATATCTAAAATGCTTGTCAATGCCCCAATCATCTATTTGTCTTCGTCTTAACTAAAGGTTAGCGTGGAATATCAGTATCTTATGCCTGAAATTGCAGTCTTATCATTCGAAGGAATATGCAGTGTTGATTGCATGTCACGGTTAGCATGTATTGCACGTGCATAATCGTCAAGCTACCTGTAGCAGCCAAGTGTACTCGCCCAATTCGTTGTACTGCCTCTCTTGTCACAAATGCGTTTAGTGTGCAGGATCATCTAATATGTGTCTAGCAGTAGAGTACAGTACACCACCCTGAGCTCCCACAAATCTGTTAATTAAAAAAAACAGATAGTGACCACATGAATGCATGCACACACCTAGTTGTGGGTACAGCAACGTGCAGTGAAACTTGGACAAAGCACTGTGACTATGTGTCCCAGTAGCCAGCTATGAATGGGTACCTCATTAAGATAGGAATGCCTAATTAACTCTGTGCGCCTAGTGGCTACGAGAGTTGGATGTTCCACAGGAAGTTGATAGTGGTAATAGGTTGTGCCACTAAGAATGACATCCAATGATCGAGGGGGGAAAACAAAGTGCTTTGAGCATATATGCTATATAGATACCCATGTAATACAATAATTCGTTAATTGCCCGTGGAAGATACTGCAATGCAATATTTTTACGGCAATGTTACACTAGTGTAATACCGCCAGATGCATGACGTCATAAGGGTTCAGAGTTCTGACGTCACAATGCTAATGCCGCTGTCGCAGTGGTGCTGGACCTTGTTTGACTCGAAAACTGAGAGTCCTCACACTGTAGCCGCAGTTTCTATCAATTTGTCTTGGAAGTAATAAACAGAATACTAAACTTGCTTCTGTGAAATAACATTTTCATAAAATTCGTGCAAGATTTAGTATCAAACTCACTTTTGTTGGTTATATAACAAATCATTCACTTGTTCAATAAAAATAGTATTACATGAAAGTTGTTTAGTATCCTCTGTGTTTGAATCACTCCCACTCCCCAGCTGCACTCATCAGATGGAGTAGATGTGGCTAGGTATGGTTGTGGAAGGTGTTGGGAAGAGAGCTCCTCATCCACCAACAGACAACATGGCAATCCCAAGTCACCATATCCCAGTAACAGGCTGCCATCCTTGACTTACTGTCAGAAACAGCCCTGCAGACCACCATTAACCATGCATACAAACAAGTAGAGTCAGACCGCGGTTCTTCATTATGTCCTGTACGTGAGTGTCACTTGAATGTAATCCAAGCACTGTCAGGACTGTATGAACCTGTACACCAACACCTAGCTATGTCTCAGCACAACTGATATACACAGGACATAATACTTTCTCATGTGCACTTTCATGAATGAAAGTCAATAGAGAAAGAGCTGTCTAAACCTCATGTTCCAGTACAAGACTCACATTACCTGGTTGAACGATTATCTGGCTTCTCCAGAAATACCTGTTATATACCATGTGCCATATGATAGTTGTGCATGACAAGATAGACACTACAAAAGACATATAACTCGACTTATAATGTTGATATTTACTTCATCAAAGGTCTGTCATAAGTATGTATACATCTCTTAAAATTACACAACATTTATTTAATGGTAAAGGTATATATTTCAACTGCCTGCTCAAGCCAAGTAATATTAATCAAGAAATGTTATCTTATGTTTGGGAACATTGCTGAAAGTTAAAGTCAGACATCAGAAGGAAATAGGCAATGGGACACTATAATATTTCACAGACAAACTCATTTCACTGAAGACAATGAAGGCATAATTGTTGATTACATAGTGATAGTTTAGTGACACAGTGATAGGTAATGGTGACAGTGCTGGGTTGCAGAGAGTACACTTTATGAATTATTCCTAGTTAGATTCCTAATTACTCAAAAAGCTGACATTAAAAAAGATATAAATAACAATAAATAATAATAAAATAATAAAATAACTTGATTACTTTGAACTACCCATTAATGTAGGAAAGCAGCACAGACTTGTAATCAAAGCTATTACACATTTTACCAAAGGCCCTGGTTTGACTCTCAACATTGATACAGTGTATGATATATTGCTGAAAGTGTGAAAAAAGTGTGACCCACTGTGTCACTGTATCTGAAGGCTGTATTATTACACACAACAGGATGACTGACTAACGATATGCAGCTAGATGAGAATGATATATCAAATATTAATAAACATATTATGTTTGATTGACATGATTCCTTTTGTGCTGCAAATGCTTGACTATAAAATCATTATTGTGGCAGAGTATCTCATACAGTTTGTGTAGTAACACTTGAAGAAAATTACTTCTTTCCAAAATGCCGCAAGGGAGTTCTTTCAGACCTCTATTTTTTCTCATGCCACATGAAGCCTTCTAAGAACAATCTATTTCAATGGTCTCACTTATAATGCCTGTGCTGATGTTGAGATGGATGCATCAGGTTTAATTAACCTTTACAGTGACAACCCAAGAGAGCTTTCAGGTTTCGTTTAAATGGCATATATAACTATCAGCTGTGATACCAAGCACCTGTGGGCAGCCAGAAGCTTGTTTAGCAACACCTTTCACCATTATGATGAAACTTGGCCAAACACAATAATCAGTCATTCACTTCAAACCAAACAGCCTTTCTTACACAATGTGTAAGGCATGTTAGTATTCATGATTAATATGTGCAAGACATTTCTGTTATAGCCTTTTATTAGCAAGCTATTCATTATTATCTCAATGCCTGTAATGGTAATTCCTTGAATTTCTTGATTATGTTGATGGAGGTAAGTGAAATGTCACATTTTCAGGTTGACAACTTTCATACTTTTGATGTGTTTCTAATTTGGTGACGATTAAGCATTTGGACTCTGTACTTGCATATTTAATTTATACACTGCCACAGTTATAAATTATTCATCCTATTAACCTTGGAGTGGATGATACAAACAAGCCAGCAGGCTTCATCTACCCACACTGGGGGCAACACATGTATGTCAGATGATGTATGTCAGATGATGTATCTGCAACAACAACCATGACAATCAACATTTATTTAGAATGACATTTTTTCATTCCCCTTCCAAATTAATTTGTCAAAAGAAAATAGGAAAAGCAAATTCCTTTATTAGAGGGACAGATTCAACTTGAGTATGGTCCTGATATGATATGACCAAATCAACGATTGTACGTTAATGTTGACATCTCAGCCTCACTATATATCTGTGTACTTACATACCTATTGACAGCCACGATGCTCAGTGGTTTGATGGTCTCTAACAGTGGGATAATCAGATCAATCATTAGCTTCTTTCTTCAATCCCTTGGTGTAAGATCAGTTCAACTGATTAACAGCTCTGTAGAAATGATACAACACTATTTATTTCTAGAGAGATCCTTGAAGAATACATTAGTGTTCAGTTTTCCATCCATAACTGAAATCAATGGATAAGCCCCAGGCAGCCAAGTGTTTATTTCTCCTCATGCTGGCCAGGTTTCTCAGAAAACAGAAAATCTGTCATCCATCATTCATGGAATGTGCAGACAACTTTATTTAAACCAGGACTAGTTGTTTGACTAGCATTATCTAAAGACAGTGTGATTTCCCTCGTGACCGATTCAGAGTCAAATCAAACTTTCTTTGTCACGATTGCAAATACACATTGTTTTTCTTGTGTTTTGGAGAGGAAAGAAATCAATTAGCATTTATTCTTCATTTAATCTCTCCCAAACTGGCAGCTTAGTGCATCAAAGTTCCAGAATATCTGTATGTAAATGTACATTTAGGAAGACACACAGATACCTGCGCTGAAGGATCAAATAATTATAGATCAAGACCTGGCGTTGGCACATGTTTTGAAGGACAACATTGCTATAGATTAGAAAATTGATTGCACATACATTTTCATGACAAACCTTTGTTATATCCTTATCAGTATATGGTTACTTTTTTCTTATGTTGCCAATAACAAGATGAGTGATTGATCTTCAGGTATGTGTTAGATGCGGTACATGCTCACACATACAAAAACACTGCTGCTTTACACTGCTGAGTGCTGTGTTTATGTATACAGGCAAAAAAATGTCCATGAATAATTGAAACTTCAGAAACAGCAGACTGAACGACCCAGACACTTTATACCATAAGTTCTTTTTGTGTATCCTATCTAACATATTGACAGGCCTATCAAAGAGCAGTCCTGGTTGAAGGAGTACTGGGCTACTTTTAACACACAAGTGCCGTCTGACATCAAATATAGATCACATTCCCTTGTTCTTCACACCAAGACTTTTGCAATATTTTTATTTCCAAGAAGGTATCAGACAATAGCATTATATCAATGATTCATAGCCTATGGCTGAATCTCACCAGTCATATTTTTTCACAGTATTTGTCTTGACAATGGATCATTACAATTTATAAAATGATTCTTGAAAGTGATTATTTTGTCTGTATGTAGATATACCAGGTCAATGTAAACTTTCCTTGATACACTCATTTACTATATTTCATATGGAGGATTTAACTTTAAACTGAAGAACTTGGAGTCCTGATTGATATATTGTACCATCATGTAATAAGTTAATCAGTCCATTAGGTTTGGAACCGGTTGCAATTCTGAGAAAAGTCTGAATATACATCAGTAATGTGGCCTGTTTGTAGAAAGATGGATGGGTTTAAAATGTGTATGGCAAGCAATATGTGGGAGTATGATAGTTACTAACTGATATTTCACAAAGCTGGTGACTATATAGTTTTAGATATGAATACATAACCATATAAGTATGAAAATTGGTAGTGAAGAAATGAGTACTTTCTGTACATTACTATAACACTGGTGTTTTGTTCACAGACTGGTGGGGACCTTCCGGATGATACTGCAGGAACTCATTGAAGTTGGCAATGTCAAGATATCAGACTCACTGCTGGATGCTAACAATGTGGTTATGCGAGTAAGGCTTAACATCTCTCTTAATATGATGATAGCTTTCCTGATTTAAAATACCATCCATTTTATATTAAGAATGTACAGTTTGAGAGAATGCAGGTATGCAAGAATATGATTGACGTTGTGAGTGAATAAAGGTGTCCAAACTCTTAGGACTTTGACAAGGAATCTCTGCTAAAAGCAGAGTCAATGCAACATCATCATAAGCTCAAGCAGTGATTTTATAAAAGTTTATTGCCTGCCAATGAAGAGATTGTTTTGGATACTTCTTTCAGACAACACTGACATTTGAACTGACATACAATGCCCCAGATGGGAGTGTTGGGATGTGGCAAAAGGGAGGGTTTGAGAAACTGAAGAGCGATGAGCTTCGACGACCATTGTCAGAGGACGAGAGGAATCAGATGAACATCCAGAAATCTGACAATGAGCTTCATCCCCCAGACTCTGAATCTATCAAGTCCTCCCCCTCCAAGAGCTCATTCAAAGGCTCCAGACTCAGTCTGGCATCGAAGGCATCATCTGGACGAGCAAAATCCCCCAAGAAGTATGTCCTGTTTTGCTGCTGTATCCTAGTGTAGACTGTAGACTGCTATATACTTGAGGCTGGTATACTTATTTGAACAACTGGTTTGAGACATTTCTTTAGATAAGGATATGTAACTTAATGTGGCTTATGTATGTGGTTGTAGTTGAAATAATGCAACCGTTCTCTGTCTCAGCACTAAAAATACTCTCTACTTTGCCATTTGCATTCTTTTCCTAGCTGTGTTTCATGTTCTGACAAATCTTCTGACTCATCCATATACTTTCAGGTCTAATGACAATGTGATACGAGTTGGGAGAAGTTGCTATTCTTTAAGAAACCCACAAATTTCATTACATCTGGCTTTACTGTGCAATTCAAATTTCTTTTGCTTCACATTGGATCGGTATTATAAAAGAAAAAATACAATGATAAGTGTAAGCACTTTTCATAAATGTCCCTCATGCCTGACCGTGAACAAAACATTGATTTCTTATTAGGGTTTAGTGAAATATCCTAATATCCATTCATATTCCTAAAATGCAGATGATCATTTTCAAAACAGTATCCAGAAATTAATATTATCTGTTTCATGAAGAAAGTGCCTATGCACTTTCAAAAGGGATTAGTCATCAATAAAAGCATGAATGTGACATGACATTTAAAATCAGAGGAAGAAATGTAAATTGAGCAATAAACTCACTGCTTTTGTTATGTATATTAGTGACTAAACTCAATCTGACAAAGTGTGGAACAGGAATCCATTATTACCACAGTCAGGTACTTTCCTTGAAAGCTTGCCTCCATGTGAAGTTTAAAGGTTCAGCATTTTATTTCTTTTTATGGAAGCAAAGTGGAAAATGTGTAAATGGCTGAGGTACAGAGTTGATTGCATGACACATCAGAAGGAAGCTCTCTTTACAAAGCTGCAGAATCTCCAGAAACCCCAGTGTAATGATGTTAGCTGCGTTTGTCCACCAGAAATATGTTACAAAGCAAAAATGATTATTCTGTTGTGGCTTTGCATTTTCAGGATACAGTTGAATATAATTTTATAGATAGTATTGAGAGCATTATATATTGGTCCATAAATTTTGGAAAGATATTTGTCATCATGGTGTAGAATTAAATATAAACACTCACGATGATGTCTAATGATGTAATATTGAGCTATATATGGCTAAGGAAAAAGTTGCTGAGACAAGAATAATATTGTGCAAAAACTGTTTTCACCACAGCCCAAAGAACCTGACATCAGTAGTAAAGATGATGATGAGCAAGAAGCAGGAAGATGATAAACAGGCTCTCATTGATGATCTGGACTCAGGTAATACACTGGGGATGGACTTCACAACACGTGGTGGCATTTAAAGTAAGATATTGCCAACAAGGAGTAGGACAAAGAGGATTACCTGCAAGTTGTGATACTCAGTAGTGCATTGTATGACACCTCGCAACATCTGGAAGAAAATCTTTGCTGAAGGAAGCCAGTTAAGACATGACATATTTTTATAACCAGCTCTAAGGTGATTCTGTGTTGAGTTCAGGTATGAAATGGCTGCCTGTCAACTCTTCCAGCTGGTATGGGCAAGATAGTGGAGAACTTAACATTGTTCTCACATTTACTCTTATCATTTCAGCTGCAGACGTTAATAAATCTCATATTTCTTTCTTGGAATACTGGACCTAGATTTTCAAAGCTGTCTTCGTGCTAAGGTAGTCATAAGTTAATGTATGACAGTAATCTTAATGCATGGCACTTATGGCTGTCTTAGTGCTAAAAGAGTTTCAAAAATCAGTTCCATTTACAAGTCTTGATTCTACATTCCTCCATTTTTCAGATATCAAAGAAACATTTTTGATGACATTCATTAAATATGAATTCTTATCGATTAATATGTAACAAATTATTTATCTTTAATCATGTGTACAAGTGTCTTATTCCATGTTGAAAGAACATCTAGGCCATTCAAACACATGTCTCAAACAATGATGTTGACCTGACATCTGATATTAAGCAATAATTTCGACTATTGCATCAGATTCTTATTCACTTTCATGTGGTCCAAGTGATACAATGATTAACTCTCATGTACTATAAGCAGTGTGCTGGTGGTGGTGAGGCTTGGAGCCTGATTATGTGGTGGGTGTTGGGTACGTGGATGACGTCAGTCAGTTCCCAAGAGAGGAGTTGTGCTGATTGTATTTCTGTAACCACACAGGATATATATATAATTAAGAAGCATTGTGAGCTCACACTAGCCTAGTCAATACAGGTGGCTGCCACATTTGTCATACAAGGAAACTGGATGTTGAAGTATCCTTGGCAAAACAATGTCTGTATCAATTATGCAGATTACTAGAGGGAAGGAGGGTAGCTCAGCTTTGATCAACATGATGAATCACTTGGCACAGACACATTTTATACATGCTGATCCTACTGATAATAATAGACTATCATGGCTGCTTTCATGTTTAATCCTGCTGGTTTGAATGGATAAGCTCATTGTTACACAATCATGCAAATTGATGACATCTTGTATTGTGTGAAGACTTGTTCGGTGCTTTCATTTTGTGTCTGGATTAGAAATTAGACCGTTTCCTAAAGGATAGATTTTATCATTCCTGTTTAGCATATATGAGTTAACTTTACCAGGAATGATGGCATGGTATGGTCATTTGGCAGGTTTCCATAACATTCACTGAGTGGGTGTATATTCAAGTCAAAATAGATGTCACTTGGAACACACTGGATTCATTTCAAGACAATTCATAGCCAATACATTATAATTACTTTGCTGCAGTTATTTTTAATGTTTTTATTAAATGCAGATTTGTTGATAAGTAATAGCATCAGAAGTTTGGCTTGAAGACATTTGACTGACAAATTTTCCACATAAGTCATTCCTTTCCACATATGCACATGTTTGCAAGCCATGTTGGATGGTTCTATTACAGTTTCAAACTTCTATTTGCACTTCAAAGTTCTCCATAGCAGCTCCAGAGGGAAGTGTGATAATGGGAATAAGGACAGTTGTAGCATGGTGATGACAAATTTGTGTGAGTGCACAGTATTCAGATCTAAGAGCATCGCTTTGTTTAAATTAATCCTGTAATTGACATGAAGAGCCACGTTACTGTATGAGTGTTTTGGAATATGCTTTACAATTAAGAAATTATCATCATCGAAGAACCTTTCCAGCTGATGGGATGGGGAAGGCTTTGTCGTCTTTGTTGGTAGTTATGTCAGATGTCTCCATTGCTTTGATTTTTTTGTTTGGAGATAGGCTGGCAGCACTGAATTGAGCATCATCCATAGTCACAAAACATTTAACATGATTTCTAGATCAGCATTGGACAGGGCTAGATTATCATGAGAGACTTTAGGACAGATTCTTCCAACCTTTAGAAACAAACAAACTTCATTCATTGTCAGAGTTACTTTCTTTCCTTGGGAATGCCAGAAATATTATGATCAGTCATGTACCTAGTGCTCCTTATGCCATTGTTGATTGGTTGCTGGTTGGTAGGTTTGTTGTTTAATGCCACACTCAGCAATATTCCAGCCATATGGTGGCAGTCTGTAAATAACTGAATCTGTACCAGACAATCCAGTGACCAACAGCATGAGCATAACTATATGCAGTTGAGATACAGTGACACATGTTAACCAAGCCTGTGAGTCTGACCACCTGATTCCATTAGCTGACTCTTACAACAAGTATGGGTTACTAAGGATCAGTTTAATCCTGATATTCATGGGTGACCACATTGTTGATTGTATGGATAATTTCTGGTGATACTGACATCACAGACCTTACATGCAAGATGCCAACTTGAAGACTCTATAAACTTCTTCATTAGTGTTGTAGGCACAGCATCATAGATACCTCTTGGTATTAACCCTTCGGTATAGAAATGCTTCATCAAATTCCTCAAGCATGTGCAATTTCCAGGTCAAAGACCTGTGCTTTCTTAGCTTTATCATCTCAGTCCCTTTTGGCCTTGCCTCTGTCATCATGTTATGCCCTCAAGAGAATATTTATCTTCTACAAGA
Source organism: Haliotis asinina (assembly GCF_037392515.1). Lineage (NCBI taxonomy): Eukaryota > Metazoa > Mollusca > Gastropoda > Lepetellida > Haliotidae > Haliotis > Haliotis asinina. Next base: position 20,345,301 of record NC_090286.1, on the reverse strand, counting down.
TTCTGAGTTAGCCTTAGAACTTACACATCGCCCCCATATGATAAGTATTATGTCAAGTTTGAATGTTTAGGATAAACATTCTACGTAGCTAATATTTAGAAACAGAAAGAGAAGATGATTAACACATGAGCTCTACTTACCGGTTACCTGTTCCATGGTGGCAGTGGTTAATTGGCTATTTCGTAACAGCATATCTTTCATGTTGTCTTACTTGCGGACTTGCCTCCAGGATCCCTCCAGTATATATAGGCTGCCAGGGCGGAAAATGTCATCTTGTATTTTGTCACATGTGTGCACATCTCTCTCATATGCCTTCATTTTGTCGTTGATATGGAAAGCATACTTAGGCACATAAGGCACCAAGATGTACAGAGTAATGCTGTGAAGGAAGGTATGTTCCATTACAAAGTTTTAGTAGACGTCTGACCTTTACCTTGTAATCAGTTTGTTTCATGTGATCATGATGACAGCCAATGTGTCCAGTAAATAATCATGAATCTATGGAATACTGCCCTCTGTCTGGCATGGTGGTGGATGACATCTTCCCTTCATCACTGGCTGAAGAAAAAGGTACTTTGAATCATATCACCTTGAGTACAAGCGTTGATGCAGCCTAACCTCCCCACTATGTTACAGACTCCCATGAGCTGGATGCAAAGGCAGCAGAAGTGGCCTCCATGTTGGCATCTACAGCTCAGGAGCGACTCATGGATGACAGCCAGAGTCTAGATAGCCAAGGCTCCACCATCACCATGTCTGGCACAGGAAAAAAGTAGATGGAATTAAACTTTGTGTTGTTTTGTTGTGATTATGCTCGGTAGGAACATCTTCCATATCATGAAACTATACTCTGTTTATTGTTAATTCTCTGATTTCTCAAAACTTCTTTATTCAAATTTCGAACTGAGCTTGACTATTTCAAACAAATGAATTTCTTACTCAACTGCATTTCAGAAACAAAAAAGCCATAACAACTCAAGTAGCCTACCCACTAAACTTAAATTGTCTCCTAAGTTTGAGTTACATTTGATTTCAGTTTATTATAGGCAATGCATGTTCTGTCCTTTTCTCAAATTCAAGTGCAAACTCTAACATAAGTTAATATTTAGGTTTGTTTCAAGAAATTGGGGCCTAGAGTCCTAAATGATGAAACCCCTTTATACTCTTTACTGTTTCCTGTATCATTGAAGGATGAGGTCACGAGTGATTCCAGATGCTCCCACACTCAAGAGCCAAGATTTCCAAGTAAGTACTTCATGCTTTACCAGGTTATGTTGTTCCCTCAACCTAGAGATGTGAAATCATTACAGATGACAGTTGATCTTCATGATGTGAGCACTGGAGTAGAGATGGTCATGACTTGAGTTGCTTCTAGTGTTGTAGTTACACTAGCTGGTAGTGGCATGCAGACATGAAAATCACAGGAAGAACTTCATGTTACCATAAAGTTTCTTGTTAGTTTAGGATGTGAATGTTGTTTCATGCATATCAAGTATTACTTTTACAGAATTAAAACAGTGATGTGTAAATATAAGGGAATAAACAAATGTTTGTAGCAACAGATTGGTAAGTTTTTAACAATGTACATATTTTCCCAAGGTGTGTATCACAATTATTGAGGCCCGTCAGCTGGCAGGGTTGAACATGGACCCAGTAGTCTGTGTCCAGGTGGGGGACCAGAAGAAGTTCACGAGTGTCAAGGAATCCACCAACTGCCCATACTACAACGAGGTAGGATGATGACCTTTGTGTGCACTCCATTGTTGTATGGTAGGCAAGCTAGTTATAACAACAAGACAAGATGCCCTTGATCCAATCTAGAAGTCAGAAACATACACAACTGGAACAATCATTGTTTAGGACACATTGCCATTGATACAATGCAACTTTGATGTTATTTTCTTATTTTTACCAAGGTTAAACCAAACCATTTTTTTGTTATGTGGATTTTTGTCCTCAGATAACAAAGGCAGGGTGGTGGGGGTGAAGGTGGGGTTGAGGGGGGAAATGACGAATGAACATAATATTCCTTCTAATTGCTAAAAGTGATTTCCTTTTACCAATCTATGAAGTATATGTTAGGCAAAAAAAGCCAACTCTGATTTGCTGAAATTAGTTTGTGGGAGAGAATTGTGCACTGTTGTCAAAAAGGTTGAGTTAAGATAATTAAATGTTGAAATAAGTAGTTTTAATGATGGGGTTTCATTTATAATGATGTCAATAAACGATTTATGTATTTGTACCCCGTAGAGTATGTGATCTTTAATATAATGATCTACATGCATGTTTCTCTTTCAGTACTTTGTGTTTGATTTTCACCTGCCTCCTGTGATGCTGTTTGACAAAATTGTCACTTTAACGGTAGGCTTTTATGTCAGCGTTCTGTTTTCTGCAAGTTAAATAATGATTTTGTCAAACCCTTTCATAGATTTGTCATTGTAATAATCAGTTAATATCAGTAAGACTAAGCTTTTGATGATTAAAATTGTGCTCTCTTCATCATGTTTAATAATGGTAAATCATGCTAAATTTATCGGATGATTGATTCATTGATTGATATCATGTTGTTTACAGATCATTATAACTTCCTAATGAAATATTACATCTGATTGTTTTACTGTTTCCTTACTCTTTGAATGCTGAAAGGTATTATGGTTCTAAAACAGACTGTAAACGATGATGTGCATCTTATAGTATATCCTTGACTTCAAGTTACAATGATCTGTACATATATCCCATTGTTCATCTCATCAGAACATATCTGTGTATAATGTGTTAGACTGGAAAGTCAATGGCAACAAGTTAAAAAATATCTGAATACTATGTAAAATAAATTCTTTTAATGATGCCAATGACTCCATAGTGTTGATTGCCAAAATATCAGCAACAGTCTAGCAACTTATATGAGATAAAGTGCTTGACCATCAACAGCCGTGATACCAACCCACCATGATGTGTGCATGTGCAGCCTTGGAGAGCCAAGCAATCCAATAGTTAACCATTCCTTTATCTACCTAGGTGCTACATTCTCGTAACTTCCTCCGTTCCGGCACCATTGTAGGCAGTTTCAAGTTAGATGTCTCCACAATATACATGGCACCTGGTAGATTATGTATTCTAGTCCTTTTTTTATATTTTTTATCCATTTTTTTACATACTTATCTTTTTAACCATTAACTTCTAGCTGCAATTGTTTAGCAAGGAAGCTCATGTTAACAGTATATATTATCCAGAAACTAGTGACATGAATGGTCTTTAAGTAAACATTTCCTTGCTGAGCAAGTGCATTGTAGAGTTTTTGCATGATCTAGAAGTTATTAACATGCACAACTAACCCAGGCGTTGACACTGATATTAGAGATTGGTTTCCAGTTTGTTTTACATTTTCTTCATTTATTTGGGCTTTGGGTTATTTATCTTAGGTAAAATTATTTGTTTGTATGTTTGGCGTCAATTCAAAACAGTATTGTTATAGTGCAGGTACACAATGTTGAGACTGTTATATTTGAAATAGTATATATCTGCAACAGGAATTTAAAAAAAAATACTTGCTCACATATATTCCCACAAGAAGTCCAGGTTTCAAGAAGACATGAACAGATATATATTTATCACTTGTTTACCCCTTTCCTTCCTCAAACCCAAGCATGTATTTTTTTTTTATTATGGCAATGTTAGCATGACCTAGCATCGTTCCCATATCTACTGCTGCCAGCATCGTATGGTGTGTGGATCGGGAAGGATCAGATAGGAGACGTAACAGACCACAGAAACAAATAGTATTCCATAATGTCAAGACAAACATCTGCTCTTTGATCAGTATTCCTTAGCTCATGTGATAACTCAAGACAACAGTATCCTTGTTTACATGGATGTAACAGTTTGCAACACAGCTGTTTGCAGTGAAAGAGAACCAGTGAATTTGTCTTTGAGCAAAAAAATATATTTATTAAAATGAAAGTAAACTTGAGATTCCTCATATTTTTACTCTGGCAAATTTAACATTTATATATCAGAATTTTATTCAACTTAGAAGATTTTGAACAAATGATCCCTATTTTGGGTTTGTATTGTGGTATGCACATTAAATGAAACACTACAAACAAGAAGGGTTGTTCTAAGTTGATGCTCATCATTCACTGCACATGCATTTGTTTCACTTTTCCAACTACTAAGCTTAAAACAAACAAATAATAGCAAATTTTGTGGTTGTTTGTTGAATATCCTAAGCTGAATAAAATTCAGAGATTTAAGTGTTCAACTGGCAAGGTAAAATTGTGATGAATCGCAATCTTAATCTTGCTTCATATTATTTACTTTTTTGTTTGAAGTGAAATTCATCTGTGTGTTTTCACTGCACACAGACTATACCTGGAGCTATGCTTATGGTTAATGTTCTTCTAAGAAATTATTAGTTTGGCAGGTCAAAAATAAGAAAAAAATGTGTATCCTGATAAAAATAGTTATATTGAATTGTGTATGTGAAGAAACAATTCTAACTTGTAGAGTAACTGGGGAGACAAGAAAAACACCATGCAGCCATTCATTAAAATATTGTGTATTCATTCCAAATAAGAAATAACTTTCATCCAAAAAACAAGTCCATTGTATCCAAAACATAGCATAAACAGTACAAAACAATCCATTAAATACATGCACATTCTGATTTGAGTTAGTTTGTATTTAACTACATCCACTTGTGTCATTGTTTACGAGTTCCCATCATCTCACATTTCATTACCACTAATCTGGTCCTTCTGATGTTTATCACACAATGCCAGAGCCATTTTTGTGCTTGATGGCAATGTTTCTATCCTACTGTTTTGCCTTTGCATGCCATTCTATCAGGTTTGTCAGTCTGGCAGACTCCTTCGCTCCAACCGGCCTCTTGGGACTTATAAACTAGATGTTGCCACTGTGTATGCCCAGCAAGGTATCTCGCTTCTTTTCCAGGCTTTCATTTGTCAAATAAAATTTTACTTGCACGTTTGTTTAATCAAATTTATTCTGAATGAAAATTTCAAATTTTGCCATGTTGCAGTTTTTCATATACTAACTATATTTCCATTATGGCTTGATTTCATTTAATGATAGAGTGATATGGTAAATTGAAAACTCATTTTCATCACCAAGCTTTATTTTATAGTCATATCTAATACATGTTACACATCAGAGCCTGAATCTTGCACTTAACACCCATGGGAGTTCTGGGTAGGAATACAGGTTCACAAACAGCATGTGCCTGTCATAAGAGGTGGTGGCCATAATGAATTATAACTTGGTTGAGTACCTGTTATTGTATAGATAGGTCAATGTGCTTATAGTCACTCTCTGGGATCTCTGGCCCAGATTCAGTACAAACCACCATCATATAGATAAAATATTGTGTAGCACAAAAAGAACAAACAAACTGATTGTTTATTTGTTTTAAAAATGTTGACAGAAACCAATTTATCAAAATGAAATATGAGGCTTTTCTGTGTATCACCATATCTGTCAAATAGAAAATTTTGTTATTACAGGATGTAATGTGTTCATTTATATGTACATATACTCCACAAGGTATTCTGTGTTTTTTCACATTTTATCATTTTGAAAAGTTTGTTTGCACATATTAATATCAAATATTAATGTGTGCTTCTTAAAGACATTGTGTGAAAATTTATGAAAGGATTTATATATAGAGAGAGATTTTGTAAATTAAATTCCCTAAATTGAAAACATGTTCATATTTTTCTGTATGGTCTTACCTGTCCTACAGTCCTTCCTTCAGACAGGTAGAGAAGTACACATTAAAATGGATGAACACACTAACACACATTAAAAATTAACAGATGCATTTGATGTCCATATTCTCAAAGTATCAACTATGATAGATTGCACATATTCATGTTTTGATTTGTCAGACATGTATGAGACTGACCATATAGGTAAATCTTATTTTATAAAATTTACCAACAATGTGTTCTAACAATTAACCAGCATTGATTATGTTGAAGTCAAATCATATACTTTCATGTTTGTTGAAGCTATTTTTTAACCATAAATCTCAACATCCAGTAATGACATTGATTAAATATTACAATAATCAAGATTAATAAGTTGAAACATATCTATAATGTTGTGGCCATTTGTATGTGATGGTGCTATTCTGTTCTGTAGACCACCAGTTTTACCACAAGTGGGCTATGCTGACTGATCCAGACGATATCAATGGTGGAGTGAAGGGCTACTTGAAGTGTGACATTGCTGTCATTGGTAAAGGGGACTCTGTGAAGGTACACTTCCTTATTGTCCTGTATATGTCACAATCTACATGTTGTGTCCATCATGGTCCAAGAAAAATCACTGATCACTTCACATTTTCTCATATGCCTCTTATGAATCTACATGTAATATCACTGTCTGTGTGCACATTATGATTCACGGTGGACTGTAGACCTGCAGCAAAGTTGCCATACTGATGATAGGGTCCCTCAAAGTGGACCTGTGCAGAATTTCAGTGTTCATGAAAATGTATGCCTTGAAGATATACCTTCATATGTGAAGACCATTTCCACTGGGCCATTTTACAGATGTCAGAGTATTACCTAATCCTTTTGAATGAAAAGGCAGTGTGGTCTCAATGAAGATATTTGACACATTCTGGGAACGCATATCCATGTATAAAGTTGATATTTTATGGATGCTTCACTTCATTATAGGCCCTTGCACATATCCCTGTGTATGTTATTATTTACATAATGGTGAAACTATTTGATATTTATGAAACATGGTATATGTTCCAATGTATCCCATACCTTTCTACCCTGGTGTTATGGGTCCACACTGTACATGATACAACTTTTACCCAAACAGATAAGACGAAGCTGCGTAAGTTGTCACATAGCTTAGACTAACAGTGTTCAGTTGTCCATCAGTAACAATGCTCATTCAAACACTAACTTGTGTAGACAAAATGTCTTTCCTTTCTCTTAGCTGATTTTTTTTTATTCAAGCTAAACACGATAACTGTATTTTATAAGTATACTGGCTGATAACTTAAATCAGCACATCACACATCTGTGTCATTAAGTAGCTGAAGAAGGGAAAGACAATGGCAGCCATGCACAGCCTAACACATATTAGACTAGATTTAAGTGACTTTCATTTGGCTTCACAGAAAATGTGTGTTGACATGACAATGTTATTGTCTGTGTTGAAAATGTTTAAGTTATTTCTTCCACAAGACATAAAAAGGAAGGTGTTTGTAGAACACCCTGATACATGAGTTACGTAATGTGGGTGAATAAAATGTCAGCTCTGATGTAAGATTTCAGACCATGTTGATCCATGTCTTGCTACATTAAGATGAGCCATATTCCAAACTTTGTATTTACCGTATTTAGAATTTGCATGAGTACGACAGGTCAAGTGTGCATGTGTGACTAACTACAGCCATCCAGCTATTTGTGTACTGCTTTCTAGAGTGCACCACCTAGAACCCTGCCCAAGAACTACCCTTAGACACAGTTGTGCATGTATCTGTCAGTAATGAAAATACAATCTATGATCAAATTCTATATGTGAATGGGGACAGATTAATCTGAAAAATGATAAAGGACATTTCTTAAATGGATATTCACATCTCTTTTTTTTGTGTAAAACGTTTATACTTTCTCAGAGCCTTGCATATAATTTTTTGTGACATTTATTTTAAACATTTATGTACAGCTGTCTGTACCAGAGAAGTTCATGACTCCAAGAAAACTCTTTTCAAAGTTTCAGTGTTTTGAAATAACAGTCATTTAGTGTATTTTGTTAAGAGAATGTGTTGCCTGGAAATGAGGATTTTTATTTCACTACTTGTTTCACTTTTTGCAGGTTCCTCCAAAATCTGACAAAGATGAAGATGATATTGAAGCGTAAGTCATGCAGATGATTTATGTGTTCTAAATTGACTTTACTGTTAACGTTGCTATTCTATTCATTATCAATTGTGTACCTGAAGCAATCAATCCTTACATGGTGTTCTATCTTTACTGTACACTGTCCACTATAGCAAGGGCATTATCAAGTCATGCTCCTCCAGATCTTGCTAAACTGCCAGATAGCATTAGGAAGATATCAAACTGGAATATGTCTAACATGCCAGTGTACTCCCCCGCCCTATTGTACAGAAACCTGTTACTGCCGGATGGAGTGCCAGCTGACCGACAACGGGCCAAGTTTTATGTGAAGGTGTACAGAGCAGAGGGTTTGCCCAAGATGAACACTGGCATCATGGCTAACGTCAAGAAAGCCTTCACTGGAGAAAGCAAGGACCTTGTGGATCCCTACGTTGAGGTTTCCTTTGCTGGACACAAGGTGAGTCAAGATGCAGTGAAGTCCTATGTTTAATGGATGACAGGCCATGTTGTTCAATAAGCAGCTTCAAGTATCAGTCCCATGTCAATGTCCATGCATTAGCAGATTGGTTGGTTTGGTTTCTAGTTTGTCTGCACTCAGCAATATTCCAGCTATATCATGGCAGTCAGTAGACAATTGAGTCTGGACCACACGGTCAAGTGATCAACAGCACGAGCATCAGTCTAAGCAATTGGGATAATATGACATGTGCCAACCAAGTCAGCAAGCCTGACCATTCTATCCTGTTATTTGCCCCTGTCACATCACTTAGGTGAGTAGATGAGTAGGTGTCTAAGTGTAGATGAATGCTGTATGGTTCTTGAACACTGACTGTGTATAGTGTACCCAGTGCCCAAGGATGATGTAGTAATATTATCTTTTATTGAACTACTGACTTAATTGAATTAATATTTTAAGTAACTATCATTCATATAATTTCATTTTCAAGGGTCGAACATCAATCAAGAAAGGGTCGTATGAACCTGTTTGGAATGAGCAAGTTGTATTCACAGAAATGTTTCCCCCTTTGTGTCGACGCATCAGAATACAACTGAGAGACAGTGACAGTGTCAATGATGATATCATTGGCACCCACTTCATTGACCTGTCACACATATCGAATGAAGGAGAAAAAGGTAGCTAAGGTCAACAGCTTTGAAAGGGACCTCTAAAACAGTTTTATGTTCATGTTGTGTCCATGTATGTATTAGACGTATCTTTATGTCACATTATTCTGAGCTCCTATATTTATTCCAAGGCACATTTTCATCAGCTTGAGCTCAAATCTGAACATCTGTGTTTAATGGCAGTTTTAGTTCCAGTCATATGATCTGAGACAGTGCCACCAATAATACCAGAGCTGATGTTGGGTGTTTCTGCCAGGTTTTCTGCCAGTTTTAGACAATGTTACCAGTAATTCCAGGAGCTGACGTCATTTGTTTCTGCCAGTTTTAGACAATGTTACCAGTAATTCCAGGAGTTGACGTCATTTGTTTCTGCCAGGTTTTCTGCCAACATTTGGACCATGCTGGGTAAACCTGTATGGTGCCACCCGCTACTACCAGCTCCTAACATCACAGACTCACCTCAACGATGGATTAGGTCAAGGTGTGTCATTCAGGGGCAGATTACTTGTTGCCATAAAGATGGAGATCCTGGAGAGCATGGAGAGTGGACCTGCTACAGTGGATGTTGAAAATGCCCTCCCTATCTCAGAGGTAAACTCTTACAACTTCTTACTGGAACAATCACTTGCATCTGTGCAATTCAAAAAGAATTATCTGGTATTATTGAAGACATAATCTGTGAAATATGGAAATATAGAACCAAGGTAAAATGGTGTTTATTATCTTCAGAATGTTCAAATTTCAAACTATGATGTCAATTGTTTGTCCCAGAATGCAGCAGGTAGACCAGAGGAGTATTTCTTGTTTGGCTGCTTCCTTGAAGCATCTATGATAGAGAAGAAAGTTGGAGACAAACCTGTGCACTTTGAAATCAGTATTGGTAAGTGAACGAATGTCTCATGAGGAAACCCAAGATTCTGGCAACATTGCCGTCACAAGATAACTCTAAGTATTTCAGACATAATTTTACCCAGGTTGAATCAAGTAAGCCTGATACTGTATGAATGTCATTGAAGTAATGGCTCGCACATGGCATTTGTAGCATATAACCAGCATGCTCAAACAGTTTATTTGAACTGCCAGATTTCCTTTTATTAAAGCTACTGCTTGTATTCTCATCCTGTATACAAAAGTCAAATTAATAACATCATATTTAAAACCCTTCCCAACCACCGAGGTCAAGATGATTATGTAGTCAAAATGATTGAGGTGAACCTACAAATATTTCAGGCAGTAAACATCCTCACCTGTCAGTTTTGGCCACTGATACAGGCTGATACCATGTGGAAGAGTTACATCACTGTTCTGAGTTTCCAATTATGTCAGATGGTCTCATAGTGTGCTCTGCGTGTCATACTATGTAGTGTATGACTTGACTCACTGCAGCTTGACTACTGGGTGTTTCTTAGAATTCAACCCTGCCCTACAGTGATGCACATATGACACATGGTTTCACATAAGCGAAGTGAGTTTCTAATTAATTGCCTTTCATGACCCAACAGTAAATGGGTACCAGTTGGGATAAAGTCAGGCAACCTTATAGTGTTTTACAGGCATATTGGATAACAAGTGTAGTAATGTCTTTGCGCTTTGAGCATGCTGAAGTACATGGATACAAGTTCTGATGAAATGTCCATTATTATCATGTAAGGCAATTTCCCTTCCCCAGGCAATGCAGGCAATGTGCTGGATGGTTACAACCCACCTAGTCGCAACAGTCGCAGCAGCAGTGATAGTGATGAGCCGGAGCAGGAGAGTGACTCGGAAGATGAGTCTGGTTCTCGCATGGAGATACCCAAGTGGCAGAGTATGACGCCCGGAACCAAGCCCGTGACCCGTGACAAGTGCTACTACCATCTCCCCTACTATGAGGACAAGCCTTGTGTGTACATCAAGGAGCTGTTTGAGGACCACCGCAGGCGGATGTACAACTGCAACATCATAGAGAAAGTTGTTGAGAAACTGGTAGGTCAGGGAATATTTTCTCCTATCATAATTCACCTGTGTGACTTCTACACACAATACAATCAGGTTATTTTACCACAAGATTCGCCAGTTGTCAAGCTATGTATGTCAGTATTAACGTTTAAGTTTTGGTCTGACTTGACTCTGTGAGTGTGTATTCAGTATGTCCAATATAAAAACAACAGCAGCAAATGTATTGTACTGCAGGACTATGTAGTACCAGTAGATTAACTATATTAAGATGATATCCCTTCAAGATAGCATTCAAAGTTTGCTTTACCTTGTCAATATACAAATTAAGGATATTGAGCCTGTTTCTGTGTCCTGCTGACTGTGGTATGTGATGTCTGCCTCTACAGGAAGCTGGTATATCTGAGGTGCAGGACATGATCAAGTCAGAGACTCCCTTCCCTGAGCGGCGTCTAAGGGGGGTGTTTGAGGAGCTGGGACAGGGGTGCTCCAAGTTTGTATCTCTGGTGAAAGGCACAGCAGGGGGATCAGCTGCCAAGACAAAGCTGGACAAGGAGAGGCACAAGCTCTTAGTCAGAGAAATGGTACGGTGGGATCTTATCTTGAAAAGTCAAGACTGTTATGTCTGTTATTGTTTAAAATTTGGCAAATATTGAAATATACTGGGTCAGTGTACAGGTACAGTTAGGCTTCTTGATCCTTTTTTTCTTAAATCATTCCAATAGTAATATCTCAATGTTGTTTATCATCAAAAGTTTGAGTTAGCATACTGTCTTTGAGAATGATGAACTATTCAGGTTTATATGATTGCAGCAGCAAGAACACAAGACTTGAAACTTGCTCCACAGGTTTTAATAATTTTTGTTTCATCATTGTACAGTCGTTATACAATAACAGTATGGCGTTGAACAAGTATGGCGAGGTTTAAAAACTACAGTAAACAAACAAAGAACCTCTGTACTACAGATCATATCAAAAATATCAAAATTCATATACAAATGTTAACAAACCTTATTTAACATAATTTTACTTATTTAGGTCTTTAAACAACATTCCAAAACCATTTTACACATTTCATTTAAGCTTAGTCATGAAAATAATAAAAATAACAAAAACATACAAATTTACAGTCAGTTTCCCTTCAAATTACACATTTCACACCAGAAACATTTCTAAAACAATAATGGTAATTATTCATTACATTAAACATTCTTGAAAGCAATTATATAGGACATATGACAAAATTTTACTCACATCTTGTGTAGCCACATGGACTTGGTAACATTTTCAAAATGGTGTGACCTTGTTGACTGCAAGGGGATGTGCACTCAGGTAGCCACCAGGGCAGACTGACATGCAAATTAGGTCACCTGACCTACTGTTTATAAACATTGCCATGTGCTTTTGTTATGATTATGCAGGTAGTGGCTTGATCACTGTTATTATTGTTAAATATGAATTTGGAAATGAAATGTTTTGAATTTAACCTATTTTGTGATAATAAATGAAAACATAGATTTGTCAATAAATGAACTTAATGAGCATTTTTGCACAAAATTTAAAAATAATGATCTTAGCCTTTACAGTGATTATTGTTTTCAGGATCAGCAGTCTACTCTGGCCAGGACAATGAAGGCCACAGTAACCAAGACCAATATGAGGGAGAAGCTGCGCAGTGCAAACCAGTACCTTGCTAAACTCCGCAATCTCATGAATGAGGTATATACTTGTCAGATGAGGATGTTTTTACCACTGTTTGTAAGACACAGTAAAGGTATAATAGTCATTCCCTTGCCCAAAACTGATTGTTATTTTGTCTTCCAGCCTCAGCATGCAGTGCCAGACATGTTTGTGTGGATGATTGCCGGGCAAAAGCGTGTTGCATACCAGCGAGTGAAGTCTCGTGATATCATCTACTCCATCGTTGATGAGGAAAGGGGCAAGTTCTGTGGCAAGGTCCAGACTATGCTTCTCAGGGTCAGTATACTTTTTCAGTACACCAAGTCCCTGCTTGATATAATTACTGCACATATGTAAACAGACAGTCATAGAATAACATTAACCAGCAGCTAAACTACTAAGCTATGGCCACATTCCTCATTACTTGATGGTCCTCAAATGATGGAAGTACCTGTATTCATTGTGTTCATGTCCACAGCTGCCAGGGAAGAAGGCCGAGGGTCAGGCCGGATGGAACATCCAGGCCAAGCTGCAACTGTACCTGTGGCTGGGTCTAACCAAACACAAGAAGGACTATCTGAAGGGCCTTCCAGGTGGCTATGAGGAGACCAAGCCTCTCAAGCTGTCCTGCAAACCTCAGGGATACCCACCACCTTTTGTGCACTACAAAGGTACCACACTTTGATCAAAACAGCTAATAGCTGATTTAATAGCTACAAAACATAAGGCAGAAATCATCTCATAAACAAATTTGCCAGTTACATAATCAGTTTCTTCCAGCTTTTCCCAAATAATGACTGTATTATATTATTTATGATATCACTGTTTCAACTGTTTTGAATATTTTGCCCATTGCAGAAAAGCAGGTGTTCCAACTGCGTTGTCACATGTACCAAGCAAGACAGCTGATTGGTTCAGATGCTTCTGGCTTGTCGGATCCATTTGCTCGTATTGCCTTTGCTGACCAGAGTGCTTGCACTCAGGTGATAGAGGAAACACTGAGCCCGACATGGGATGAAATGCTCATCATCAAGGAGGTGGAGGTGTATGGACTCATGGAGGAGATAGTGGATGACCCTCCCACCATCGTCGTGGAAATATTTGACCAGGACAAAGTGGTAAGCAAGGGGAGAATAGTACAGGGGATGATAGCTGAGTCACAGGGGGATGTCTTCTAGGTAGCACCTGTGGCATAGAGCAGTGATTTGAGCAGGATTGATGATGCAAGTGGTGTCTGTGAAGGCACAGGCAGATCTGGTAGTGCCTATAGAGGTCACAGGAAGATCTCTAAAAAGCTGTATCTGTCAGGGAACACAGTAGTGTTTTGTGGCATAAAATGGAGGCTAAGGCAGGATGGATGACACAGGTAGTTGTCATTTAGGTAGTGTCTGATGGATCCCCACAGGTAAATGTCATGTAGGTAGTGTTTGTTGAATGACACAGGTTGATGTCATTTTGGTAGTGTCTGATGGATGACACAGGTAGATGTCATGTAGGTAGTGTCTGATGGATGGCAAAGGTAGATGTCATTTAGGTAGTGACGGATGGATGACACAGGTAGATTTCATTCTGATAGTGTCTGATGGATGACACAAGCAGATGTCATTTAGGTAGTGTCTGATGGATGACACAGGCAGATGTCAGTTAGGTAGTGTCTTTGAGGGACAGAGGGATACATGGTAGTGTCAAAAGAGGTTACCGTGAGATCTCTGAAAGGTTTTGTCGGTAAAGGAGCATGACAGTCTAATAACTAGTGTCTAGTGACATATTTTGCTGAGGTAGTGTCCAGGCGAGAAAAGTTGGATGAACAAGCAGATGTAGGTATCTGCAGAGTGAGAACAATTAGTGTCTTCTTCCAGGTGTCATCTGTAACCAGCAGAGATAAATGTTTTCTGGAATCACCAACATGATGTAGACAGGTAGATGTCTTAAAGGTAGCTTCTGGTGGTCTTTAAGGCAACAAGCATCCCTAATGTGTCAAGACACACGTCTCCTTCACTGCTGCCTTATCTCAATGTCCATTTTACTGACACTTATATTTCAGTCCTGATGCAGGTTATCATGGTTATCACTGGTATGATCTATTCAGATGAGCGTAAAGAGTGATGTTCTTGACTCTTCTCACACAGACAGCCTGTGACAGCCTTTATAATCAGACCATGCTGTTCACATTACTTGACCTGGTTATGGGTGAAGTGCAAGAACTTCAGGACATAATTAATTGTTTGAACATTTTGTTTAAAATCATAAATAGAGCTCATGTGGAAAAAAAATGTGTATAATATCTCAGCATTGAGTCAATATGAAGCTTTAGGAGACCATATGCTTTTCTTTTAAAGATGTTATTCCAGCAAATTAATCTTTTGCTCTTTAGCATTACATTCTTTTCTAGTATGATAATTATTTGTAATAATGCAAATGTTATGATGCATGATGTGTAAGTAGATTGTGACACAAACTTAAATCAAAATAATATGTACAGTGGATATTTGCCAAATTCCAGAAAAATCAAGGAAGTAAAACAGTTTTGAAAGAAACTCCTCTAGAGTATTGGCGAGAAAATGGCGAGTCTCACAGTAGGCCATGTAGAGCCACAGTTCACGTGAACCAGGTTGGAGGATGTCAGGATATCGTCAGTGTAACACTGTTGTTCACATATAACACACTACCAATCACATAGGCAATCGTAACAACCACTTCACACAGAATATTGCAGCCCTGTGTTTATAAACATTGAACCTGGTGAATGTCAATACACCATGTGGTGGTGCATCTGGAAAAAATGTAAGAAACACAGGTTTGCAATGTCTCAGTTTACACAAAATGAAATTTGTCAAAAATACATTTTTCAGAAATTTACATGTGTTTACATAAATACTGAGTTACTATAACAATAACCTTTGAGACTAACAATTCCATAGATGTTTCAGTGTTTTAAATGTCAAGTCGACGTTGTACACATACACTCTGTCACAAATGTCCCTATGAAGAAAAACCATTGAAGCTAGAGCTGTTGTCTATATTCCTGGATCAGCTGAAAGATGTTCACAGAGCCATGTATTGTCTTGCTGCCGCTGCCTCACACAACTCTTTTGCATGTGGACAACTGGGAATATCTGAGCATTGTGTGTATGTCCTTGTAAGACTATGTCGGCTAGCCTCAGCCCTCTGTGTAGGCTGTTGTTCATGACATGCTTTTCCTGTGGTACTCTGTGTTGTCAGTAACCGGAGACGAGAAATACATCATATGTACTCCAATGTTAGCAAAGCATTATATCTGTATAACCAGCATGCAATAAGTGGTAAGTATGAGACTTTTCTAGCCAGGTCACTTTAAGAAAGATGGTTATCAAACGTCACACGGAAAGTGGGTAATAATAAAATCTGAAGTCTAATGTTACAAAACGTTACTTCATTTACAGGGAATATTGCTAAAAGTGGTATAAAACTTAAGTGACTCGTTCATCTACAGCTACAGTAGGGTAAAGGACTTTCCTGCCTTTTTCTTCATAGCTTGAATGGCTTTTTCAAACATGTGTCTGCAAATGTGGCTATTTCAGAAATACCAGTTTGTTTTTAATGCAACAGTTTACAAATATTATTGTTTTCAGGAATTATGAACACATAGGTATAATTCTTTTCATAAATTCATCTATCTTTTATGTATTTTCTAAGATTTACATTCTGCATTTTCAGGGGAAATCTGAGTTCATTGGCAGAGCCCTTTGTAAACCTGTAGTGAAGCTGAGCAATGAGAAGTATGATGGGCCCAAGTTCCCCCCTCGTCTTGAGTGGTGGGATGTGAGGCGTGGTCCAGATGAGGCTGGTGAACTGCTGTCAGCGTTTGAACTCCTACAGGTAATAATAACAATATGTGTCAAGCATGGTGCTGGTAGTTCACTTGCAGTTGTAGTTGTGGTGGTGGTCGTCATGACGACCTGTTTCTTGTACAACCATATTAACATATAACGCCATAACAGACTTTTCTCTCATAAAGTTATCTCATGTAAGCTGAATAGATTAACCGATCACTTAAGAGCATTTTGTTATCCAGTACTTACACATTTCTCAATGTTCAAGTTAAAAGAAACATAATGGTTATATTTTTGATAGTTTATTGGTCAGTAATCATGTTCAGTATGTTATTAATGTCTCTATCAAATAATATATTAGTTTGTGAAGATTAATGTAGCAATACTTTGTATTAAGCTGTTATTTGCATAAGATAGGTGTTAGTGGAAGACTGGAATTGTGTAGTTGCCTGCCTTGTCTAGAGTGGCATCCCTGATACCTCCACATGCAGTAGACTAGACAGCTGCTTTTGGTGGGTAGTCTCCCTTTAGAACAGTACTCTCTGACTGCATACCCTGTGTTCATGTACTGGGTAAAATAATGTTTGTTGGAAATAATAGAAAATTTAGGAAAGCCTTCATTATTTAATGATAAATTTTCCTTCAATAATAATAAATACCAAACACATCTTAAAACAACTTTTTGAAGTTGTAATATTTTACCCATTATGTAGTTCACAACTGTCACATGTTTCAAGTTCTACACAAGTGTGAAGCTGCATCAGGTAGGACGATGTGTGTAGGACATGAAACATGTGATACCTTCCTGACCTGCATGTTGTATAAATACCATAATACCTCATGTTATATGTGGTAGTTACAGATAGTCTACAGCTTGACACTTAGTCATTGCATTCTGTCTGCTTACACAGAAAGACATAGTACAGTGGTATAGAATAGAAGAACATATTTGCTGAATTGTGAGATTTGTCCAATCACACTGTGTTGTCAGGTCTTCATTGGTACAAAGGTCTGACTGTGTCTGTTGTTATATATCAAAGTTAGCATCAGTATCCTACTTAAGGATACATAGTAGAACTGTTTTCTGTGATTGTTTCATCAAATTGAGCTTGAACAAAGGCCCTGGTAATGGTTGATGTGTGACAGAATGTCTCTGCTGTGAATGTGACCATGTGACATTGTTGGAGACTACTGTGTCAATACAGTGTGTATAGATATGATCCGTTGACAAATTCTTTCTCTTGATGCCAGAAAAATAGACGATATTAATCAATGGATGGACACCTTGTCATAACTACCATTACTTCACAGGTCTCAACATATTTGCTACAAAGTTCAGGGATTTTCTCAGTAAAGTAATATGATCATTATTCTGGCATGCAACAGTCTTAGTGTATATTCAGTGAGCTACAGTACCTATGCGGTACAAGTTGCTCTTTCTCAAATGGTCTTAACAAAATTAGATCAGTAGATATTAAACTAACATGTGAGTGTTCAGCATCTCATCTGTATGCTGTGTACTGCTCCAAGTCACGTGACCCATGAAAGTCATTATATCAACCATGAAACATTTTGAAATAAAGGATGTTATTCTTGTAATCTTTCCTTTAGCTAGAACACAAGGCCAAAGGCAATTGGAGTGTATGTATATAGCCTAACCTCCCACTTGATGTCATTTTGCCACAGGAACAGTTCATGCTAGTCAGGTTCCTACCACGGCCAGCCCAGTTTGTGTTCCATTTCATTTACATAGAAAGCATGCTGCTTTCCTTCGCCCACAGAAATGGTATAGACCATTGGTGTACAAAATTTGGTTAGAATTGTGTGGTTAAATGAGTTTATTTTGTCACTTTATTCACCAGCAGACTATCAGTAATGTGGTAGTGATAGTTCCTGTCAGTTCACCTGCTTCATGAACCACAATGCTGGTGTCTGCTTGTCCACGAATACTGTGTCCAGACTAACAGTCATTCAGACAGAATATGTTCAAGACATTTTTCTGTTTCAGTTATGTGGGAATAGATGTATGAGAAACATTTATTGTTTCTCATAAAATCAAGAAAACCCTCGTGATTTGGGTAGTTTATGAAAATATGTTACATAGTTACATAAAAGTGACAAAACTCTTTGCACTTCCATTAGAGATTACTGCTAAAAGCAGTCGTTTGAACAGCTGTGACTATATTATGAGCATGTTTGAGGCCACATTCATCTGTGAAAACAAGTAATTACATTTTGAATACTTTTTTGTACCATATTTTACTTATATGGCAATATGTTTAGTATTTACACTGGTGAAACCAAGGCTCTCTGATTGCGTATATCTATAACACTCTGTAAGGAGATACAAGTTTCAAGTACAAACAAACAAAATTTTAGAGACAAACCCACATTTTTGCTTAAGAATATCTCATTCAGTGATTCCTTCTTCCAATATAAGTATATGCATTGTCAGCATCATATTGACAATAAAATATAATGGTTTTTGGCATATTGTTTATTGATGTATTACACAGTGAAAATACTTCACCATTATCAATTCCTGAAACATTTCCACACAGCTGACATGTAGTTCAAGGACAATATACCAGAAGAGTTCCATAGCTTACAATTTATGTTCAACATTTTCATTTGCTAAAATTTCGCCAACTGCAACGTTTTTGTGTTGTCTTACACAATTAACAA
Source organism: Haliotis asinina (assembly GCF_037392515.1). Taxonomy (NCBI): domain Eukaryota; kingdom Metazoa; phylum Mollusca; class Gastropoda; order Lepetellida; family Haliotidae; genus Haliotis; species Haliotis asinina. The sequence continues at coordinate 20,326,175 of NC_090286.1, read as the reverse complement.
CCACTGACCTGTTAGTTTGTTTAGGTGATAAATAGAGTAGGCATGTAAATAAGCTGTGTGGAAGGCCTACCTACAGAGTGTACAGGTAGGATGTATGCTGTTGTGTCCATGTCTAACCCGTGTGTGTATCCCTCCCTCTGTTTAGTACCCATTTGATGAGCGTGACCTACGGAGTGCCTATCGTACCCCGCTATATGCCAGGAAGACAGTAAGGGTATACTCACACATGCAGATCACTGTCCAGCATTCAAACTAGATAACATTGCAAGCCATACACTTAAAAATAGGCAGGCAAATCTCAACAATGTAGCATATCATTTGAGCATTAGATGCATGCTATTTAATTATTTCATTCAGAACCATGCAACAATTCAATTGAGGACCACAACTGAATTATTGTCCTGAGATATTATTTTTCCTTGCATTTATGTCAAAAGCATTCTATGAAAGTGCATTTTGATGTAATTGATATATTGAAATGCCATCCCATGATGTTTAAATGTATATCTGATGAACAGGAGACACCATACTGTTGGTTTTCCATAGCTGGGTTAAATTCTGCCAGTTGTTTTTACTGACCATGTATATGGAGAATACTAAGGAAATGTCTCTCAGGAACAGGTCTGCAATGTTATCTGTGTTTGAAATAGGCTTGTTTATGTGCAATCTCCCACAGTTTCATTTCAGCAGGCTTTTCATCTTCTGTTTGTTTGTATCTGCATCCTGGTATGACACCCAGAACCAAACCATTCCTTCTCAGGCGTGTTTTACATCCATGCTCTCTTTCAGCCACTGATAGCTCATGTGTGAAAATACATTATGAAAACACTTTATGCCATAGATACCATAATTTCTGTACAAAAGTGTGTTAATAGGTGCAGAAATCACACAAATAGTCACATGTTATAGTTTACAATCTTAAAAATTATGTACATAAGTTTGTGTTGGTTGCTAGTTACAAATATTATTTGTTTCAAACTTCATTCTAATTATAAGTAATTATTTTCTCAAATGTTTGCATGAGTTGTAAGACAAGAGCTAAGAATATTTCATCTTTTTTAATGGCACGAAATTAGATATATGAAGTTAATAATGTCACATATTTATAATTTCCAACAGGGTTTTTTCTCTGGCACATAGTATACATATATATACCAATTATTACCAAACAGTGGGTAAGTATATGAATGTCTGTGATGCCCAGAAGGCTTTTCTATCATGTCATCAACTGTAAACCTTTTCCTGGGTTCCACGATGCACAGGCAATGAATTGTTGTAGTTAACACAACACATTAGTTTTGTTGTCAGACTATTGTGTTATCAGTATTTTAATCACATTCAAGCTTTTCTTATAAGATTACTGCTCATAACTGAAGTAGTCAGTGTGAACATTTTAGCAAGACTGATTTTACATAGAAAACAATTTGCTTGTAAACACAGTACTCAGCACATCATACTTGTAGTAATATCACAGTTTTTATTTTTCCAATCTGACTGTTTTAGACAGTGTAATGCAGATGTCAGCTAGTTTTATGTATGAAGAGTGTTAGATAAAAAGACCATGATATGTCAAGTTTCTAACAACAGTAACATTATATTACATATATACTGGTATATTATGAAAACCAAGATCAGTTTTGTCAGTCAAGTTCAGAAGAAATGATTGTCATCAATAAAGTAAAATTGTTGATAAAAAATAAGTATTTATGTAGAAGAGTGCGTGACAAATTCACAGGCTGGTTGGATGTGTTCAGGTAATTGTTCTTACTTTCAGTTGGCACCATTTGGTGACAGGACTGGCCAAGACCTTCCCCCAATGGAACTACCCAATCAGGACAAAGACAGAGGACCAATAATGCCGGTTCCGAAAGGCATTCGACCAATCCTGAGCAAGCACAGAGTAGAGGTCAGTCCTGGTGTGCTTGTTTGTGTAATTACTGTATGCTGGTTGTATTAGGTTTTTGTTACATTTGACTTAACCAGAAAGCTTGTGCAGCTGTTTTTTTTTTGTGTCTGTACCTGTACAAATGATGCTCTAGGGAGTCAGGGACCTGAAGCATGTGCAGCTGTTCTATGTCAAGATGTGTCTGTACCTGTACAAGTGATGCTGTAGGGAATCAGGGACCTGAAGCATGTGCAGCTGTTCTATGTCAAGATGTGTCTGTACCTGTACAAGTGATGCTGTAGGGAATCAGGGACCTGAAGCATGTGCAGCTGTTCTATGTCAAGATGTGTCTGTACCTGTACAAGTGATGCTGTAGGGAATCAGGGACCTGAAGCATGTGCAGCTGTTCTATGTCAAGATGTGTCTGTACCTGTACAAGTGATGCTGTAGGGAATCAGGGACCTGAAGCATGTGCAGCTGTTCTATGTCAAGATGTGTCTGTACCTGTACAAGTGATGCTGTAGGGAATCAGGGACCTGAAGCATGTGCAGCTGTAATAAAAAGAATAACAAATGATAATAGTACGGTACAGATGATTAAAAGTCACTTGTAGTGGAGAAATAGATAAGTCTTGAATCATGTTTTGAATGTGCTCATGGAAGCAAAGCTGGAGCATATAAAAAGGTTCTTGAACCAAATCATTTAAGATTATAGCTTCGGACAGCGAATAACAGTTGTTGTGATGAGCATGGTGTTCTTTCTTGAGAGTAATGTGCCAGTAGGTCTTGAAGGTAGGAAGGTCCTCAGGTATAGAAAGACTGATAGATCAGGCAGAGGATCCAGTCAATCTGTTCAAGAAAATGGAACCAGAGTGGAGAGTTCACAATGGGAGAGATGTGACAGTGAGGACTGTAATGATTAAGTTGGGACAAAGAGATGCCCCAAAATAGTTGCAGTAAACCAAGTGGGATGAAATCAGTACCCGTACAAGAATTGCAGTGGTTTCTTTTAATCAGGACTTTGTATATGCTGCAGATGTTCTTCAATGGCAGGTCTGTACTAGATGGTTTATTTGCTTATTCATGCTGAGGTTTGAATCCAAAAAAAACACCAAGGATTTTCAAAGGGGGAGAAAAAGGAATAGAAGACTGCTCAATGGGTATATCTGTAGTGACACGTTTTCATTGTCTTGAGATTGTGAAGATGACTGTTGCTTCTGTTGAGTTTCAGTTTGTTTGCAGACATCTGGGATCTTGTGCTGCAGAGATATGCTTCCAGGTTGGACTTACACACTAGATGACTTTGTTGTGAAAATTTAGAACTGTCCAACAGTTGGCTGTTGTCCTCATAGAAATGATGAGGCACATGGAAGAGCTGTGTCAGTTCTTTGTCAAGATGTGTCTTTAATGTACAGGTGCTGTTCTGGGGGGTGAGGGACCTGAAGCGTGTGCAGCTGCAGACTGTGGATCATCCCCGGATTGATGTAGAATGTGCAGGCCATGTCCTCCAGTCGTCTATCATCCTCAATACCAAGAAAAACCCTAACTTCAACATTCCAGTGAAATACTTTGATGTGGTGAGCAACTATTCATTATAACACATTTGCATTGCCTCGTTTGGGGTGGGGGGGTGCTTTTGTCATATAATCTCAATAAAACTTTTCAAAAGGACTACTTACCTCTGGATGTCATGTATTGATTATTATGAGATTTACAAACAGAAAGGTTGTTTTCAGGAACTGCCAGAGAACGAGATGTACTGTCCCCCTATTTCGATCCGGTGTGTTGACTGTCGAAGTTTTGGCCGCTTTGTGCTTGTGGGCACACATGTCATCAGCAATATCCACAAGTTTATGTTTGTGCCCACCACCAAGAAGGCCAAGAATGTTCTCCAGAAGCTCTTCCCAGGTGAGTCTGACTCTCAGTCTCTCTAATGAGTATCATACTGACACAACACCCTCACAAGGACACAAGGTAAACATTGTAGGCATCATAGGCACAGCATTCCAAGCTTCAAATAGTCATAAAGAAACTGCTGCCACAGCTATTGTTGTGTTCTGTACCATAGATATGTGTTTCACTATGTCACCGAGTGCACGTCCAGAGTCTCACCATCAAGCTCTCACACGTTGTGTGTCGCACATCATACTGTATCCATGTGTCTACAAGCACATAGAAATAGGATGTAATGTGTTATGGTTGCTTATATAAGCTACTTTACAGGTTCACAGGATGGAACCCTTGAGTGAAGTAATCCATATAAAGGTTCTCCATTTGTATGAATGCAAGAGTGGTATACACCCTGGGTTCGGGCATGTTACTTAGCAATGCCAGTCAGTGAGGCTGCATTTTGAATGTTGTGTTTGTGCAGTGTGTTAGAGAATGTTCCAGAACACTGGTGGAAGTTCCATGTCAGTTGGGAATGCCATTGTTCATCTCAGTGACTTGATTATCTGTATATATGTCTGTAGTTTACAGCATAGTATGCACCACACACCATACATGTTTCATAACAAATATTCAGGTTAAATGCTGACCTGGCTTTAGTAAGATTTTGCATTTTGTGCTATGAAGGCAACCATTGTCATATGGGGTTTATGTGAGATTTTGTTGACTTTTCCTTATTTGTTTTGTAAGTGATAAAACTGCAAGTTCAAGTAGGTTTCAGCAAGCTGATGTTAAAAGCATACAAACAGTATGACATGAAGACATTCAGACAGGTAGCCAGAACTATTAGCCATATTCACCACTGAACTGACAGCATGTACGTGCTAAAGATCATTACAATAAGATAGTTTGGTAAATATGAAAACACATGATTATGTATTTTTCCCGATTATGTGATCTACATGTACATCTATAGGACAATCTGCCCAAGACCTTGTTCAGCTGCAAAGCAGTAAGTGGAATTCTTTTCTCATCTAGTAAATGGTGATTTCATGGAAAAATGTAGAAACTGTTTCATCTGCATGGTATCCTTGGAAGTTAACATTATATTATTATGGGCAGAGATATTAGAGCTGTTTCTTTATTTTTTCTATATCAATTCAATGATATTTTTTTTATCTCAAAAGGATAATTCAGTTTCAGACATTGACTGCAGAATTTCATTCTGACTGCAGAAATTATGGCCAGTGATTTATTTAAAGACTTGTTTCAATCAGAATTGTTGAAATCTGCACATTAAATTTTCAAAATGATTAATGCTTAAGAAAATACTTCTTTTTAAATATATAACAACATGTATGGATCTTTTAGCATTCTTAACAGTTTGTTAGAGGTTTTGTTAATGGCAATTCAAAATGATGCTACTACTCTCGACAAGCCCCTCCTCCTGCACTACACGAAGCCCCACCCACTGCAACTCCAGGCCAGCCCACCATCTTGCTTGACGTCAAAATGCTTGATGTGCCCCTCAGTAAGTTGGATAGGAATGAAGTGTATCTATGGGGAATAATGTTAACATTTAGGAAATAATAGACCTCACATTCTGTAATGGAAAACACCTCTCTATTTCTGTAGTATAATCTAACATTCAAAATGGTGCAACTTTGTTGATTTGGACTTAAATTTATTCATTAATTTTCTAAATAATAATGTTAACTTGCCCAACTTTTTATGGCCTTGTAGTTATAATCATCAGTTTCTGTTACTCACAGTATAATATCAATGTTCTTTTCTATTTGAAGTTATAATACATTAACAGAATAATTCTGGTTTTTAGATCAAACTAAGACAGAAACTCCAAGTAAGTTCAAAGTTTTATCATGCATTGAAATATAATTCTAGCAATATGTATTCGTACTGTAGTGGATTAACTATCTATATATTACTGCCTACTAATGCTTGAAATAGATGGGCTCTTTGCATGGGACACTTTACGAGATTGTATTGAGTTCTTTCTTTGGGTTTTCTCATTCTGATTTCATGGTATTTAATGGTTTGGGGTTTCTGTTTATTTAAGCAGTACATACTGATTATACTAATGATATCAAAGTAAGTATAAATGTTGATGACAGATCCAAAACATAATCTGTGAAACTTGACTGATACCAGTCCAGTGAAGTATTTATAATGACACATGACATATCTTGTAATTTCATAGCTGAAGTACAACACACATTTTGATATGTTATGCATTTTCCCCATCTAGATGAAACATCTTGTGTTGAGACAGAGGACTCAAGTAAGTCAGCAGATGACACATTGCCATGTCAGCTCATCACCATGTTAGCTTTTTGTACAAATGGGAATGTACTGGACCAAGAGTTTCCCTCAACAAACATCTCCAGCATTTCAGCATTTTCACCTTTCCACAATATGTCTTTGACTGTATGTGCCTGGAATCTTCTCAATCTTTTGTTATGTTTGTCTAAAAACTAACTTGGTCTTTCCTCTTTCAGATATCACTCAATACCACAGCAGTTGGACTGATACAGTTTATACTTCATCTTACTTGTGTGTCTTGTCCAACTTTGACTTGCAGTTTTCCCTTTGTACCCTCCAGCTGTCTGCTTGGACATGACTGCTGGGACCGGTGATTCTCCATCTCTGTAGGGCACCCTCATCAGGGGGAATGTTATTTCTGCCTTGTGTTTCAGGCATTGACAGTTTGTTTCCATATTACATACAGAATTATCCAGAATATATTTGTTTGTTATAAGATTGAATGTTTCATGTCTGCATTTGCTGCTCAAGATAGCCTGTCACTAAGGCAGTGCTACAGTCATCATGCTTGCTTGATGTCTGGTAGCAGAGAGTGATATTTATTGTTGAATGAAGACTTGGTATATTTGTCAGTAATAGATGTATCATTTGCTCCTAGATCAAACCACTCTGGATGTCCCGAGTAAGTGGAATGGCTTGACCCTTTTGTGTATGACCAGGGAGTGTCCGTCTGTCCGTCCGTCCGTCATTGTAGCTGCTTCATTCATTACATTATGTTCCTAAAGTGATTCACCTAGATGGTAGAGGAAGGTTGGCACACGGCAGATAGTGTGTTACTGACTAGGGGATGTTCTCATGCCAATATCCTGCTTACTGCTAACACGTCACGTGTGGATACTGTAGTGCATGAAACCAGGGCACAATCTACAACACAGGACCTACCTTTACAATGCTAATTACATGTAACCTAACCAAGTTATCCTTGCCACTCAGTTTGTCCAAAGGTTGATGAAGAAAAACTGTTTTAGCTTGTATTAGTTATGAATCACTTTAGCGTGTTGATTTATTTGAGATGTGTTCATGGTTTTTTAGTTATCTCATATAATGTCATGGTGTAAGAACTACTATGGATGATCCAGTCAGTGCCTCTTAGTGTAGTAGACAGAATGTAACAGTTGACAATAAATATTTGATGCTTAAGCTTGAAAACAGCATTATCTATTGTCACAAACAACATTTGTTCTGTTGACTTAAATGATCATGAATATTGGTTTGTATCTGTCTTCACTGTGTCTGTTCCAGTAGTCAAGATTTAGTTAAGCTCTGTACATGTAGAATTGCGTTGGACTCTTATACGATATAGCTGGAATGCCTGAACACTTCTCCTCCACTTTATTTCTTTCCTACTTTATAGACCTTGCATGTCATAGAGACATACCTTGTTGAGAGGATATCATCTTTGCTTAATGGATGGGGCATAGATGAAATTGAAGGTATCAGTACTGACAATGTACTGTCCTCCGATAATACTATATGTGACTTGCTCAGGTAAACTCGTTAACTGAATGATGTGGTGCATCATGACACATCACAATTAATTTAGGTATGGAGTAAGGTATCCAAGTTAAAAGCAGGAAAAGACATGATAGCTTGAAACTAAACAATATTACCATGACTGCCTCATACATAGGTTCCAGTATGTTCTAGTGTCATGTGGTCTTCTCACTATATGCTACTGTCAGCAGGTTATCAGCATGTTTTGCTTTCATTTCAGGCATGTTTCTACTAGCATGTGAATACTGTTTTCTTCTTTTCTCTTGTAGGCTGGTCATTATGTGTGGAGATACTGTTTTGAATGGTTATTATTATTATGATTTATTATATTTATTTGTAATCACTTTATTGAATGACAAAATTATAGTTTGCTAAAGCTCATTATTATTTACAGATTTCTAGGTGCAATCAGATTTCAAATGGGAATTCATAATGAAATTCTGCCAGAATTATATTTGCTTGCCCTGTTGAATGTTAATGGCCCTGAAAGATTACTAAGGAAATGGTATGCAGACTTTCAGTTCTAAACATGAGAAATGAAGGAAGATTTTGACAAAAATTGATCTGTTCTAATCTTAAATATTACACCATGCAAATACTGCCCAGAACAAGTCTATTTCACACCTTGTGACACATTTCTTATGCTTTCTGTTGTGAATGGTCATAATATGACAGTGAACAGACTGAATACGTCAGTTTACAGTTGGTAATGTAACATGAAGTCACAATATTACATTGGGCAAATGGAAGGAATCAGAGGTCAAAATACTGTCACAGGTAACGCCATCAATGAGCATCCGATGTTGAAGATCAATTGCAGTCATACTAAAATATAAAAAATTGGTGCATCCAAATAAAAGTTATAAGACAAATTTTCAATGTTTTTAATTTTAGAAATTTCTGCATCTGTTGAGGCACCTTCAGCATATAAGTCTTATTTTGTTATGGTTTTTGTACTGATAGGTTTATATTCTGTTGTCAGAGTATGAATGTATATCATCAAACATGAAAGATATGTTTTTGCTTCAGGATTTCATTTACTAATAATTCAATACACTGGTAGTACAATTAATACATTTGCTCTTCATTTTCTCTTATTATTGGAATGGTTCAGTTCACACCTCAATAACTGCTTTAGCTTGCACTTCTAGTATTTTAACAAGCTGTGAACTTACCAGCACTTTGCTTATTACTAACCAGCAATTGGTCTATGGATGACAGGTTAATGTAAGCACACTGGCGGGAACAAAGATGACAGTGTGACTACCGAAGTAGAAATGTGTCATACTTGTTTATGCTTGATTTACTTATATAGCAATTCCAGTGCCCAGGGTGATTGTGACTAAGATGCAACATAGTACACAAATAGGAGAAGCAGCTGTAGGACATGGTAGATGTTGTATTCCCCTGAGGACAACGTGTATATGATGACAAGCAAAGTCATTCAGAACCTCTTGTAGCGACGAGCAGACAATGTGTGCAGCAACACTTTTCAAGTGATAGTCACAAAATATCCTTGGGTATCATATATCATTTCAAGTGATAGTCACAGAACATTCTTGAGTATACAAGGTCATTATGTGTCTGTATATATATTTGTAGTCATGAAAATGTTCAAAGACAGTATTTGCTATCTGGAATGACAAATGAGGACTTTCATGACATTCACCATCATTCATTTGAAAAACCATTTGTTGTTTCTTCTCTTTCTCTAGCTATGTTAAATGAGCCAAATGTGTAATGGTCTGCTTCAATCACAGACTGACTGTGAGTGTTGTCTGTACTGGCAGGTAAGGGAATTGATGCCACCAAGGTCATCAGGACGGGGCAGGTTTCTGTAAAGGCAAATGATGTTGCCATCACCATCAACGAATCTCAGCCCCTTATAAAGAAGGAACAGCTCATCACCATCAACACAGTGAGTACACATTCTGTAGTCGGTTCATTATAGAATTAGATGACACATCACTACTTGTTTTCACACATGATACTGGGTATTGTAATGGACTGCCACTTGTTGGGAAGACTGTTGGCTGTTTGATTTGTTCACCTGTGTCTGGTAGATATGTAAATGGAACTATACTTCACAGGGAGATGCACCAAGTCCCAAAGACATCAAGACCGCTGAAAATAGGAAGAAAAAGCGGCAGTCTATTGACGATGATGAGCCAGACATGGAGAGCCTTGATTGGTGGAGCAAGTATTTCGCCTCAGTGGAAACCATGATACGAGTATGTTGGTGTTTGTATCGTGAGCCATATTGTCCGTCCCTAGTCCTGACTCATCTCTCCCAGGCTATATGCAATCAATTTGTAGATTATAGGAGATTTCTAAAACTTGTGAACTTAGGTCTGGAGTGCAGCCTGGCAGAGACTGAGTTAGTGTGTGTATGTGTGGTTGTTGTTGACTCATTGTCACAGCCAGAGTCAAACACAGCACACAGTGTTACAATCCACAATATGGAATAGCCACAGTCAGTAAAATGAATGTAGTGATGGTAGTGTTTACTGGACCACAAGTATTCAGAATGGCATGAACCTAACCCAAATCTCTGCTTTTGGTATCGTCACACTTGAACCCTGAAATGTAAATATCCAAACTTGATTTCAGTATTCTCCAAGTCACTTTCTGTCAGTATAGTAGTTCACAGTCCCCTGCACCTGTTTAGTTGTCAACAAGTCCTAGAGCACTGGCATGTACAACAGGGCATGGCCATGGTACGTACATCAATGCTTTAGTCCTCCTCAGTTACAAGTTTAGTCATTAAAAGTCCTCAGACACTATCTTAAAGGAAGTAAGTTTGACAAAGTATTTTTTGATGGAAACAGCTTTAGTAGAATATCATTGCTGCGATTTAAGTCTGGAATCAGTCATATAGGGTCAGCCTCAGCATTGTTATACATGTATTGTACACCATATGTCATCTAAGAACACAAACAGGTTTACAGCCTGTATCTCCCACCCTGAAAAAGATAAAAACAGGAGCAGTTCTAATGTCAAAGAACAAATGACTTATCATTATATCTGTGTGTTTATATGTGTTTATTCTATGGTCAAAGTAGACTAGCCAGATGTATTATGTTAATTATTATGTTGATGTAAAACACGAATATCTTTTGATGATCATTGTAAAACCAATCAGGCCCAAACTTCCCTTAAAGTGTATCTCCAGTGACAGAGTTTGTACAGGATGTGCCAGTTAGATGTTCACACCAGATTGTGTTGTGTTATGTACACATGTAGCCTGTCAGTATGTGCCCATTGTATTGTGTTGCTTCACGTAGTTTACCTTATGTGTTTGTGCAGGCCCCAAGAAAAGATTCATGGTGTGAGGTAAAACCATTTGGTTGCTTGCATTCTGCAAATGCCCAGTGCTTTTTATTCCTTTTTCAGTTTAATACAGTAAATTGCAATGGTTCACCAATCAACAATTCCTCCTACTGAAGTCCTTCTTTCTTTGAGAAAGTACCTTATAAAAGGTCAACCCCAGTTCAGTTTCCTATCGACATTGCCTACCATGTGTACTGTTCAGGCAGCTTCCTGGTATAAACAAAGCCTTATCCTCACTGACTATGAACCATTGCAACTTAAGCTGCTCATAAGCTTACCCCTGTTTCTCTTTTTGAAGTAGATCTGGATGCATCTTGGTGTGTTTGATATGTGGCAGTTGACGTGACAACAATATCATGAAGATGCAGACATGTATTTTGCTTGATCTGTGATGGTACAATGTGTCATCATGTTATAGGTTGAGGGAATCGTATTTCAGCCATTTCAGTGGTTTCTATTGTCCAAAACCATTTTTGATTGCACAGTGTTGTTTTCTGGTAATGGATGGATGGGAGTGGTTGATTTGAGACACTTGACTGTGTATTCGGGAGTCATCATTCATATCATCTCTTCTGTCAACAGTGTAACTGTGCCTCGGCAGCAGGATATGGGGGGAAGTGACTAGAAAAATACATACAGAATAGCTTATGTCATACAGAAACTATGTATACTATTTATCTCTTACCTGGACTGAGTGAGAAAGATTTTCTTCCACTTTTAGTAATATTCCCGCAATATCACAGCCGAGAACATGGAAATGGGCTTCATACATGCTGGGAATCATACAGGGCCTTCATCTTGAATAGGAAACACTTTAAAACCACAAGGCTACCCTCCAGAAGTGCACGATCTAATACCCATGCTTCAAACAGTTCAGAATTAACATTGAGGTGTTCGGTAAGATAAATATGTTGTTGACTGGCCCCTCAGGGCCAATTGGTTGATGTACATAAGCAAACATCAAGGGTGCATCAACCCATGCCCCACTCATGACCAGTGAACAAATTATTCTGTAATCTATGACAGTTTTTAAAGGAAAATGATACTCTATCAAGGATTAACATAGTGGAAGATGTGCATAATATACCTAAGATTATTAAGCCTTTTCAGAAATATTTTGCTCTGTTCACATTTTGCAGTCTCAGCAACAGTGGAGACTAGATAATATGAGTGAAAGTGTGCTTTATTACACTATACAAGGTCATAGAGGGAACTTTATTTCTTTTCTACAGTGCAAAATCTAATACTTACCAACAAAAACTCTCAAGGCAAAAAACAAACAGGAAAACAACAGTGTTGGTCACTTAAATTGACAATCCTTAATCAGGGCAAACTGGCATGCTGTTCTAATGACATTTTTGCACCCCTGCATTAAGATGCACATTACAAGAAAAACAAATGATAAACAGTTTGATGACCGACTACGTTCCGGTTCAGTATCTCCTCTAAATTATTTTAATTACAACTGTGATTATCATAAACCATATGGGACAACATGAAAGTTGCATTTCTCCGACCAGTGGAAGTTTAGATCAGTACAACCAGATGAATCTGACTTGTTATATTGTGGGAATGTAAACAGTGCAAGAGTTGCTGTGTCATTGTTTAATTATGAGTCAAAATGAGCCATTTTATTTGATGAAAAACATCAACATAATGTTTTGCACTAGAGATGTTAGCCGAGGACTCCAAACCAAGTGCTAGTTTACTGTAGGAGGCAAAGACAAATCACATGCATCATGACATCGGTTACCAAGGGTATGTTTGATAGTGAGGAGGCACAGAATGGTGCAGTGATGTCAGCACTGTGTGACATCATACAAATAATGTCCTGGGAACTGCTAAAGTGCTAAACTGCTAAAGGGAACTGCAAGCTCCATAGATCTTTTGGCAAAGCATCTAGAATTTTCCTTAATAATACCAGCAATACTTTTTCACAAAGTATTTGGCTCAGATTCACTTTTCCTTTGCTACTTTTTCTATTTGATGTTTAATTTGTAATTCCTGGGCACTTATACCAGTGAGGCAGGTAATCAGGTGAGGTACAAAGCTATGTAGCAATGGTACTTTTATATATATTTACACCCAACTTATTTTGCACAGCATGAATTATTTTAACACTGCTTGGGTTTTTGCAAGTTTTTCCAGCATATTCCCTTTCCTTGTCAACATGTAATTGTCCACATGTTCCATTTTATTATCAACATATTCCCTTTAATTGTCCACATATCCCCTTTATTTGTCCTCCATATTCCCTCAAGATGTTCACAATGTTCCCATCAGTTGTCCACCATATTCCGATTTATTGTTCATTATATTCCCATTAATTGTCCACCATATTCCCATTAAAATTGCTGTCATGATGTGCCCATTAACTGTTTACCATATTCCATCAGATTACTTGGTCATCAATAATTGTTCACTATATTCCCTGTAACTGTTCACCTTATTATCATTACTTGTCCACCATATTCCCTTAAATAGCAAGAGCTTTGATTCTGCGGCTTAGCATGATGCAGGAACTCTTGGACAGTTGGAAAATTTAATTTTGCATGAACGATGCATTTATCTTTGAGATATTTTGTTTTGAAACTATGTTATCTACAAGCATTACTGAAGAATGTGATAACACATAAGTTATATTTCTTTTGTGTAATATTCACTGAACAGTAATAGTATTTGGTTTGAAATACTTTGATTTTAGCATCCCCTCCAGACATAGAGTAGGCACAGATATGCTGATACTTGAACATCTGATCCTCCTGGCCCTGAACTCGGACGTGGTGCTAATATATATCATGATAATAGAAAAACCCCGAATTGATAAAATGACATTATAAAATCAGGTCTGATTAAGTAGTACATAACCTACAGTGTGATCTTGTAAAGTTTGTTTCTCATGAAAATGCATCTCTCTGACAATGCTGAAACATTGTTTTGCAAGAAGATCTTGTATGTATTGTGATGAGGTAAGAATGACAGATTAATGGAAGTCTGATGCATAGTACTAGAGGTGTGGTGCACTTACAAGCACCTGCCTGACTGAATGACCTGTTGTTGACTCCAGGACCATGAGAAGCTACGAGATGATGGTGACTTGGACATAGAGAACAAGCCACCCCAACAACTACAGCAATCTACAACTCCTTACGGCGCCATTCCTAATGGGCAGGCAGAACAGGAAGGTAAGTTGTGTTTTGGTAAGGTTAAAAGTCTTGAGAAATCTACAAAAGATATGCTGAGAAATGAAAACAATCCATCAACCATCAGTAGCCACAGATTGTCTGTGTTACAGATGATACAGACCCAAAACATGCTAAAAAGATGGAGAAGGAACTGAGGAAGATGGAGAAGAAGGTGGATGGAGACAAGAAGACCCTGAAGGGAACTGCAAAAGCCGTCAGTCTGGCAAAACAGCTCTCACCTAAAACTCAACGCAAAAAGGACAAATTGCTCAACTCCACATCGCAGCTTAAGGTGAGAATGCTTTCGATTTCTCTTGGGTTTATAGAGCCTAAAGGCTGAAACTGACAAAAGATAAACCAGCTATGGACAGTCATCCCCCATTGTTGCCTGGAGAAGTAAAATGTAACTGATTCAGCCCACATGGTCAATGCATCTTGTCCATTGATTTCACTGTGGCTGGAATAGGAACAGGTTACAGGTTACCTTGTGGTTGTGTGCTCTGTTACAGGACATATGTTCTTGTGCAATCTCAAATGTTTAACATTCTTTTGGACATCTCAATTGTAACATGCAGGGTTTGGGGAAGACTATGACAGACTGTCAGAGGGCAAGCTGCATGGTGGTTTTGGAAGATGTCAGTAAGAATTATTTCATTCTGAAATCCAGTATCACCTTTAAATATGGGTCAAGGGGCATTGCTTTCCATCTGTTTGTGTATTTTGTTTTCCTTTTGCCCTTTATTATAGCTTTATGTGTCACAGTGCTGTAGATACAACATGTGTGACTTTTTCACACCGATCTGACGTGGGTCAGAAATGACACTGTATGAAATAACCTTTCTGCAAGTTCTGTGAGAATGTGATGGTTATATGACAGTGTTGTTGCACACAGTTCCATGGTATTGTAAACAAGTTGATGAAACGAGAGATTGAGGAGGAGACAAAAGAAGAGAAAAAACAGGATGTGGAGGGTATCTTTGAGGTATTAACACAAGGTCATGTGATGTCACATGAACAAACTCATCAACTTGCATGATCAACTTTACATCAATCCTGATTAAAAATTCTCATATTCACAAGAATGGAGTGTCTCTCTTTTTCATAGCAAAGATCTACCATCTAACATAATTAACTTCACATTTCCATGAAAGACAGATAAACTCTGTACTTACAACAGAAGAAAATGGCATTTTGTGATCTGTCAAAAGTATATGTTGATGAAAGATGTTTCTCCATTTGCTATTAATGTTAATTACTGTGAAGATCTCTTCAGTAGAACATGGTTATAACACGATTTAAACACACTGATGGTTAGAACAAACTTGTTCAATAGTCCTCAGCATACACACTGATGGTTAGAACAAACTTGTCAAACGCAAAGAGGTATTGGTCACTCCAGTACATATACAGATAACTGAGTTACTTCACCTACATTCAGTGGTGACTCAACACCAATACTAAAACACTGATGCTATTGTCTCACTGGTGGTAAGACGTAGTTAAACATAGTCACTGCTTCTATCACTGTCCACTTAATCCACACACAAGTCATCAGGTTGCATTTACAGATATTCTTTCACCAGCATTTAGAAGTGATACACGTGGAAGGTGAGAAGTTATGGATGTCAGCTTCTTAATGATAAAGGACACAATGTTTCCGAGTATATTCTACTTTTTCAACACTCACGTAATGAAGGAGTGAAAATACACATTATGTTCCCCATAATAATGATGGTGACATCACTAAACTCTCAACCATTCACCTCTAGATGTGTATTTCAAGCAGTATCTGGTTATATTGCTTAGAAACTGAACTTGCAATTACCATGGTGAGGGCTAACAGTGAACTACAAAAACGTAACAAACCACCTGGAAGTTTCTGTGAAATTTGTTATAACTATGTTTTACTGCAGTCTCTTCATCACATCCATCAACTATTGACTGGAAGGAGTAAACCTGATGCTGGATCTGTTAGAAGTTTGCATGAAAGAATATCAACTATAGTCTACTGTACAGGAAAATGCCTTAACTGATGATGGTTGTGAATGTGTAGAACATGATACCTGTGTGTTTGGCAGTTCTAATCATTTATATTATGAGCATAATCATATTCATAAACAGGCATCATATGTGATCCACATTTGTGGAATAGATGAGGTGTATAATTCTGCATGTGAATTGCCTCTTGTGTGCGAGGCATTCATGCATGTTTACACAGAGCACTTCAGGGCTGGCCAGGTAGATTTCGACCAGGGAAATGAAATGGTTTGGGATATGGTACGTATTTCAAACATACTAGCAGAATAAAGTAACTGTGCATTATTTCATGTTATGCCATATTTTAGTGCAAAATGATAATATGACTTGTTTTCGTTAATCACTGGTTAAATGTTGATAGGATAAGAATGAACTCTGTATGATTTGACTCCAGGCATCGTCACAAGCCCTTGGAGAGATGTGATTGCAAAAGTCTGTTGACAATTTCAGCATCATGTGTGTTTTGATTGGTGTTGATGCAGGTTTGACAACAACAAAGCACATATGACACTAAGCGATTGAAGATAGCTTAGGCAGTGATGTTCCACGTCGAAGCAATGATTGTTCCAATTCAGCTTAGTCAATGGCTGATCCTGGGTTTGACATAAATGTTGCTCTATTTCAACCCTAATATGTTCGATAGGGAACATGTCCTGAGAAACAGCAAGCAAGGAGAACGTTCTTCAGTCTCACAAAGAACATGTCCACAGACATTATCTTGCTGAAGGGCGAAGTAACGTCTCTGTCCTTGAATGAATGCCTTAACATGAGGCCCACTGATCTCATCTCTGTATTGCAGTCAGATTGCCACAGACAATGACAAGTTGTTTCGGACTTTGGAATGTGATGCTGTCCCATACCGTAACACTTTCCATACCAACCTGTTCATATTGATATTGAACACGCACATCAGCGTACCATTCACACCCCACACCCCACACCCCACACCCCACACCCCACACCCCACACCCCACCTCATGTTAACACCTATGCCATGCCATCTGAGGTGTCCAGAGGAAATCTTGATTGATTAGTGAACAAAACACTATCCTTGTCCTGTCTCATGTGCTATTGATGCTGACTGCACCAGACAAGATGTACCTGTCAGTGATGTTGAACAAAATTAGATGTACTGGCATTGAGGCTGGATGTTGTGCTCCGTTAATCACACCTGTACAGTCCTGGGACTGACTGGACCTGAGCCAGGAATGGTCCGAGGAAGTCATAATGGCAGTCTGGAATCAGCTGAATGTGGTTGTCTTGCTGACGTAGCATGGATGGCCGGTCCAATGGCCGGTCCTCTCATGTTGCCTTATTTTTGAAAACATCTCCACAGAGATGAGATCATGTCTTGATGGATACCAAAATATCTGGCCACATCATTTTGGGACATTCTGGGTTTCAGCACACCCATGGCATGGAGATACTGACTTTCTGTAACCCTTGACATGATGTACATGACGTTTAGGTCGAAATTAACATGTTTTCTGCAAAAGTGAAAGGTCAGAGAATAATGAATCATGCTTCAGTTTTCAATATCAGATGTGTGAACTTCAGATGCAAAAAGTATGCAGTGCACGTGCTGTGTGTGATACGCGACATCAAATTTCATGCAGTGTGGTTTGCTACAAGTTCATTTAGCTGTTAATTTTTATTTTATGCAATTTTATGTTATGCACAGGTACTTTTTCCAGTTAGTATTGTTCAGTGGGACAGCTATTTGTATGAAATAGGATACAAGTACAAAACACAAGTTTAACAGTCTTCAATATTTATTCTTGCATTTTCTCTCCAACTGAAAAATCTGTTAAGTGGAAACTTTGCATGGGTCCATTATACCTCATGCTTGTTGAGATCTGTGACTTTGTTGACTTCAAGTAATAATACCTTATCTCAGTTTTTGCTCTCGCAGTCCATGTGTATGGTCTTGACTCAACACATGTATAGCTATGTATTGTTAAAGGAGTCATTCACTTCTTTCTTCCACTGATATAATCTAGCATGTGGGGTGTGTCCATTGAGGAGTTTCCTGGCTGTGTTTGCATACCAACCATTTGTTATTATTCTACCGCATTTCACAAATTCAATGACTATATCTTGAGGTTTTTACAGTGGAAAATGCATTTGTTTGGATGGTATATTTAGAACTTGGAAGTCAGAGAGACCGGGTGAATGAAACTGAATGAAATGGATGATACTTCTTTAATTTAGAGCACAACATTTTGATACGAGTTCTTCACACTTGAAAACGATACAAGAACTTGTATCAAAACGATGTGTTCTAAATTAAAGATGTTGTCATCCATATATACTCCCTGACTTCCAACTTCTAAATGTGCCACCCAAAGAAAACCTTGTATACTTGTTCTGAGTGGAAAATACAAATGAAATATTTGATCATAGAAAAATACAAGCTCACCAAAGAGTACACATTACTAATATTCTTATGGTTAGGTTGTTATTATATATCCTTCTTTACCAAAGCACATCTTTTCTTTCCTATGCACTAATGTCAAACTGCATCACACTCATTGAGATACTGCAGAGGATTTTACAGACTCATCTCTTCTTCTGAGCATGAGTTGCTTCCCTTAGACTGTAATATGCTTTCTAGTGGAGTTGGGTTTCTAAATGTTTAATGCATCATTTTCAATGATCTTAATTGTTAACATTTGATTTGTATCAGTTAGTTGTAGTAGTTACAAGTTTCTCTACCACTGCATTATAAATGTAAGTATTTTGTCTCAGAGGGAGTTGCAATAAAAAGTGATCACTAGTTTCTGTGTAATGATCTTCTCCTGCATCATTAACACTTCTCTTGAACTGTAGGAGACTTTGCTACTTGGTGGATGTAACATCAGTGTATGTTGAGGAATCATGCCTCGCCAGTGATGATTGTCTTGTGACTTTTTGTTACGTTTAATTTACTTTTTCCAGGTCTTTCCCAATGAACTTGAGAATCAATCTGAGTATGAAGGATTCCGTGAATGGCTTCACACATTTGAGTTGTATCGTGGCAAAAAGACAGGAGATGAGGAAGCAGATGAGAGCAGAGTGGTCGGCAAGTTCAAGGTCAGATACAAAATTTCCAAAAGTTCCAGCATCATACCAACTCTGTGAGGTTTTTGCAGAATTTGTTTCCTAACAGTAAAAAAGGTGTTTAACAAACTATCATGAAGATATTGACACAGTTAAAAAGGGCACAGCCAGCTGTTCAAAAGACATGTGCACAAGTGCCGAGAAAGTTATATATTCATTAACCTGTGCTGTGTTGTCACCATGCTTCCTCGTACATCTGGCACTCCCTTTCTCCGCTGCCCTCTGTGTGTCAATATTTGTAATGATAGTTTGTTAAAGAACTTTTTTTATTTTAAGGAAGAATATTTTGCAAAAGCCTCACAGAGTTGGTATGATGTTATGATTATGATCAACGTTTCATTGTGTATGTTACGTTTATTAGTTTTCGAGCTAGACTGCAATTCATGAGTCCGCTTTTCAGCCAAACAGACTTGAGTAAGGATTTTCAGGTAAGTTGGGATAGGTAAATTATTGAAATATGAAAATAAGTAAATGATAAAATAAGACAATAGTAATGATGTAATATATAAAACAGTAAAGATGGATTGTATAATATTAAATTTTTTTTTTTTTATTTGGAATTAGGGAATTGTGTTGGTTCAAACATACTTATTTTTACCAGTGGTTGTTAAAATTTAGTAGTCATGTCACATAGATACATAATGATATAAAACAGATTTTTTTAATTTCCTGTTAATCTAAAGAGTCTACAGCATACATAACAATCAGATTGATGTTTCGCCGTCTATTGTTTTTTATTGAATTGAAAGAGATCATCCATTTTCCTCACTCTGATTCCTTGAATATATTTCCGGTTTTATATTCCTTTTGATACAAGAACAAGGATAGGAAAAAGTAGCCTTGAAAGTTGATTCATGGATAGGGAAAGTTTAGCCTGACATGAACTGTCCCTGGAAAAAGTTAAGCTCTGGGAAGGAAAGTTTGGCCAAGACTGGTTTACCGAGTGGGAAGTTTGGCCAAGGCTAGTTTACTCTGTGGAAAGTTTGGCCAAGACTAGTTTACCCTGTGGAAGGTTTAGCCAAGACTAGTTTACCCTGTGGAAGGTTTGGCCAAGACTAGTTTACCCTGTGGAAAGTTTGGCCAAGGGGAGAGTTTGGCCTGTTACACTGGATCTCCATGGAACATTTTGCGCAATCAGCTGCAAGTGTTCAACTTGGGAGTAAGATAATCGGTCCATTTTTCTATGGGCCAGTTCAGAGGGATTAGGAAATTATGGCTAAAAAAGACATTTTTACATTTTTGTGAGTGTGTCATACTGATTTTGTGAAACTCATGGAATAGGAATTTATATGTTACATAACTCATGTAAGCATTATGTATTACAAAAAGGCATATAAGCATTATGTATTATTAGTTAGTGCATAATTTCTTGCATGAGTTTTGCAAAATCAGTATGACACACATGCTAGTGATAAAATTTCTTTTCTCACTTGGAATGTGGAAAATGTTTACTGTTGTTTTTGTAAAGTCTCGATGACAAACAGGCTTGTATAATTATCTCTGTTTGTAAAATATCGTGACTAGAATCATGTTTCATATCACAGTACAGCGAAATCCTACAGCTTATGTGATCATTGGAAAAATATAACCAAGGAAAAAATGTAGTTTCATTCCTCAAACATGTTGGCAGACAGAGAATACAAATGTCAAATTCAATACTGAAAAGTCTTTTTCATGTTGCTCATCAATAAGAAATCCAGTGTTTATATTTAGTTCTAGGATAACTTCAGGAACAAATTTGTAAAAGGGTTACCTCCCTTTGTCCATCAAACTTTTAGTGTATGGTGATAATTATTTTATCATATGGCTGAGTCTTTTCACTTCCAGATAAGTGGATTGCTGTATTGTTGCACAATTCATACACTGGAATATAATGCTGAATTAATGTCTAATTGGGTACAGAAAATTATTGAAAAAACATATTTACTATGCAGTTTTTGCATGCAAATTGTACTGTGGTGGTGAGTATAAAGTGTGTTATTTTCAGGGTTCCCTGAAGATCTACAAATACCCCCTTCCACCCGACATAGAAGACACTACCATCACAGGAGGAGACCCTGCCTTTGGTTTGTTTCAGGGGCTGCCAAGCAATGACCCCATCAAAGTTCTGGTCAGGGTCTACATAGTGAAGGTTAGAGCAACTAGGATGTACAATTTACTCACTCTGTAAATGCATGGACCATTCTATTTACAAACAAACTCTGTTTCTCATGAAGTTGATCACTAAACTTCTGTCCTTCTGTTGGTCCAAAACTGCCAGACCTGTTTTGCTAAAGTTAAATTACTATATTTATGGTAGTTTCTCAGAGAAAATATGTCTTTTGATTATCGTTTGTAAGAAACTAAGTATAGTAAGCACTTAGAGTAATAGATAAAACCTAAAAAGTTCATTCACCTTGAGAATCACTGTAGGGTGTGTTCATGCTGTACCAACAATGTTGTTTCGAGAGACCTATGAAAAAGAAACTATTTTGATTTTGGCAGATTATTGTAGGTAAATAGTCTGCTATCTTTACACACACTGTGTTTAAAAGACTGGTTATGTATGTGTTTTAGGCCAATGACCTTCACCCTGCTGACATTAACGGCAAGGCTGATCCCTACCTGATCATTAAACTGGGCAAAACAACCATCAATGACAAAGAGAACTACATCTCGAAACAGCTGAATCCTGTCTTTGGAAAGTAAGTTCTTTGGAATACTGATTATGAATGTGATATATGAATACATTTATAGACTTGTGTTCCAGCTAGTCCTGGGTATTATATAATTTGCATGGTCTGGTTGGATGTTTTTGTCCACGGACAGATATTGGCCACCAGGACTGAAGGTTGGTCAAACCTGTGTCAGAACCTTCTTTGCAGCTTTTTTTGGTGGCAGTAATGTTGGTAGATATTATAGCAATTCACCTTTGTCAAAATGTATTGAATAGCACCACGTGTGGACAGAAGAAGTGGCATCAGCTGGTCATTCAGATGGAGGAGTGTCATGGTGCAGCAGTACTCTGCAATGTCCACTAATTATTGATGGTACAATTGGAGATCTGTGGAGAAGAGGTCACTGTGGTATTGACAGAGTTTACCTTTGCAATTGCTGATGCATTACTGCGGGACTTGTAAATGACTAAGACACTGTAATTAATGATACAAGCTTCATAGCATTATAAAGGTTTAGAACGTCATCATATGTTGTCAAAGCATATAGCAACATTCTTGATGTGATTGCAAAGCTTGAACTTCAGGTTACAAACAAGGGTAGAGGCCTTTAGACTGTCTTTAGAAATATCTTTATGTCACCTGATGCAGTCTCTACGTTGTTATGACTTCTTGCTGAGAAATGTTCACGTTATGTAACTTCACATCAGTTACTGTCAGTTTCACTATGGGTGACCCTTCTGCTGGTTCACATGATGATTGTCACTCACTCTCATCACCTATAGTAAACCAATGCCAGATCTCTTTGTTAAATACAATTGAGTGAGTTTAGTTTTATGCCGCACTCAGCAATATTCCAGCTATATGGCGGCGGTGTGTAAATATGAGCATTGATCTGCGCAATTGGGAACCAATGACATGTGCCAACCAAGTCAGCAAGCCTGACCACCCAATTCCGTTAGTCACCTCTTACGACAAGTATAGTCGCCTTTTATGGCAATCATGGGTTGCTGAAGGCCTATTCTACCCCGGGACCTTCACGGGTTGTTAAATACAAAATGTTGGGGGTTCTAACTTGGTGTACAACAGTGCTGCCATGAACTTGTTTTGGAATCAACATCTTATTGTTTCTTTTAATTGATGTGAAGAAAAGATGCTGACATGGCTGGATAAGTCTGTAGCCAAACCACCACTGATGTTGGAGTCATAACTTTCACTAGGCTTGTCTGTCTTCAACACTGGATTTCCATGATGTGCAAGGGCACGTGTGTGGCCCAGTGATGTATGACAATGGAACAGACATGGATGTAGAATAATTTAATGGTGACATCTGCCTAGTTGGAAGCTTGTTTTCTGCTTAGTCTTTTTCAAAATGGGTTATTGCCAGCTTCAGCAGCTCCTGGTACAGAAATGTACCCTAGACAAAGTCACAGTACAGTAACCTGATATACTAAACATTGGTTAAGTCCATATTCCACAATCGAGAGAACCGAAAACTTACGTAGTTGTTCCAGTCCACTGATTGCAAGTGTAGTTGTGTATTGAAATGCATTTAATACAACAGTTGTTACCGTTCCGATCAAGAAAAGGGTACATTGTGGAATGGATTGTGTAGTATGTTTCTGTCTTTTGCTGTTGAAACTGGGGTACATACCTGTGGTGCCCATGCTGACTATGACCCCTTTAGCCCTAGTTATCCCTAAGTATGCATACATGACTGCAGCAACAGCTGACCAAGGCAGGCAGTGGTTCCATATGAATTATGTCTGTCACTGGCCACAAGAATCAGCAATGACTGAAATATGACATTATCACACCCTGTTTTGCTCTGCATTGTGCTGTTTATCCACATACAGCAATAAACAAAATTAAGTATTCTTCTGTGGCAATGTCAATTGACATGAGTTCACCTCATCCCACTGTCATCACATCAGTTGTGTTACAAGTGCAACAAACAAGGTCATCATTTCAATTTTGTGTTTATTGATGGCAATATAACTTTCAGTTTTTATGACTGAAAACTCCCTGCCCCACTCATGTCCAGCCATGTCTTACAAGGCTCTTGTGGGTTGTTCTCTGTCAGGTGAGGGACTGAAGCATATCAGCTATAAACAGAAATACAAAGCAGACTTGCTGCTGTATGGGATTTAAATAATTACAGAAATGCTGTCAAAGCAATTTAATGTAGGCTTCCTTCAGAGACAATACTTTATTCCTCTTCACACAGGATAGCAATTTTAATGTTATAACAGTTTAATGTAATCCTTTGCTTTATTAAACTTCACATGAGACAGGGATAATAATGTTATAACTGTTCAGGATAAAATATGCTTTATTATACTTCACATGAAACAGAGGTATGAATGTTATAACAGTTCAGGATGAAAGTATGCTTTATTGTACTTCACATGCAGTAGAGATTTTAAAGTTCAGGATAAAACCAACTGTACAAACCTCATATCTAAGCAGAACTACCTATATTTCTTATGTAGATTTACTATGAGAATTTAGTATGGGTATTTCACATGATGGGCTGCAGTCTTTCATAACTGGCAAATCCTAGCTGTGTTGTAGAAGGTACCATAAAGAATGCCCAGCATCTTATGTACCTAACACTTCAGGTAACTGCATGTATTGATTCTATCATTTCTGAGACAGTCTGATAGATTTTATTCCAATGTACCAATAATGACAATCCTCCTTAGTGTAGTGGGTAGTTAAAGAAACAAGCTTGACCCTTGACTTTTGTCCATCATTTTAGATATTATTATCAGGGCATCTAGAAATGTTCTTATATTTCATTTCATTAGATGACATACAAAAAATATCTCTATGTCTCCAATTACAAATAAAAGTTAATTGCACAGGAGAATTTTCATAGGAGTCCGTGAGGTCAACCGAAGGTACTGACCCAAACGAGGACAATCAATACTTTTTAATCAAGCAATGTATCATTTTACATGTACAAAAACAATAATTCTGGTTGGCAACAGCTAGAATCTTTTCTGCCGGTACCATTCTGAGACTGGTTAGATTAATGAACTGTTTTATTCTATACACGCATCACACTGTTTGTGGTCATATTTAATCATAACACCAATACAATTATGGTGTTCTTCAAAGTAAAGAAAACACAGTAAAACAGTATTTTAATATGGCAACATTCCAATTAACAAAATGTCACATTTTGTAATAACATTGGTTCATGAAATAATATTTGATTGATTATGTTGGGTTTTTTTTTCTTTTGCCAAATGAACTATAAAAATTAAATACATAAATTAATTGTATATTGTTATTGTCAGTGTAACATCTGTTTGATTCAGTGTCTGTGTTCAGTGCTGAGAAAAGTGACTATTATCAGGGAGGCAGGTGAAGGTCAGAGGTGCCATTGACTGATAACCTTTCACCCTTTTTCCCACATCTTATCCCATTTTATGGGCGCACTGCTTTGATGTTCAAAGCTGCCATACTGTGAGAACGTTAAAGAGAATTAATTATCAGGGAAACAAAATGAAACTGTCTCTTAAAGATTTCATTCAAAGTGAGCATATCTTGCTTCATCACTGACCACTCCACGATGTGGACATCTAGGTGTATTGCGAACTAACCACCCCACTCCACCATGTGGACTTATGGGTTTATTGGCTACTGACTACTTCACCATGTAGACTTTGGGGTTTATTACCTACTGACCACCCTACCATGTGGAATTCAAGGTTTATTGGCTGCTGACCCCACTACCATGTGGACTTCAAGGTTTATTGGCCACTGACCACTCCACGATGTGGACTTACAGGTTGGGCTACAGACCTCCTCACCATGTGGACTTCAAGGTTTATTGGCTACTGACCCCACTACCATGTGAACTTCTGGGTTTATTGGGTACTGACCACTTCACCTTGTGGACTTCTGGGTTTATTGGCTATTGACCACCCCACCGATTTCAAATTTATTGGCTACTGACCCCACTACCACATGAACTTCAAGATTTATTGGCCACTGACCTTCTCACCATGTGAACTTCAAGATGTATTGGCTACTGACCACCCACCATGTGGATTTCAAATTTATTGGCTACTGATCCCACTCCACCATGTGGACTTCAAGGTTTATTGGCTACTGACCACCCCACCATGTGGATTTCAAGGTTTATTGGCTACTGACTACCATGTGGACTTCAATGTTTATTGGCTACAAACCTCCCCACCATGTGGACTTCAAGGTTTATTGGCTACTGACCCCACTACCATGTGGACGTCAGGGTTTATTGGTTACTGACCCCCTACCCCCCACCATGTGGGTCTCAGGGCTTGCCATATGTGGGAAATATGCTTGTTCCTCTTATTGAGACATTTCTGCAGAAGATTTCACACCAGTGATGTCATCAGTATATGATGCCATATAGGAGGTGAGCCAGATGCGTTGCTGTTACAGTAGATGATTAAAGTAGATGTGTATATCGCAGATAGATCTTATTAAACGTATGTCAGAATTCACATAGTTGTCATTTCCTGCCTAGACAATGAAGACCTACATGGCACACAGGTATGACACATCATTCATGTATAATACTAGTTGTCATGATCACCTAGTGTTTTTAGTCTTTTGGCTACTGATTAGGAATAGCTGATAATCCTTTACATTATTTAACAAAGACATATACTTTCCATACCAAACTCCAAAACTGATGATTTCCAATAACCCCATAGAGAAATCTCTTGTTTTTTATTGTTTTGATACTACCAATACTATATCTTCACTCAGATGAATGCAATAATTCTTTCTTAAAATATTATGATTATTCAGATCCATGTACAGTAATCCTGTATGAATACAACTTGTACTCAAGCCCTACAATTCACTTTTCTGTGTCCCAAGTAGATTTTTCAGTGAGTTACTTAACATGTTTCATGACAGATGTCCAACCAGTTTCAACATTGCAACACATGCCATATTGATTTGTTTCATAAGAGGATTGGATTAGTCATGATTAGTCAAGTATCATTCTAAAAGGAATTTTTTAAATATTCAAAATAGTTCAAGTGAAAAGACATATGCCCATAAGCATAGTATTGATGTCCATGTACATCCCTGTACACCTGATCACTGACTACCCTTTCCCTGTAAAGCACTGACGGCAAGTATCATGTTGATCTGGGACTACTTCAGTGTATACCCATATCATGTAGCAGTTGCATCAGATAACACAATATTCTTTAAATGATGAGAAAGACACAATGCTATTTCATTCTTTTCCTGAATACATTTCGTTATATCCAACACATCCATTGTTCATCGTGTGTAAATAAAACCGCCCTGTAGAAACTTGAGAAAGTATGTTCATTAGGTTTTTAGAACAGAAAACATGGTGTACGATGACACGACATTTTGTCATAATCACAGTAAGCAGAAAGAACAAACTGAAAAAAAGCAAAACAGGGATATATTACAAGGATAAAAACTACACATTTACAGATTTCTTAATACGTTTCTATGGTATTTTACATGTAAGCATGGAGTAATCAAATACTATATGGATCTGATTGTCACTTAATGAGACAACATGCTTTGTAGTATTTTCTTCTTTTACATTGCAAGTTGATTCAAAAGATTCTGTTATCCGTCTACTACCGACATTTCTTTTACAAACTAATGTTTACAGGAACACATGCAATAATTATTTGTTTCATTTTGGGGAACAGTTAATATTTTTGATTTATGGATATTTTTTGAAACTGAAACTGATTTATTGTTCATAATGTGTACGGAATAATGCTTCTGATTTATTTCTTAAAATCTAATTATTACTTTCATCACGTTAATGCAAGTTACTATAGTGTAGCTAATCATGATTTAATGAAATCTCCTTTGGTATATGCTTGCATTAATCATTTCAATGAATAGATATATTACAGATTGCAATAAAGAACGTGAATGACATGTCCTGCCTGTCACAGATGCAGATTTGATTAGGGTTTTCAAATATTTATGACTTCCCTCAAGAAATTTATGACTCTCATATAAAAAAAAATCTATATTTTGAACAGTGATGTTTCTTTAAAAAATCAAGCATTTCACACTGTGGGTGCTGTGGACATCTATTGTGTTGAAATTTAAGGAAAAGAGTTTACAAGTCAGAAAGAATTTTGGAATGGAATGATACCTTGATTTTATGATTTCATACAGTTAGTATTTCCATCATTATTTCATTTTTGATCACTCCTATGAGTTTCATGGCCTGGCGACATGAATATATGTTTTCTCATCAAGGTTTATACACAGTGTCCTAATGTGACAAACACCCAGAAGCTGTTAGCCTTGTTCAGGCAAGCACAAACAGCTGTGATCACAGGAGCACTTTAAATTCTGAATGTCAAATGATGCATACCTGCAAAAATTATTTGAATGAACTTATTTAACTAAAGTATTTTTTCATATCATATTTCATTGATTTTAGAATCCAGATTTTATATGTGCTGCTGTGTGCTGTGACCACACAGATTTGTGCATCAATTCATTCTACTTTATTGTACACACAGTCCACGCCGTGGGAGACCAACCAATGTATTGGTGCGATTTAGATGACATAATGATCAGCAATTTTAACTTTATTGAAAGTGTCTTCCGCTTGAATTCATCAAACTAGAATTCTTCATCATTAATATAAAAAAAATTAGCAAACCAAAACTTATTTTGCCTGGGATATAACATTGGTGGTTATGTAGCACCTAGTAATTATGTCAGCAGTGTTAGCACACAGACATACTTATTGATATGAACATCATGATTCTGTTTTGAAAGTTCGTTGGAACATGAGTTATCCATGTATTTTGAATCTGTATTGTTAACAAAAGCAAATAGTGTTTCTGTCATGCTTTAAATCTTTATTTACCAAAACATGAAAAGTCACTGTGGTTTATTTTACTGTGTGCAACTGTTGTGCCAGTGCTTATGTGTAGTGCTTGACTATGAGACTTTGTCGTACGTACACCCAGACATATGTTGTATTGTATGCCTACTTTGTACCTGGTTTGGTTAAAGCAGTCATCAATATAGGACTTGTTCAGGCATGCTTGGCAGCTTTCATACATTTATTTTATTGCAAAAACCTATTTTTCATGACAGTCTATTTATTTTTCATAGGAAGCAAAGTTTGTTTGGTGTTATGTTTTTCTTGTTTAGGTAGAGCTGTCAAAATGGCTCCTTACTAATTAAACTGGGTTAGCATGGGAAACTAGATACTCAGCTTGAAATGTTTGTGTATGAAGCGTAAGGTCTGACCAGCAGAACATAAGCTTGCTACAACAGCTGGTGTATTAACAATAATTATTTCAGCAAGAGGAAACTATGTCCTGAAAGTTGGAGTTATTATGTTGATGAGAGATTGCCAACAAAACAGCTTCAAAAATGTGCATGATTGGTTTAATACTGAGCAGCTCAGCTTTGACAAATTGTTCTGAGTTTGTTCCTTGAGGATCTTGCTATGCTGGGCAAATTCCATAGGTCTTATCTGCAAGCAGCAGTGACTTACAGGATACATGAAGGCTTAATTTGTGGAAAACAAAGCTAATGAGATTATGCAAGAAATTTGTTTTGTAGCAGTACTTTGGGTGAACTTGGGTTGATATAGTTCACACAACATTTTGTGTGTTGGCAGATGTTGCTTAGAACACTTCACAAATGTACCATCTCACAGTGGATGACCTCTGGACGGAAGCAGGAGTAATCATGCGACATTAAATACTGGTATAGCTAACAGACACTTAGTAACTGGTATGGCAATTTTTTTTCTATGAAACTTTGAAATCAGTTTTCTTAATTTTGCAAAAAAATCAATTTCTTTGTCATTGTTAAACAGCTGAAACAAAGTACACCCTCTTACACTAAGTGTTGATCCCAAAATATTTTCATAGAATTCTTTACTTGGACAATTAACCTTTTTTCTTAGTTATATTAAATATGTCAGCAATTTTTGTCCTATGTATTTGTCTTGATAATCGTGAGCTTTTGAGATTTGATTGACAAGGATAAAGTAAGAAGTTATTATTTATTTATGTTGAATATTCATGATGGTATCTGCTGTACATGCCAGAGGTCATCAGGAGCATTCACAATGAACATCAGGTTTCTTTCAAGACACAGATTAAAGACACAGGACACCTGGGTAATAAATTAAGCATCTGGGACCTTCATTATTCACGTTACATGCCTTATTGGAGGAATACTATGATATTAAACTCTGTGCTTAGTAATTATTGACTTCAAGCTAGGGTTCAGATTAAAAACAAAACTTGGTTAATACGTTGTGATTGTGATAAGAAAATACAACCTTAAAAGTGTTAGTGAACACATCTGTGAAATGAGATAGTCAGAAATGTGGATCTTCTCTATCTGAGACTTCACATCCATGCTATCACAATGCAGAGGAATGCTGTAAAGGTTTTGACATTGAGCCTCATTTCTTGTTTCACAGACATGCCCAGGAAATGTTAACATACACATAGTCTCTATCGGTGAAAATCCATTGTTAAGTATGTGCAGCAGTTTATTTAAATAACTCGAAAATGGAGTTATTATTTTGAAATTTGCCAAATGAAAGACAAATGTACATCATGTTTTAAACAATGGAGGTTTTTCTCTGACATTTATTAATCTTATGAAAGTCAGTTTCTAATGAACAGTGGCTGGAAATTACAGGAAATATATTCTTCAGAAGTCAGGGCACACAGCTAATTCAATGGAGGGGACATGTCTTTTTGAAACTTGAAAGAAAATTGAGGAAACTGATTTCTGTTCTGCATACAGTATTGTTTGATTGTATTTGATTCTCATCAAGGTGATGTCACTCACTCACACAATAGTGGTCTTATCACTTGGTTCTCACAAGAAGAAATGTTTGAGAAGTTAAGAAATGACAAAAGACAAACCATGTAAAATAATGTTCTTTAGTAGTGATTCTTTTCATGACAGTCAAATAGGAATTGTCTCTACTATTGTCTCAGTCATCAAACTGTAACATGCTGGGTTTCTTTCAGGGATTACATGAATGCATGTTTTGTTGGTACACACATCCTCCATGATGTGTGTCATGACACAGATCACACATATGAATCACACATAGTCCAGGTGTCTGTAATATGTATCACTCATAGTGCAGGTTTCTGTAATAAATATCACTTAGTGCAGAATAAATTGTCTGT
Organism: Haliotis asinina; assembly: GCF_037392515.1. Classification (NCBI taxonomy): domain Eukaryota; kingdom Metazoa; phylum Mollusca; class Gastropoda; order Lepetellida; family Haliotidae; genus Haliotis; species Haliotis asinina. The sequence goes on along the minus strand of NC_090286.1, from coordinate 20,295,062 downwards.
AATATGAATCACTCATAGTGCAAGTGTCTATGATACATATCACACAGTGCAGGTGTCTATAACAGACTGCACGTAGTGCAGGTGTCTGTGATACAGATGATGCAGTGCAGGTGTCTGTGATACAAATTGCACATAGTGCAGGTGTCTATTATATATAAATACAGGTCGCACACAGTGCAGGTGCCTGTGATATCAATCAGGCATGGTACAGGTGTCTGTCATGCAAATCACATGAAATGCAGGTGTCTTTGACACGTATCACACATTGTATAGGTGTCTGTCAAATGTGACTCGTAGTGCAGGTGTCTGCGATACAGATCACACACTGTGCAGGTATCTGTGATGTAGATCACACGTAGTGCCGTTGTCTGTAATGCAGATCGCACATAGTGCAGGTGTCTGTGAGTTTTGGTGTGTATGAAATGTCACAGATAATCAGTCAGGAGAAATTTTCATCTGACTTCTTTTCATGTCTGTCTGTCTGTTCTTCACTCATGTTCTTTCAGTATATCAAGTTGAAAATTTGTAACCAGTGGGTTTTCTTTCATGGCATCTTCCTCCTTGCATTAGCATTTGTCCTGACAGTGTTTGTTATAAGCTACTTAACAGTTCCTTAATGGGTGTGGTGCATCAGCCCCATTGGCCAATACCTGGATGAGTTTATGATAGCATTAATGTAGTGGAAATCACTGTTCTGCTTCATGGCCACTCACTAGATTGCCTGTAGAGCCTCCCACTTCAATAATCCCACACACCAATGATCACCTTGGTGTCATTAAAAATCTATAAAAATGTCTGCTTTAAGTCTCTTTGTGTTTTTATCGAATTGTTTGTAGAAAGAAAAAATCAGAAACATCCCCCATGGCATTTGTGTACATATCATAAGGCTGGCTTTGTTTGTATGGGACCAAATGGACCTCCCAATTTGAGAACACCCTTTGTCATGCGAAACAATGCTGTTTGGTTGAGGGTAGATGAACCATGCCACAGCAAAATACGGGCTAGCTATGATGTAGCCTTTTCCAGAAAGCCAATACCCCCTCTCTGAAATTTATCTGTACGCATGGGATGTTTTGTTTTGCGTTACTGACCTGTTGGTAGGACACTAGTAAAGCCATAAAACAAATTGAAGCGCAAAAGCTTCCAGTACATAAAACAGTTTCAAGTGCCAAATTAAGAGGTCAGACGCAAAGTGAAAAAAATGGGTATTTGCCTTCTTGCATGTATCAGCTTGGATGGTGGGAGTCAGCCTCACTGGGGTTATCAACACTTCGTCATCTTCTGCAATAAAAACAGCAACGGGGAAAACAAAAGTTGATATTCAGCACAAAAGGCATCCATATATTATGTTTAATGTCATGATGTGAACACCTTTTCCCAGAAATGTGCATTTTATTTTCTTTGCCAAAGAATCTAAGTTTAGTTTTGTAATGAACAACTATGTGAAGAAATTGGTATTTGTGATTGAAAATTGATAACCTTAAAGTTAATCAAAGATTTTGTTACTTTAGCCTTGTTTAACTTGAACATCTGACTGTATTTATAGTTTCTCACTCTACAGTTTCATACACATGATCTGTAACCAACCCTGTGCCTAGAAAAAATATGGAACTTTATATAAAAAGAAACATACACTTGCTGAAAAAAACAACCGACACATTCCAGGTTTGTAGGAGGGTGGGGCCTGATTATATGGTTTTGATTAAGCATTTTAAATTGTGTGGCAATCCATGTTAAAACCCCACAGCTCTGACTGATTGAAAAAATCCAACCGACACAGCTTGGTTGCTATGGAACCTGCTTTATGTAAAATCTGCACATAAGCATCCATTTGTTCTCATAAGGAACAAGTAAGCATATTTCAAGAAAATATGCTTATCAAAGAATGTTTATTCACTTCTAAAATCTGAAAGATATTATCATGTGTGTTTAAATTGGCATTTCAGTAAACGATATATTGCCTGTATCGTGCATGTGTGTTGAGACTGATCCCTCAGTAAACAATATATTGCCTATATTGTGCAGGTGTGTTGAGACTGATCCTGCAGTAAATGTTATATCACTTATATTGTGCAGGTGTGTTGAAACTGATCCTTCAGTAATGTTATATTGCCTATATTGTGCAGGTGTGTTGAAACTGATCCTTCAGTAATGTTATATTGCCTATATTGTGAAGGTGTGTTGAAACTGATCCTTCAGTAAATGTTGTATTGCCTATATTGTGAAGGTGTGTTGAAACTGATCCCTCAGTAAATGTTGTATTGCCTATATTGTGCAGGTGTGTTGAAACTGATCCTTCAGTAAATGTTATATCACTTATATTGTGCAGGTATGTTGAAACTGATCCTTCAGTAATGTTATATTGCCTATATTGTGCAGGTGTGTTGAAACTGATCCCTCAGTAAATGTTGTATTGCCTATATTGTGAAGGTGTGTTGAAACTGATCCTTCAGTAAATGTTATATCACTTATATTGTGCAGGTGTGTTGAAACTGATCCTTCAGTAAATGTTATGTCACTTATATTGTGCAGGTGTGTTGAAACTGATCCTTCAGTAATGTTATATTGCCTATATTGTGCAGGTGTGATGAGACTGATCCTTCAGTATTGTGAAGGTGTGTTGAAACTGATCCTTCAGTAAATGTTATATTGCCTATATTGTGAAGGTGTGTTGAAACTGATCCCTCAGTAAATGTTGTATTGCCTATATTGTGAAGGTGTGTTGAAACTGATCCCTCAGTAAATGTTGTATTGCCTATATTGTGAAGGTGTGTTGAAACTGATCCCTCAGTAAATGTTGTATTGCCTATATTGTGAAGGTGTGTTGAAACTGATCCCTCAGTAAATGTTGTATTGCCTATATTGTGCAGGTGTGTTGAAACTGATCATTCAGTAAATGTTATATCACTTATTTTGTGCAGGTGTGTTGAAACAGATCATTCAGCAAATGTTATATCACTTATATTGTGCAGGTGTGTTGAAACTGATCCTTCAGTAATGTTATATCACCTATATTTTGCAGGTGTGTAGAGATTGAGGCTACATTTCCCATGGAGTCCCTGCTGTCAGTGCAGGTGTTTGACTGGGACCTTGTTGGAATGGATGACCTCATTGGTGAGAGCAAGATTGATCTGGAAAACCGGTTCTACAGTCGCCATCGGGCCACTTGTGGACTGGCTCAAAAATATGAACTGTAAGTGCGAACATTTATTTTAATGTTTTTGTTTCGTTTTTATAATCATGCAAAATAGATTTCATGTGCTACCCCTTGGAAACCCTTGGAACTTTAGCTGGTTTACTTTCATTACAAGATGTAACAAAATATAATTCAGAAAACCTATAACTTGCTTTTCTATCAAGGTTACAATTTATATTGTTTTATATAATAGCAGCTAGATTGTGCTATGGTACCATCCTAAAACTAAAGCCCAGAGTTGACGCCTCATGTGCCATGCACCTGGGACCTCCAGATGGCAATGGTGGTCATCAAAATAGCAAACTTAAATCATGATTATTTTGTAGCCAAGAGGCTGAGATAGAAAAATGAATGTCTTGTCATTATTGTACTGGGCTATAACCAGACATTCATGCTCCCCTGTAAGAAGCAAATCCTTGGCTAATTTATTCAATTAACCATCTTAGAGGTTTGTAACAATGTTTCTAATTGAGGGAGTTTTAGGCATGAGGTACAGTGGCATCATGGGACATTCAGGGGAGGTAATCTGATCTTGTGGCCCTGACGTCTTCATCAGCCATGTCAACACATCCCCTCTGGGTGTGAAGAAATTTGTTAATGATGACAAGTAGATTTGATAAGGTGTGAGATCAAAACACTGTTTCTTTACCTCATTAGAGAGACGGCCTCAATTAAGCGACAGTTCCCTTGAATGAGGCTGCAACATGAAAGGCCAAGCTCCCAGTCGACTTGCTAACTGTTTATCTACACATACCACATAGGGCCTAGCGATCAATTTTTTTTGTTACTTGAAAAAACAAAAGAAGACAAATTGGCAAGCGAGTTCTGAATCAGTATTTATGGAACTTGAACATGGCCAAATATAATGACTGCGGAAATGATTGTAACATGGCTGAAATTCCCGCTTGTCACATTGTGCTAAAGAATCTGGGTAGAAATGTTCTTTGAATGAGGAATGGCACTTTGTCAAATTTTGATGTTTGGACAGGCAATCCCCAAGACCTTTCTCTCAAGGTAGATTGGTTTTCACTTCATTTGTGGTTGATAACCAGGCAGGATGCACTGGGTGTGATCCCTGTCATTCACCATACTAATTTCTTCTTTATCTCCTGGCTGCTAATGTTTGAGTGACAGCTACCTACAAGGAAAAAGGATGGGAGAGGGCTCTCCAGCATATTTTCAGCATTTCATTTTTGTGTCATTAGTGGATGGTTTTATCTATTCCCAGACAAGTCACCAACAGTGAGATTATTTTAACAAATCCAACATTTTTTGCTAATTTATGTTTTAAATGTCTTCTTTTTCAACCAGATTAGATTTGGAATTGCCAAAAATATATGTGTAATGAGACCAAGAAATGCACATATACATGATTTCAAAATAGGAAAAGAACTTGCTTGAGGAAGATAAACATAAAATTGATGTATGTTTTCTGAGAAGGAAGATGTTGTGCTGATGTGTAAAATTTCTGGCTTTTAAATATTGAACCTTTACAGCATGTGACTTTTGTGAAATTTCAATCAATATTAATATTCTCAATCAGGCGGTCATGTTACAACACACAGTTTTTCTCAAACCAAAAGCCTTAAGCTATTAAATGAGGCTCTGTATGATGTTAATTCCAAGTTTTTACAGCAAATGTGTTTTGACCTTAACATTAATTTCCTCTTTGTGTGTGGTGTATAAGAAACTAGGAAATGTTGGAATAGATTTCCGTCAGAAACATTATTTTTTCTCATTTCACATATTCACCATGGAATTCAGGAATTTCTTTTAAATAATGCTGAAATCAAAATATTGAATTATATTAACTTCTCAGTTTGTGGATAAGCTTGTGGGAAATTTAATACTGAACGGTTTAAGAATTATATATTAGCAGCTACCTCCTACAATGATAAGAAAGTGAATAATATTATTTAAACAAAGTCAATAATGTGGAAATGCTGTCTGACTGAAGAATGATTAAAAACATCCTCAACTGAGGCATTTCTGTCCAATTTGTTTGTTGTCTTGTAAACATTATCTTTACAGTGCCTGGGAGGGCAAAAGATCACAAGCTCTGGACACTTCACTTTAATCAAGAAAATTAATTTTGACAGTCTGTAATGGGGAGGAAATTGAATGGAAATTGCACAAAATTGTCATGTGGGGGACAAGGGGAATGGTACTTTTCCTTCTTCCCATGGGAGAGCCACTCATCCAATCAAACTGCTTCCTCCAAGTAACATTTATCTTATTACAAGGGTTAATCTCATGAGTTGAGACAAATTAGGGAAGATACAGGCACTTTAATTCTATAATAGTCCAGGGATGCAGTCAGTCCAGGTACTGGTAATAACACCAGCAGTTTCAATATTAACATTCTGGGTTATTCCCAATGACAGGGAAGCACAAAATTAACACCTTGCCCTCTCTACTTTATTCTTTATATAATGTCAAGTTTATGTCAAATTTTGGTTAACGTGACAATTGCTTTTCTCCACCTATACACCCATCACGTTAGTTGTGTGGCTGTGGTTGCTCCGCCTATGAGCAGTTGGCAATTAATAGTTTAGACTTGTAACTATCAATTTTTACATTTTATTTATTTTTTTAAGATTGAATACTTAAGCACCCATACAACTTCCTGTCTTGCATTTCTTGCATAGTGCCACTTCTTACAATCTATCATCAACAATTATTAAGAACATATTCCTATATTTCTGTTTTATGGAGTTATGAATGTAAAACTCAGTATGAACACTTCACATAAATTTATGCCAGTGAACTATAAACATGCGTTTTTAAGTTGATACCCTCATCAATGCAAACATCTTCAGGTCAATTCTTAGAAACATGTAAACAGTGCCTTCTATCTCACACATCTAGTAGGTTAATCTGTGACACAAAAGAATGATAACAGTACAAACCCAGAGACACTGTCCAGTGCAATATTGCTACCCCAGCCCCATCCCCCATATCATCAGTCACCCAAGGATCTATTCACTGGTGTGTCAGTTCATGGGAAAATACATGTGGAAAGGGTTGTTTGATGTGCAAATGAAATGCAATGTAATCAATTTAAATTTCGAGGGTAGAGGATAATAAATATGGCAGGATTATATATGTCATAGTATGAAGGGTGTCTTTGTATGATGAAGCACAGATGATAAAGGTTTGGGGGCTATACATATAGGACATTTTTCAGACAAAATAACTCCTGTCTTGTATGCAATATTGTGTTCATGCATGCAAAAATAAGAATTTATCACATGATAAATACATTTTGAAAGTACAGATTATTCCTATCATTATACAGACAGAAGCTCCAGGTGTAGTTTGCATGACAGACTATGTACTATTGCAGGCATGGTTACAATGCCTGGCGGGACCCCCAGAAACCAACCCAGATCTTGATGAAGATGTGTAAGGATGGCAAGGTGGATGGACCTCACTACCAGGCAGGCAAGGTCAGGGTAGCAAACAGGATCTTCACTGCACCACTTGAGATCGAAGATGAAAATGGTAAAATTTTATGAATAATGCTTCATACTTCAATTTTAAATTTTATTTAACGAGGTATGATGTTTCTTTTAAATGATATAATATAGGGTATTTTGTGTTTTGATAGAATCTATGTTATGGATGTAACTGTTTCACTTTTTCTGGTTTAGTATTATATGTTAATCTAGTTTTGGTAATTTCTGCTAGTATTTTGAATCCAGTATTAAAGAATACTATTCTTAGATAACATGTAAAAATGAAGTGTTTCATTTTTCAGTCGTATTGTTAATATTTTCAGTGTCAGAATATCGTTTCAAGTAAATAATTTTTTTACAAAATATTTAACCATTGGTTAATGATAAATATTTCTAAACACAGATATATTCCAGATGTTTTTCAGGTATTAAATAGGATTAAACTGATAACAAATAATCAAAAACATGAAAATATCAGAAACCGAGGACTGGATCACCATATGACTACGGCATGTCAGTCGTACTTTAGACAAAATGGAGGTGTTTTGTTTCCAAATAAGGCAAGCCTGCGTGAACAACTCTCTCAGTTTAATGTCCCATGAAGAGTAACTCAAACACACATAGCAAACCCAATCAGCTGACTGGCAGACGATCTGGCTCCATGACACAACTACATCACACATTATTTGTCTCTAAAGGGTTTTTCCAGATTTGAACTTCTGATGTCAAACCATTATCGGTCTAAACTCAAATTTGGCTGAAGTTACTGAGGCCTAAAATTTGAAACATTGTTTCATTTATACACACTAAGAGAACCAAAATGGATTTTTAATTAAATTTTGTGTTTATTAATCCATATGTGCAAGTCTCAAGGGAATGGTCACCTCAGATAGTTAATACATGGATGTTGCAGTTAGATCCTCAGACTGAAATTCACTGTTCTTTGTTGACAGTGACTGTTGTTATTCAATAAATGAAATATATATTTAATCATGCCAAGATGTTTGCCTCGATTTATGGTGTTGGAGGCTTCATGGCTGTGTTCCATCAGTCACTTCAGCCATTGTTTGCTAAATCAGGGGAATATCATTTAGTTTTAATAAATGACAAACTCCATAACTTATTCATTAATTCATGAAATCATAATGTTTAGATAATGTCTGATTTTAATATGATTGATTTTATCAGGCATTATCATATTTAATGGTCTGATGTAATCTGTTTCTGGAAGTTTCAGCTAAGTGAACAATTTTTTATTTATGACAGTGTGAGAGAATATACTCACCTCCAAATATGAAAGGTGTGTGTATAATATATTACACAGATAAATTAAATGAACATGTTCTCATGTTTCAGATAGGAAAGGTCACAACAATAATAATGATATTAATGATATTCAATACTAGTGTATTTTATCAGTAATAAGTGTATAAAGTGTAAGTCCAATGTGTTTTAGTAAAAAACAGCAGAATTTGTTCCGTGTCTCAGGTTATTGAACTCTGATAGGATATTGTTCCAGTTAAGTGGGGGTACATGAAAGAGGGTGGAAGCTTGTTAAAAGCAACCGTAATAATTTTGAAATGCTTTGTTTTAAATTTCTGGATTTGACAGTTCTGCTGAAAAATAAGCAACTGTTATGACTAAAACTGTAAGCAATCTGTCTGATGTTGACTTTTGATATTTATGTTTATCCTATTAATTGAACATTTGAGATTGTGCAATTCAATTCCTGTTTCGTCTGATGGGATTGCTTATTAATGCAAACTGATCCTGTGGTACATTAAGAACAGTTAAAGCAATTTGTATATATATACAGGTTTCCATTTTTATGACATATTAAAAACAGTCTAAAAGGTGCAAGTTCATTTTTGTGTGACTGTATACATACAGCAATAAATATATAACTTAATATTTCATCAGGAGGATATTCTAGAAAACAAGTGATAATGTCATTGCACACCTAATTGATTTATTGTATTAATCAATCTCTCTCAATTGAGAAAGAAATGTTAAAGATAGTAGAAAATCTATGGTGTTATGTTTGGAAAGGTCTCAAGTTGGAATCAATTAATCCTCATGCCAACATCAAAGTTGTGATACAACTATTTTGTAAATCAATTCCCTACATTAAATATTTATTTCTTATCAAATATTTGTTTCTGTTGACTTTGAGTATTTCTTTATTTAATGTTGTTCTGCACAAATATTTTCTGACACTATTTCATGAAAAGTTTTGCTTTGTCACTCTCTTAGTCATCTCTTACGTCTTGTACAAATGAAAGTAAATATTGATGTTTAAGCTTTAGCTTCTAAATTGTCATAATCATAACCTTTTCAAATAGAACACAGACTTTGTGTTGGGCAGAGAAGTATGTACACACATTTCTCTTCTTGTGTTCATTCTCTACCAAACATATAGCAGTCCCCAAAATATACTTGTCCTTTATAGATTCTGCAGATCACGATCACACAATACTTTAATCAAGTTTATGTTTACATCTCCAGACCAGTTTATCATGATAACATTGCATTTTTGTTCTTTCAATAAACTTAGGACTTTTTAAAGTCTAATTATAGGTCATCCAGCACGAAATTAAAATGTCCACCTAATTCATTTACAAATGAGATTTGATTTGGTATAACTGCCTTTCATCTTGTAATGTAAAGATTGTATTTGTTGCCTGATCACATCATGGCAAGTTCCCCAGACCTGTATGTGGCTGACTGGAAGGAGACGTGGCTTATGGCTTCTCTCTGATTGTAAAGCTTTTTTTTGACACAATAGTTTGTACGTTTCCATATAAAAGAAATCTTGGATGAAATATGATTAATGGGAATAAACGGCATAGTCCGTGCACTTGTCCTAAGTTGAGTTCCGTGCCATTTTCCTAATGTCAGCAATTGTTTCTGAGTTAAGCGTTTGTCCTGCCTTCTTGCGTTACAGTCCTAAACCAGGAAGAAAACATGGGCAAACACTTGCCCCCCTTGCTTCTGCAGTAGAGCTGATGGCCAGTCATTACTGAAGGAAATTACAATATTTTGCCATGTAAACAGATTATCAGAAACGTAAACAGGAATAAATTAGATGCAGGCCTTGCTCTGAGAAAGTGGACAGACCCAGTTAAATGCCATGACTAATGTGTTTGGATAGGCTGCAAGCGTAAATTGGCAGATTGCCTAACTGGGGTCAGCCTCTATTTGGATATGACCCTTATGTCTGAACTTTGACCCAACTATGTTTACCTTCTTGTTTTTAAAGTTGTTTTGCTAAGTTTAAAATTGAGAGATTAATTGTCACATGTTGAGAGCATTAAGTTTCCTGGTAGAGGAGGGAGGAATAGGTAGTATGCTCATTTGCCAGAGGAGGGTCTGAAGTGTTTATGCAAAAATATTTGCTTACCAATTTTTTTACCTAATGAAAACATTCAAGTGGGTCCATTATATGTCAGACAAAAATCAAATTGAAAAAGTGAAAAAAAATTGCCTCACATATGGCAAGTGGGGTAGGTAGTTAGTCAAAAAAGATTTGTGTGTTTTGCATACTTGGGTAAAAAGAAATTAAGAAATGCTGGAACAAGATGTACAAAGTAAACATCCTAAATATGACTATTTATTAAAGATGAAGATGAGGATAGGAGACCCAAGAAAAAACGCAGAAAATCTAAGGGTAAGTTGTCACCCGGAGAACACCCAGGGTCCACAGTGGTTGATGACGTTGTTTGTACTAACCAGGTGTCTTGTCTGCCACTTGCTTTCACTTGGGATTGCCTTCAGTGTGTTGTCACGCCAGTAACACGGACAACATCAGATGCTGTAACAACATCTTCAACTCACCACTAAATATAACATACCTAATAAGTCAAGTGTCGCTGTATACCACTGTTGGTTCATCCTATCCACTCCTGGTGCTCTGTTTGATGGTGTCTCCATCTGATACTCTTAGGCTTCAAACTTGCTCACTCAGCTTTAGGAATCTGCCATAATCTGATCCTATATCTTTCTTTCCATTATTGTAAAATGAAAATGTGTTTTATGTGTCTGGCTGCATGGAATCTGAAATCAGAAGGAACGATAAAGGATCTGTGGAACTGTTATTCTGTTGAGTCATTGTATGTCATTTGTTTCTTTGAAGCACTACCTAATGCAATGATTGTAGGATATTTTTCAAAAAGACATATTTCTGATTTTACTTTCCACAATGTTCACCTACATCACTGTCAGACAACAGTAATGTGAAAATTGATAAAGTAATGATTCAAGAAGCATGCAGAAGCCATTGATACATTTTAAACATTAACCATAAATACTAACTTATTTTTGTACTGTTATAAATAACCATACCTTATAACCTTGACTTCTCAATTTGTTGTATGTTGTATGTGTATCAGTATGCCTTGTAATGAAGTTTATGTTCTACTTGCAACATTCAGTGAGATTTGTTTTCAGATCATCAGCTCATTTTTTTTGGCATCTGTAGTTGATATAATTATTAATGTTTCATATGACTTAAAGTTTTATATAAGATTTCTTGTTTGACTTTCCCCTAAATTGAATCAAATTATTAATTTTTTTTGGAGGAGATAGTGTTTGGATTCTCCTCTCTTTCACCAATGTTCAGGTTCAAGCCCCTGTTGTATGTGTGTAGATTCAAATAAACTGAGAGAATTAGAGACAGGAAGGCATGAAAAATTCAAAAGTTGCCTTAATATTTACCAGTTTCCATCACCAGCTTTGACTAGCATTGCGGGATGACATCTGAGAATAAATGAAGGAACACTGCCATAAAGTTTTGTTCCCTTAATTGTTTCCTTCAATAAATGAATATTGATATTCCTGCTAATGTGAGCTACAGAACCTGTTGTATCCCTAATGTTTGTCAGGTACATGGTAGATGGAGTATGAGGTATGTTGTGTTAAATTGCAGGTGTAAAGAAGGCAACAGATGAGCATCTTGCCCTGGCTGTGTTGAACCACTGGGAGGAGATCCCCAAAGTGGGCTGCAAACTAGTGCCTGAACATGTTGAGACCCGGCCTCTCTACAACCCAGAAAAACCAGGCATTGAACAGGTAGCCATTATCTCACCACCACACAAAAAGCTTAATCTTAGATGAATACTATGTTTTTCAAAGAGCATCTAGCTGAGGCTGAAAATTGAAACATGAAGAATTTGGAGAATCTCATTTCTATGTGGCTGAACATTCCAAAGGTTGGTCAAGTCACATGTCTTCACACGTCTTACAATACTCTGAATTTGAAGACTACACATATTGACTCTGGTCTAAACCCTATTACAGACTAAGTGCTAATGAAGTAATCCTTAAGATATGCTGATGCTGGTACAGACATGTGTAGTCACGCCTTCTTCCGCTGTTCAGAATGCTCACTATTGAGATGGTCAGGAATCTCTTTTGGATGGCCAAGCAAGCCAATATTGAAATCTAGCTTCGCCACCTCTATCCTAATAATCATTGCTGTCTTTGCAAATCCCACTTCTTTAAAGTGTATTTGTTCCAAAGTTTGAAATCGTAACCCTCAAGCATGGCTTTAAATTTCTCCAAACATGTTGAGTGTTGACAATGTCCACAAAGTAGGGAGAAAATTCTTTGTCCAGCGATGGTTTGTTTGACTATAGAACCTGGGTACAAGATGTTGACCAGAGCTGCTTTCAGTAAACTAGGCATGATGGAACACACACTGTAACCATTCAGGCTGAGCAGCATACAGACATGATCAGCAGATGGTTGTCAGAGGAAGATATATTCCTTTTACCTGCAATTTTGTGACATATTGCACAGCATATTGATGCTGTTTAATATATATGTAGGCATATGTACATGCGCATGCTGATATATCCTCACATTTCATTCATTAATACAAGACATGCAGGGATATGTCATCACAGTGTTGTCTTCATGGAAGACTGATGTATATAGTTCCGCTTACTGATATATCAACAGACACAGATGAAGTCACTGGAATAAATCTAAAAAGGTTAATACAAATATGATTGAGTTGTGATCATGGCTATATCAGAAAACTTGCAACTTTGAACTTGCTGCTGATTGTTTTTACACTGGTTTGAGACTGTTTAGACCTGAATGGTATGCTCCAGGGCAAGATTGAGATGTGGGTGGATATGTTCCCTATGGATATGCCCTGTCCTGCAGCACCAGTGGACATCTCTCCACGCAAACCCAAGAGGTAAGGTAACATAGGAGGGTAAGATCGGCATCCTAGTCCTTCATGAACACACACACCAACCTACGTCGAAACTATGTTTACACTCCTGTTCTGATACCAGTTGGAGCTTATGTAGTTGTGTTCTGATGATTGAAAACCAATCGCAAGAAGGATTAAAAATAATTATTGACTGTGAAAAGACATATTTTCGATTAATCTGAATTTTGCTGCTTTATTATAACACACTTAAATAAGTAAACTAACCATTAAATTTGACGAACAGTCATGAACAAACATGTGTTCAGCAGCAAAAGGCTATGCGCATTGTATTTATAGTTTTGTATTCATTACTATGGTAAATATGAATATCACCTGTCTATGAATACATCTGTTTGATAAATAACCACTTTTATACTTAAATAACAATTAGAGTGTCTTTCTTGCAAGCATGCATGCATGCATGCATTTCAGTGCCTGATAATAGTAGTTATAAAACATATTAATTATAAAAAAACTAGTGAAAGACCTTTGAAATTGGTGATTACATTAAAAATATATATATACGGATTATAATCAATAATCCTTTACCACAAGTCCTTCGTTAATCAATTGCCGATCTGGTTTCCAATTCCCATCACTAATCATTTGTCACATTGTGTCTGAATATCACTCACACTGAAATACTTCAGACTAGGGCATATTTACCATTGGCCTAGAAATAGCATTTGGGATTCATTTGTAACCTCATTTTTTAATGGCATATTTAATTTTAATACAATAAGGAAGTGTTGTCTTTTTGAAGTTCCAAAATGTAGTGTTAGATTCTTTCATTTAACAAAACTATTTTTACTTGGTTTGACAATCCCCAAGTACATTGTATGTTTTTTCATTATTGAAACTGTTGGAATTTACCACAACATTTTCCAGAAAAATACATAGATAACCTAACAAAGACAGGAGACAATGACTTTAATTTTACAAAAGATCTGTGCCTATCTAATTTTGTGTTTTTACTGTTAGTTTTATGAAGTAAAATATGATTTGATTTTTACCATCATAACTATGGATCTCATCCTTATTTTCTGACATACAAAGTTCACTTTCAGATTCCAGCTTGATGAACATTCTAAAAATATCACTATATCAAATTTATTTATAAGTGCTAAACCAAGATACTGATAAAGTAGAGAACTAATGTTGGACGTCACTTTGTTGATTTTGAGCCAGATAGAGTTGTAACAGAGAACTATTTTAAAATAGGTTTATTTCAACAGAAGTGTACAAAGGCTCTATCTTCCCAGATTCACCTTTCTTTCAATACATCTATATTTGCATTATTTACTTTCATAACCCATTATTAAGACTTCTTTATGCCGTCAAGCTCTCTTCAGAGTTCTATATAGTCAGATTGATTAAACACACAGTTTGCAGTATATTTTGACTATTATAAGTACTTATGAATTTTATTAATAACAAATTCATGAAATTCTGTCTTAAGTTTGATATTTAATAAATTAAGCTGTAATGAGTATATGTGTTGTTTCATGGTGCACTCACCCATGTTCCAGCTTTCTGACCACATAAAAACCATTAATCACATATTACAACAAATATGGCTTGCTGAAGATCAATCCTAAACTGAATCTTCATCGCTCCAAGAAAACTGTCACACTTTATTTCACCAAAAGAATCCATTAAAACAGCTAAGCAACAAATACAGACAACAAAAATAAATTCAAACTACATGCTGTTTACGTTCAAACTAACCATTCTTAGCATTTCAGAATTTGAATGTAATGGAAATTGATCTAGTATTCCAGTAAAATCATTCAATAACTAAACAATTTGACTGTTAACATAGCAAAGCCAGAAACACAGACCCTGTAGGAGCACATCAAAATATTCTTGTTTCTCATCACTTTTGAAAAAGTATGGATGGGCAGATTATTTCAGTTAATATCCAAAACTCCTTGATTTCTGTGGAAATTTACACCTTTTCTCTGCTAGAAAATCAAAACTAAGAAGTGTGAAAAATTCATGCATATTTTGAAAGTCGCAAAATGCATTTGAAAAAACATATAAAATCTTAGAGCTGGGTCAAATTTTTGGTGCAGCAGCAACAAGAAACATGAATTTTTTTATCAGTTGCCTAAGGAAGAAATGACATATAAATGACTCACAGTTTCCCGCATATTTTAAAATATCTGTATTTCTGATTTTGATGGTTGTTGAACAATTATTTACACATGACAAGTCAGTATATTAATTTTCAAATATGGCCTGTGGGTGTTTTTGTGAGTATTTCCTGCATGAGCCAGGAGGGGTATACTGCCGAGACAATTCCTCTCCATCCTAATAATCATTGCATCTCAGGTTGCTGGCAAAGTTGGAAAACATCAAATGCAGTGAAAATAACCCCCTGCAGGTTAGGAGGTTGTTGTCTCCCATTACCCACATTGTGTTACTAATTACTTACAATTTGTTTTTCTCTAAAGTCTGTCTACAAATGACATTATAGCAATTTCGGTTCCATACAGTATGTACACCTAAGGCAATGAGAAGACGAACATAAGCTCAAAGGAAAATTATTTCCTTTCATAAAGGTTATGTGTGAGTCCATGGTAAAGATCGTGCCTTGGTCATTACTGTGTGTATGTAGTTTCTTTCTGCCCTCGCAACAGGAATCCACAGTGCTAATGCTGCTCAATCTGATACATAGTGGTGTGAACATTTCAAGGATGTGTGGAGAAAGTTCATTTTATAGTGCAGTCATATTCTTGTCTTAATAAAACAGAACAAAATTCATTCCATAAATCATAAGAATCATAAGAAATCTGAAATCATGTGTTTATTATATAATGCTAACTATATCATAAGTCATGTATGAATATCTCTCAAACAGTGATGGGGCACCTGTCATTAATACATGCAGAGGCAAGTGAATTGTTGATCTCCAACAACATGTGAGCGTGTATTACAAGTACAAATAGAGAATTGCATCATACATCATTTTTGTCCTTGATGCATCAAAGTACAGACAGATACAGTACTTATTTTTAAATGTATATAGGATTTACATATGAGATTTACGTAGGAATGATTTGTCAGTATGCCAGCAGGTAGATCAAGTTTTGTAGGATATAATGAAGAAACCTCAGTTTACAGACCTAAATGGAAACTTACCTGAATTTAATCCTATACATATGCATGCTACGCATGATCAGAAGTGACTTTTACAGGTAGCTGCCAGTCTAATCACTTTAGTGCTGATTTCAATTAATAAAGAACTAATTCACACCTAAGTTTGCACTTCTAACTAATCAAATCTTTCATCTCACATGTAAATAAGAAAATTCTGCCCTATTCAGGAAGATATTGAATAGGTGATATTTTTGCAGGCCTGCCTTTGATTTCCATCTGGGAATTTCCCATATGTGCAAGAATTTTGTCATGTGATTATTGACTAGGAAACTTCATCCTTCTTGTGGTTGCAGCCGTGTGTGTGCTGGAGAGAAGCAGCATCTCCTGATGCATGGTACTGCAAGCAATGAATAGAAACCAAAGTTAAATACACATATTCACTTGATAGGATTTGGCTTGAAGCTACCGGGTAGCAACAAACACACTTTTATTGATGCTTCAAAAACCTAAATATGTAGGAAGAAATATATAATGTTCAAGAAGGGTAAGTCATTCATTTTGTTATATTAACAGTTTTATTATAAAACTATTGGCTAAAGATTTCAATGTAGGCAGGGTACTTGTGATAATTTTCACTTTGTCTCTTTTTAAATGGCTAATCTCTTAAAAGTACATTATCATTCTTTTTACAGACTTACTAAATTTCTTTTGGAAAACATGTTGGGTAATTTTTTATCAGAGGCAATAAAATAATTGGAGAAACGCTTTGTTTGTTTCTATTCTTAGTGTCATCAAAGCTCTTAAGGATTTCACTAATTTGCAAGGAATATTGACCTGTCACTCACTAGTGGTTAAACAACACAATCAACCATGTGGTGCCAAAAAATAACAATAAAAGAATTTCTTGATTATGAGGTTACTATACAAAATAAAGAGAAGTTTTATAATGATTTTTTTTTTTGCAGTATTGTAACAATATGATGTCAACACCAGGGTGGTAGGATGTTGTTATAATGGTACCTTGTTGGCCAGATGATCAAACTAAGAAAACATTATGTTGTTGTCACAGTCAATTTAGTGGGAAACATGGATTCTGTGGTGCAGGATACATACTATTGTTACAATGGCATGTACATGTCACTGTCAGAGAAAAGCAACCATGTTTTTTCAGGAGAATATTTGACTTGCCTTTGCATGTGTTTGTGGGAGGTGCCACAAATGGAGCAGGATATGCTGACCTAGAATCATCAATATCTTAGAGTGATTCTGAAACACATACATATTAGTCACAACCATACAACAGCAAAAATATCATAATTTTTTATTACATGTTGATAGAATTTGAAGTTATTACATAAAGACTTTATATCCTGTAATTTTGCAGTGAATCATAAAATATAAGTAAATATGTTTGATTCTTATTTTATATGTCCTCTTCAAGTCAATTAAGTGAAAAAAATACTATGTGCTGTCTACTTCAAGACAAATTCAAGAATAGTGTGTGAGTTTATGTACAGATGAGTTCACATCTATTTCAGCTATGAGCTACGCTGCATCATCTGGAACACCGATGATGTTGTGCTGGAAGATGACGCCTTCTTCACAGGAGAGAAGATGAGTGACATCTATGTGAAAGGATGGGTGAAAGGTTCAGATGACATGCAGAGCACAGACATTCACTACAGGTAAGGGAACAAACAGGTGAACAGTCTGACACTACAGTAGTGGCATTACAGTGCAGCTGAAATTGAGCTCAACAGTCTGATTACAGCTGCAAAGTCCAGTAACAACTTGTATTGAGCTCAACCGCTTGATTTCAGCTACAAAATTCAGTAACATCTCAAATTTAGCTCAACAGTCTGATTACAGCTGCAAAGCCCAGTAACAACTCAAATTAAGGCCTACAGTTGTACAGCTGCAAAGTCCAGTAACAACTTAAACTTAGGTTAACAGTGTGATTACAGCTGCAAAGTCCAGTAACAACTCAAATTGAGCTCAACAGCCTGATTCCAGCTGCAAAGTCCAGCAACGACTCAAATTTAGCTCATCACTTGTACAGCTGCAAAGTCCAGTAACAACTTAAACTGAGCTCAACAGTGTGATTACAGCTGCAAAGTCCAGAAACAACTCAAATTGAGCTCAACAGTCAGATACCAGTAACAAACTCAAACTGAACTCACAATGTGATTACAGCAACAGAATCCGGTAACAACTCAAACTGAGCTCAACAGTCTGATTACAGCTGTAAAGTCCACTAACAACTCAAATTTAGCTCATCACTCATACAGCTGCAAAGTCCAGTAACAACTTAAACTGAGCTCAACAGTCTGATTACAGCTGCAAAGTCCAGTAACGACTAAAATTTAGCTCATCAGTCGTACAGCTGCAAAGTCCAGCAACAACTCTAATTGAGATCAACAGTCTGATTAGACCTGTGTTGACAATCCTGTAACAGCTTTACATTGGAACAATCTATCACATCTTGGCATTGCATGTGAAAGCAATTGTTTTTAATATTGGAGGCTTTCCTTGTCAACAAGTCAATGAATGTAATCAGTTTATTGCTTTGACTTTGCTTTGATTATGAAATATGTACACCATATTTCTGTGATGATGAAAATGGTGTCAAAATACACCATTTTGCTCTAACTGACATTCAGTAATGTTACACCCAATCAAAGAATTGTAGTTTTCATATCACTTATTTAATCATCATTTGTCTAAGTATAAAAATGCATTAACAATATAACATTTCTATAAGTGTATAGGATTAAGGTAAGGTGTCAATGTGATCACATGCTTTCATCATGTTTGTAGATTGTTGAAATTAGCCTATTACCAGTCATAAAGTCATTAGTGTGCATATATATGCAGTGGAATTATGTTTCTCGAAACATTACTTTCTTCATATATGGTGACTGATAAAAGTATGTGATAGAAAAAGTCATGTGTGAGTTGATTGCCTTTTGATTTACTTGTGGTTGAGGTTCATACATCCCAGAAAGTATGACGGTTGATGAAGCTCTGACACTTGCCATGTAGGCCCTGCTATGTGTCACAGTTACTAGACCTGAGGTAGCCTTGTTAAGCACATGAGACATAAAATCTGATGTATTTAATTATTTGGTGGCAGCCTTATTTTCCCTGTAGTTTCCTGCCACCTTGAAGCGATGTCTTTACTTAATTAGATAATGCTTTGAAGTAACGTCCCAAACCTTTCCTCCTGATGGCCGGTGGCTAGAACACAAAACGCGGTTCTGTAACAAGAGACATCATTCTACATCTCCTGGCGCTGGATACTTGTCTGTGAGGCTATTATTACTCTAGCTAGTTCGCTTTTTATTATTTCTGAAATGTGATTTTTGTATTTTGACATTTCGAACTCATTCCTGCTTTGGTTTTTGTGAATCACTCCTACCTTTAGATTCTTTTAAATTTATGGATGTTTTACGATTCATGGATTTTCACATCACCATTAAGTCTTGAACTTATATCTTCTCTAAATGAAGACTGTAAGCTTTGATGGACTTTTCTTAATACCAGCTGAAGGAACGGGCAGATAGTAATGGTCTTAAAATTCAAGGCAAGCAATGTGGTTAGCAGTTAATTTTAACATAATTAAGACAGGTATTGGTTATCACTCATGTTTACAGTGACAATAAAGCTTATATTTTCAAAACTGAAAAAAACATTAACAAAAAGTTACAAACATTTTATCTGTTGGCTGTACCTTTTGAATAGTTTTTAAAGGTTACAAGAATCAAGTAGATAAGGCATTAAAATATCTTGATTCGTTGAAGACCATTTCCATGGCAGTATACATGGTGTTGATGTATCCCTGATCAGTGAACCTGTGACACCAGCAGCAGTTTGGGTGAAATGTTAAGTACCAGAATCAGTTGATTAACTCAATGTAACATCCAGGGAATGGGGCTTCAGTAGGGTCATGTAGCTCTTGCCCCAGTAATCACAGGAGACATTGTTTTATTTTGTCATATGAAAGTGTAATTATGATTAAATACATTTAATGGTACTCAGACATTTTCCGTTGCTAGGGATGCTTTCAGATCAGCATCATGAGACAGTTATTTTTGTGTCACCTGAAGAACAGGTTCCTACAGACTGATATCATGGCAGTTTTCTGAAACCACAAGAGTCAAAAATCTAAAACTTGAATGTTAACTTCAATGCATGGCATCCCTATTGAAGTGTCAGTTGTCCCACCACTGATCTGTGTAAGAATACTCTTATAATGATGTCCTGAAACTGTGAGTACAAGCTAAGTCCATTAATACCTTCATATACATAGCCTTCTCCACAGCTGTAAGTTGTTTCAGTTGTCTGACAACATATTCTGAAGCATCAACTTGACCAACTGATGTCACACAGTTTTCAAAGATTATACTGCAATCCAATTCTAAATGTACAAGAAGTCAGGGCAGCCCTGTGGGAAAGAAATCTTTGGTAATTATTATTTCATTTTTTGGGGGGTAATCGTAAAGTCAAGTATCGAGGTCAACTAGCTCTGTTGTATTCCTGTTCAGAACCAGCTTGACTGCTGCATGTTTCTTCAGCTTGCAGTGAATTCTCAACAGGCTAAGTATCCTTTAGTTCCTTTACCTGTGCCCAAGATGAGATATGATCAGTCAGTGCCACTCTACAGCAGTATTGTACTGCAGATGCTCTGTCTCCCCCTTTGCCTCAGAGCTGCATTCCTTTTCTAGAGGTCTTTGATACATGTATGTCTATGGAAATTTCTCACAAATTCCACTGCTGACCCACTGTCATGGATTCACCTGTACCAAGGAAAATAATTTGGTTCCTTAGAACAGTAAGCTGAGGAGAGCGAGGGATGATCGCCTGATGATCTCAAGTTGCTGCAGTTTTCAGGATTGAAAAAAAGAATGTTCAAATCTTGAACCTGTCTGTCCGTGTTTCTCATTGTGTTAACTCATATTGCTCAATGACTGATGACAGATATCCACTTACCATTCTTAATGGCCCTGGCCAATGGATGCTTGATAGGTTTTCAGTTACTCTGTACTGCTCATCTGTAGGCTATCCTAAGTTATGGAGTGGACATGTTGGTGTGGATTGAAATTCTTGATTGGATAGCTGTCAGAAATTGTCATCCAGTGAAGAATACAAATCATTGTGAGTGTTACAATATTATATTCTGTCAGCTCATATTTTATGGTACTTGAACAGAATGAATGTGTTGTCAATACCAACCCATCTGGGATAAATGTTGAGTTTATCACTATTCTGTGATGATTTTCCTCTTTACCCAGTATTGGGTATTAATGTATAAACATGAATAAATATCCAGGCATGCCAGGAGAAGAGGGAGGTGGCATTTCAAAACTCATTCTAGAATGGTACCAGTGTTATGCCAGCGATTATATTCGTGACTGGTCTATAAAATTTACCAGTGTCTTGGAAAAGTTTACAATCATGGCTGATCTACAGATGGTACCAGTGTCGTGAAACGGTTCCATCCATGCCTGATTTATGAATGGTATCAGTGCCATGGAAACGATTACATTCATGGCTGATCTATGGGTGTTACCAGTGTCATGGCTGATCGCACCCATGGCTGATCTATGAATGGTACCAATGTCATGGAAACTGTCACACCGATGGCTGATCTATGAATGGTACCAGTGTCATGGAAACCATTACATCCATGGCTGATCTATGAATGGTACCAGTGTCATGGAAACCATTACATCCATGGCTGATCTATGAATGGTACCAGTGTCATGGAAACCATTACATCCATGGCTGATCTATGGATGGTCATAGTTATGTGGCAATGGTTAAATCCACAGCTGATCTTTGTCAGGGCAATGGTTATGCCAGTGTCTGACCATCAATCACAGATGCTTGCAGTATTGAAGAAATGGTTTAGTCATTAAAAGTAGCAGGTGACTGTTTCCAGTCATATTCCTATATGATCCTCATTTCCATGATCATCATCAAGACAGACACCAAGGATCAATTTTAACTTGCTTTGTGATCTGATAGACTTTATGTGTGGTCAATGCTCAATTGTGAGAAACAGTATCAAACTATAGGCCAAGTCATAATTGTATATTAGTGATGTTTGTTCTTGTGGAAGAATGTGATAGTGATACAAAATGTTTCCATTTGTGCTTGGTGTGAAAGATTAATTGTAGGGCAAGTTTGTTGTGCTAGACTAAGATTGAAAAGCATGTCTAAATACCAGGTCATATTGCTCCCCCATCATTGGAATGTCTGGCAGGCCCCTGTGTCAAACACCAACCACAAAACACCCCTCTTGTGTTGTCAGTCACCATTACTAATCAGAATATATTTGTTGATACTGGCTGGTAAATAAGCATAGCGGAGATCCACTGGGGAAAAGCTGTGTGAATCTGTTAGCCAGGCTTCCTGTTTTCAAACTTGCATCCAGGCCGGGATTGTTGACTGAAAAAATTGACACCCCTTTTAATGTGAAGGTGTTTGTTGACAGAGAGATGTGCACCACAACAGGCCTAGTGCACTTGTTGGGGTCCAAACTTTTACTGATTGGAAACATTGCTAGGTTCCACCCTCAGGGCTAGAGATGCTAGCATGTAGACCCAAGCAAACTGCAGAAAACATGTATATTGTCTGCAACTTTGTTGATGGCAAACAGGCAAAACTTTCTGCCTAGTTTAGTCCCTATTATTGTCGATCCTGATGAGTGATTTTAATTGTTCAGTTGGGAAATTGAGTGGTGGAAGCGTGCGTGTGTGTGATGGTATAGGTACCTTCATTTATCTCTTTTATATGGTGGTTTATTTTCCATTTTGAGTTATTTCACTTAATTAAGCCATTTTTATGTACATTTAGTGTTCTTCTCAATAAATGAATTGTCTTTAGTGAACTGTTTTTAATTCACCATAATAGTATTTAATTTCCACTGTTCAGCTTCTTGTCATTTAGGAGTATGGACACCTCAAAGATTAGAAGCATGAAAATATGTTATTCACAGGCTGGTATCAGGCTTTTGTGCCAAGTCCTGTCCCAGCTTATGAGGAAGGAGTTGCCCTCACAGACGTTCTATGGATAAGGCCCATTTATCGATGATTCCTATCTCTTTATAAAGAAAAATGGAGATGTTATGCACCATTAAGCAATAGTTTTGTATCTTTTTGCTGTTCAGATTTATCACTTTTGCATTGAGGCAGTATAATATGGCAAGTTTGTTAATTCAGAAATGCTGAAATTGTGTCTCTTCACACTAAAATACTGAAATTTATCATTTCCATTTGTCCCCAGACTAAAAACATATTGACACTGAAATAGATGCTTGTGTTGGTTTGATTTAAAAACATCTGTGTTTATGAAAAGTGGGCTTTGTGAAAGAAACACATTATTTTGTGAGGAAAAGAAGATTTTTTAGATTTTGGCATTCAGAGAAAATAAATTTTACCAGAAAACTTTGACAGAATGTCATTGCTTTTATATTGTCACATTTAATGTCTAGTTTGCCATCAATTATTTTTATGGTAGTGTAACTCTACCCATAACATCTCATCATATCAAATTAGCTTAGATGCAGACTTTTAAAATTTGTGTAAGTGGATTTATTCTTGTGTTTTAGAATGAAACTTGATGTCCTGGAAATAATATCTTCTAGTTATTTGGCCTCCATCTCTACAACCATGTTATTGTATATCACAGATAATGGTTATTTTATTGAAATAAAAAATTGTGGATAACAGTAAATACTCATGCTGTGTTCTTTGTTTAATCACTTTGCACTGTATTTTAAAGGAAAGGACATTAATGTTAATCGGTAATGAATGTGAGGAACAAAGCAAAGTATACAATTATAAACATTGTCTTGTGATAAGGGTACCTACCATGCAAGAAAACTATTCTTGTGCACAGTTGACTGTATCTTATCTTATATATCTGTACCTGCTGGGCACTTCGGACCTGAGTAACCAAAGGACTGATACAAATGTACATGTATTTTGAGAAATAACTGCTTTATGAAAACGGAACACTTGCACGTCTAAAAGGCGATGTATATATTGTCATAATTGCTTAACATATTGTCATAAGAAGAATGGAGTGGAATGTCCATTGCTGGTCTCTGTTGCCTGGGTCCTGTAACCTTGGCTCACATTACATCACATTATTAGAGGAAGACATTTTCTGTGGTGCAGTGATGTGTAATGTTCAATCTATGCTAAATCTGCTATCATTGTTGCATGTGAATTGTTATGGTGGTAAACTTGACAGCAAATATACTCCTGTATGCAACTTTTATATGGACAGAAAGAATTCATACAGGATGTACAACATGTTTAGTATGTGTTTCTACACAAATGAGACTTATAAGAGAAAAAAGCACTACACTTTCACTCAAGTACCTGTCCCTAGAAACACCGCTTTCACTCATGTACCTGTCCCTAGAAACATCACACTTTCACTCAAGTACCTGTCCCTAGAAACACCACACTTTCACTCAAGTACCTGTCCCTAGAAACACCACACTTTCACTCAAGTACCTGTCCCTAAAAACAAAACACTTTCACTCAAGTAACTGTTCCTAGAAACACCACACTTTCACTCAAGTAACTGTCCCTAGAAACACCACACTTTCAATGTGGTACCTGTCCCTAGAAACACCTCTTTCACTCAAGTACCTGTCCTTAGAAACAAAACACTTTCACGCTAGCACCTGTCCATAGATACACCACACTTTCACTCCAGTACATGTCCCTAGAAACACCACACGTTCACTGTGGTACCTGTCCCTTCACTCAAGTGAATGTTCATCTAATTTTGTAACATTGTCACATATAATTGACTAACATCAGTCCCACTTATGTCACAATTATTAATGCATAAAATTACTGTAAATAGTTAAGATCAAATGTCAAGGTTAATCAGTAATAGCAGTGTGCCCCAAAGCTAAATACTGGATCTCCATTTCATCTCATAAGGGAAAAGGTTTCATAAATTAATATAAGTAATATGATTTAAATTCCCTGAAAAGTTCATTTTGAATCAGAAAATATCAGGTAAGCCTAGCACAATATTTCCACCAATGAAATGTAAAGATGTGCCAAGTATCAAATATGTTTAGACTTATATAAAGATTGTAAATTCAGTTGACGGTCTTTAACATATAGGTGTAAGTCAGTGGGAAATAAAAGCCCTACAGAGTACTGACCATCTATGTTGTGGATGTTGGTGTGAAGAGAAACTGCTCTGCAAACACTACACACCTATCGGATTGTTACTTCCCCACAAGATATCTCAATTGCACACTTCATCCACCTCTCAGTGATGATAAATTCACACATGAACCAGGCTTTGTCATGCCATTTCTCACAGTACTTTGAGGTCATATACTTGGGTGCAAAATCAGCATGTAGATTTTTTAGCCATTACAGATACATGTATGATGCTTATTATCTGACTATGTTTGAATAAATGTTGTTGGTGATCTTGTTCTTTTCTGGTCAGCTTGACCTGCCTTGACGCAAGGTTCTTTTCTAATGTAATTTTCTCATGGACACTTTGAATACAGATTATTTGTATTACATTCATCATGAATTGTGGAATATCTGTATTCAGATTCCTCTGAATTGTACTTTACTGGGATAAAAAAGTTTCATATTATCATTTCTGATGAAAGTAGTGCACCTACATTTTCGAATCAAATACTTTGTCCATTTACATTTTGGGGGCCTTTGTTAGGTTATAGTTAGACTAAAAATTAAAAAAAAATCATCCATTTGTATGTACATCATGTGAGTCTGTCATCCTTTTGTCAAATTACACATGAAAAGTGTTATGGTGTTATGTTGGGAAATTCTTCGTTGTATTGCTAAAAAAATCAAAAAGTGGTTTTTGCATCTGTCAGAAATAGTTATCAATTGAAAAACATTTGTGTATTAAAAATGCCAGGCTTATATCAAGCTATGCCTTGCTAAAAAGTGAATCAACTATATGTTACAAGGTCCAACTTGCAAGTCATTGTGCAAAAAGTCTATACTAATATCATGTATCACTTGGGACAAATGTTTCTGTTGTTGTTTGGTATCATGTCATGCTGCTTTATTGACTGAATCTGAATCAAAAGATGCGAGAGAAACACATCCGTCTTGTGTTACCCCCTACGTAAGTTGTATACATGGGCGGAGGGACAATCTCAATTGCAACTCTTCATCGCTCTTTGATGTGGAGGTAAACAAAGCTAGAACCACATGGAGAAGAGACAAAATATGCCTGCAGATTGTTCAGCGTTATTATCCTTCTTGTAAATTGTTGGGCCTTATTAAGTAACAGAAAAGGACCCTGTCGTAAACAATGAAAACATATGTTTCAATATGGCTGGTTTTATATAGGAATCAGGTTTGAATTAGAAATGAAGAAAATCAGATGAATGTGGAAGAAGTATGGTATTTCCAGTGATTACTGGACATTCTTAGACATACAGTAATATATTTATTTGAGAATGAAATAGTCAATTTATGACTGACTTTCATAACAGTTTTGTGTACATTTTCTAACCTTTGCACTTTGCATTTAGAAATGTTTAGACTATACATTTAGTTTAAAGGTCTGAACTTTACATGGTCTTTATTAATTACATGTATGCATTCAAAAATAATAATTGTATAGATTTTTATTGGAGGAATGTTACTGCTTTCCTGCAATGTGAAGTATCTTGTTAACATTCCAAAGCAAATTTAATGCTAAATGCTTGTCTTTAAAAATTGATACCTGCACCATATGTTATATGAAGTGTACTTTGTAAGTCTTTGCTGAAGCTGATTTAAGAACAAACAGAGCATGTTCAAAGTGGTATACCTCATTTCAAGGCTCCACCACACAGGGAGATTGTGCCGTCATTGTGAAATAATGAGCGTGTTTGGGAACCTGTATCATACATTGAATCCAACACACTTTTTTGTCATAGATTTTCCTCCTGACAATCCTTGTATCACTCTCAGCATGTGATTAGTCTCTCGGCCTGTCAGCTGTTTCAGCAAATGTTCCATGAAATTTCTAAAGTGTTTGGCTGTGCGGATAAGACCGGGACAATGAGTGGATTACCATGCCTCTTCCCTGGCCTGTCTTGTCGGAGATGATATATGCTGTAAACATGAACATGCTAGCAGGAGTTTTTCCCTGCAAAGTCAGGCTGTTTAAGCTGTATCTCATTCAAGTCCATCACAATGTTTTGGTCATTACTGGAACCATGCATTCTGTGTAGATTGCTGCAAGTATTTACCTGAAACTGAATAAAGGTTAATGATGAATAATATGTTCAATGTGTCATTATGGCAAATTCTTTGAGCACAACACATAAATTTTAGATGGTAAGCACAATGTTGGATCACCGTAGGAAAATTATTGCCATCAAGTATGGCTACCAATTAGGGAACTCTTGGTGTGCACATGAAGATCTAATTTCAGAATTTGTTATCTACATATGATAGTGATGTATGCATATCCTCCATGCCATGATATACAACTGTATATCACCAATGTCAGTGATGTATGCATATCCTCTGTGCCATGATATAATCCTGTATGTCACCAATGTCACTTACATATGCATATCCTCCATGCCATGATATACTCCAGTATGTCACCAATGTCAGTGACATATGCATATCCTCCATGATATACTCCTGTGTGTCACCAATATTAGTGACATATACATATCCTCTATGCCATGATATACTCCTGTATGTCACCAATATTAGTGACATATGCATATCCTCCATGCCATGATATACTCCAGTATGTCACCAATGTCAGTGACATATGCATATCCTCTATGATATACTCCTGTGTGTCACCAATATTAGTGACATATACATATCCTCTATGCCATGATATACTCCTGTATGTCACCAATATTAATGACATATGCATATCCTCCATGCCATGATATACTCCTGTATGTCACCAATATTAATGAGATATGCATATCCTCCATGCCATGATATACTCCTGTATATCACCAATGTTAGTGATGTATGCATATCCTCCATGCCATGATATACAACTGTATATCACCAATGTCAGTAATGTATGCACATCCTCTGTGCCATGATATAATCCTGTATGTCACCAATGTCACTTACATATGCATATCCTCCATGCCATGATATACTCCAGTATGTCACCAATGTCAGTGACATATGCATATCCTCCATGATATACTCCTGTGTGTCACCAATATTAGTGACATATACATATCCTCTGTGCCATGATATACTCCTGTATGTCACCAATATTAGTGACATATGCATATCCTCCATGCCATGATATACTCCAGTATGTCACCAATGTCAGTGACATATGCATATCCCCCATGATATACTCCTGTGTGTCACCAATATTAGTGACATATACATATCCTCTATGCCATGATATACTCCTGTATGTCACCAATATTCATGACATATGCATATCCTCCATGCCATGATATACTCCTGTATGTCACCAATATTAATGACATATGCATATCCTCCATGCCATGATATACTCCTGTATATCACCAATGTCAGTGATGTATGGATATTATCTATGCCATGATGTACAACTGTATGTCACCAATGTCAGTAACACATCCTCTATGCCATGATATGCTCCTGTATATCACCAATGTTAGTGATGTATGCATATCCTCCATGCCATGATATACACCTGTATATCACTACTGTCAGTGACGTATGCATATTCTCCATGTCATGATATACACCTGTATGTCACCAGTGTCTGTGATATATGCATTATTATAATAACCTCCATACAATGATGTACACTTGTATGTCACCAATGTCAGTGACATATGCATATCATTCATGTCATGTTTTTCACTTGTTCCATTGTCTACCTGAGCTTGTCAAGTATACATGTTAAGTACCAGAGCAAGAGGCATGTCACCACAGCCATCATGATGCTGTGCTGTAAGTTTCAATGAAACTGTCAGCTTTCCTCAGCTAGTCGGTGTCTGTTTTCCAGGTCCCTGACAGGTGAGGGTAACTTCAACTGGAGGTTTGTGTTCCCATTTGACTACCTGGTTGCTGAGGAGAAGATTGTCATCTCACGTAAAGAAACCTTGTTTTCCTGGGATGAGACGGAATCCAAGATACCTGCCAGACTCAACCTTCAAGTGTGGGATGCCGATCACTTCTCCGCTGATGATTTCCTCGGTAAAACTTTTCAAAACTGGAATTTCCATTCCCTGACAAGATACAAGCTTGTCAAATATAACCACTGGTCATAGATAGTATAGTCAAATTTTTCCATAACTTTATTTTCTTATACACTTTTCGATTAAAAAATACAGCAAGTGATAGGTAAAAAAAAATCCAGTTTCTTATCTCAGTACTGAAACTTTGCTGAACAACTCAGTGATTATCAAAGTGATACAAACAGGGAAGTGTGAATGGAAATACTGTTAATAGAAGCAGACAGTCCCAAATAACTCTGCATGACCCCTTGACATAGAGAAGTAACTTACCTTGTACAGTCCTATCCTATTAATTATATCATCCTCCATTCTTTGAGGGGAGGTTTTTAACCACCAATCAAATGAGGTGTTTCAAAGTTGAAGGCAAATGTTGACAGTGAATAGAATATTCATATGTCATTCATACCTGTCTTGTTATGGTTCATTTACATATTTATTCATAAGTGCTATTTACAGGTCTTTTTTTTCTTTACAGTATAATACATTTTCCGCAATCAATTTTCAGTCCTGCAATGTGAGATCTCTTGAAATCCTTCACAGAGACTAAACTAATTTCTGACTATGTGTGTATGTGTGCAATAGCCATAGTTTGTAATTTTGAAATAGTGTTTAGCTATTACAATTAGGAATGTGTCTGAATCTTCAATAGAGTCTTCATTTAATCATAGAAAACGACTCCAGACGAATAGCTTTATTCATCCACTAGACATCCAATGTGTTTTTGCTAATCACGAAATGAAATGGATGCTTGTGACTGCTTCAAGGTACAAATTTAGTGAAAAAGTGATTTTAAAATTCCATTAATCAGGAGTATGATATCTTTCAATCTTGATGTTTTTTTATGCCTGTCAATCTTTTTCTGTTGTATCCAGGTTCCCTGACTTTGGACATGAACCGTTTTCCACGAGGAGCAAAATCTGCAAAGCAGTGTTCGTTAGACATGCTTAAGACTGATGGAAGTGTACCACAAATGTCACTCTTCAAACACAAACGGGTCAAGGGATGGTGGCCCTTTGCTGTCAAGAATGAGTCAAATGATGAATTAGAGCTCACGGTAATTTTTAACGATTTTATTTTTTTTTTCCTCTCTTGTTCTTTGTCTTAGTTCAACAAACACATATTGCCGTGTTTGTACTTTCTGCTATGACCATAAAAAATTTGTTCAAATCATCACTTTCTATTTTGGTGCATCTGCTGTTTTTGTTAATGGATGTGACAGCATCGAGGTACAGTTGAGTGCTTAAGAATGTTTGTTTTGTCTTGTAAAAAGTATGAAAAAGTGTGAGCATTCTAGTTGACTGGTTTTCCAGAAAAAGCTTGACATACTTTCATAACATAGACAGTTAGGAAACAAACAGATTTCAAACAGATAGGTAATTGAGGCAGACATTACCCCTTCTCATGCAGTGTTTAATAAGTATTGATACCTGTGTACTTACTGACTAATAGATAGGCATAGGAAAGTGAAATAGAATAAAATTAAATGGTGTATTCATCCATGGTTTTGTTTCCAAAGTATCATTTATTTTGTTTGTATAATTACCAAGGAGAAAATGCATAAATCTTCCTAGAAAGCAAGGTGATGCCATTGGTCATAAAACTGACAATTTTCCCATTCTGTTTCCTTTGTCATGAGCTACCTGTATACACGTGGAATCTCGTTAAACTAACAAGACAAGAGAGCATTAAAGATGTGGGTTGACTGAGCTGGTTTGTGTCATTTGGGAAAATATTAGTCCACAGTTTGAAGGACTAACAGTGAATATGGAAGTCCCTCTTAAACAAGTTTATGTAAACAGAGTGTTCACTGCCAGCCTTACGCATGCTCCACGGTCTTGCCCCTATTAACTTATTATAGTAATGGCCCTTGATTCCCCCTTTAATAACACAAATACCCGAGTAAACACATCACATATTTCAAAGATCAATCATTTTAATGGAATGAATTACTTGTGCAAAAATCACACGTACTTCCAACCTTTCAGGAATACATTTTTCATGCAACAAAGACACCTATTAATAAATAATAAGGACTTAGATGCTGAACCAACATTATTTTTCTAAACAAAGCGTAAATGGGCATGTGTTGGTTATTATCCTAGTGGTAGCGGTAAGCCAGAGGAGCCTGTCTGTGAAACCCTCTGTATATAATGAATGATCTGTGTGCATGATTAACTATGATTTGCCCTTGTAATATCACAGGGTCTTATTGATAGCTCTTCGGGCTGTGAGGGGGATTAATAGAGTCCGTAATAATGGCAGTCGCAATGAATAGGGCTCCGTAATTGACAGCCTTGGCCAGTCCGAGCCTGATAATTCACTACAGGCTATTTGCGCTGATGAGATCTTGGGCTGCACCATATGATTAAATCTTGCCGTCCATATGCGACACTAGTTGCTATCTACCTTGCGACGGCTTCTCTCCCTTTGTCATCATTGTCAAGTCACTGTGGACATAATTAGGCCGGAATTAAAGCCGGAAACTGTGCGAAAAACAAATATCAGCAGGAAAAAGAAATAAAATAATGGAACTGTCTGAAGAAAGCAATTAGTTGTATTAATAGCTCGAGTACCATGGTTTTTTTTTAAAATCTGACAAAAAATATAATTCATTTAAACTATAAATCAACATTGATATCACAGATTTGGGTTTGATTTAAGATCTAAAATTATTAAAGACTGAATGTCTGTAATATAGAGAAAACTGCAGTTATCTTTCTTTATATTAGTATCAAAGGCATATTGTTGGCTGATGTTGTATAAATGCGGAAACAAACTGATAAAAGAGTTTGAAAAACAATGTTCAAGCAAGATATTAAGCAAACAGGTTATGTTGTGTGAAACATGATTTGCTGTCTGATGTTGGTTGTTTTGTCAGTTCATAAATGATGTGTAGTTCATAATGCATGGTTTGTATGTGGCAAAGACAAAAGCACATTCATACTGGACAAATGTCAGGACTGTCACTCTTCATGATACATCTGAACAATGATCTGGAAAATACAAACTGATCTGAATGAAGATTGGACTGAATGTGCAAATGCTGTGCAAGATGCTGTGACACATCTATGTGACGTATCTGTGTGTACAGATGGCATACAGAAGGTCATGTGATATGTTTGGGTATATAGATGGTATAAGGAGGGTCATGTGATATATCTGTGTATGTAGATGGTATAAGGAGGGTCATGTGACATTGTGTGTGTGTGTGTGTGTGTGTGTGTGTGTGTGTGTGTGTGTGTGTGCGCGCGCGCATGCATTTGTGCATGTGTGTGGTATGAGGAGGGTCATGTGACATGTCCATTTATATTGATGACATGAGGAGGGTCACATGACATTGCCATGTATATAGATGTGCATACTGATGGTATTATAGGACCTGAATGAGTGATATATGTCTATATGTCTATCTACATAAACAAGTGACTTCACAGTGATATGTTTTTATAATCAGAGAAGTGGAAGATAATTAATTATGAACTAACAAATTCTTGCCACTTTATAAAAAGACATGGATGAATGCACAATACTTTGTATGAAGAAAGAAGACTCTGTGTAACATTTGTTATATTTAGGATCACACTATCACAACAAATCATAAAACACCAGCGCAAAAGAATACCTAGTTTCGACTATCCTCAAATGAAGCAGATTGCATTTGGTGTAAATAAAAAAAGCTACTAGAATCTGTACTTTACTGATAAAGTGTTATCCCATGTGTAACATTTGTTACAGATGTGAATCATGGTTGTTTCACAACATACTCAGGAAATACTTCATCTTGAACGATAGTACTTTTATATTGGAATACTATAGAAGTGACATTAGAAACAGAATAGAGTACTGACTGAAAATCGATGAAACAAGGACATTGCATGAAAAGGATACTTCAATCACAGATGCTAGCAAATCTTTCAAAAATATATTATATATGCCCTACGGTTTTATAACTTACAGTACTTGTTGGATCACCTTAGTTACTAATGTTTTATAGATCTATACCTTAATCATATGAAATAATGATTTAAACAAGATAGCAAGAATAATTAAACTGCATCACATAAACAGTTAAATCCTACTTCATGTGTAAAAACAGAGAATACCTTGAAGGTTTTAATGCAGTACAAGAAGATGTGACAAATATGTTCACATCTGAGAGCACTTTTTTCAGAACTGTGTGGACTTTTGTAAGAGACAAATTTTTCTAATGTATTTTGGGGAAAAGTTGATCTCTGCTTTCGACTGGACATTGAGTTAACATGTCAGAAAGTGAAATGATATTTTGTCATGTTTGGATGTATGTTGGAACTGACTGTGTTGTTTTGGGCATACGAGGGGAACTGTTGTTCTAGATTTGTGGACAAACATTTATGGGTTCCATTAGATTAAATGTACTAGTATCAGAGGTAGTTATTTTACAGCAGGCAAACTGCATTTGACTTAATCATTGTGTAAAGTATGTAAATAGCCAGCAGTGTATGCTTGTCTCTCTCCCTGTTCTGGGATAACAATGTTCTCCTGCACTGTTAAGACAAATGTGCAGTTTGGTATGTGTGCAGAACATTTACAGTTGTTTGCTCTTACTGAATGATTAGTTTAAAAATGACAAAATAGCATGGTCTGCGAATTTGAATGATTTTACCTGATATGTGTTGATGCCATTGCAAACAAATACTCATTACTGACTGTAAACACTATGAGTGTGTATGACACTTAACAATTATTGTTCTGTCCGATAAGTCTGTGGTCACGGACAGACAGTTGCTAGCAATCACATGCATCCACAACATGGGGCAAACTCTACAATGACAGACCCATATGTGACCAAGGTAGGTAATGGTTGTGCATCTGGGCTTACTGGGTTCTCCCTGCAGGAGTAGTGTTAACCGGTGCTCTTGCTATCAGCCACTGGTGCAAGGCTGCATTATTTACATGCCACAGGACCTTCACTATTGCACACTATTGTAGATATAAAACATCAGTACAAAAGAATTCACAGTTTTCACTGTCCTCAGAAATAGATTCCATTTAGTGGAGATGACAAAACAGTTGCAGGAAATCAAATAAGTGATGACACAACACAAGGTGTTTGCAAAAAAAACAATATTATGCACTTAACATGGGAAAAATATATTTCCAACCTACAACCAAGTGTTTTAGAAATAATAAAACTGAAATTTGTAAATTTTGAATACCTATTACCTGTCTATAAAAATGTGTTGAACAAGTATGCATAAACAAAGACAGTATTATTTCCTAAAAACAACAATAGGACCTATCTTTTTATTTACATCCAAAATAGCTGCTAGTTTCACACTTTCATCATTAAAGAAACCTTCAAAGAAGTTGAATATTTTTGTTGTCGGTTTCTCGTGCTTATATATTTTTGCAGACATCAAAGTATTTAGTGGATAGTTGTGGATTTAGTGGATTTGTTTGTGTAAAACATGGATTTTACGAACCACCTTTCTAGCTGAAACAAGTATAGATCATGAAATCTAACTGCTATGTTACAAGATTTCTGAAAAGTATTTAAGTGAAGTATAATTAAAGTATTGTGTTTTCATGAAATTGTGTCATTAATGAAGACTTATGTCATATTGAAATATTAAAATTGATAAATGAATATCTGTGTTGTAAATATACTGTCAGACTAGCATATAT
This sequence comes from Haliotis asinina, assembly GCF_037392515.1. Classification (NCBI taxonomy): domain Eukaryota; kingdom Metazoa; phylum Mollusca; class Gastropoda; order Lepetellida; family Haliotidae; genus Haliotis; species Haliotis asinina. Next base: position 20,260,179 of record NC_090286.1, on the reverse strand, counting down.
TTGGTGTTTCTCGGGGAGTTACCCAATACTGCAGAATAACTACCAAATACAAAACACTATAAAGGTCTTCCTATAGTAATTGTTTTTTATGTAATTTAGTTCATAATTTTGGAAAAATTAATATCATTTTTATGAACAAATAACAAAAGAGATAAATAATGTGTCTGCTGTTTTGTAGTAATTTGGTTATTTGTGTGTGTAATTAGTGGACGTAAGTTGTGGAGATGAATATAGACACTCTGTCACCACTCCCAGGCACATCATGGCGCGAGAGCAAGGATGAGTTTATGTAGGCGCTCACTTTAAAAGAGGGACTTTCCCCTAGGGCAGAACTGGAAACTGGTGATAATGGTGGTGAATGGCTCTGAAATCATTAGTGCAATGTGTTGTAAGTGAATGCATTGTGTACACGGCGAGAGAAGAGTCCGGAGACATAGAATTAGCGCAGAAACACAATTGCAAATACATGAAGCAGCGTGTAATATTCAGTATTTGTCCCATACATCATTTCGGGGTGACATGTCTAATACGGGAGTGTGTTGTCCCTGATTGTGCTGGCGACAGCGTAGTGACGGTGGGTCCAGCACAAATCACCCCCCATCTCAGGAGAAGCCTTGGAGAGAGACAGAATCGTAATCTGCTACACAGAGGTGAAATATTTGTAATAACCATTAGCAGTACATAGTAGATGGAGGCTGGGCACACCTTGGGACATGACCAAGTGATGTTATGATTATTGTAACACGACACTGCTGCGATGTTAATAGGCCTAGCTTCGCTCGAGGAAATCACCCAAGATAGAAAATTACTAGGGCCTGCAGAGAGAGGAGCCTCCCTGTCAGATTTCAATTTGTACTGCTGAACAAAATGATGAAGAGGAAATTGTGCAGGTCTTTTCATTATTGTGATTAGGTACACAGCTTAAGAAAGTCATTGCAGCAAATTGATTGACACCGTCATGTTTCACTCTGGCCAAACGGACACTGTTGACTCACAACATTTTACATTTTCTTTTGTTCAGAAATGTCTATGATTCTACAGTGATGTTGCTCTTTTTCAAGGGATATAAAACAATGGATTTTGAAGTGTAGTTGCAATAGAATTCTGACTTTTTGTGGAATAGAAAACAGTTGTTCTATATTTACATGCTGAAATTTATGTGCAAACATTTAAATGCTAAGTAAGAATATATAGATCTAACAGTTGTATTGATGTATGAAACGTTTTCTTGTGGGTGAGGTTTGGGGAAGTCTAGTTGGCATCTAACAACAAGAAGAAATACAAACATCACATCTGACAGATGGTCATGATATTACATTTCCTTATTTTACTCAGGTTTTACTTCAACTGATCAAAAAAATAAATAAATAAATTGCTGCGTTCCATTTACATGAGCCCTACTGGCGTTTAAAACAAAAATGATTTTGATGGTCTTCAGGTGACAATGATTGTAAATATATATTTCTTTTTTAGAGTAATTTTTATTAAAGCATCAATATTATTATTTGATATTTTCATATTATTTTTAGGAATAATCCAATTTCTTCATGACATATTGAAGGCCCCATTGTCACAAACATTGCAGTTTTTTAAAATCAGGGAACTGTCTGTTACTACCATATGCAGTATGAGGGGTGTTAGCTGTCAGGCTGAAGCAGGTCTTTGCAAGGATTGTTATGGACAATGACAAGCTGGAAATACATTTGACAGCTGATCGCTTTTGACAAGAGGCTGCCAAATATTATGTACATGAATTATTTAGCTGTCTGGCAAGAAAACCAGGTATATCATCCCTGATAAAATGTTGCTTCATTGTTTATTCATGAGGCATTGCTTGAAGAACAAAGGATGTCATTTTAAGAAGCAGTAGTAATTGCTTAAATGTTTTCCGCCATTTATTATTTCATGAACTATAAATCACAATGTTTTTGACACTTGAGATTTCCATCCTATTAGCTTTTTCATCACAATTATATTTCATTACACCTAAGATAAGGATGTAAGGTAGAAAAAGACGCTGTATCAAAAGAGATGCAGTTTCGGAGAAAAGTGGCAAGATACTAAATAATACTGAAGATAATGTTGTGAATTACTTACACCAATGGATGACGAGATTGATGAGAACTGTAAACTACACTAAAAGACATCATAGCCAGGTATCATCAGAGTCTAAGCAGTGTGCATATAAGCATACTTAGATACTATTTATTTCTATAATTAGGTCAGACCAATTTTATTAAATGCTATACATACTATCAAAGTATGTGAAAACAGAATGGAAATTTTAAGAATTAATTCAAGATAAAAATGAATTATCTTATTATTCTTCTATACCTGCTTCTGTCTTTTGTTGTTGGTTTTTGTATTTTGGATAAATAATAATTATTTGCTTCCTGTGATTTAATCATTGGAAGGGAAAGGAGAAAAGGATAAATGAATTGTTACATGTTTATAATGGTGAACATGATTATCAGAAGATTGTTTCAAGGATGGGTGAAAATTTAAAACAAGTCATACAATGAGAACAGTCCAGTTTCTTACAATATTTTTACATATGTACATTTATAATCCATGTTGCATATGAATGTAAGATAACTGGTAGCAGTTCATTATGTGGCTGTAAAGTCAATATTTTTAACTTAAATTCCCTTTGAATATTTTGGTTGTGGAATTGTTTATGCTAATAAGCTATTATGGAAAATTACATTTATTATCATGTTTCCTCTGTCAAACATGGAGACACGTTTGCGCTAGAATTGCCTCATTAATGCTGTTATTACCTGATGATAAGAGCAAAGGCAACACATGTATTTGTCTATAGATCTTCAACACATTTTCTCCGTTTTATGAAATTGGTTTTATAGGCTGCGTACTGTAGGAAAGATCACTTATGGACACAAAGAGAACTATAATAAACCATATTTTTCTTTTTGTCACTTCTATACATTTTATGGGAGAGTTACTTTGAAAACTAAAAGACTTGTTTTGAACTATTTGTCAGTGATGAAAGTGATTTCACAATCATCAGCAGACGTGTAGAAAGTGTGTTATGCTTATTGTTATAGCACCACAATCAGGAATATATAAACTACATGATGGTGCTCTGTAAATGATACTCTTTGGACCAAACAATCAGGTGATTGATAGCATAATTATGCTGGTTTCACCATCCCATCTTTGCCTTGGAATTAACACAGATTGCCCATGTCCATATTTGGTCTTTGATAATAATACTGATTTTAACCTGCCCACCTTCAGTCTCAGATATTGACATTGATTTTCCCTGTCCATATTTGGTGTCTGGTTATAACACTGATTTCACTTGCCCAATTTGGTCTTGAATAATAACACATTTTTAACCAACCAATCTTTGGTCTCTGGTAATAACATTGATTTCACCTTTCTCATCTTTGGCCTGGGTTAATAACACTGATTTAACCATTCCATCTATGGACATGGGTATGATAACGCTGATTTCACCTGGCGATATTTGATCTTGAGTAATAACACGGATTTCACTCGCCCATATTTGGTCTTGGTTAATAACAGATTTTTAACCTACCAATCTTTGGTCTCTGGTAATAATAGTGATTTCACCTGCTCATCCTGCATCTCAGTAAATAATACTGATGTCCCCTATGCATCTTTAACCTCAGCATATACCACTGATTTCACCTTCCCATCTTTTAGCCTTAGCAAAGAGCACTTCACCTGCCTATCTTTAGCCTTTGGAAATATGCTGATTTCACCTGTCCATCTTTAGTCCCTGCAAATACACTGATTTCACCTGTCCATCTTTAGTCTCTGTAAATACACTGATTTCACCTGTCCATTTTTAGCCTCTGTAAATACACTGATTTCACCTGTCCATTTTTAACCTCTGTAAATACACTGATTTCACCGGCCCGTCTTTAGTCTCTGTAAATACACTGATTTCACCTGTCCATTTTTAGCCTCTGTAAATACACTGATTTCACCTGTTCATCTTTAGCCTCTGTAAATACACTGATTTCACCGGCCCATCTTTAGTCTCTGTAAATACACTGATTTCACCTGTCCATTTTAGTCTCCGTAAATACACTGATTTCACTTGTCCATCTTTAGTCTCTGTAAATACACTGATTTCACCTGTCCATCTTTAGTCTCTGTAAATACACTGATTTCACCTGTCCATTTTTAGCCTCTGTAAATACACTGATTTCACCGGCCCATCTTTAGTCTCTGTAAATACACTGATTTCACCGGCCCGTCTTTAGTCTCTGTAAATACACTGATTTCACCTGTCCATTTTTAGTCTCTGCAAATACACTGATTTCACCTGTCCATTTTTAACCTCTGTAAATACACTGATTTCACCTGTCCATTTTAGTCTCCGTAAATACACTGATTTCACCGGCCCATCTTTAGTCTCTGTAAATACACTGATTTCACCGGCCCGTCTTTAGTCTCTGTAAATACACTGATTTCACCTGTCCATTTTTAGTCTCTGCAAATACACTGATTTCACCTATCCATTTTTAACCTCTGTAAATACACTGATTTCACCTGTCCATTTTAGTCTCCGTAAATACACTGATTTCACCTGTCCATTTTTAGCCTCTGTAAATACACTGATTTCACCTGTTCATCTTTAGTATCTGTAAATACACTGATTTCACCGGCCCGTCTTTAGTCTCTGTAAATACACTGATTTCACCTGTCCATTTTTAGTCTCTGCAAATACACTGATTTCACCTGTCCATTTTTAGCCTCTGTAAATACACTGATTTCACCTATCCATTTTTAACCTCTGTAAATACACTGATTTCACCTGTCCATTTTAGTCTCCGTAAATACACTGATTTCACCTGTCCATTTTTACCCTCTGTAAATACACTGATTTCACCTGTTCATCTTTAGTATCTGTAAATACACTGATTTCACCGGCCCATCTTTAGTCTCTGTAAATACACTGATTTCACCTGTCCATTTTAGTCTCCGTAAATACACTGATTTCACTTGTCCATCTTTAGTCTCTGTAAATACACTGATTTCACCTGTCCATCTTTAGTCTCTGTAAATACACTGATTTCACCTGTCCATTTTTAGCCTCTGTAAATACACTGATTTCACCTGTCCATCTTTAGTCTCTGTAAATACACTGATTTCACCTGTCCATCTTCATTGTTGGATAATAACACTGCTGTCATGAGCTCATCCTCATCAGGTGTTTCCACATCATGAGATGTTTCAGACCATTATTGGCATCCTTCAGGACTATGCATATCACATATCATGTTTTACTTATTTATATACACAGAACATTATGTTATGTATTTACAATAAGCCAGCCAGGCAAATTGTAAAAGCCTACTGATCTAGACCTCCTCCTCTGTCCCATCAATAACCACTACAACCATTTATTTCCCTCTCTTCTGTACACTCTACCTCTCCCCAGCACTTACCAAAGTTATGGAGCCTCACAAAGGACAGGGAAGACAGAGAACAGAGGCAGAATTCAAAGAAATTCTTGATGATGGTGATAAACTCCAACTGACAGTCCAGTGAATGCAGTCTGCTTTCTTCCCTTGTAACGAGTTGTTTTCTTAGCCCCAACCATGATTCCTCCTCCTTATCTGGCATTCTTGTCACTGGTACCACCATACCATCTCGCCTATTACTGAAGCCTTTTTACTTATATCTGTCATTCCGTCTCCACCATATCACAACCTCACCAAATTACTCTTTCAATATTGGCTAGTTATGCCTGCTCAATCCAACTTGAAAGCTAATTTGGCTTGTTTAAGGTAGATTAAAATCTCACATAAAATTTTCCAGTGACTCTCAGCTGTTTTTGTTCCCAGGTTATAGGCGTAAATGTGTTCCCCTATTTTTGTGCATGACCTCTTAGAGGTCATTGCGTGATAGCTCTTTCCCATTTTTCATCAGTAGAACTAACGCCCAAAAAGCATCTGATTACCCTTATATTTCATTTCAGTCTCAATAAATGTCATGTTATTGAAAACTACAATTATGTGAACAAGATCCATTATTTATAACTTGATTTAGTAGAATCATGTGCATATTTTCCTGTGAGATGTAGTGCTTGTGTAAAAGATTGCATAATCATTAATTTCATAATTTATGTGATTGTGTTCTCAATACTTTAACAATCGGAAAATTTTGATTCGTACTATCATATTATTTGGAATTATATGGAATATTTCCAACACAATGTGTTACACAGTGACCATATTTTGAAGCCTCAATATCTCCCTGCCCCGACAATAGATGTTATAAAACAGGAGGTGCCTTTCCTTTACACAACTTGTATTACAAAAGCAAATGTGCAACACTCAGAAAAAGCCCTCCAGACAATCAACTCACAACAAAGTGGATTCCAAATAAACGCTTATTCCTCCATTTCACTGAGAAAATAAATGTGCAGCCAATGTTTTATACTTAGAAATATCACCATCTGCTGTTTGGGCCAGAGAGAGACATTGTAACAGGGTTGGAATCAAGTCTATAATATTTAAAACTCACAAACACTGGAAAACATTCTGAATTAGCATTTTCACCAAGCATAGAGGTTTCACTTAGATATTTACTTTCTTATTTCTCATCTCTATTTTTATGCTTACAGTATCAGATCTTTTGTATTTCTAGATGTAGTTGAAGATACAAGTGTGTAGTGGGAAAATTTTTTTTTTCTGCTTTTGGAGCATATTATTTTTAGAAAAAGAAAGGTCAGAATTTTTATATACTCAGTTTTGTATATGGGGATAACATAATCTTGATGTAGTCTTTGTACATGACAAGTTGGTAAGGGAAACTATATACAAGGGTTGCAGCTACAAACATTCATCCATACTAAACTGAATTTGTGACAAAAACATTTCCTCCATTTTCGAAGGTGTTAGTGAGTGTGGTTTTATGCTGTAGCAATATCATTATTTAGGAATATCATATATGAGCTCCACACATTGTACCCAAGTAAGGACTTGAAACTGGGTGCGCAAAAGCTTAAACCACCAGGCTACCCCACCAGCCTTGTGAATGAAATACAGATGGCCATATAAAATATTTCTTGAATTCAAAGAATTATAGCTTATCAAAATTACCAAAAGAGTGTCCTTAGTTTTCCTGTTCTGGAACTATATTGGTTAGTTTGTAACTTTTGATGATTAATAGTCTCGCTGAAGTCATGGCAATAGATCATTCAAGCAATGACTTCTTGAAGTCACTACATGCAGATGGACTAGGAATTGTAAGTACATTCCATGCATTACCCATAACAGATATATTTATCCACTGTCAACAATTGTACCTACCTTTAGGACAAGGTTTGTACGCTGGGGACTATATATTAATAGGAATCCCCATGAAATCTACAAGCTATTCCCCATGCTTCTGTTATGACTTTCCATGTTAAGATGGTCACTGTCAGCTGTAGATCCAATGAGAGAGGCTTTGCAAAAGACTTTTCATGGTGTTATTCTACTTCAGGGGAAGGTCGAGGCAGAGCTGCATCTGCTGTCTGTGGAGGAAGCAGAGAAACACCCTGCAGGACAGGGGCGGAATGAACCAGACCCACTGGAAAAACCAAAGTAAGATTAACTGATATCACACAAATGTTATTTCATCTGATGATATAGATTCTAAAATTACACACTTCTTCAGATATTTGACACTCAACTCTTCCTCTTGACTATATTCTCCTCCCTAGCCTCTGTCATGAAGACCAGATACATTGCCTCAGCTGACTTCTTGAAGACCAGACACCCTGCTCTTACATCCCCCATGAAGACCAGAAACATTGCCCTACCTGACTTCTTGAAGACCTGACACCCTGTCCTTACATCCCCCTTGAAGACCAGATACATTGCTCTAGCTGACTTCTTGAAGACCTTACACCCTGTCCTTACATCCCCCATGAAGACCAGATACATTGCCTCAGCTGACTTCTTGAGGACCAGACACCCTGCTCTTACATCCCCCATGAAGACCAGATACATTGCTCTAGCTGACTTCTTGAAGACCTTACACCCTGTCCTTACATCCCCCATGAAGACCAGATACATTGCCTCAGCTAACTTCTTGAGGACCAGACACCCTGTCCTTACATCCCCCATGAAGACCAGATACATTGCTCTAGCTGACTTCTTGAAGACCTTACACCCTGTCCTTACATCCCCTATGAAGGCCAGATACATTGCCTCAGCTGTCTTCTTGAGGACCAGACACCCTGTCCTTACATCCCCCATGAAGACCAGATACATTGCCCTACCTGACTTCTTGAAGACCTGACACCCTGTCCTTACATTCCCCATGAAGACCAGATACATTGCTCTAGCTGACTTCTTGAAGACCTGACACCCTGCCCTTATATCCCCCATGAAGACCAGAAACATTGCCCTACATGACTTCTTGAAGACCAGACACCCTGTCCTTACATCCCCCATGAAGACCAGATACATTGCTCTAGCTGACTTCTTGAAGACCTGACACCCTGTCCTTACATCCCCCATGAAGACCAGATACATTGCTCAGCTAACTTCTTAAGGACCAGACACCCTGTCCTTACATCCCCCATGAAGACCAGAAACATTGCCCTACCTGACTTCTTGAAGACCTGACACCCGGTCCTTACATCCCCCATGAAGGCCAGATACATTGCCTCAGCTAACTTCTTGAGGACCAGACACCCTGTCCTTACATCCCCCATGAAGACCAGATACATTGCCCTACCTGACTTCTTGAAGACCTTACACCCTGTCCTTACATCCCCCATGAAGACCAGATACATTGCCTCAGCTGACTTCTTGAGGACCAGACACCCTGCTCTTACATCCCCCATGAAGACCAGATACATTGCTCTAGCTGACTTCTTGAAGACCTGACACCCTGTCCTTACATCCCCCATGAAGACCAGATACATTGCTCAGCTAACTTCTTAAGGACCAGACACCCTGTCCTTACATCCCCCATGAAGACCAGAAACATTGCCCTACCTGACTTCTTGAAGACCTGACACCCGGTCCTTACATTCCCCATGAAGACCAGATACATTGCTCTAGCTGACTTCTTGAAGACCTGACACCCTGCCCTTATATCCCCCATGAAGACCAGATACATTGCTCTAGCTGACGTCTTGCAGACTTGGCACCCTACCCTAAACATGACACTGTCTTATGACCTTTTTCACAAAAACTCAAGTCTGTCTCAGCCTTTAAAGACCAGACACCCCACCCTACTCTTCAAGAAAACTTTTCACTATGCCCGAGACTTCTTTAAGATATAAAATCCAGTCATTACCTTGAACACCCCAAGTCTTACTTTTCTTTCTTCATGAGGACACCCTATCCTACTTTCCTTTTTACTGAAAATTTAAACAATTTATTATGATCCGTTGATTATTCCTGTGATACATAAAGCATATATCTGAAAACAATTTAGAGTTTGATATGTCCATATCAGAGAAACATTCAAAAACATTAGACATCTGAAAGTATATCATATCAGTTAAGCTCTAGACAGATGAAATTTTCCACCTTACCTGTCAAACACTAGGCATCTGGAATCATTTATATCATTCAACATTTAACCCACAGAATATTGGTTTTATCATTCAACCACTAGCCATCTCAAAATTATGGTAAAGTCAAATACTAAGCGTCTGGAAATTCATTGTACCATTCAAATCACAAGTCATTTGGAAATCAGTTATGCAATATAATGGCCTTCTAGTCAAATATCTAGTAGCCAGTTGTAAATAAATTATGAAAATCAGTTATAACATATAAATACCTACTAGCCATATGGAAATCAGTTATAACATATAAATACCTACTAGCCATATGGAAAACAGTTATAACATATAAATACCACCCAATCAAATGAAAATCAGTTATGCCATATTAATACCTACTAACCATATGATAACTGTAATACTAACAAGACACAAGCATCTAAATTTAATCATACACAGCCTTCTGAATATCCATCTAGTCAATTAAACTTTAGTCTTGTGAAACCTGTTCAAAACATAAATGCCAACATGTGTAAATCTGCCATCCTTTCAGTGATTATTGCATTGATTCTCATGCTTGTTGAAGCAGAAGTGAATGAAATACTTTGAAATATTAAAAAAAATATAGCAGTTACAAATTTGAACCATGTATATGTTACAATATTTCAAATATTTAGAATATATAGGTATCAGTTACTTACTTCAAGTTTCAAGACGAGTGACCTTCCAATGTAATCATTATAGGATGATACAGAACATTCAGGTATGAGACTGGGTAGATAGTATGTACTCACCAACATCGCTAAGATAAACTAACAAAACGTACTAGTATTCAAAGAAATATATCTGATAGTATTCAAAGAAATATATCTGATAAGTTCAAATCTCACTGCAGAAAATTTTGAAATAGTACCTGATGAGGGGGCAGGAACTAGCCCAGAAATGTTGTGACAAATATACCAATAAGTTGTTATCCATAAGATTTGTCTTGTATTACCACACCGACTTCTGAAATACCTTCGAAAAACTATGGAAATTAACACCAGGTCAGTACTAATATTCAACAGGTTTTTGCTGTAGCCAAATTAATTTGTATTTTACACTGTTTTGTCCTCTGTTTTGGCTTTCACTTTAAGAAAGATAGTGCAGTGAAATGTGAGAATGTTTAAACTGATATTAAGTAATTTGACTAAAAGTCTGTTTGACGTATCTTTGACAGCATTCTGCTGAGACAGATATGAACACAATCCATCACTTAACATGTATCCTGAGTCCCAGGTGTAACAAATGAGGGAACGGTTTGTTTTGAACCTTTTTTCATTTACTTTTTCCAAGATAGTATGTAATATGGACAGATGTGGACTCGCTTGTTGGAGAGTTGAAGTGTTTCTGTCCTGATACCAAGTTCACTTATGTTACCTTACATAACCATCCACTGAAGTTGTGTTCAATTGAGGAAAATGGGGAACCATCTTGTGACAAGATTTGACAAATCATTTTCGGTTGAATGGGTGGGACAGACTTCATAATAGGGCTAAAAACACAGATTTTACAGGAAATTGGAATCTTGATTAATGAGGCACAGGTGAAAGGTCAGGGTTGGAGGAAATCCCAAGATCACAATCATTGCAGCTTTTCTATTATTCCCCATTGGCTGGATTAGCGTCAGAGAGAGAGGAAAGGAGGCTGCATTAAGGGATCAACTAATCCAGCGTATCCATCAATGGTCACGATAAACACAATTGTTTTATTTCATTTTATTTGTTTACAATGGAAACCATGGTAACTTTAATGAGGGTGGATTTGATAATGGTGAGATTGTGATTTCATAGTGAGTAGGAGGGGTTCAGAGAGATATACTATATGGCATGTAGGTCTGGAAACAAGGTCGCTTTTATCTTATCTTACGTCTCCTTCATCATTGCCTTTAACTTCACAACAAGAACCAAAACCTCTCCCTTGTCAGTTCTCTCACACTGGTCTTTTCACAATTTGGGCAAATAATGCCTTTTTGTGGGAACACAGGGAGGATTATGTAGATGAGCGATGGGTTTCTCCATGAATTGGTAGGATTAACTGAACAGTGCAGACAGTACCTGATCTGTGACATACTCCACAGGAACAGAAATTTGGAGGGTTCAACAAGCTTAGTCCACACCTACAAGGTGATAGGCTAGCTGGAGTCGATTGTTTAGTCCAGAAATATATATGAATCTATTACTTGCATGTTAGTCTCTCACTGACTTAATTAGTAATGACCTGCTTACTTCAACTCTGACATTTAGAATGGGGTGCTCAGTAGTGAAACATTTTTTATGAAGATGTCTAGTCAATTATGATATGATTGCAACAATTTCAGTTAAAATTGGTTTGTTTTCCTAGTTTTCCAAATGAGAAAACACTGATCTACATACAAGATGTGCTTCACTGGATTTAGTGCACAATAGTTAAGTACCAGAAATAATTTAGGTACCCAAATATGCAGTCAGACTTTTATTAGTACTGCATTTCCTAAGCTGTTTGTTTAACCAAGTGATTTCAACAGCATAATTTCATTCCTTTTCTGCGGGTCAGTTGAGGCAATTCAAGTTTTTAAAGAGTGAAAAAACACCTAAAGCCTCATAATGATGAGAGGAATGATGGAGCAGCCATGATTTAGGAGGCCTGAGGGTAATGAAAAGCATGTCAAAAGCCAAAACACATGTTGAAAACATTTCCTCACCTGTGTAAACATTCTCTGTTGGAAGATAGAACTCCCAGAGGATAATTCTCCAATCATATTTCAATATCACTGGTAGATAGAGATTTTGAGCAAAATAATATTGCCATATTATACATCTGAACCTTTTAACTGTGGCATCTTTATTAATTCTTTGTTGCTGTAGTAAATTATTTTATTTTCATTGCAGTTTATTTGATATTTAAAAAATGATCACTTCCACAGTTCTTTCAAAACATTTGTTATTTATTCTTTTGGTTCATACTGTTTCGGACATATGAGTTGTATGTACAAACATGGTTTGTATTTCTTGACATGCTTGAGTCATTTAATTGATGTTTCCAATGTGAATGACATAACTGGCATCTCTTGTCAAGCTTAAACATCTCCTTGCTCTGACGATATTAGTGCTATCCCCTGCAAATATGTTAAAGGCAGGAATCACCAGAGAGATCATATAGTTGTTTGCCAAAATGTTTGAATGGTGAGTTTCAATATTACTGATACAATTATGAGCCATTAACAGCCATTGCTGCTGCACCAAGCCTGTAAACAGTGTGCCAGTACTGTGCAGTGGGGTGTGGCATGCATGGTACAGATTGCTTTCTGACTCTGAAATCCAAATCCTTTAGAGAATATCAGGAATTATTGTGCTTACAGTTCTCGATGGCATAATATTTCTACCATGAAAATAACAACCATATATTGAAGTAAATTCTAACAGAAAATATGTGAGTCATAGCTTCACAAACTGATTTTTTATTCATCAAATAAAATGTAATATTGACAAGAGTACCTTAAAAAGTTCAACAGAATAATGCAATACCAGACCCACCCATTATGATACAGTCATAAATCCTTAATCTATAAATGGGCATGGCCAAATATCTTTTTGGATTTTAGAAACATATATGGTAAAAAAACTACCCTGGTTAACCAATTAAATGTTGAGAATCAATGACAGTTACATGGATATGAAGGTAGTGAAAACCATCTTTGATGGATTAAAATTTTGGCAGTTCATTTCAAGCTCTTCAAACATAAGTTTGTCAGCATTGATATTTCTTCATTTGATTCTTAATTATGTACTGATAATCTGTCTAAGGTTAATTCTAAAGAAAGTCTACATATACATCAGTGAAAACAGATTTTTCAATTGTTGACCTCAAATGCATGTTTCTTCTTGCAGCCGGCCTGACTCTTCATTCATTTGGTTCCTCAATCCGCTCAAGTCCATCCGTTACATATTGTGGCACAACTACAAATGGGTCATCTTGAAGGTGTTCATTGTTCTCCTTCTGTCAGCCATACTGGTCCTCTTCTTCTACTCCATGCCTGGTTACACAGTGAAGAAGATGTTTGGAGCTTGATAGCTGGTCACTGGGCAACAATCGTTGTGATTGACTGAATGCTACTGGAGTCCTGGAGGTTTGAGGTAGCCTTCAGTCAATCAATACTGGATTGTGACTGGAAGACTGGTGCCAGTGACCTTTCATTGGATGGATCTCAGGCATTTGAATTTAATCTGGATCAATTAAATCAGAGAGCAATGTATTAGACTGGTTGATTCGAAGAGAAAGCTGTCTGTGATTGGTTGAATATGACTGTGATTGTAAGCATTTTCAACCCCTGCATCTGTGTATGCTTTGGCAATTGTGCCACATTCAGTGTGGTATTGGCAGATGCATTGGAACTGTGATTGGTTGAAATAATGAAAACTGGTATCTGATTGGCTGCATTGGTGCATACAGTGTTGTCATGACAATAAGAATGTCAATGTTCCTGAATAGGTGAAACTGTTTAAATGTAGTAGTTGTGAGCTTGGTTCACATCACATTATCTACACAATTTTATTCTATTTCAAAGAGGCAACAACTCACAAATAGTCTGTAGGTAGTTCAAACCAGTAGTCATGTTCAAGCCAACATCAGAAATGTCACAACAGTAGGCCATAGAATGTTCACTTTCATTTTTGTCAGTTAATTGATGAAATGTACTTAAACAAGGAGGGGCTTTTTAAATATAAGAGTAGATAGGCTGCTCTGAAGTAATTCTCTGAGATGTGAACTGACCTTGTGACCTAGTTCCTTGTCTACAGCAGCAGGACAGACCACCTCCATTAACTATACAATGTTGGGAACACCACCCAAGTCTGTGCAATAACATCTTGATATTGTTGTATGTTTCCTTGCCACCTTTATTTTCTGTGAAGTACATGACAAAATGTCATATCATGTATAAACATTGACACTGTGTATGGTTTGCAGGAGTTGAGATAGATGTCACACTCAATCAAGGAATAGAGAATGTTTGTTGACCATTTGTGCCAAATGTGTTTGTCTGTGAATGCCTTGTACATAAATGTATCAGTACTCAAACAAGGTAGTCCCATTATCACAATGACTGGTAAATTAATTAATTCATTTAATTTTATTCATGATTTATTATTCAGTATATTCACAGTTGTTTCAATCAAATTGTCCCATGTTACTTGAAAAAATAAATTGGAATTTATTGATTATTCAAAAAGTGATTATCATTTCAATAATGCTTCATGTACTATTTAAGGCATTGTTGAGAAATGTTTTTCTTTCAAATCATTTTCCCCTTGGTTGAGTGTGTACAGATACAACACCTGTTCACAGAGGATACAGATTGTTGTTTTACATATATAGATCCACATGATTTAGACATTGCACAGGAGAACTTGTCAAAGCATTCCCACTCTATATTGTATAAATGTACAAAGCATGTAGTCAGGTACTTGTTTTGTCCTTATTCTCAATGTCTGCATCAGGGCACAAATACTTAGTATCTACATTCCCCTATTGTGTTCATACTGATGATAAGTACTATACCCCAGAACCTGTTGACTGGAGACTCCAGGCTTGTTACTTTGTATTAATGGTATACTCTTCCTGTAAAAATATTATTTCCATGACAACCTAATTATTCAATTTTGCTGCACACTGAGTGTGTAATATTTCTAAGGCCACAATGTTTTACCAAAGATAGTTTCTTTGTACGGGATAAGGAAATGAGTACAGTCTGCTCTCATTAAGTAGGTTCAGCATCATTAGAGTCCAGGTCAAGTCCCATTTCATTTATCAGATGTCAATGTTGACAACACAAGGCAATTTGCTTTGCGGAGTTACATCCCTTTGGTGTGTCAGAATACTGTGGTCATTGTTAAGAATTCTTGATTTGTCCCTGTTAGGAATCTTAGTATGTAACCACCCATGTGGGATTCACCAGTGTGTTAAATGTCTAAACGTCCATGTTTCATTTCCACAACAATATAACTATGGTACTTTTCAAAGCTGTGTTAAGCCCCACCCACTCGCACACTTAATCTTTACTTATTTATTCTATATCTTCCAATACATAGCTGTGGTGAGTCACCTAAACATAACAGCATTTGATCATGTAACAAAACTAGAAAATACTTAATGAACAGACACAGTGACGGATATCTGCTGACTGCAAGTTCATCATAATGTTTATCATAATGTGCTGTTATCAGCATGAATTTTCTCTGTCCTTAACTCAACAGGTCTGTGTATTAATAATATGACAATCTGTTGTGCACAGACTAGTGAAATCAATGAAACAGTAACCCAAATAAATACATAGTTAAGCTCAGGCCAACTTAAGGAGAATTGAATGTACATGTGAATGTAATGCTTCATCTTTGCCCAAATTTGACACAAAGACCATGGTCCTTACTCAGTATGATCCAGAAACAACAAGTGCCATAAAGTTACACTTTCAGATGTCAGTTAGTGGCCATGCATTCAAGTACCACTCCAGTGTGGCTGATTGTACTTAGGGAGGCAAACTGCAGTGCTTGATGAAAGACAGAACATCCAACCTAAGCTGCTATAAATTAATAGTCCATATTAGTTACAACACATCATGACGCTGAAATCATCACTGTAGTTAGACGACATATACCTTACAGTGTATCGGGTTAGACCTTTTAAAAACAACATCAATCTTTAAAACTATGAAACTTCTTGTCATTTGTTATAGGGAATACTTTGATATTTCCAGAAAGACATATTATTTGTGTAAATGCAAGCATGCATAAGCATCTTGAATTCATATGTGACCTGTTCCATTTTAGGGTGAACACATTAGAGGAAATGTTCCAGAGAGCAACATCACGATCAGTTTAATTATTGCTGCTATGTGCTACTGTTTGGTCATTTGTGTCATGTTTCCTTGTCAACAAGTCAACACCATTCCTTGGAGCAAACACTGATGATGTCGAACTAGAGATACAAATAACTACAACCAGAAATTAAAACATGCGATTATTCTTAGGCATTATTTTGGAACATGTTTTGCCGTAAGAACTAAAAATAATTCATTTGGACTGTATATTTGGCCAGTTCTTCAGTTGCTGTAATACAGTTCTCCACTATATGTGGGTGTTTTTCTGTCACATTATGTACAGTATGTCTAAGGTTCATATGAGTATGTATACAAGATGTACTGGCCAAATTGTGTCAGTGTTTGGCTCACAGAATGCTTGCATGGTTCCATTTGTTGACAGCTTGAACCTAGAGACACGGGATGACACCAGAGCTTCAGTGCCTATATTAACTGTTTTTGATGTGTAATACATCTCAGAGGTAGTTTTAAAGCGTTATGGATTTGAGATAAATGACAACATATTTTTACATTTTTTCAAATAGTTATCATCAAACCCTGTCTGTATAAAATTATACTGACACCAAACTATGGCCAATGATGGTTTCATTTACTGGTCATTGCACAAAATCCCCGTCACACAAATTCAAATTGGTAATTTTTTGTCCAAATTGTGAAACAATATTTTGTTGTTGACAAGAAGTAATCCCGTTTTCTGGATCAGGTTACATAAGGAATGCATGTAGTGAGAACCACTCAGTCACATGCTTTTACTGTCATGCTTCTGTAAGATGCCTTCATTACTTGTAGACAATCTGCCTTCACATAAAGGATGTTTATATACATACTGTCTGTAGATATGTAGAAATGATGTATTTGGTAGATTATTGACTACATTGTTACTGACCTGTTGAGTTTGAATCCTGTTACATGTACTGGTTAACATTGTCATCAGATGAGTTGCTTAATGAGCATATTCAGTCCAGAAACATGGGTACAAACATCAACTTTCTGGTTGACATGGATTCAGTTATAAATGTTAATTACCAAAAGATCAATAGATTCTCTATGTGTAGAAGTATAGTGGTATGGTCAAACTGCAAAATACCTTCTACACCTGTTTCCATTGGATACTAACTTTAATTCTTGATAGTCATCCAAAGTGGTATTTACTCATCCAAATAAAATGTCTGCATTAGGCTGTGTTTATTGTTACTAATGTATTATTTTATAAATATATTGGCATCAGGGACATTTTAGGACATAAAATTCTATGGGTTTTGTTACAGCTGCTTTCAGGGTTGTGAAATGGGTTGAACTAGATTCTGCACAGTGATAATGCAGTAAAATCAATTTAATACAGTTCACAAGGACATATAAGTGATCTCATTTCAGGTCACAGGATCCTGCTTAACCATTAGTTTCCAATAAGTGAAAAAGTATGTCTTCTAGACTGAATGTGGAATTTCCATGATGTTTAAATATGTATTTCAAGGTTACAGATTACGAAACATTTAACTGATTGTTGTTTTCCTAGCTTTCCAAGCTTGATATACAGACAATGTCTCCAAGTCTGTGTGTACATTTCACTGCCATGGATCAGCAGATGATGGCAATAAAACTGGAGATATGCTTCAGCTGCAGACCACTGATGGACATATGGATGGACGTGAGAGTCTGTCAGTTTGACACAGTGCTTCATATGGACTACATGGAGGGGAGTCATGCCACTCATATACAGGGATCACACAGGAAATGTAGATTATTTAACACACCATTCTCGTTTGGGGAAAAATGTACAGCTTTCTGTAAAATGGGCATAGAGTCAGATGTTGTCTCAATATCTACAGAAAGGCATTGTCATTAGTTGGAACATATGTGTAAGGTGTGAGTCCTGAACTGACTGTAGAGCGTCCATTGTAAGGCAACCACACAAACAATAGGACATCAACATTGACTGTATCAATACTTGTAAAGCTTCACAGCTTACTTTAGTGAACCAGTATTGATGGTTGGGTGTCAGCATTCACTGCAAGGCATTAATACTTGTTGTAAGGGTTCACAAATAACTTTAATTGTTGAATATTGATTGTTGGGAATCAACAATGATTTTAGGCTTCAACATAAACTGTAGAGCATGAACATCGACTCCAAAACTTCAACACAAACTGTAAGGCTTGAACATCAACTGCAAAGATCCAACACAAACTGTAAGGCTTGAACATTGACTGCAAAGCTTCAAAATAAGCCTTAAGGCATCTGTACAATCTAAGGCATGAACATGGACTGTAAGGCATAAACTAGACTAACGCATAGTCCCTGATTACATACTCATATGCAGAAGTAATGCAAGTCAAGTATAAGGTGTATATGTGTGTAATTTCCAATATTAAATACAAGAAATACGAACAGGGTCAGATAGACAGAAAATTGATTGAAGACATTTCATTGGCTACCAAGACTGAAGTTTTTGAAAGGTTATGTGGTTGACAAGAGTGTTGGATCTGGCTGGTGTTGACCAGAAATGTGCTGAATTTTTTGTCGAGGGGTAGTGACGACTGCTCTGAGGAAGGTCATCCATGGTCTGTGTAGCATTGTGTAATGCTTCAGATGGTAAATCATGGTCAAAATGATAGGCAACATTTTGGACAGAAACTCCGGCTGTTTCAAAGGCATTTAGAAGTTGGAGGAATCAAACTAAACATGCTTTATGGTTAAACTTCTTTATTATACAAGGTCACAGCGTTTCGAGACAGATTCTAGAAATTCCGGCTCCCAAATGTCCAATGGCATAGTTGAACAAGGAGTGATAGACACAACTTTTGTGCAGTATTATACCCACCAGTGGTGGTGACAATTTGTGCATGTTCGATTTCATGAGAAGTGTGTGCATGATACCAACATGTTCATTGGTATGGTGCATTTCGATGGTTCCTTCTATTGATGTGTTTTTACTTGGGCCTTCCAAAACACAACCAAAATTATTGATGACACCATCAGGCTTCACTATATGTCAAAAACTCATATCAATTTGGGCACCAAGTTTGTTTCTTGTTTGGACAGAAAAACTTATGTGTGTGATAGTGACAATTAATCTCATTTATGTTGATAAGGATTCCCAAGGAGACAGGAGATTCAGAGCACTAGGAAATCTAGCCTAGTTTCATTTAGGGCCATGGCAAGGTCGGTAGGGCTAGGCATTAGAGGAAATAATGTCGTTCATGGACTGTGGGACAAATTAGGCATTTTGACACAGATTATGAGAAATCAGCTATGACTGTATGTCCAGGTATGAAATAGTGGCATGAATTCCATCCATATGTCTCCATGTAGTTAAATCCTACATGAGATGCTGACTCTTGTTTATCTTTTACTTACAAATTCTTTATCTTATTATGCTGTTGTTGTGTAGGAATTGCAGTCTTCGTTATTCAGTTAAGCATTTCACTTAATGGCTGTTCTTAACATTCGGTTGATCAATATTTGTCAAATAAAAAAAAACATTGATTGTGCTGTGTTTGATATTTTTGTCAGTGTGCTAACACAATATTATGTAAACAGGCTCCTTTAAATTATTTACTACCCAGTAACATAGATTAAGGATGTTAGAAGACGTGGTCATAATTTGAGAAACACAAAGTATGTGTTAGAAAATGATGACAAAAGCCATTATGTTTATTGCATAAATGTTATTACAATGTAAGGTTTGCTTAAAACTATCAAAGATGTCACTTGAAAAAGAACTCCCTTGGTAATATTTTTTTCTGCAGTTTGTCTGTTGCTGCTGTTTTAATGATATGGTACAGCTGGTAGAACAGTTCTCAATGTGAAAGTTTCCCTGATAATATCTGAACTCCACCTTAGTTTGTATTTATTTTAACCGGCTGGCCACAATAACAAGCTTATCTTGTGCTCATCTGGGCTGCTGGGGCAAAATGGGAGGAGGCACGGCAGGGAGGGGAGATTTGGGCTGTAGAGGGGAAAAAACATTGGAGGGGGGAAAAGGATCAGTCTGAATGGCATGCACAAACAAAACAAATTTTTTAATCATGCCATTTATATTTTTACCACTTATATGTACTCACATATAAATGAACAAGTTTTTATGGCACAAGGCATTCCGCAGTGTATAAAGTTATGACATGGTGTCAGCTGACATTTTGGTAGTGTTTAGTTGTAAGATTATATCCTCACACTCCCAGGTGTAGTGGGTTGTCCACCCCTTGTCCATCTGTCTGTTAACTTGCAATTTTCTATGAACTAGGTTCAGTGTGAATTGGACAGGGAAATTCCTTAATATTGCTTAGATTTGTTTTGGGTGTTACTGTTTGTCTGTTGTTTAATGCCACAACAGCAATATCACAGCAATATGGCAGCAGTAAATAATCAATTCTGGATCAAACAATCTTCCTTCCAACATCACAGTGTGATGTGGTGTTTTTTGTTCAATGTAGAAAAAATCAATTCAGTCTTATAGGAAAGCCAAAACAAATCTAGAATGTTGTTTCAGAATTGTTCCTGCCATGAAACTCAGCAGCAACAAGCCTCAAAGGCTCAGTAGCTGGCCTAATTTTTCTCTAATACAATGTATTAGCAATATTTCACTTTGAGGATCATAATAAGATATGTAAATGAGTATGATTTTATTCCTGTATTGTTATGGAGGGAACTAAATTGTTACTCACAAGGAATCAGATAACCCTGATCACACAACTTTACAGGAAGTTTGGATAAAGTCCTCTTATGTTTTCAGAACCACAAAACTACCTGATAATCCATAAGACACAATGATTTAGAATTAACATGCAAATAACAAGCTTTGTAAATGAAAGATTATTTTTCTGAATAGTGAATATATCTAGTATTTACTGCATATTAGATTTAGTAAATCTTTTTAATCAAATGTGATTTTAAGGACATCTTTTTGAATATTTTAGAGCGACTTTTTGGGATGCTGTACACAAAATGTCATTTTTGAAATAAGAGATACAGGCAAATTAAATATTTATTTCTTGGAAACAACATGTCAAAGTGGGATGAACTTCAGACTTCACTGTAGTTGCTTTACAATAGCAGAATCCTGTATCTTGTGATGCATACATGAAAGTATTCAGAACCAGCTGTTTCCCTGTAAGAAGTGTTGGTACCTCCAGGTGAGTATATGTACGTGACAAGAAACAGACATCCATGACCCAAGTTTAGGTGGCTTAAATGGTACTCACACATACTAATCTGGTCACTTTGAAGACGAGTACTTGTAAAGTTGACAAGTTGGAAGTATTGGATCTACCCTGCTTAGTGCGTTCTTCCATGTCATTCCACAGTGCTTCAGCCAGGCAGTGCTTCACGCTAAAAATATGCAATGGCACTTTTTTTCAATGCTAGAGCACCCGTTAGCTCAACATTTAACCTGACAATAACAGGTGATGAATAGTAACTGCACTGGCACATATTTTAGAAGTCAAATTTGCCAACTGACAACACTCAAGACATCCTGGTTGAAGCATTGATGATAACACATCCAGGTTGACTTCAGATCGCCTGCCACTCACAATGATCCTGCTATGACATCTGCATTAACAGGATGGTAAGATTGTCCTTGGATTATCTGACCACTGGAATTTGTCCATTTGGCTCAAAGGTCAGGAAAATGTCCACAATGACTTTCCACTCCTTGAGGTCATTTTACAAACAGGTAACAATTAGATGTCATACAAATTGATCAGTGATGTACTGTCATTCTTGATCTATTCACAAGGTTTTATTATGGTTTTCATCAAAGGGAAATGGCAAGGACATTTGATTGCAAGTTTTTGAAGAGGAGGAACTTGGAAGCTCCCCAAACTTCCACTCTATTTATTAAATTTATTACATTCACTCATCTTGTTCTTCTCAGCCACTGAAACAAATTGTTGTCTGTTACTTCCAAAATTGAAAACTACATTTATCTTTGACTCCATGTATTCAAAACCTTGAAGGACACAAGGGTATGCCTGTCCTGTCAGAGTTGTAAACGACCCAGCAGTGCAAACAAAGTAGACCTTCCTATGCAGGTTGATGTTGTAGTGTTTATCCAAAACAATAACTGGAACTGGAGTCTACCTCTGTAGGTCAGATGCCGAAGATGTGCGAGTATCCCTGGACACAACGTCCACCACCTGCAAGATCTGTGGAGCTTCCCAGAACATGCTTCTTACTAAGAAGGCTTTGTCTGGCAGAGGCACTATGCCTCTGTAAAGTAGGAATGCATCTCATATGAATGTAATACGGGTATCCAGGTGTCAGCTCATATTTAGTTTGATATCTGAGAAAACCCAGAGTAAGATAACAACTGACAATGTTCTTTTTTGTGTGAGATGTCTTCATCTACTAGAAAGAAATCATAATTTGAAGTCTAACCAGGTATTGAGGAGCAGAGGGAGGACAGAGCTGTAATAATCAGGAATAGCCAAGGTGCCATAAAAAGATTCCAAATGGAAGAACTACAGTATTTGTACACACTTCTAGTGATATAGTCTTAGAAACTGACAAAATGCTGAATGAATGGGAACAAGCTGGTAGGCATCCTGTGAATCAAGATGTATGGACAAACTAAGAGATGGTCTTTTTGACCGATTTCAATTGAAATAATGCAGATTTGCAATGTTTCCTTTCTAGGAGGAACCATGAAAAGTGGGACGTACATACTTCCAATGCAGATTTTAAATTGTAATAAGTTTTCAATACCTTCAGAGGGTGACTGGAAATTTGAATCATCCTGGGTTTGGGGATACTGTACGAAGGATCTAACTTTCTAGAGGCAGTACATATATTAAATTCTGTCCCAACAGAATTTGTCTTTTAGGCAGATCCCATATTTCTGGGTCTACAGAATGTGTCTAGACAGAAGGAGGATGGTGGTAGACAGGACCTTCTGCTTAATATAACTGAATCCAGTTTATATACAATGCATTTTCTCAAAATCTAATTGCCTAGAATTGCTGAAGAAATGCCAAGCGCAAAATGTCATAAAACCCTGAAAGATTCATGTTGTGACTATGGATGAAGCCAGGGTTCACTACTTCACCTGACCCCAAACAGTGGAATCATCTAACTTGGTCACTAAAGCATGGACAAAAAGCATCAGGCTATATGCTGGACATACAAATAGGCTCTGCTGTTTAAGTAATTCTGGCTAAGATGAAAAAAACAACAATTATTAATGCAAAGTTCAGCAGTTAACTAATGAAGTTTGAAGTGTGTTAGATATTAAAAAGCTGCTTTGTGTTGTTTGGTGTGCAAGGACACAGGGTTACACCTGCCTGAAGGTAACATGCATGTAATCTAAAACCATATTTAGTATGGGTACAACGTATCACATATAAACATGTATTGATTACATCACAAACAGTTAAGTGCTAATGAGTCAGTATTCCAACAATATCACGACAGGGGACACCAGAAATGGGCTTCAGTCACTGTACCCATGAGATGAATCAAACCTGGGTCTTAAGTGAATGCTTTAACCACTAGGCTCACAATCAACTGGTCCTATGCAGCAAGTCTTGACACACCAGTTCTCACAAAATTGAGACATGCCAAGTTGTACAAGAGATTTGAATGGGAGTATACAAGAGGCAGCTGTGATGACAAACCCACTTACAACCATATAACAGCCAGCTGCTTTGAACTTTATACAAAATATGCTGGTGTTTGTAGTGTGACCAAACATACTGTTTATGCAAGTTAATTTTGGGGGGGCAAGAATTTGAAACGTGACCTTTGTCTTTAAGTCTTTCTTGCACTCTAAAATTGCTTTCTTTCTCCATAAACCACCTTGAAATTGGACTGATGCAGACATTTGCTATATACATTTGGACCCGAGAAGAAAATACATGAAATTCAAATTTGTGATATTTAGTTGCAAATACTCTTAAAAATCTGATTTTTTTCAGTAAAACAACAAACCTTAGTATACAAAGTTTAAGTGTGAAGGATGGTGGCAAACAACATAGCAAAATATTTCTTACAATCATTTGCCCCCAGAGGACTGTTTCTACCACTAATGTTAATATTGGTGGTTGGGACATCCATAGTAGCA
The DNA here is from genome assembly GCF_037392515.1 of Haliotis asinina. Taxonomy (NCBI): domain Eukaryota; kingdom Metazoa; phylum Mollusca; class Gastropoda; order Lepetellida; family Haliotidae; genus Haliotis; species Haliotis asinina. Next base: position 20,235,714 of record NC_090286.1, on the reverse strand, counting down.
AAGGTATGACAAAAATGCCTGTTCAAATATTTTTTGCTTCTTGAAATGTGCTTTGGACCATCTTTGAAGTTGTTTGTCTGTTTTAGGTCAAGTCCATGCAATATGAAACATTACCTCCTATAGATAGATTTGTGAAAAAGAGGCATAAAATAATAATTTTGAAAAAAGTAGTATCATTGTAACAAATGTTACATTACACTCTCTTACAGAAGTAATGCCAAATATAACATCTGACCACTTTCTAAATGGCATTGTCTATTTATGGTTGTATCATCATTTGCACAGAATTAAGATACATGGCAGGAATATTACAGACTAACAAAAACAACACACTTACTTAAACACATATATATTATCTATACCATCTGCAGATTTGAAGTGTTTTGTATTTATCCGATTCTTAAAAACAGTTTCAGCTCCTTGGTTTTATTGATGAGATTTAAAACACAAAACATGCATTGTTGTATGAAAGTAACAGAAAAAGTAACACACCAGTATTGGTTATTTATAAAGTCACATATATAGTTGCAACTAGTTTCAGGAAGACATCACTGCAGCTGCTTGAGGCAGCCAGAACACTGGATTGTTTAAGTCCTTATGCTTTTACCTACATTGTTCTCCTAATGTGTCATCACTTCAGACATCATAAACATCTCTCAGAGACAACTCGTAAGTTATTGGTTCATCACAGTGCCGTTTGTGGTGCTACAGGAGTTTGTGTTTAATAAATGAATGAACATTAATCTACTTTAAATCTTAAGGCATATGAGTACATCAGAATTATATCTTGTATTTTGTTTCCTTACAGATTACAGTGTTCCATATTTTGTGCAGTCACTCTCCATGTCAAGCCGTAAAGTTGATTATTGTCTACATAATTACAAATCAAGCAAGAATAATTTGAAGATGTCATTAATGAGAATGAGGAAACCCAGCTTTTAGTCTGTTTTCAGAAATGAATACAGAAAAATGTTTACAAGACACATCTAATACCCCTCTTGACCTTTAGTGCAGGTGAGCTAGGAATTCCCATCTATTGGTAATATTGCTAGGAATGGCCAGACATGCTCATATTGCCCTCTACACTTGACAGCCGCACAGACAGTTTGGATAAATTATGTCAAAAGCTGGGAACATCTGTTTGCAAGGTCATGCAACAGCAACATATTTATCAGCTGAATATTTTCTGTCATCTCACAATGAATTCACCTATGTGGACAAGGAAATTTGTGCACTTTATCAAACAAAGAAATCATTTACATAATTATTAGTCAATACAACATAGTTGAAACACGAACTTTTCCTGATTTATCCTGCCGTGAGACAAAAACGAAACAGCTTTTCATAAAAATCAACAGAGCATGAAAACTGTTGGATGCTTTCTCTTTAGAGGAAGTGGAAGCACTGCAGTTCAGTTAATATATTTACTACATGTAAATTAATGTTACTTCACTGGCAATGATATTTACCAGGGTGAACTTTGTTACTTATGAATAGTACTCACCGAGTAATAGACAAAAAATTCCAAATAATTGTTTAGCCATTATATTAGATTTTCTCCAACAAAGGCACAATTATGACCTTTTTCAAACATGGCAGAATATCCAACTCATTGACAAACAACACAAAAGACAAAAGGTATATATCCTGATATCTTTTATTTATACAATACTTCATCTAAGTGGAAAATGGCACCCATTTATGATTAAGACAGCCCCTGGATTTTAAACATCCAATAAACCAAATGACAGTAACAGTTTACTCTCACCATGGGCTGACATGGTACAGAACAGTACAGAACACAGTCAGCCAGTTAACTGTGAACTGACACAAAGAAAATAGGATACACGATTCCTGCAAATGATTGTCTTGTCGCTGCCTGGGACTACAGGTCTTGTGACATCCTCCAGGTACAGGGATACTGATGAGAGCATCACATTGTACCAGAGGGTGGATGAGGTTATGGATTTTGAAGATATTCCAGTTAAACTATACATTGTTAATTGTTATACAGAAATACACCAGTGGAGGTTGTGGTCAACTCATTGTGGTGGTTATTATGCTGTTAGTAGAAAGACTGGGTTGGTCTTCATTTGCACCCCTTCAAATTATGCAATTGTAAACATTCTTTTTATTTTCAGAAGCCAGTGTTTCTTTGAACACTATATACTGCAATCTGAGAAACAATATTTTATATAATTAGAGTTTATTTTACTTTCAAATGTGTATCAAGATTTCAAAATATACTTCAATGGCAAGTCCCATGAATAATTTACTAAGCATCAACAAAAATCAAACAATTAATACTGTTTGTGATAATGAGATTTGTGCATTTCACAAACTTCATGTACATCAGTCTGAACGACTGTGGATGTATATAATGGAAACAATCATGATGTATTAAATTGTTTGTACATAAATAACAGTGGATTGCCAAACTGCTGTGGGAATATGTCTCCAGGTCTTGCTGCATACTTCATAGAATGATTGTGACATCTAATTACAAATGCATGACATGAACTCATGATTTATCAACTATGATGCTGACACTCGTTTTGTATCTATTATAATGACAATATTGCACATTTTCAAATATGTAATTTGCTTAAAAGGTCAAGTTTAAATATCCTGTGGCATCAATGATAAAAAAGTCAATACAAAACTCTACCTAACACTGTGGTTTGTCTCATTAAACTCAGTAAACACTAAAGAAATAATTTACCTTTCTATGGCCAAAGACAAATGCCAGTGAAAGAAATTGCCAATGTTTTTGACTTATTCTCTTCCCTCAGACAAAGAACAGCATAAGCCACCCTTTAGCATGAACTTCTTCCTATGTTAGATATGTTTCTTCTTGTCATAAGCTTTCTCAACATAAGGAAGGTTTGGCATTCAGCAGTACACCCATTAAACCACCCAGTAGTAATGTCACCAAACAATTAGAATTCAGGAATAATTGCTTGAAAAGACTTTTTGCCAATTTCACTTGTCCCAGTTACGGTGTTAGCTGGAAATCTTTCACACTTAGTAGGATGTTTACTTGATAGTTTCAAAGTGTTCTCCCTGCACACACAATGTTCCCTCTTAGATCAATAACAATAACATATTCATATCAAATACAACATTAAAATGACTTAACTTAATTTCCAATTCAGTGTTACACATTTATTATCCTGGTTTTTTTTCAATAGTTCCTTTAAAAGGACTGATGATTTGATGAGACTACCAAAAACTCCTGTTAAAGCTGGTTTTCAAATTGATAAATAATAAAACGTGTTTAAAAGTATTAAAATGAAGCATTATAAAACATATTTGTAATGACAATTAAAGCTTTGAGTAACCTTCAGTCTGACTTGAACTGAGCACTGACTGACTGACATGTAATGATCACGGTGATATGAAGACAGTTCACCTCAACGGAACCTCATGCAGGAGCATCACATATCCACTCCACACTGGAATATAGGGAGGCTACCTAAAACCTTCATCACAAAATCTAGTTTCATCTTTGATATAAACTGTGTGGCACACAATAGAAAACCATTATAAGAATACACACAGGTTGTTTGTCCAGAACATGTGGACAGTCTTGTAAGTCCGCCGATATGGTAGTAGAAGGTCTTCCGGTAATGGAACTGTACATCACACAAAGTCTCTTCCAATGGCAATATATATATATATGTATGTATGTATATAACATGGGCGGCAAACCTATACCTCCTCTCTCACAGGTCCACTGCGGTAATGTTGACACTGGGACACATAATGAAACAAAACATTAATACTAAAGCCCACTGGAAACACTACACTCAAAGTGACAGACGCTGTTACAAGAAAGAGGGGGTAAAAGGGAGGAGCGCTTTTCAATGATGGAAAAATTAGATCATTTTAATTGGAATGCTAGGATTGGTGTTTGAAATCACATTTGTCCAGATTACAGGTTTTAAGACTGGATTAAAACAAGGAAAACACAACACTCAACACTTATTCCAATGAGGCTACCTACACGGAATAAACAAATCATGATGGCAGGTCCGTATGTGAGGGAGGAGGTATATACTGCTGCCTGGGGCAACAGATCCACACTCACAATCTGCTAAAGACCAGCACGTTTGCATGCCATAATTCAGAAAGCCATCTCGCTCCTGTGAGTGTATTTTTCTTGCAGACATTTTGATTGGTCAATGCCACTATGTCCGCTACAAGCCAACGTTATTGTAACGCAACATGCACACGCACACAAAGAACAAGGTCAAGGTCACAGTCTCAAGATCAGCACCAAAATAAAATCTCGGCTCTCAACAAATTCTCTGGGAATGATTTTCCTAAGGCATAAGGTTCTTTGTGAATTTATTGTTTTCAAAGTGAACTTTCTTTCTGGATTCTATTCATTTGTGTGAGTAAACAGGACTTGACAGTCCTTATAGCACTGTGTCAGATGTCTGCATCACGCACTGTCAATACATCCATCGAGCTGTTGGCAGCCAGACATGTTGGAGGTCCAGTGTGCAGAAACCAATATGCGATAATGCTCAGTTTGTGCGATCGTCCTTTAGTTTGATCCCTTTAGTTCAACATGCAGTAATAAATACAGTCATCATTCTCAAAACGAGGAGATTGTTCTCAAGAACTGTGAGTAGGTGATTCTGCAAAAGGTGCAGTCGGCCATTATAGTCCTCTCTTCTCTCTCCTGATTGTCAGGGTAACGGATATCACAACAATACCCGGAAATGAGTTGGCCAGATTCTGAAGCATCCATTTGTCAGTAGGTCATTTAGAGAGAGTCCTGCTCCAGATCTGGCGATCCTTTTGAGTAAGTCAGTCACTGCTTGTGGGCACACGAGTATCACTGCACAATCATGAGTATATTATGGGATGTGTGCTCACTCATTCACCGCCTTGTGGCGCTTCGTCTGTCACTGGACAGTAATCTCAGAGAACCAATCAAAAGATGTATCATATAGTAAATATAACACTCATGGGAGTCTAGAGGTAGCTTAGATCCAGTGCATGGTGAAGGGCTGCAAGATCGGAATGGTTGGATATCCTCCAGAAAGGCCAGTTCATCTGGAAAGGAAGACACATATGTCAGCTTAACTAAACACCTCAACTTCAAAATTTAACTTTATGATCAAAGAAACATTTACTGAATATCTTAGTACAACATACAACTATGAGCAGATATAAACACTTGCTAATCTTATTTGAATACAATATAATTTGTGAATACATTTTGGAACAGTTTAGAAAGAAGTACATCAAATGGTACTAACTACCTGTTTGGCTGCCGACTCCTCATCCCGACCATCACCAACAACGACATAAGTGCACTTCCTGCCAAACCGTGAGATGATCCGCTCAAAACAGCTTTCTTTACCTGCAGCATGGAAAATTGATAATGAACCTCTCAACAAAGAATACCAATGACAATCCTCTGGGCTCCATATTGACCATACCATCAGGAGTTTTTCACTGATCTGTCTTAGTTGTCACGTCCATATGTCATGTAAATAAAATTCCAGGTCATATATGGACTCCAATTAGACAAAGATTTTTTTTCATCATGCATTACTGTAAATATTTGACCTGTGTAGAGTAAGTGAATGAATGTTGTTTTAAACCACAATTTGCAGACATTCAGGCCTTATCACACCACCTTCGTAATAATAAAGTGTAAACAAGGACGACACCAGTTTGATCATGGTAATCACAGCCCTTTGTTACATCATTACTTATTCATAAATAGGGAGAGTTTAAAAAACTTGCTTGTTACAGATAAATATATTTTCTCACCTATTTTTGTTGCACTGTAGACATTTTCAATGTTGAATACACCCCCAAGACCATACAATAGAACTTTGGCCAGGGCCGGCACAAGCTGCGTCGTCGTAACCAGAACATTCACACAGTTATTTCTGAAAAGAAAAGGAATGTGTTACTGACAAACTTAAATATCATACAACAGAAAATGGGACCACAGTTCGACGACTGAGAACCACAGTTACTGGACCTCTGGTATCAGGGTGAACTCTCAAAAATAAGGAAACATAGCAAGCAATTAAAGTGTGCACTGTCATTAAGCCATGGAGTACTGAGCATTGTTCCACAATATATCCTAAATACTGCAATCTGACTTTGTAAAATCGAAGTCCCACCTTATACATCAAGAACTAGTTTCTAGATTAAGGTCTGACGTGGTTCATATACACACCTAGAGCTGATGATAGAGAGAGACTTGAGAGCCAGAGTGAGCCAGTTGTCGGTTAAACTCTCTATCTCCTGTCTCAGCTGCAGCCATGGATCTCGCTTCTGGGGACCCAACAAACCTGAAAAAAATGAACATAACTGTAACCCCACTTTCATGGCCACGACAAACTGTAACACATTCTTAATATATTCAATCAATATATGTAAACTTCAGTGAGAACCAGGTTGTGTATTGCCTACACATGAAGGTAGCAGTATGACATTGTGGAGTATGATACCACGACTGCACCTTGAGCTTGGTGTGACATGGAGAAAGTAGCTGGATATTTACCTCCAACATTGTTCCTATAGCTGTTATAGATCTCCTTAATGCGCCTGTATCTGAAGGCCAGCTTTCTCATCCAGTCCACACCACCCCGCACGCCAGTCGCCAGACACAGGTTCGCATTGCTTGCTGCCGCATGGAAACCATCAGTGGCAAAATTATAATTGCTGCAAAAAAAAAAAAAGATAAATAAATAAAACAAATGGTGATGATAAGAGATTGGGCAATAGACGATGGAGAGAAGTGCAGAACACATCCTCTAAATACAGGCCTTGTTATAACACTGTGGTGACCTTTCCTAGTAAGTTATCACAGACCAGGAGCAGTTAATCTCACACCAACCCAACACATTGAATAACTGCATGGTCCCACTCTGCGTATCAACTTCCAAAAAGCTAAATTATCATCAAATAGCTCGGAAAACTTTTAAAACAAAAATAGACCAGAGAGAAAGCAAGATGACATATTTTTTTTTGCTTTCAAACTTATCCTACCCTGTAGATAAAGATGTTTTTGCCCTCAATATTTGAGTATTTGTGTAAGTTTTAGGTGTGATTAAGGTGATGGGAGGTTAACTGACAAGCTGTCAGACTGCCAGGAATAATATTGTATTTTACTGATTAACACACTGAGGCCTGAAAGACAAGAAAGAAGAATCAGCGTTCTTCACAACAGGGTTCAACTTGACAGAAGTGGAATTAACCCACATTTCAGAAGGCAAGCCGAACATAAGGTCCTGTACATTAGTACTCCCTGCCACTAAGTACAAGGGCTAGCAATTCCACACCTTATCAAAGTGTTCTACATATTTCAGTCATCAATTATGTGGCTCAATTCTTAGACATTATTCAACAATTACAACATATGTTACTGCATAGCTAGTGAAGTGTGGCAAATTATTCATCATCAATTAAATACCCAGAATCTACTTGTGTATCCAATTGACTTAGACATTGGGGTGATCATAATTTTCAGATGCTTTAATTCACCTGTAATTACGTTGGTTGCTGCTTGTTATCCATACACCCACCTTAAGTCTTGTCCATTGTCATCAGAAGAAACGTCATCTATATGAACCTGATCACATTCCTGGAAAAAAAGAAACCCATTTGATTTCATGATAACAAAGTGGGGAAAAGAGAGATCATATTGCATCTAACACCAGAGGTAGATTATTAAATCACTAATTTCATTCCTACCTGCATGATAAAGAAATATACATCATATATGAATTAATATTGTGGCATTTCACATTTCTCTTTTGACTGGTGGTCCAGTCCTATACAGTACATAATGTTCTATGTCAGCCCAGAACCCACTTTCCCAGTTTCCCAGGCTGGGAGACATATTGGACAAGTTAAGTACCTCTTTCCATGGAGAGATCTAATTAATCACTTTCACTGAAGTGACATTGACATTTTGACAAAATCATTCAGAGAATTGGACAAACTTGCTCTCCCAGCTCTACTCCAAGTATTGTGGACAAATTGCCAGAACCCTCAGAAACAACAAGGTGGTAACAAAGGACGTGGTAATTTCCCTCTTTATACACAATCAGTAAGGGTCATTGGTCAAGTAAAGAAGGTGGTTGATGACTTGACAAGGGAAAACCTGCTATGAATAGAGTAATTTCTGCCAGTGACGAGTGTGTGTGTTCAAATACTTGTGATATGGAGTAGGGAAGTCTATCAAACTGACCACCCCATAAAATGCCTGTCCATCAAGAATCAAGCTATCTGGCACACATAAAGGTAGAAGGGGCCCTGCGTGGACCTGAAAGATTAAGTGGACTGGGCTGGGTCAATAACAATGCAGAAAATAACATTATGCACAATTTGCCAACATAGCTTAGTGGTAAAAATCACTACTGAGTTTGTTCTTCCATATCTTCATTTTGTTTTTTTCTCAATAAAAAAAATAAAAAAAATACAATTACTCAAATACATTTCTGGTCTCATATCCGCTTGATGATATTAAGTATCACTCGCATGGCTGTGTGTTAGAAAGTCATGTGACAGACAATGGCAGCTTCTCTGTGCACTGTGGCTTGCTCTCAAACAACCCTCTGGCAATGGACCAGCATTCTGGCAATCGGACATATTGCAGACAGAAACCCTAAAAGAGCCTCACTTGATTTGTATAAAGCCTAGCATTGACAAGTAGCCTGGAGAGACATTGACAACAACAAAGCACTTCAAGTGACTATATCAAAAACAAATCACATTGTCACAGTTTGAACTCTATACAACGGTCATTTACTCATTTCACAAGCTTTGACAACTACTTGAGTCCAGACATGTCCATGTCTGCTGCTATTGTAAACAAACAATACCTTGGCCGTGTCTTGATGTGCATGACAACATAGCACATCCAACATAGGTGGGAGACCCATCTATACCACCTAACTGTAAACTTTTAATTTAGAATAACTTCATGAATACAATCAGTCAATGAACCCCAACAAACTTGCTCAAACAAGTTTGCCTAAAAACAGACTTACAAAGAGATTACAAAAACCTACTACCAAATATATCTACATAATTTTGGCTATTTTTCTTTCTCTTCATTTGTATAATACATACATTATTGGGATGCACTGAAGTCAATCTGGGTCACAACAGAATGCACGCAATGAAGCACAACCACTTTCAGCTTTTAAATTTATAACCACAAAGAAGTGGAAATAATAAATGCAGCCATGATGATGATGCACAGACTGCACTGATACGCATGAGGTAGCCTTGAATATTCATAAAGTATTATTCTCCACTGGATGGCATCACTTGACGTGATGAATGACAGAAAAACACACACACTGCTGATGCATTTCAATCAACATTAAGTCCAAACCAAATAATGTAACAGACAACATCTTCAATTTCATATGATTTTTTTTTCTTTACACAAGATGGAATTTGTTCAGGTCAATACACACAAAATCAGTCAGCAACATCAATTATAGAAGGTAAATGAATATATTCCAGAAAGGCCATGTTATCATTTTCCTCCAATAATCCGACAAGCATGTGAATTTAAGTGTATGAAGGCAGGGACTAATGTGTCTGACCTGTGTAGTATACAAGCATGAAGGTTCCTATCTCAGTGTTACAGTACACTGCCTAAGCTCAATACCATGAAGCTGCAATGTGATCTAGACAAAGCCGACTTGCAAGTATTAAACAGACAATCCTAGTCCCATCAGCTCTCTCTCTCCCCACTCTCCTTGTGTCAATCTATGCACTGTTTTGTTTGCTAACATGGTGAAAACCCACAGTAATTATGACTGCTGACAACCTTATTCAGCGAAAAATCCGAACACCTATACTCAAATATTTGCCAGGATGCATTGCCTGCGAGCACATTACCTTGCTACAGACACTTCAATTCGATCCTCAGACAAAAGAAACCACCATCTTCTTTCTTAATCATTCACAAATTCCTTGGCAAGAACATGGAGGCGTGACTTTGCCAAAAGACTTTCACTTGTTGAATTATATCTGTACATATTGAATTCAGTCAAGCCGTAAAGCTGTGTTTACTTACAGAATTCAGATAAAACCCAGAAGCACATATTTAGTGTGACTTTTTCTATTAGCATGAAGGAATACACGTCTTATTTCATGCATGAATGCATCATTTATGAGTTAATGATTTCAGCTATTTCAATCATAAACCTGTCTCTATCATCCATCTAACGTGTGGCAGTGTCCATCATGTCAGAACATTATTCACTGTAATCCTCTCCACTTTGTACTACATAAAATCTCTGACATTTTCAATTCATCTTTTAAAAATGCTGTGCTAATCTATCTGCTATGGGATACTGACATTGTCTGCAATAGAAATACATTTTTGATGCCAATTATGGTAAATGCACTATTGCCGTTATACCTTTGAAACCTGACCTAGAAGCTCAAATGCGTCTACCAATACAATTTCCTCTTTTTTTATGTCAAGAACTTAATCACACTACCAGCAGCCTAACAGAGGATTCCCCATCTGCACCCTAATAAACAGTTGACTAATTTCTTGTCAGTTTACAGTTCTGTTCCTGAATTGCATCATGTGATAAATACGCTGTGTATGAAGATTACCACTGTCCCCTTACATACACGCATTCTCTCAGTAATGACGGGAAATGTGAAAATCAAGTTGGACAACAAAAGTAGTGAATATATTAGTAACAATCCTGACATGATACAAGGGACATCAACATCAATTTCCTGCATCCATTGGGAGGCTTGTGAATAGTGCTTAGCAAAACAAATGGTGTCCAGCCAGGATCTAGTGTACGTTTTCATGGTTAGGCTAAGCAGCTGCATAGCTTGCTTATTTCAATATGAAAGGTCATATTCTCAATCTAGAGTCAATCTCTTAATAAAAAGTGCACACCTTTCCTGAAAAATGTCACCCCCTAGCCTGAACTTCAAAGCCTGAAATAAGCTCAGCTTGTTGAAATCTTGTCCCGTCCCCTTTTTGGTCTGAGTTGATCATGTCCTGATGAAAATCTCATTACAAAAAAGCTTGGAGGGATTGAAATGAAGTCTTTATGGGGAAATATTTACACACATTGCTTAATAAGTCCCCTTCATGGCCCGTCAGGCTCTCAGGCGACAGACTGGCGCGGGCAAGTAAACAGCTGAGGAACACACCATTGACGCGAGAGCAGTGGACCAACCAAACTTCACAGAATTCTGGCCACTTCAATTAAGCCTTCTGACGACACAGACAGTGAGGCAATTCAGAGACATATGACGAGGATCTTCAAGGGGTTTCAAACTTTCTTTCTGCATTTTCCTCACAAGGGATTTACCCTAGAAAAACCAATGGCCATAATTGATTAACCAGACAGTTTACTTGAACGAACCTTTCCATTTTTCAGCATAATTAGACAACAATGTGGGCCATTGGTGTAAATTGGTGGCTAGAACAGGACAAAGCCATCAATGTTTGAGTTGAGGACCCGTTGTCTTGTGCCACCTCAAACTAACTGTAACACCATGGACAATGACACTGCCCAGTACGTCTGCTAGTAATGCCTTATCCAATAGACGCCATCTTCAACCCACCACAGGCAAATTTTAATCAGCTATTCAACTGTAACTCAATTATTGCCTGGAGCTATTTACAAAATAACACTGAAGCAAAAACTGTCATTATCAGCACTATTGTTGGGTAAATCTTTACGGCAAAATCACTGAGATGTGACCAAATCCGGAGCGACAATTTGGGGAGAAGAGACAAGCCAGATGGGAAACGAAGACAAATTGTGCAAGGCTTTTAGTTTTTGTGTTTAATTTGTTTTACAATTAGGAATTTAAAAAAATTCAATTAGCTAACAGACCACGACAAATTGTGACTCAAAATTAGAGACTGCGGTTTATAATAAATAGATTACATTAACAAGTATAAAGGGCAAATGTCCTTCATTTGAATTTAATAAAATTTCTGGTGATAAAACAAACATAGCAACACACTGTCAAATAGGTGACACTGTTTCAGAGAAGATATATTTCCTCAAGTAAAAATGTTTGACATTACTACAATGAAGTTACATGCATGAAACGATAAGGGACAGGTGATAAGACTAAAGGGTTCCCACAAGTCTTTGTAGGTGCAGTTCTCATGAAGTCAGTGCTGGTGTTTGTAGTAACACTGTAACTTACACACAAAAGGTAGTTCCATACGAGATCACATTGCAGGAAGGTAGTCAGCCAAGTGGACAACTGCAAGAAGCAGACTGTATCAACCACCAGAAATGTACCTACCTCTAAATCATTAAAGAACAAATGCGTGTCAGCTAGATTGAAAATCATCTCCTCCATGCGTAATCCTAACGACACACTAGCAGGGGGGTCCTGAAACAAACAGATATCAAGTTAAATACATTCACTAATGTTGCACACATCAAAGAATACACATATTTTCTGGATGAATACTAAACACATTATTAGAAGATTTCATAAGCATGCACAAGTACCTGCTATACATGTTGAGTCATTCAAGACTGTGTTACCTGGCAGAAGGTACAGGACATTCATTCCTTTCTTTCACTAATAATGCAATAATACCATATCTACTTCCCAGACTGCTGGGATTGATGGACTTCTAGTCAGTCTGCTTCGTAGGATAGGTATTTCAAGAGAGAAAATATCTTTCCCCATAATCGTAATGATGCATGTTCCTTGCATTTTACACATGAAATCTCAGTTTGTGTTGAAAAATAAAGAATGATGAAGCATGTCGTATTACATATCATAGATAAAATGAATTTCCATTATACAAGAAATGTACCCAAATCCGAACAATATTAATTGATATACAATGTAATTCATCTCTAAACCTTCTCCTGCATTAAAAAGGTTGGGATAAAGCATTATTTATATAAGTTTTTTAACAGCATGTAAGAAATGAGTTTAATTATGGGTGTCTGTGAGAGGTAAGTGAAGGGAATGGTGGACTGATCATGGCATTACAAGGCTGATCTCAGGCTAGTTTTCTTTATTACTGTCTGTCAGATCTAGTTAAAGAGGATAAATGCCAATCTAAGAAAGTCGTGTCTGTGCCCCGGCCTATCTGACGCTCAGCTAATCACCAATAACAGCCAGTAATTGTTCTCCAATGGAGCACAATCAGCAAAAGAGGCTCTGATTAATGAGATTTAGAAAGGCAAGGAGTAGAAAGCTAAGATTGAGAAAGTTACTTGGACCAGCTTGACAGTGGGCACTCCAGGCCCTGGATGTGTGCAGCATTTACTACAACATGGGCTTGCTCGGCAGTGAATTCCCTCTGCTCTGGCACACAGACCTGCTTTTTGATGAGGGATAATAGGTTTGAATTCTATTAAGCTTGGAGTAATAGAGAGAAAATAATGTGGGAATCGCTCCCGATCAGGCCTGTTTGACAGTGATTTGATGACACCCAGTTTTCCATTACAATTCCCCCTCTTGGGACAACACATCCAAGCTTGGCCTTCAAATGCCTTGTTTCTCTTCCTCCGCTACTAAAGATTTCCACTTCCAGTCACACATGTGCTCGTAATGTTTTCCTTGGGGATAAATGTCTAATCATACAAAATGTTCTGATCTTGCACAAAATCCCTTGTTTGCAATTACTAGTCTCTAATCTTAGAAGGGTTTTCATATTAGAAATAATTCTCACAATTTAACCCTGGGCAGTGGGGTATTAACTCATCATTGCCAGGATGATGGCATCTCTTTTATGGTACAACTGGGGGACATATCTCTCAATTTTCTATTCATGTGTCCAAATTTTATATTTTTAGCATAAACCTGATGATAATAAGACAATAAACCATAAACAGAAAATAGTTTTCTAGAAATTCTAGTAATCCTTGTATTTCCAGCAATTCATTTTAAACACTCAAACTGTTCAAAATCCTCATTATAAACATGTACTAGTACTGAAGTGAAAATAATGTGGGCTTTTGAATCAACATATTTTCAAATAATGAGGAACCAAATATTGAAAGAACACTGCTAAAACAACATTTCTGTTTTCAGATTAAAGCAGACGGAATCTGCCACAATGAAAATTTGCTCCAAGTAATCATTACTTCTTCAGTCAGTTGTAATTTCTCAGATTGTCAGTGTTAGTTCTGGCATCAGAAAATACTTGAATTTGAAGCAGAACACATTTGAAGATGGTACGACCTTCAAGACACTCCTATTTGTAAAATAACAAGTTGTCTGTTCTAATTCATCCCGTGGCCATTCTCTCCTAATCGGTATTGATTATACAGAAGGCCCCAGCCTCATAAAGAATTAGCGATTGCGACTGGCTGCAAATTTATTGTTATAACGGCTGATTTTCCATGTTCACCGTTCACCTCCCAATGATGTCTGGCGGCAACTAAATCAACCATCACACCATTTTAGCTTTCTGTTGACATTTCCAATTGCACAAAATTTGAATAGTCCCAAACACGGTCACTAATCCTTTCCGACATTTTCATCCCGCAGAATGGCCATGGCTCACATGGTCGATTCATCAAGAGATTTGCTCGATCCTTGTCGTCTTCAAACTTATTCAAAATGTGTGTACAGCTACAGCCTAATTTCTATAACGCATGTGTACAATGTTTACTTATCAGTCTTTCCCTATTGCGCCAGCATGGCTGATATTTGCTGAAAATAATGCCCCATCCTTGCGAATGGCAGCAAACTAGGGAGAAATTACTTCAAGTGCATATCATTGCGCGGTATAGAGGACTCGTGTGTAATTCAGGACAAGGGGGGGTTTAGGGAATACTAACCCCTGCCCTCTGCACCTGTTATGGTAGGAGGTTCAGGTAACGAGCAACACTCACAGGCTTTCAACTTGCTCCATGTTTTCTTTCCTTGGCTTTTATAGGAAACTCAAGTATTTGCTCAACAATTATATCAAGAAAATGCTCAATGACAATGAATTTAGCATTTTATTATGTCAAATCAAATTACCATCATTCATTTCACAATCCACAATACAATCAAATTATATTCACTCATAAAAAGTAACAAAGAAATTCAAAGTATTTTGGGGTTTTTTAGGTCTTGGAACTGGAAACTGTAAGGGCAATATTTTGCCAAATTTTCTATTACTTTTTAATGTATGACAGGAACCAAAATTAATAAACAAACAGCTTTCCCCTAGGATAATCAACGTAGGGATTAATGTGAAATAAACAGTTCATGCAAAATTAGCTTCATCAGACAATCTTCTAGACTGACTTAAATTTTCACTGAATAACCCACAAACATTCCAAAACAATCAAGAAACATCCCAGACAAATACATCTGGAGAAATAATGTTGTTTTTTTCTGTGAATGACAAGGGGCCTTATCAGCAAGCCATTAATCAAAGAGATAAGTACTATGTGTTGAACTGTATCTCTAACATGCTAACAGATGACCCATCTTTTAGCACTGCCAAGCTCTATCTACATTGTGATAGATATGGACGTTGACAAATTGAATTTCTCACTTTTAATAATGGAACAAACTAGATTTTAAAAGGAACCTTGTGGATCAGTACATCGAAGTGAAGCAAATCAGAACCTCATAATGGTAAATGGATACGCACCATATTGACACACCAACAAAACTCTGTTTTGAATTTTACACACAAAGTCTGGTGATTTATGATTTTGCATAATCCCTCAGTCTACTCACAGAATACAGAGAATGTATTTGCCAGAGCAGAAAAATGCATATTATAAATAAATCATGATCAAAACTTATCAGTAATATATTTTGTAAACAATCAAGCATGCAATGATAGCACATGGCGACATAATTCAGTATAGCTTACAAAGATGGCTAAAGGGATGGTATCTTGTTGCGTGGAGTATGAAACTCTTCAAATGACGAGGCAATATTGATAAAGTTGGTTAAGCAGTGGTCAGGATGTGGAAGGCTGGCTGGACTGGCTGTCCCACTAATCACATCAAGCCAATATACAGCCTCTGAATCTAGCTCCAGGATTATCTTATTAGGACTGGTCTTTCCAATGGAGTAAAATTCAAACAAGCTCTTGACAGAGGAAGCAGCCTGTCTCCCGTGGGTGCGAGCATCCAACATCAAACATAGAAGATAATGAGGCAATCATTTCCACTTTACCGCTTTGCTCACCCCTAACTCACACACTGTCAGTTTGAATTTGTCTACGGACTTGTGAGCCTCAGACCCCCACATACTGCCATTGTCGTCCCTCGCTTCATGTTTACTGATTTGATGTAGGCAAGACAAGGGATTTCAAGTTTCTACCTCTCCACAACTTGCCAGCAAGCGGCCCATCGCACTGCCCCCCTCCCAAATCAAACAATTAAGATTTCAATTAAGATAAACCCACTTAGTGTGGAGGGCCTTGCTACAATTTGACAAGGGCAAAATAATAGTAACATCTTGGCTAATGAGTGTAATCCCCGTACCTCAAAGAAGCAAATGAATTAGCATACGCATATTTCACAACTGTACGCATATTTTGACAATCTCTGCATGATGACAGAACATCAAAGCAAGAATTTCAATGGTGAGTTAAGGGACTGTTCCTGCTGTCTGCTGCCAAGTATATTGTATGTCAGTTGAAAGCATGCAAGCTTCCCCCAATCACCACAGGTTTTCTCCAAACACATGTCAACAGTCTAGAAATGAAAACAGCCTCAAAGAAAGGTTCCTCTTATCGTAGAAAAATTCACAAAATTCTTCAACTACAAAGTGTAATAGGACTTATAATACTGTCAAAACAAATACACTAAGAACTGCATTAACAGTTACCAACATTTTCAACAACAAATCCCCGTGAAAAGTACATGTTCATCACAGGAGGCCATTCTTCCTAACACCATTAGGAAATTGATTGAAAATTCATGTACAGGAAACATTTATCTTTACTCCATTCTGCTGTCAAACAAGGTAATAAGAAAAGAAAGCAATTTATTGAAAAATTCAGGAAACAAGTTTGCCAAAAGCCATTACAAGGACCCAGCATGGCCATATAGCTGTCACAAACAATAGACCTCTCCTGGTTCCCAGAACTCTTAGACAGGTGCCCCTTCCCAGAATGCCTTTGGAAGGGAGGGAGGGGGAATGGTGAGGGGAGGCTTTTAAATCAGTTTCTCATTAGCAAGAGTTGCCCCTCTAAGTTGAGTGTAAAGTCATCTATCACAAAAGCTGTCACTTTTAACACTTAGTTTGACATTCCCTTCCATCAAAAGTGTACCCACCCACTTCACTTTTTCTTTCAATTAGTTCCCTCTGTTTGGTATACCAAACTTACAAACACTTTTACAATTTTCTGGAGTATATTCACATGCAAAACAGCTTTATCAAGAGTGTTTAAAGTTGGGAATTCTATGAATACAATCACTTCAGGTGAATGCATAAGCAAAAGAAAGGCAATAAGAAGGTAAACAAAAACAATTATTCATCAGGGTTGTAGCCTGTAATAAACAAATTTACAAATGCTGCAAGTTATCTGTTATTGAAAAGGACTAGTCTCAACATAAATGAAAAGGCCTTATTTCTAATGATATCTTGATTACCCAATTCCCATCAGTCTACACTAACGTTCACAAGGTTTTCATATGCTATTCAAAAGCCATGCAAATAAATAGGTCTACAGTTGTAGGTATCTGACATCAGTGTGGACATGGGCCAATTCCTTGCCTCTCCTTTGAGGTTTTCAGCTACATGTCAAGCCAGGAGTGAAAATAAACAAAACTCTGCTACATATTGACGGGCAGCCCTCCAGGCACTTTCACAAATTTTTCAGTCCTCAAACCTCCCTGCTGAAGCAGCATGGCACCTAGGCTGATTCCTTTTCATCCCCCAGTACACAGACAACATCGGACAAAAAAAATGTCTACCTAAAACAGATGGTCACCTCACCCAAGCAAGTCTTTTACAAGAATGGAGGCAAAAAAAAATGACAAGCGAAATGCTCAAGATTTGTGGCAAACTGAGCAAAGTAGAGTGCAGGCCTGTTTATTTTGAAAAGATAGCAAGTCTATGTACAGATGGTATCCAAAATGCCTGTGTCTGTCAGTTATCAAGCTTTGACAACACCCTTTGGAGTCAGACAGTCGCCATTTTTCATGTCTATATAATTGTGAAGATCGGCCAGAATTAATCTAATGGGTGAATTTAGAAAACAGGGAGCTGGTACAAATACAGTTTGCTCCACAAACTTCATGAATTGATGTTGGTTGTACGATGCTATTACACTGTTGGGGCTTATTTTGCTGGACATATGAAGACTTCTATAGCAACATTACAATGACAACCCAGGTTATCACACACTTCAAAATTAATAACAATGTCCTACTTTCATCTTAACACTCATTCATTGAAATGAATGAAACCAATTCTTGCTTGTTCAAAATATCAATGATGGCTTCAAATAAGGCTTGTTGAGTAAAACTGTGATCCCCACTTAATGACGCCTAAAACCATTCTTTTTCAAATAATACACAATGAATATCCATAAAAGTGTGATTTCAGAATGAATGTACATCTTAAAATCTACAACATCAGAAAATGGGCTCTCAAATTTCCTTTGTACAAAAAGCTATTAGAGGAATATATGGGGTGTTTTAAAGAGCAATAACGGGAAGCATGAGAGACAAGTTAGCTGTGATTTGTGGCCAGCAGGTAGTGTGCACAGTGTAGCTAGACAGGTTCACTCACAGCCTCAAACTATGAGGAGTCCCTCTTCCTTCAACAAGTGAAAACATATTTGTCAAGCAAGGGATAAGCAATTACCCCAATGGAAAACACATGGGGAATGCTTATTCAGTGTGAATCTTACAGCAATTCTACATGCTTCACAAGAGCACTTGGGGGAAAAACTACCTAGCTGATCGTAATCATGACATACTTTTATCATCTACATTTACAATATCAGGCTGATCGTGTGTCAGAAAGTTGATGGAAATGTGTTAAATCCTTGAAAGTCTCTGTAGTGTGGGGTATGTATGCAGTGCATTCAGTCTCAACACATATGGATATAATCAGGTAATGAAACAATTATTATGTATCTGAAATAGTCTCCATTGAGATGCACTATGTGTACAGCAAATCCTATCTTTTGATCACTGTTGCTGGGACTTGAGATGTGGATGCTGTTGAAAGATACACTAACCGTGGTATATAATTTAAACTGAGATGCAACCAGAATCAACCACAGGGAGATCATTACAGGGAAACAATAAGGAAAACACTTCCAAGGAAGCATTAATATTTCAGAACTCATAAACAGTTCAGCTTGACTAACCAACTGAAAACATAATGTATAGAAGAATTATCCAATGAAAAAAGCAGGATTCTATGATTCACATGAAGTTAGTAGGCGCACACTGTCTGGCAAATCATTGATTTTCTCTGTGTACGTCAAAGCAAATCTTGAGGGCAAATGTAGCTACTACAGAATATTAGAAAGCATACTGTAGCAACCTATAAACTGCAGTCTGGGAGGGGAAATAATTGTCAGTGGTAGTTTATGAAGGCGGAATGGCACAGCAGCACGTGATAATAGCAGGAGGGAGGGGAGTCCATTGGGGAGGAGGCAATATGGGCTCTGGCCGCAGCACAGTATAAGCATAAAGCATGGAAGCAAACGTTGAAGGTTGTGGTGGTATCTCCCATGGCAATACTGCCAGGCCTATGGTGACAGGATGGCTGACTCTCACTGCCAGCACAGATAACACACATGATTATCAACATACTAGAGGACACAAACATCTGCAGCACGCTTTTGTGTCAGTGCTTGTTTCCAATCAACACCAATAGTGTTACAATCTTTAAGCATCCTGGCTAGGCTGACAAGTAATTGTTCCTTAATTGTACACTTAGTTTTTTAATACTATTTGAAAGGTCATCCTAGTGACAGTATTTTATAACTGAAGGCATCCACAGTACTCGCACATATGTAAATTTATCAGTGATCATTGAACTACTATCAACAATATATACAACTCCAAAAGAAAATCAACAAAGCTGATGTTTGCAAATGAAGAAAAAAAATTGTTTTTACCAAATCTACAAAATACTTTGCTTTCCAAGAATATTATTATGGTGACAGCTTGCAAAGTTTGTCTACAATACAAGTCTTGTATTTGGGTTCTACCAGTTGAAAGTGAAGCTGCCAGAAGGCGTAGAAGTTGATCACAAACCCCTGAATATTGTCTTTATCCCCCATTAGCAAAACATAACAATCAGGGAAGATAGCTGTCCGCCAAGGGCTGTGATGTTGAAAATCTCCAAATTAGCCTACTTAAAAGTTTTCTGGCTGATTTAACACTGATTCTGGAGCTTCAATGGGAGATCAAACAACTAGGAGGATATAAAATGGAACCACTAGGATCTTTATGAAAGATTTTTATCTCCCCCAATTTAATGATTCTGAGAAGCTCACACCTGCAAAGCTAGAGAAGATCCATTACAAAGGACAAAAAAATCTGCAGTTTGTCTTTAAAAAAAAAAAGCATTTGGATAACACTGTTAAAGAAAAAGTCTTTTCATAATGATTTCTTAGTTAAGTGGGTGTTTGCTGTATTACTGAACTGCAGCAACAATTATTTTCGTAATCGCTGAAGGTCAAGTAACATTATTTCCTCAAGTGTGAGAGGTGCTGTGGATATTTTTTATGACAACCTAGCTCTGTCAGCAATAGGCTTCAATAAATATAGCATCCACATGAAAATAACCCTTGATAGATCGTGTATGGACCAAATATTTACTAGTGTGATGAAGAGTGAGCCAGGTTAGCATGACTGTATTGAGTACAGTAAGGACAAAAGTATATTTTTAGTCACTGACAAATGATCAACACCAAGCAGATATCACACCGCTCCCAAACATATGCGATTCCAAGAAAAAGATGATTCATCAGTTTTGCTTTTATACTTTTACCACTGACAGATAAATGGACACCAAAATATATTGCCCTACAACACAGTTGTCAATTAGCAACAGTTCCTGAAAGCGCCCAAATTCTTTCCTACAGGAATTTCTCAGCTATCCCATATAACGCCCCCAATGTGGAGATTTTTACAGTATGAGAACATCTGTGAATTGGCCCCCAGACACATAAATAGTAGCCACTTTCATGTTGTTGTAGGAATGAAGGTGGCTTATACCACTGATAAGAAGCTCACCCCAGGCCGCCCAACCCCATCTATCAGGAACTATAGGGCACTTGAGGTTGCTGGTTGGGCCAAGGTGGTCCACTTAGCACTCTTCACCAGAGTCAACTACCCTCAACCCTCCTCCACACCCAGCTGCATGGTAGGACTAGTAGCAATAACCACAGAAATCCCACCACCTTCACTCATATACACTTTTACATTTAAAATCAAATATATGGTTTTCTTAATTATTAGAAAAATTAATTTATTTATCGAATGATGAGAATGATACAGGTGCAGAAAAGATGGACGTATTCAAATTTATTCAATGTGTGGCATTTAAATTAAAACATGCTTTTCACAAGAAACATTTGAGATAGGTATATTTGTCCTACAAGAATGTAAGTAAAGCTGCAGGCAGTGTGGCGGTTCCTTCCATACCCGTCTCAAGTCCTGTCTGACCCAGCAATACTTAGTATATACTCCCCAGCTCGGCACCAGGTGACCACATCCCATAATTCTTCCCATCTCTTGACAGGTCTACTGATTGGTCACATTTTATTGCTGTACTACAAACAAAAAGTGTATTTTTTAAATGGAGCAAGATTGGGGGGTACAGGGCAGTTGATAAGAAGCAAGTGGGGAATCTAAAGTTAATGCCCATCTGGTGACCTGCTCCACTACTTTATGTGGCCACAACCGTGCTGATTTATAGACACCAAACTGATTCTTCTTCCTGGGAACACCCCGAACTTCAGGTCAATCATTAACACATCATAGTTAGTTTTCCCACCATAGAGGACAAATATGTTCAAAACTGCTGCCCCCTTTACCCTTACAGCATCTAATATTTCAACTGATGGTACTGAATCACACTGCACAAAGCAATGCTGACTGTGGGCTCCGCAACCACACAGATACCTAGATGCAATGTAAGAAAATGTGGTGAATCTTGACTGAAACTAATGATGACAAGAAAGTCTCAGTGTTGATGTCAACATGCTGCAGAAGTGGACTTATCATGGAAGGAGTGGTCTTGTACCCCCCACCCCCCTCCCAGATGGGAGTGTAATCTGTATTGGTGAAAGCCTGGGGTGATATCAGCATGTGTTAACATCACCTATACAAGCTGGTAATGGGGGCTGGGCATATTGCAACAGACACAGACCAGATGAGCCAATGACAAGACTGCTTATGTCCTGACAGCAGCTTACAAGCAGGTGATATGGGAAATATTTCACACATGTATCTCATAGATGTTATCTTGCTTGTTGTGGCAGAAGGTCGACTTCAGCGCAACCAGTCTCAGCGATGTGAAGAGGCGAATAATTTTAATCACCTGTGTGGGGCAACTAACAAGGTGACGGGGATGATAGACAGAGCTGTCAAGATGCTTTCACTGCTAAGTTCCACTTCACTTGTCTTCAAACATTCTTATATATCTCCTCAATTCTTTAAGACTTATAAACATCAGCAAAGTTCATAGAACCGTAAATTAAGTCTGGATAGAATTTCAAGTGAACGTTTACAATTTCATTGAACTAGTTTCGGAAATTGTTCTGTATAACCAAAATATTTGTGCCCATGTCTGAAACAATATTTCTAACAATGTTTGGAATTTATTTACCAAAACTCCTATGCAAAAGCCTTGCTCAAACTGGTAGGGCAAATATCTCACAAGCATTGCATCTCCTCAATTCACACTCCTTGAAAATTCAAACTGCTCTCAATTAGGCTTTTAACGTAAAATGTCAAAAAAAGAGGGAAAATGTTGTTTCCTTGGATGAGAGTTGTCTAAATAATCCTGCTCGTCTTGGTCTAAAATAGGTATCTTTGTCAACAAGACCTATGCAGCATTTGACAGAGGGTGAAGAATGCAGTGGTAACACCATTCCACATCTTCCTTCACACAGCAATTCCTCTAATCCACCAGTTAGTGCTGTTCAGTAACAAAACAAATCCCCAGCACGATTATTATGAAAGACAATATTGTAATAGTCTGTCTAGACTTGTAAAATATCAAGAAGCAGCTGTCAAAAGTTGCTCCAATTCCTGTACTTTTCTAATCAGAAGGCTGATGTGAATTCATCAGTAAGTGGTTGTGTAGGAATGTTGTGGAGATTACAGGAAACCCCCTCTTGTAGCCAGCTGCCACCAATCACAATACAAGTAGCAAACTAGCTGGCTCCCAACCGGCCTGCACTGGAGACACTTGAAGCACCTCCAGTATAGATCTTTACCTGTTGACTATAACTATTTAATCATCTCACCTGAACACAACAAGCTCTCAAAACCACTCTTTTTCCAACGTATCCAGAACCAAAAGCTAACCTTTTCAACCATGGTCCTTACACCACTGTTTATCCCATGGTCCCACCACCCCTCCTTTAATACCTTCCCTTCATGAACACAGCTCTACAACATCCTCATCTCCTCAATATCACAAGGCCCATACATCAACTGGCTACCCTTGCCCCTGCCATTCTCACCCTAACACATATCTCCATCAGGACCCGATCTTGCCGCCAATGTCTTGCAGAGCAGCCATGCTTCATTAACCCTCTCTCAGGCAGCTGGACACATGCTCTGGCCATTAAATTCATAGTATTTACATATGGGCCATTTAGTCCCTGTTTGTATTATTAGAGACAAGCATTAACTTGTGCTAATTATGTCCTTAAATGGCTTTCCACTGAGTACAAGAACAATATGGGACAGGAGAGTATTGAGAAAAGCCACAGATTCAGAATAGCCTTCATTTGGCCGGTAATAAATTTTATTTCCCCTCACGCGGAGTGATGAATTGTCATGTACTAATGTTGTTTGTCGGGCGGGAAATCTGGCGAGTACCACATACAGCTTCATAGTCAGGCAACCTGCACATTAGTACACCTCCAGCAGACACTTACTATTATTTTCTCTGTTTATTTCATTTTTTTACGGCCTTTAACAGTCTCAAATCTAATTTCACGACTGTTGATCGCCAATACATAGGGGCAGACTGATAATTTGAAGAACAGATATAACAGGACCAGTAATATATCTGCACAAATGAGCATACTAATAGCCCTGGCAAGCTTGCATCAAAAGGATCTGCGCTAGTTTAGTGAACGAAGTCTAACGTCTATGTAAACACAAGGTAACACACCTTTTCTCAAACATCACGCAACAGTGTTGGAAAAACAAAAGCCAAACAAAAACATTAATAACATCAAATTCACCACCTCTCAAATCAGCCATTTTCCTGAAGAAAACCATTTGATATTATCAATGGGCAAACTAACTATTTACAGCTGCCAGCATGCAGTGAGTACAAAATGGATTATGATGGGTTGAAATAGCATTGCTCTTACCTTGCCATATCTCTGTGCATAAGAACCAGTTAGAAGAGAGTGAAAGATAATTATTGTTTCGTCTAAATCCCATACAAAAACTCTCTCTAAGTCCGACTCTGGCCCTGGTGAGGGCTGTGTTCGCCGACCACGGTTCCTTGGTACTCTCTTGCCTGTAAAAACAGCAACACCATTGCAAGTCAACACCAACACAAGCATTACATCATGGCTCATCATGTCTAAAAACATAATAACAGATTACAGAAGGTTAGTTAGATTTAGTAGGAGAAAAATCCATGTTTCCCAACTATTCAAAGTTAAGTAAATAGTGCCACTGGCCATCATCATCGGTAAGAAACTGTTCATCAGAAACAGGAAGCATTATCAGTCATTAAGATTGTGGAAAACACAAACAATATAGCAGCATGCTTGTTTAATATGACCAAAAGCTGTAGAGACATGGTATGATTAGTAACCTTTCACAATCATTTATTTGCACCTATCACAAGAAGAAAGGTAATTGACTTACCTGTGCTACCATTCTCTTGTTTCAAAGGTGGGGATGGACTTGTTATGTTATATTGACTCTCTGCTGGAAAAAACACATTTCACATGATTTCATGGTTTTGGCATGACAGCTTTCAGCAACATACAACATTTAAGTTTTCACCAGTACTTTGGTTTGCAGACACTTAAGACAAATATGTTTGTATGCGACTGTCAAAACAACTTTTGATGTCTACCTAACATAATAATTTAAGATGTTGCAAAAATGGGAATTATTTAAACATGTCCAAAAAATGAACTAACCAAAGTGCACTGAACATAGCACAATGATGAAATATTTACACATACTCCATGTAAAATGTCTCTTCTTTTAACGTACTGAAGCTGAATTTAACATGGGCATGATAATTATAATATTCATTTCTGAAAACCATCCCTGACACTGGAACAGTTGAAGCCCTGAATATGATTTATCACGCAGCATGTATGTTCAAGGCACTTCATGATCTTTACAGCTAAATTCACACCACCATTTAGTTATGTTTGAAGGTTATGACCTGAAAAGAATTCTTGATAGAATACAAACCCACAAAGCTTCCAGGAAAGGAAACACTTTGCTATGATTCTCTATAGACAACATTTTAAAATAAACAAATCATCGACATGAAGCCAACCATGTGTGTCAGAGATTCATCCATCAACTTGGAGATTTTTAGACCTTTCAAAACCTACATTTATAACCAAGGCAAAATAAAAGCATTTATTTGAGGTAGACAATATGCAACAGGACAAATTACAGGCCTTGTTGGGAATAAATCAGCCTGTAGCGCATCCCCCTGTGACAGACCTAGCCAGCTCTTCACTGGTGGCAGGGGTGAAAGAGAATTTACGAGGTAAGGGTCAGATGTGGTTCCTGCTCAGCTAGCAAGGACAATGGCCACCAAGCGATTGTCCCAATATAGGGAGGGCTATTGTATTGGGCGGCAGTATTAATCTGCTGGCGAGATCTTCTTGTCATACCCCACATCAAAATGGACAGCATTAAAACTAGCCATGGAAAACTAAGGACAAATCTGTCACACCTGACCGGGTAGAAAATCCACCTTGATCATAATTTCAATTCCTCATGATCCCCTTGTGATTGGTTCTGATAAGAAGGTATAAGCATGTCATATAGATGTGTTTCCTCGAAAAAAAAAAATATATGCTGTTGAAATGGGAATGAGACCGAAGAATATCATCAGTTACAGTTGCCACACTGAGACTGAACTGAACATGAATACTTTTACAACCCTTTCAAAATGTCACACAGCATACTTTCCAAGTAATAGGATGACAGAATTATACTAAACAAAATGTCCCGGACTTCGGATGATTCAATTATAGTCCTTTTCAAACTAACAACTTCCTTCATAATTTTGCCTTCCTTGTTTAAGTTGAAGATAGGCTATGCTGGACATAGTGAGAAGGCCAGACCTGTCTTAAGTTCAGACATGGGTAAGACACAGTGAACTAGGTTGCCAAGAAAGTGTGACTACAGTCTAATGAATGTGGTGGGGTGACAGACACACCTGCTTCATGCACACTAGGTGTGAGTTGTTGGTCACTGTGTTCACTAGACAACTGGCGTAAACTGTCTATTTGGTGCCCATGCAGATGATACAGTCCATTGGCACACTTTGTCGAGACTAGAGAACAAATAGCATTGTTATCACAAGATATTCACCACTATACCTTTGAAATAGGGCTTGAAATAAACACAGCTTAGTCATAATATATATAAAAGAGAAAAGAGAAAACATTCCACAAAAATACATTTTTTAGTGTTTTTCGAAAGACATGTGAATTACATATCTAACCATACAAGTACAATTCTTAGTAATTGAATTTGGAATTTCCTTGTCTTTCCCAACAAGCTGATAGATAAATATAATAAAAGAAATGTCAGAAGCCACTGCAAAGGTATCATGTGGTAATGCAATGTAGAATGCTTAAAAAAACAGCTATTTCTGAGATCTTCTATTGATCTTCTCTGAGCAACAGCTAAATGTACTTAAGACTGAAAACATTACAGCAAAACAAATGTCAAGTGACAGTCAAGTTTGTTTGGCCTGAAGTACTTGTTTAATGTAAGCATTACAAAATGTCACATTAGACC
Source organism: Haliotis asinina (assembly GCF_037392515.1). Classification (NCBI taxonomy): domain Eukaryota; kingdom Metazoa; phylum Mollusca; class Gastropoda; order Lepetellida; family Haliotidae; genus Haliotis; species Haliotis asinina. The sequence continues at coordinate 20,208,562 of NC_090286.1, read as the reverse complement.
ATTACCATTCATTCATCATTAGCTGGGCCATTTTGTCAACGGATTCACATATACAGGCATTTATCAATTGAACTGAAAGACATGAGACATGGATACAATGACGTGTCATAACCACTGGCTGAATAGAAGCACCATCCATTGGGAGTGCACCATGCTGTTGCACATAAAGAAGAGCCGATCATGTCTTCCAGTGTGGGACAAAGAAACAGGTCACACCAACACACTGGGAGAAGGGGAACACACTACCTCAAGTGTGTGGTTTTTAGCATACTATAATGACACACCAGCAGTCTGGCAGCTGGACAGACAGATCATAGCACAGGATACTACTACAGGACAACTAGGCCAGGATTCAAGACTAGCAGGCAGTCAGGCAGGGAAGAAGGGGAGGCTACATATTATCAATGCCTCATGCCAAGCAAATCCTACAGGCAATAAATGAAAACACGACATTAAAGGAAAGTAATATTCCTATTGACATCCAGATAACATCATTTGGGTAAAATAACTAAACTAACTGCAACATAATTGCTCCAAGGATGCCTACATGTGTATACAGATTGCAGCATGTGTGATAACTATCACTCTGATAATGGAAATACATATTCATGAGGAATCTATATTTCTTGATGACATGAACAAGTCGTGGAACAACACACATGGTTGGCTAATACTGTACATTAGTGCCAGGCAATACCAACATACCTCATTACTTATTCACTGATGCAACATGTGATAATGCACCATATGGTTGATCAATCTTAAGCAACTTACTGTTCAAACATATGCATAAAAAAGATGTGTACTCAATCATTAAACATGAAATATCTCATTTATTTCCTCTCAGCTTTCATGCTTAGATACTGCAGCAAAAAACTAAATCTGCAAAGTAAATGCTGTCACACACTGCTATGCTGACTAGAATGATTGGTGCAAGTCAAGAGAACATGTGGGAATACATATGCATGCATAGGCTTCTAAACTACAAGCTTCACAATCAAACAGCCACAACTGAAATGGGAGGACCATCTTTGCTGCACACCAAGAACAAGTCAAATACACTTATTTCAAGAGTAGTGTTTTCATTAGATATTAAATATATATCTCTCAAAATTTCTGAATAGAAATAATCAGATACATTTTTCTTACCACCTCCAAAAATGACATTAAAATTTTGAGTTGTGCAATCAAAGATGCTCCAGAGACATGAGTATTGGGAGTACCCACCTGTGGTGGTGGTATTGGGGACATCAATGAGTTGATATGTCTGTGTGGAAGGCACTGTGGATGCAGTGGACACTGACGTTGTTGGGATGTTGTAGGGGTACTGGGGGTAGAAGCCGGTACTTGTTGTACCATAACCAGTGTAGTACCCATCTATGGCCTGAAAACACAACACAGAAACACACTCACTAATGTACTTATCTCGTATAATGCTAGTAACACTCATCGGTTATATTTGTGTTGCAACAACTGGCACTGAAGAAACTTGCTATGGGAGAACATTCAGAATTCCACTCAGTATAATGCTAATTTAAAAATATATCTATTTCAGACAATCAATCAATGTTTCATTTGTCAAGTTTAAGATAAACCTCTAGTTTGCGTACTGAATTCACCATCCTGATAAACAATAATTAGCAGCCTCCTACGCCCAAAACAGATAGCATAGGACTTAAAGTAGATCAATGGACAAAGGCATAACTGGTTAATGAGACCTGTATATATGATGGGAACACAACATGATTTTATAAAGCAAATCCTAATTTCAAATATTGTGGACAGGTTCATCAGGAAATCAATTCCCCTAATAACAAACTAGCTAGGCAAATGTTGACAGACTTGACAATATTTTTCTGTGACAAATTTCACATTTCATTTCAACAGACATTCATTGGACGAGCAGTTATTCTATGGAAGAGCCTGTTATAATGAAATACTGATGTGGTGATTAAAGGTTGAAAGTGATAATTTGTGTCTAACGAGTGTATAAAAATAAAAAACATCTGGTGCCAGCTCTGGCAGCTTAACACTGTGAAATCCGTGGGCTAGAAATAGTCCCCCATCTGTTACCTGCCTGATCCTATTCATAATTCCAACTGACTCCTTCATCACATTCACTTGCCTGTCAACTAGCAAACCAACAACTGGGTAATGGCGGACTTTCATACTAAAAATATGTGGCAAAAGTCAAGTGTCTCTAATAATTGACCTCAGCCAGCAAATCCAAGTGCCTAATTTTCCCAATCAGCGTCTGTTTCACTTGTAATCAATAAGTCATACATCACTGATGACCAGAATTCGATGACATTGTCTCAGACATGGACAAAATTAACAATCCGATATTTTCAGAAGCGAAATCTTACTCAATATCTGTCTAAAATGCTAAGGCGTCTGGGAATAATAGGATTCAGCTTGCACTACACCTCAGTGTCACAAAATAGATCATATGTACACCTTGCACTACAGGTACAACAGAGCACCAATAGTCCATCCCAGAAAGTCCCAGTAAGGTCTGGCATGGCTACATATATACTATCCCCAGTCTGGTGATTAACACTATGTTAAATATGGTCCTGGTCAGGATAAAACTTTCCTCTGGCCTGCTAACCTGTAACTACTACTAGTCATGTTCATGCACCTAGAGATGAAACAAGACAACACAGATCACATTGCAGTAGTTGATTCATCAACAAAACCAGGAAGGTCTGATCAACCTGGCACTATTTCCTTTGTCATTATTTCCATAAATTATTAGTTATGCTCAACTATTACCAAAATATATTGATCAATGGAAATATTCACATAAACAAGCACTGAGTCAGTACACTCAGCCGAGGCCACAAGTTCACCTGTGGTTATTGCTGACAATTAGAACAAAAAACGCTGAAAGGTCATTGGCCAATTTGATACAGACAAAATTAATTTACTTCAAATCAGCATCCTGCTGGAAATTGTCATTTATTGTTACAGAATATTATAAAAACACACTGGACAGAAAGCCATGAAGTTATGACACACAAATTACAAATTCTTTTGTTACACCTAAATGATGGCAAAACCAATCAGCATAGAAAACAAACAGAACAATGGGGAGTGTGCCACATCACAGTGATGTGAATGAAGGCTGGTTTTGTCTTCTGGTTTGAGTTCAGTCCTTGCCTGCCTTACAAGGTGTTCTCATTGATTATAACAGTGACAGGTACGTGGATTGTCCATCGATTTCATTCTGCCTGCCTCCCCATAAACAAAAGGTAAGTTCACGGCTGATGGAAACAAGTGTGCTGCAGAGTAACACGACACCAAAAAAAAGGAAAAGAGGACATCCAAAATGGCGACAGTTGTAGATTTATAGTGCCACAAGCTGACTACTTGGCACCTTGGACAATAGTGGGAAAAATTACTGCTTAGCTGTTTCAGACAAATGCTCAATCCAAAATCATTTCCGAGTTGATGAATAGTGCTTGTCATTTAGGCCTTTCCTGTTTGGAGGAAGATCTGATAGTTCCCAGCAATTCACATAGTTAGTGGGGTCCAACAAAGTCAGGTAAAGGGGCTGTGGCATGACTAACTTGAGCTGCAATTTTCTCCCTTGATGTTAATGATGCATGCCTAGCCAAATATACAACTAGACAAGAAAAGGAGTAACTATGTCACATAAGTCTAGTTTCATCTGGTGTTTGGCAGAAAAATAATTATTTGTTTTAATCAACACACAGATCAGCTCCCGATTTCATTCAAAATTCAAATCTTCAATTAATGATAGAAGTACATCAGAATATATATATTTATGTGACAATGAGTGAGTGAGTTTAGTTTTACGCTGCTTTTAGCAATATTCCAGCGATATCACGACGGGGACACCAGAAAATGGGCTTCACACATTGTGCCCATGTGGGGAATTGAACCCGGGACTTCGGCGTGACGAGCAAACGCTTTATCCACTTGGCTACCCCACTGCTCTTATGTGACAATGACAAATACAAAACATAAATTAGTGTATACTTTAGTTTTAGATAGAACTAACAACATACTGTATAGGCCCTTCACTGACATGTCCAACAGATAACACTTGCAGCTCAGACTGAAAACAAATGTATATTGAACAAGGAATATATCATGCTATGTTTAAATAGGTGATATATATATATCTTCTAATCCCAGTCTTCACAGGTTTGACCAAAAGAACCAGTTAAGAAAGATTTCATCTTCCCAGACACTGACCTCCACAAAATAGCAGTCAATTATATTTGTGCCTTACAACAAAACATTACAAATGTTGACCCTCAAGGGAACATATGACCTTGCAGTAATCAGACATCACTCCCCACACACAGTGTATCTCATTCTCACCTTGACAATATGTCACTGTTACAGGTATAGATGCTGCAAATGCTAAGTTATATTTGTAAGTACATCAGACATAATATTTACAGAGACATATTCCAATTGTACTGTCATTTCACCATCAAATAGGGAAGTTATGTTCATTAATGACCAATAAAAGAATAAGTCAACTGTACATGTTGAAATAAAAAATGTCAGTTATATCTGTGACTAAATGCGTCTTAACTTGCCCCAAACACACTCACAGTGTATGTAGGTTTTGCATACCTACAGTTTGTCAATATATTTGTCCTGGGGATAAGAGGAAAGTAGAGCGATATCATATGACAAGCTTCCCTAGCACCCTCTATTCAAAGATGGCCAGTATTTGCTCTTATTAATCTAAAACTCAAACACCAAGCAGATCTCAGTATAGGAGGACCAGAGGAGGATATCAAGATATCACTTCAGGTAGGTGGACATGTACACATAACACACTGGGTATGTTGATATATAAGATATCAAGATATCACTTCAGGTATGCTGACATATATACATGATAACCCCGGGTATGTTGAAGCTTACATCAAGATATCACATATTGCCATAACCCTGACTAGACGATATGTATCATAATACACAAGTCAGATCATGGTAAGTACAGTGATACATACTAGCACTGATGAAGTGACCATTTCGGAAATACAGTCAACTTCAGTCAACAGTACCTTACATAACTTTGGTAGTACAAAATTCAACATGGCCCTACTACCACAGGATATGATTTATTCTACAAATACAATGCTGAACTGAATTGTCACTGGACATAAATCTAGGAACTAATACACCCCTAATAACCATAGAGAAGGTGATAACGTGTCACATCATCTGTATCTACCAATGTCAGCACCAGCAGATGCTAACCAACACATCGGTTTGACTATGTTCACATACATACACACAAAGCAATCACCATATTCCATTATTATGTCAGTGTATATGGAGGCATTAATATACAGGCTATCAAGTCAGCTATGTTAACATACATATATAGAATAATATCAACATATTATATTATGTATGTTAATATATATATTCAGGTACAAATATAACCCTCCGTTGCATTGTGTATGTTAATATCTGCATCAATATGCACAGAGTTGCCGACGTATCTGTCTCCTATATCACCACATATTTACAGGATATGAAGACATGGCCTGGGTCACGCTGACCAGTGCCAGGACAAGGGACACCTGATACACGCTAGTTTCAAGAGAATATACTTTATACTGACATGCTGGCAGATTTCATGTATACAGACTGAGTCACGGAGAGCTAGGTATTCTGCAACTTACCGTTTGTGAGCTAAAACTTCCTGCAGTGTTTGTGTAAGGGATATTTGTATTAGGACCTGAAAACAAACAAAAAAGATCAAGATTTGTATTCCATAAATCACAAAACATGGATTACAGAGAGCTGTCAAGCAACACAAGTGTAAATACAAAAGGTTTTCATGTAGCTCGCAGAGTATTACTCAAGCAGACGGCATACACACACATACAGATAAAGTACTTTCTGTTATACTCACAAATGAACAGATCACTTTGAACTCCTACACTGACATTCAACTGGAGATAAATGTATAGTTTGTGTCTACTGTTAGTCCACTTGATGTCTTTAGACATTGGTTCCCCAAATTACTGACTAATGAGGTACAGAAGAACATTTTTCAATGTCAAATCAGCTATTCAAGCTTAGTACATGAAAACTTAAATCCCACAAAATACATATCAAAGTATCATCAAACTCTTTTGAAAGATGGATTACATATTGCAAAAGTTGCACTTTCTATAGGGGAGAATTTATTGGGGCCAGTGACAGGACTATATTCCTGTTGTGATGACTGACTGATCGAAACACAATACCCCACGCAGGTACAGCTTAGGAGGGAGGGCATGACCTCTAGTGGCCATAAACACAAGGGGACCAGTCTCCAAACATGGGAATCAGATATGGATCAGATAAATAGAAGCAAAATGAGGTCAGAGCATAAGTATTTTTTAAAGGTTGAAAAAATATAGAAACTAACAGAACACTTGGGCAAATGGTCACAATAACAAACTGTAATGTACCAAACCATGAATGGTTCAAGTAATTAGCTCCTATAGTGTAAGCAAATAGACCATACAACACACACGCTAAATAACTGTGTTTTGAAAACATACAGAGACAATGAACAGAAATTAAGGCCAGCACTATCACATACACATTCAGTCAGATGTTGCCTTAGGTAATCAAATTCAAAATACCAAACATATTTTATATTTAATGATTTTTAAAAAAAAAACCAAAGTGTGGCATTTACATCCAAACTACTTAAACTCCAATGAAACAACGACTGACTGCAACATAAAGCAGTCATGTCACAATGACCCCACAACAAGGTGTGTCATAACCAAACACTAACAAACAGCCAGCATGAAGTAATACAGTTTGAGACTGAGTGAGTGAGTGAGAGAGAATGGTTTTACACAGCTTTTAAGAGTATTCAAGCAATATCACGACAGGAAACACCAGAAATGGGCTTCACACACTATGCCCATGTAGAATCTAGCCCAGGTCTTTGTGTCAGGTCTGACAACTAAACACGTTAACCACTAGGCTACACCACCACTCTATGCATCAAGAACATTGTATATTAGCACTGTAAGATGGACATTTAGTCTTTGTATTAATCCTCTTGCCTGGCTGTCATCTTCCTCCTTGTGCCTGGCTAGTTTGGAGGGTCGTGAATGTTTCAGTGATTACTGAACCCTGTTTTCTGTAAGGTGGGTTCATATTCATGACGGTGTAAGGTAGTTCTAGGGTTACACACTCATTGTTTGTGTTGTGGATTCCTCATGTATTAAGGATATACAACAGTTTTTCTGCTCCAGTCCATAAGTAAGCATGGGTAGGTATGTTGAAGATGACTATTTGTTGTGCAGATTCTGCACAGGGATGTAAGCTGAAGGCTGATATTAGGTCAGTGTTAGTTGATCTATGACGGATTAGCAATATGTTACATGTCAAACAGATGCAAGGCAGTTATTGCAAAAACATGAAACCACATCAATCTAGCAGAACATGCCATTCCATTTGAAGCCTAGCTCTCACACACACAAATTTTCACCCATACGCCCAACACACACTTTCACGGTTGCTCATGGCCCTTGCTCTCACACAAGTTTCAACACATTCACCCAAAACACACTTTCTTACAAGCTGTTGGCCCAAGCATTCATACAAACGCTACCAAATGCAAAATAATAGAGAACTACCTACCTCTAATTTTTAAGCAAAGGAGACATTTTACAGGATTTTGCTCATCTACTAGCATAGCTCCATATTTTTAAAGTGATTTAGAAAGAAGAGAAAAGTGTAAAAAATTTGATGAAACTTGGCATACGAACCATAATAGCTTTGGCTTGGTTGATTTAAAGCATTATATCCTGCCATATAGCTAGGAGGCGACACGACTTGGCTGGGCTGGGTTTTAAGTTTCCCCACTGAAGAAGAAGGAAAATATGGTGAGGGGAACAGTCCATGAAGCAATGCATGTTTGTGTCACATCCCACTGCCGAACCTGGCACTGCACTTCACACCCTACACTTTACAACATTTATCATGTACTGGCACATTCAATTTTACACGAATTGGTACATTTTTTTTCATCTTTTGTTTGGCTGTGATTATTTTTTGTTTTTAAAGAGAATACTGTTTCAATGAATACCGGAGTGTTGACTGAATAATTCTCTTCCTATGACCACTGTTTGTGGAGATCGATTTTTTGTCGCATCCTTTGGAGGTGTAAAAAAGAGGGTTCACAGCGTTAATAAAGTTGATTTCCCACAAGCAAGTCGCAGCATGGCTTGTGGACAAAGACAGTGCAAACCCAACTCATTCTGCTAAGTTGAAAAGCATGTAACATGTGAGTGATTTTCAAAGACGTCCTATCGTGAGCTACAACTTCCCCGCCACCCCTCAGACAGAATGGCGCGTGTTGCTCAACATTGTCAGACTTCCTCGTATCAGGACAATATACCCATCATAATCAGTCCTTTCAACCCCACCAGCACATAAATAGCCTCTCAGCTGATCACTGACAGCTTTCTATGCATACAACACCTCATTTGTTAGAAAAAATGCTTTCCATTCAAGACCAGTCTTTCATCTGAGCATCTTACACGGGTGCCACCTCAGACCACTGCTGGAGGGTAAGGACAGGTAAATCAGCTACAAAATTGCTTCTATTCACACTTCCCATAGATACATACCATCACTGCAAGCAGTTTAAATTACTTCTCATCTGTGACAAAAAGCTTTCTTGTAGTAACACAGCCATGCTTCTTAGAGTACACAATATAAGTGTTAATTTTGTGCCTTTTAGGAAGGACCATCAACTTAATATAAGCAATGTCCATATAGAAAGTTGGAAGAGTTGAATAGCCACTGTGTACATACAAATGTTAATCTGTTGAAGTCAGGCACTATACCATGATAACTGGCTGAACCACTACCAGGAATAGGGCTGCATACACCACACATATCTGTGTCAGTTTGGGGTGGGGGCAACAGGCAACATGGGTAGGGGAAGGGACACTCAGGACATATCAGCTGGAATAATGGATTTGTCAACGCCATCAAAATGCAGACCATATGCGAGGCAAGTGAGAGAAACTTAATTACTTCAACAAGTAAAATGCAGAACAATGTAAACTTCAAAGGCAACAGCTCCAACATCACACTGCTTACATTTTATAACTTAAAAAGACATCTTTACTTGTGGTGTATCATTATTCTGAACATTAAACAAAAAAAACCATGCGTGTATGCAGTGGATAAAGAAAACTGGTACCTTTGAAAATATGGTAAACATTAGAGCTACAAAGAAACTTGTATTTACAACATGAAAAGAAAACAATTAGCATAATTCTGTTAACTGGAGATGTGTGTGTCTAATGTCACAGTCCATCCGTTACTCTACACCTGGGTCATGAAGGGGCCTTAGAGAGGCTGGGGAGTGATTGGGGTAGAGAGGGGCTGGGTAAAGCCAGAGGAGGGGCCAGGGGGAGATAGAGTAGAAACCAGGCAAGGGCTAGGCAAGGGCTAGGCAAGGGCTAGGCAAGGGCTAGGGAAGGGCTAGGCAAGGGCCATGTTGATAATGGGAGGGGCCAGGTAAAGCCAGGGAGAAACAGTTGAAGGACCAGGTACAGATAGGGAAGGACCAGTCGAAGCCACGGAGAAACTGTCTAAGGGTAAGGAAGAGATAGGGAGGGGCCAGGTAGAGATAAGGAGGGGCCAGGAAGGATCTTGGCATGGACATTCAGAACATGGCCAGACAATAAATTGTTAAGAATATATTAAGGAACTGTAAGGGTTGGACCCATACAAAACATCAATGAAATCATCAAGTTGAGTAAGGAATAGACTTATCAATAATTCACTACATTTCTTCTATTTAGCATAAAACATGAATAATTCTGTTTGTGGTGTGTGTGAGGAGGATATTAATGGCATGTTAAAACACAGGAAGAGTCTGGAGGTAACTTACACTCGGTCCCATAGGCAGAAGGCAGCATGCTGTAGGGGTTCTGGCCACCCTGATACGGGTACCCCGTCGATGGAATAAAAGAATTTGAACTCTGCCCACCGACGTAGGCCATGTTGTTTTCTGTGGTAGTTGTGGCAGCAGCGGCAACAGCAGCAACAGTGGCGGCAGTGTCCTGTGTGGAGGTTGTTGTGATGATGCTGTTCACCTCAGCTGCTGCTGATGTTGTGAGGATTTGAGCAAACTGGCCAGCAGTTCTGTTATAATTCAAAAACACCATTAAGTAATGAATGAACAAACATAAACAAAACAGAACATCAATACATATTTTCTGCTTTACTGATGAAACTTTGCAAAAGTCAATAATCAGACAGAATGTGACCCTCAAGAACTGACAACAGGAATATGTTGCGGCATCACCTTGCTATACTGTAAGTTTGCCTCACTCATAAGCTTCCAACATGCTTCCTGAAAAGAACATTTCTAGCACTTCAAAGATATCACCATACAAACTTAAGTCACCAAGTAATATAAGCAGTTTTGTCACAATATTTCCAAGACTCTTCATAAACATAGAAGTGGCATTAGCATGCAATAACTGTACAAAACCAAAGACCAAGAGATTTGAGCTAAATTAATCCTGTAAACCTTTGGCAAACATTCAGCTTGACATTGTCAGCACATAACACTCTTTACACTTGGGGAGTTTGACTTAAATTAAACCTATTTACTCAGGACAAAGAAAGTTTGACAAGTTTAACCCACTAACCCCTTAGAAGACGAGCAAAGTTTGCACCGACCCAGCTCTGAATTAAGCAAGTTTAACCCCTTAGCCATCAACAAACTAGCAAGGTTTAAATACAGCTTACTGAAATAAAAAGTCTGACTGTAGGCAGGCAAGAAATGCCAGCGTGGCAGCTGAGAAAGTTTAACCTAGGGTCTACATAAAGCGCAGTCCCTTGATGGCAGGTCAGTCTCAAGTGGCGGCCCAACACAGCTAAATACCACTTGATTGCACCTATTAATTTGTACAAAGTAGCCACTCACATCAAACAGACAGGTATCTCATAATGTAGGCTAAGACTGGCTGTTCCAACCAGCACAGACTTCAACCTGTGAAGATTTACATGCACTTGAACCGCTCAGTAGTCACCTAAACTAGCATCAAGCTGGCAGACTGGGCCAACACTTTCATGAGGCTTTGTGAACACTACGCCTCTGGAGTCCTCCCTGCAGCCAGCCAGCCAGAAGCTCAATGCCATCCACAAGTTTTACTTAGTTTAAACAGTAATGCTCACAGGAAAGTTCTAGACATTTTTTTAAAATTTTAAAAGGTATGGAGAGGACCCTTTGACATTAAATAACTTAATAAGTAAAAAGTAAACCTTTATCAGTTTAAATGTTATCAAATATGTATCTGTCAATTAAAATGGTTGGCAGAATATTATTCCTTGCTTGCTGCCATAGTGAGTGAGTTAAGTTTTATGCCACTTTTAGCAATACTCCAGCATTACCACAGAAGGGACAGCAGGAATGAGTTTCACACATTCTACCAATGTGGGTATGCCACAGACAAAAAGATTATGGTCCTTCAACAGATCAATATCACCTATGAATCTCACTCATTCACGTTAACAACATAAAGAAACATACATAAGTGGAGCTAAAAATATCTTCCTTAATATTTGAACAATATTTGCCATATGGCAACTGATTACCTCGGATCATCAACATACTCGCAGGTTTCCTCTTGATGTTTGAACAAAATGTCCTATTTTCATGAATACTTATGAATTTCAACGTATGATGAGGTGAAGGAAGACAAAAGATTTGTTGTCAGCCATTTCCACATATCTGATAATATTGCTGAAATATTTTAATGTTTTCAGCAACTTTTAGTAACTGTAACATCAAATAACTTGCACTATTACGTTTAAGTAACTAAACCTGTAAACGATCAATGTCCATTACACAGTGTTGGACACAGAACAGCATTTCTCTGAATAAAACTGCTGATCGTTTTCCCTTTGCCACAATCAATTACTGCATCTACTAAGTATACTGTGTAAATAAGACAAATCCATACATCAGTCATAAATGTTTCTTGTTACGACCAGTTATTTACTGGAAACATAGAGAATCTGTCATTTTTTGCCATAATATAAACTCAAACCTATTAAGACCATGGCTATAAATTTGCAGAATAGCCCATTCCCAATGTGCTGTGTTCTCGTAAATTTAGGGGAAAACCCCACAGCATCCACTTTAAAAAGTCAAACCAATGACCCTTCGACTTGTTACCATGACAACCACCAGAATTTAATTTCCCTTATTCCACACTCGACAATCAATTTTATTTTCTAGGCTGTCCCCAGCCATGCTAGGAAATAGTTTTGAAAGTATATGACCAAAATTCAGCCATGTCTAACGAGTCTCCGAGGTGTCATAACACATAGCCATTATTGACAAACTATCATCATAAAGCATCATACTAAAACCATTTAGCAATAAGCAATCTTTCAAGAAAATTACCCAAGCCACTTAGGGTCAAGTCAGGGATCAATGGAGAGCTTCACTGGGGATAGTCTGGGAGAGAGAGGCAGATACAGCCAGATCAGATCTTCCTACAAATGCTCAAAGTCCCTTCACATGAATAACATTTGCCTTCCGAGCAATCCTTCAGCTGGCTAGATTGTTTAAGATAGCTATAAGAAATTAGCAAATCACTGCCAAAATGGTATCACAAATGGCCATAAATCTTACCATATCATTAACAGATTGGAAGGAGGATATTTCTCTGCTTTCTACACCCCAGTACTATTGCTTGTTTTAAGTAGTTTGTTGAGCAATATATGATTTAGTTTTTGCTGCAGATTTCAACATTTGTCAGATGAGATTTGTCACATCAAATCAATAGTCAGATTGAAACAAAGCAAATGTGTTTTATTGGGATGTGATATTTTAATTGAACAGTTCTTCTTGCAGTAGACATACACGTTGACATGATGAACTACTCACTTATAAAAATTGGCTGGATATGTAGAATTCTGGAAAGTTGGAGAAGCCTTGTTTGGGTCCGCTGAAATCAAACAGATAAATACTACATATTTAAGATAACAGAACAATTTTGAGAAAGCAAAAAATTCTATTACCACCATGCTGATTTTTAAAACAAAAAATAGTCATGTCCGAAGACAAAACTAACTCACAAAAACAGTTGATGTTCTGGGGAGTGCTCTTTGACACATTCTACTGAACCTGCATGAACAAGCTAAACCCTTTAACCTTCTAATATCTGTGAGCTAGGTATTTAATACCCTAATCCCCTAACTTCTCTCCAGTATGACAAATCCATGGCTGCAGATCACATGACATGTGCTTGCTTGGCTGTCTCTACAGCCAGCCATCTTCACCTCATCATAAGAAAGTCTAACAAAGCACAATTAAGTAAGTGCTTGTTAACTGCGAACACCACATGCCAGCTGCTCTTGGGGCCCCTCCAGCAGCTGGGGCTGACTCCCCCACAGCTCCAGGTCAAGACTGACTCCCCCAGGGATGTTGTGACTGACCAGCCTGATTCACCAGGTAGGAAGCACAGCATCATAGCTGTGGCAGTGTAAATCTGACTGATCAATCACACTTAAACCAAGGAAAACATGGGAGGCCTACAACCCGGCCATAAAGTGCTGTCATGCATTGAAATCACTCATTTGTTGATACCCCATAGATAACTTAAAACACTCGATTCTGCCCTGTGTTATATCAAGGTTATTTCGCTTAAAATAGATATTATTATTTCAAGATAAATATACAAAACAAAAATTGTTAGGGATATATGTAAATTTTGAAATTATGAATAATGATATGTATATTCATTGACATACTGATAAAATATCAATCATAAAAATACCAATATCAGAAACTTATTTTGTCCAGTATATGAACAGATTCATATGTTCAGTCTATTATCTTGCAATATTCTTATGTTAAATAAAACAAATTCTATCTCACCTCAAAATTTGTCTAATAAAATATGTTTAAAATAAGGCAAAAATGGTAAAAATGCAATTAAACATAAAATATATTTGTGAAAGTATGGAGAAATACATTCCTAGAAGAGCAACTGATGGGTGGTGCCATAGCACAGGCAGACAGCAAGAACTCAATGACATACTAAACTGTAACATGTCCCACATCAAACCCAAGGACAGCCATACAGACATTGTATTTCTAATACCACCTCTAACTTCCCAATTTCCATTTCAACAGAGATACTTTTAAATATCCCAGGTTAATATTCAGGAGTTGATATGCGCCACTCACTATAAAGCAGACCAGTGATTGAAATGACAGGCAAATCAAAACAAATGGCACCATGGAAACACTTGTGGAGACTCACTTAAACAATTAGTAGAGACTGAAAATCACCATCAATCCCATAATCTCAATATTATCTGTGCCGGCTTCATAATTAAAACATGTCTGTTTGAGAAATCCCGAGTGGCACAATAACATCATGATAATCAATTCCAGCATAATATGAGCTTTACCAGGTTTACACTGCTAAGCTGCTGTATGGGCTGAGTGTATCACACATCCAGGGAGAAACAGGCGCACCACATACCACATACAAAATAAACCACTTGCAGTGGAATATTAACAGGTCGAAACCACAAAACAAACTGAATATCTCTTGTAAGAGAAATTTAGGAATCCCGATGAGAATATACCATATATATTTCATTAACAAGTTCATACAATATTGGATGTGACAGTTGGCAACTGAAACAGCTGAACTAAAAGAACTTAATAAATATAATTAAAACTTGACAATCAGAGGAACTGGACAGAGTCAATGTTGTTCAGGCTGCAGTCAGCAATAATTACAATATCACATCAATGTGCCTAATGCAGCTGGGCAGCAAAGCCAGTACTAAAATGGCATACTATATGGCAGACGAACAGTGAGGCCACTCCATGAGACCAGAAAACCTACAGCTTAATAAGCTAATGTAACAAAAGACAAGGGGGTGAGCAATGGGTTAACTCACCCTGAAATACCATGCAGCATGCTGACAAATACGGTAAAGCATACTATAAATCATAAAGGAAGTTGTCCACTCAATGATATACTACATATCCCCTGTTCTATCATGTGTGCCCAAATCCTTCTGTCACACACATAATCAAAATCAAACCTTTTATCTAAATCAATGTTTTGTTTCCATGAGAAATGTGAAGATGACACTTAAACTATTAAAAAACTGTCAAAAATAAAAGAAATCTGAAAATCAACTAAATGTTTGTTTGTTGCTCTGACCTGTGAAATTGTCCAGATTATCACTGGCTGTGCTTGCCGTGAAGGGAGACTCAGATGAGCTGTTCTCTGTGGAGGGTTCACTCTTCACAATCACTGAAAAACGCCATTGTTACCATACCTCATTACAAACTCACAAAGTCAATCATCGACTTTCAAGTTTGAATTTGGAATATAAGCTGATCATTAACACTATAAAACTGCTAGACTTCATCCATCATTCAATGTAAAAAACAGTTTTGTCCCCCCAAAATACTGTTGTTTCTGCCTAACATATTGTGAAAATGTCCTTTGGGCACTAAACTCAAACATCTGCCTTTGACTAGTCGAAAGACACAAAGCTAGAACATCCAAACCATTGCAACTCATTCTGTTGATAGATGAAATGTGCAAACAATTTTGTGCTCATTTCCACGCAATAGTACAGTCATTGTTCATTTGTCACCCCTGAACTGGTAATGATTAGTTGTTAGACCTGCTCTGATAACCTTCGCACACGGACAAGCCAAATCACCATCAGGATAAACTGCCGCCATCTTTCACCAAAATTAATTGCTTTGTCTTCAACAAGAACAACATGGCATAACTAAGATTACAGACATTTTGGGACTGATAAGACCAGGATATCTTGGGGAATTATCTTAATAAGTAAAATCACTCCCTTAAGCTTAAGAGAATGGTCTACTCGATGCTATTTGATTGTCCGGGACATAATTCAATAAAATATTATTTGAAGATGAGAATAAATAAGCATGTCTTTGTTTCATGAAACAGGCTTCATTCATAAAATTAAGAGCTTAAAATTTAAATTTAATGTGTGAGTGAGTATAGTTTTACGCCACACTCAGCAATATTTCAGCTATATGGCGGCAGTCTGTAAATAATCGAGTCTGGACCAGACAATCCAGTGATCAACAACATGAGCATCGATCTGCACATTTGGAAACTGATGACATGTGTCAACCAAGTCAGCGAGCCTGACCATCCGATCCCATTAGTTGCCTCTTATCTACCCCAGACCTTCACGGGTCAAAATTTAATGAAACACTTTAATAGTGCTTTCTTTTAATGCTGGATATAAACAAAGCACTGTATCTCCATGCTGATTATGCCCCTAATGTAACTACACAGGGTTTTTTCCTTCTTTCAGAGCAACAACCACTGAGTGTTTGAGTCAGGACGTTAATTAATAATTTATCATGAATAGGCTCTTTCTATAGCAGAAAGTGCAAGGTTTCAAAAAGTTTGAAGTGTGTTTGTACTTAGCAGAATAACTGAAATAACTTGCTTCACTTTAAAGCACATACAGAAATTCCACGTTTTAATGTAACCCAAAAAATACAAGGACCTCTGCCTCCATTACTCCATTAATCACTGAGCCAATGAAGACCTCTTATATTGGACTAGCATGCTTGGCTTGGAAAATGTGTTACTAATTTGGCTGGTATGATTTGCAAGGGTTTGGCTCTTGATTTGACAATTAGCAAAGTTGTTCTCACGACAGAAGCAAGAGAACACTCTCCAACTTGTCAGAGCAATCAAGTAGAATGTACTGACTTATGCATCATGCCATGATAATGCTCACGGCTCCTCAAAAACAAAATGGCTGTCTGTGGTTGGTGAAGAAGACAACAAAAACTCATGCACTCACTTGAAGCAAATTGTATCAGGTAGAGATGAAGGGCCATAAATACAATGAGATTCCATTTAAAGCAAGCACAGAAAGGGAGACTGAGCAATTACCAGCAATTGAGTGTCTAAGTGCCCAATGGACTGGGAGTTGGTAAATCTAATCAGTGCCATTGGTGGGAAGCTGGGGTTCTGACTGGGGAGTTCCCTAGTCCTTGGTCTTAATGAATTGGACAAACTGATCCACAACAGACACAGGCATTACCACGGTGAACCAGAGGGCCTGGACCTATTTGTCTCACAAGTGTAACCATTTAGCGACTGTAAAAAGGAGAATTTGTTCGCACATTCAGCTGAAGAGGGGATGCTGTGGAATTAAGCCCAAATCTTCTTGGACTAATATGATGGCAATATTTTCATTACTTGCAATGTCACCAGGGGTACATGGAAGAAAAATATTTGACATCTTGAAAACGAGTTTTAAAGAGAAAACGCTTGAAGGGTATTTTAGTGGTGGCATGGTGTGGAATGCATTAACTACTGTTGATAAACACACTGAAAAGTATTTGTTGAATACTTACATGAGGATGCATTAACAGGGTTGCTAATCACCCAAGAGTTAGGGTTGGCGTAGGTTGTCCCATCTGACACGGGCAGAACCAAGCTGCCTAAACATACAAAAAACCCATGATAACATTAACCTTACCAGTGTCATACAGGACAGACAAGCCTGCATGGTTCTAGGCCATGTAAACTTGAATATAATTGCAGTAGAGAATACAGAAAGGATGTGGATGTTAATCACAAACATGACATTTGCAAAAAGAAAGTTACAAGGAAAAAGACCTGTGCACAAATTTATCAAATTTATCACTGGCAGCAAAAGGAAATGTCCAGTAAAGTTGTGAGACGCTTCCAAATATATTTGACCTTTCAGACAAGAGGTTTTCCAGAGAATATGTAGGTGTCAACAAAAAAGCTCTGTTGACAGCTGCACAGCCATCTTCTCCCTCATCACAACACAGAATTGTGACCAGTTTTTAAATGGTGTGATAGTTTTGGAGCATATGTCAACTCATCCAAATTGGTTTCATGGGATGAAGAAGATTGGGCCATGATTGGACCCTGGTGATAATTTTGATAAGTTGCAATGGTGTCAGTACTGGCATGGCTGAGATTGATGGGTGATTCAGTGATGCAGACCAACCATAATGTCTCCCTAGTTCCATAACAATGGACACTACCCAGCTCTATCGCATCATCTCTCTGATAAGACCTCTGACAATAACTCATAAATTTCCTTGTCACAGTGTCAATGCGAAACTGGTGAAATATGTCAGATATGCCCCAGCCCACAATTCTTTATATAGTTCTCACATTGAATGTAATGTAGCACAAAACATTACGTATCATAAATAGAAATATTACTCCATAGCTTTGGGATGAATCTACTCACATTCAAAGCACTAAAAAGTGGCATAAAATATGCATGTGAAAAGTTCTTTAAATAGATATCATACTTTTTTAGCTTGAAAGGAATATTTACTCTGAGATTTTAGTTTAATGTATAATCTTTTAGACACTAGTAAATTGATACATTCCACTGGGTTATGGAAGCGTCTACAAAACAAAGTGATAAGAGAATAATTTCTAATAAATGCACAGACAGATCCTGTTTTACCAGGATGCGAACAACGCCTGTCCATACAAGAAAGTCTCGAGCAGGATATCACAAGTTTAGTTAAAATAATAATATGTCTCACCCTCAGCAGTGCCATTTGTGTTGAGAGTGTCGGAGAGGGCCTGAGCCTGTGCTTGAGCCTGGGCTTGTGCTTGAGCTTGTGCTTGAGCCTGTGCCTGAGCTTGGTTGAGAGGGGAGTTTGTGGCACTGTCAAGGTGGGAGCTGCTGCCTGGGCTGCTGGACAGGGGCTGCAGATCCACCAACCTATAACACAGTCATGTACTTCAGTTGTAGTTATAGACAGGGGCTGCAGATCCACCAACCTATAACACAGTCATGTACTTCAGTTGTGGCTATAGACAGGGGCTGCAGACCCACTAACCCATAACAAAGTCATGTACTTCAGTTGTAGTTATAGACAGGGGCTGCAGACCCACTAACCCATAACACAGTCATGTACTTCAGTTGTGGCTATAGACAGGGGCTGCAGACCCACCAACCTATAACAAAGTCATGTACTTCAGTTGTAGTTATAGACAGGGGCTGCAGACCCACCAACCTATAACACAGTCATGTACTTCAGTTGTAGTTATCAGACCCACCAACCTATAACACAGTCATGTACTTCAGTTGTGGCTATAGACAGGGGCTGCAGACCCACTAACCCATAACAAAGTCATGTACTTCAGTTGTAGTTATCAGACCCACCAACCTATAACACAGTCATGTACTTCAGTTGTAGTTATAGACAGGGGCTGCAGACCCACTAACCCATAACAAAGTCATGTACTTCAGTTGTAGTTATAGACAGGGGCTGCAGATCCACCAACCTATAACACAGTCATGTACTTCAGTTGTAGTTATAGACAGGGGCTGCAGATCCACTAACCCATAACAAAGTCATGTACTTCAGTTGTAGTTATAGACAGGGGCTGCAGATCCACCAACCTATAACACAGTCATGTACTTCAGTTGTAGTTATAGACAGGGGCTGCAGATCCACCAACCTATAACAAAGTCATGTACTTCAGTTGTAGTTATAGACAGGGGCTGCAGACCCACCAACCTATAACACAGTCATGTACTTCAGTTGTAGTTATCAGACCCACCAACCTATAACACAGTCATGTACTTCAGTTGTGGCTATAGACAGGGGCTGCAGACCCACTAACCCATAACAAAGTCATGTACTTCAGTTGTAGTTATCAGACCCACCAACCTATAACACAGTCATGTACTTCAGTTGTAGTTATAGACAGGGGCTGCAGACCCACTAACCCATAACAAAGTCATGTACTTCAGTTGTAGTTATAGACAGGGGCTGCAGATCCACCAACCTATAACACAGTCATGTACTTCAGTTGTAGTTATAGACAGGGGCTGCAGATCCACTAACCCATAACACAGTCATGTACTTCAGTTGTAGTTATAGACAGGGGCTGCAGATCCACTAACCCATAACACAGTCATGTACTTCAGTTGTAGTTATAGACAGGGGCTGCAGATCCACTAACCTATAACACAGTCATGTACTTCAGTTGTAGTTATAGACAGGGGCTGCAGACCCACCAACCTATAACACATTCATGTACTTCAGTTGTAGTTATAGACAGGGGCTGCAGATCCACCAACCTATAACACAGTCATGTACTTCAGTTGTAGTTATAGACAGGGGCTGCAGACCCACCAACCTATAACACAGTCATGTACTTCAGTTGTAGTTATAGACAGGGGCTGCAGATCCACTAACCCATAACACAGTCATGTACTTCAGTTGTAGTTATAGACAGGGGCTGCAGACCCACCAACCTATAACACAGTCATGTACTTCAGTTGTAGTTATAGACAGGGGCTGCAGACCCACCAACCTATAACACAGTCATGTACTTCAGTTGTAGTTATAGACAGGGGCTGCAGATCAACTAACCCATAACACAGTCATGTACTTCAGTTGTGGCTATAGACAGGGGCTGCAGATCCACTAACCCATAACACAGTCATGTACTTCAGTTGTAGTTATAGACAGGGGCTGCAGATCCACTAACCCATAACACAGTCATGTACTTCAGTTGTGGCTATAGACAGGGGCTGCAGATCCACTAACCTATAACACAGTCATGTACTTCAGTTGTAGTTATAGACAGGGGCTGCAGATCCACTAACCTATAACACAGTCATGTACTTCAGTTGTAGTTATAGACAGGGGCTGCAGACCCACCAACCCATAACAAAGTCATGTACTTCAGTTGTAGTTATAGACAGGGGCTGCAGATCCACTAACCTATAACACAGTCATGTACTTCAGTTGTAGTTATAGACAGGGGCTGCAGACCCACTGAACCATAACAAAGTCATGTACTTCAGTTGTAGTTATAGACAGGGGCTGCAGACCCACCAACCCATAACAAAGTCATGTACTTCAGTTGTAGTTATAGACAGGGGCTGCAGACCCACCAACCCATAACAAAGTCATGTACTTCAGTTGTAGTTATAGACAGGGGCTGCAGATCCACTAACCTATAACACAGTCATGTACTTCAGTTGTAGTTATAGACAGGGGCTGCAGACCCACCGACCGATAACAAAGTCATGTACTTCAGTTGTAGTTATAGACAGGGGCTGCAGACCCACTGAACCATAACAAAGTCATGTACTTCAGTTGTAGTTATAGACAGGGGCTGCAGACCCACCAACCCATAACAAAGTCATGTACTTCAGTTGTAGTTATAGACAGGGGCTGCAGACCCACCAACCCATAACAAAGTCATGTACTTCAGTTGTAGTTATAGACAGGGGCTGCAGATCCACCAACCTATAACACAGTCATGTACTTCAGTTGTAGTTATAGACAGGGGCTGCAGACCCACCAACCCATAACAAAGTCATGTACTTCAGTTGTAGTTATAGACAGGGGCTGCAGACCCACTGAACCATAACAAAGTCATGTACTTCAGTTGTAGTTATAGACAGGGGCTGCAGACCCACCAACCCATAACAAAGTCATGTACTTCAGTTGTAGTTATAGACAGGGGCTGCAGACCCACCAACCCATAACAAAGTCATGTACTTCAGTTGTAGTTATAGACACGGGCTGCAGACCCACTAACCCATAACACAGTCATGTACTTCAGTTGTAGTTATAGACAGGGGCTGCAGATCCACTAACCCATAACACAGTCATGTACTTCAGTTGTAGTTATAGACAGGGGCTGCAGATCCACTAACCCATAACAAAGTCATGTACTTCAGTTGTAGTTATAGACACGGGCTGCAGACCCACTAACCCATAACACAGTCATGTACTTCAGTTGTAGTTATAGACAGGGGCTGCAGACCCACCAACCTATAACACAGTCATGTACTTCAGTTGTAGTTATAGACAGGGGCTGCAGATCCACTAACCCATAACACAGTCATGTACTTCAGTTGTAGTTATAGACAGGGGCTGCAGATCCACTAACCCATAACAAAGTCATGTACTTCAGTTGTAGTTATAGACACGGGCTGCAGACCCACTAACCCATAACACAGTCATGTACTTCAGTTGTAGTTATAGACACGGGCTGCAGACCCACTAACCTATAACACAGTCATGTACTTCAGTTGTAGTTATAGACACGGGCTGCAGACCCACTAACCTATAACACAGTCATGTACTTCAGTTGTAGTTATAGACAGGGGCTGCAGACCCACTAACCTATAACACAGTCATGTACTTCAGTTGTAGTTATAGACACGGGCTGCAGACCCACTGAACCATAACACAGTCATGTAATGTACTTTTGAAGATCTTGTTGACAGTCATTATTCCCATCTTCACTGAACTATGTGCAAGCTGGCCAGCAAAGACAACATTAGATCAACACAATTATTACCTGTCCGTTAAAAACTGCCTCTAAAATCAAGATGCAATCACAATAACATTTTCACACCGGAAAAAAATAATGACAGCCTGAAACGAAAAAAAAAAAAGGATCTCCCCTTATTTTCCTGGGCACCAGTCTACTTATTCTTGACAGTCTTCAGCAGACACTGAAGTGTTTACAACTAAAAGAATCACCTTGAACCATAAAATTCATTCTGTACTTTACAAACATTTTAATGTTCAGAAATTGTCACTAAGCATATTTTCATCCCATGAAAATTTTTCAGTTTTATCAATTCCCAGAGAAAAGTCCATACTGCTTGTACAATTGTAAGGCTATTGTTAGTTTCATACAGGGGGTCTTACGCCGTACCATCATAAAACACTCTTTGAAAAAGCAGGCAGAATTTTTTATCAAAGAATTTCATCCGGATGGGATTTTGACAGGATGCACAATAATCACATGCTTTCTTCTCTCAAAACAGTTTTTGGCATTTCTAATGAATTAGCCTTGTCATCTGGTGTCTCCAAGAATACTTTGCCAGCTAGCTTTTTCGATGTTCTTTCATTTTAACACACCACCACCTAATTTCAATGAGGAAAATTGCCATTAAACCATGCAGAGCAGGAACTAAATGGGTTGCTAATCTCCTGACGTCAAAGAATTGACATTTATAATCATGTTTTTTCTTCTTTCCACTATCTTATCAAATACAAAAATAATAAAAAAATTAATATATATTTATGTCAATTTTCAGAATTTGTGCATTCCTTCCCTGCCAGCCAGAGTTCAGCAAGTGCAGATTTCAACCAAATGTTACTGTGTTAAAATAGATTTCATTTAAAAGTTAGATAGAAGAAATTAATCATGAGTTCCGCAAGCCAAGCTGTGACAGATCAGCTGGTCCACTAACTGCAGTATCTGTAATTTTAACACAGCAGGATGTAGGCGGAGACTTATTCACCAGTATACCAATAAAACCAGTTTCACTTAGTTCTAAAACTTAGCTGCAATTAATCATATTCAAGGCTGCATGAAGTTGATGGTCCATTAAACAGCACCAACTAAACATCCAGCACTGTTGTTAACGATTATACATTAACCCGATGTTTATGTACAGAACAATCCATAATGCACCATTTTTCACAACAATGGATAAGGTTTATATTACTTAGCCAAATAACTGCCGTCCATCACAAGATGCCTTTTTTCCCAAAATATCCCTTTACAGATTTTTTAACACAAACAATAGGCATCAATAAATAGTTCCTGGATGACAAAACCCTCTAAAATGATGAATAGTACATCACATAACCTTCACCATCACAGCTCCCTCCAAACCCTATTTTCTGTACAGACAAAAATGGACAGAAATCAGCCACTTAATATGAATAGTTAATGCTGATGATAATTTCTTGCCGAATGTTTTCCAAGATGCAATCTACACTGTGAAAATGCTCTTTATGGCTGTTAAGCTTCTTTGCTGGAATCAAACTGTGAGATCTCTTGTCTAAGCATCTCAATTTGACACAAATTTGGCTTAACTGTCAAGTGATTGGTTTAAGCGCTCCATAATGCCTGCAGATAGTGATTGGAGGAATGTTCACCTGATTATCTGCTCATGTCATAAATGTTTAAGTACCCCTGACAGCAAGGGCACCAGAGCAGCCAGCTTTAGCCAATATTCAAAATTTATCCTACCTGCTTCATCTTGTTTAGAATGAAGCATCAGACACTTTATCAATAACAACTGAATCAATGCACAGAATACAATATAAAAAAAATCTGTACAAAGTGTTTTATAAACCTGGCCCTAGTCCCTCCAACAAATAACAATATTACAACTGATGTATATTAGATCAGATTCCTCCACTTACAAAAATGAGTACTTTGAATACACACATTTAGATGAATAATAATATACATCAAATTTGGTACAAGCTTATTTTAAAGTTCACAAAGTTCATGTTCCAAAGCTAAATTAGATAATGACCACAGTACATATATGAAATCTTTAAGAAAGAAGTGTATGACTTCCAGTTAAATCCATCCTGACACTTTTTCTTTTAAATGGCATATCTAGACGCTAGCACCAAAGAAAATTGTCCTAATTATTCCCACAAAAAAATCTGCTTTTGTTTTTTTTAACACAGTCAGTCTCTTTCCTAGCATAGAAATCAATAGTGCATCTCAATATCAAAGAGCGACAATGCCTACAAGTCTGTAATATTTTATCAATTAAAACCAGTGAAACAGAAGACATTTTAGATTCTCCTAAAAAATGTCCACAGCTGACAGACTCAGGACATTAATAAATGTTCACGCTAAACTACACAGAAAGGCTTCAGTTGAGCAATTTCATTAGTAAAATGACACACTATGTAATATAAGGAAAATCTATCATAAAATAGAAAGTTTTTGTTTCAGTGTTTAATTCACAGTTTCCTAAAGGTTGTTGTTCCTGAAACAGATCTAGTGTAGCATTACACATACTGACCTAAAGACGGGCAGTATCAGCATTACTAGCTAATCATTGAAACAACCAGTTTTTTAAGCAGGCCAGTATTTTATGTTAAACTAAATCTTTGTTAAATGAACCAATATAAAACAGAAAAAAATTCTAGGCTTTGTAATCTAGCAAGAAAGACTAAAAGGATTACATTGCACTGTTCTTGTCAAATAATAATAAATGCTGTAATTCAACATTCATTCAGGGATCCTACACTGGGTATTTCAGTATTGAAAGAACATCTCTAACGTGATGAGATTAGTGATGTCAAGATGTTATGGTTGAAGGTCACAGTTGAGTTGCTAGCCAAGGCATTACATCTCTGAATTAATTTTTTAGGAATTCCTGACAGTGTGGAGAGGCTCAGAGAAGAAACTATCTGGAAAATGCACATAGGTGAGCTGGTTCATGGATGTCAAAATATTGTTCCACATGAAGATGATGTTACCCATACTAAGCCTGCCGCACCTGAAGACATTGCATAACCTGTCATCAGGTTACACAGCAATTAATCAGTAAATTAGTTTGTGATCATTAAGATTCATGAGGATCCAATATAAGTTGAAGTTTCTCAACAAAAGTTGAGAGTATAATTAATGCACAGTAATTATGGAGAAATCACATGCCATTCCATTGAATCATGTTCTTCCCACTAAGTTAGTGCATTCTGAACACATCCACAGTGGGTACATTTGAACGAAGCTTTTAACCTACACCATTATAATTCAAATTTAATCATAAAACTAATTCACAGGCTGGGAAAAAGAATATAACTTTATTTAGTAACTCTGAAAATGAAAACATGAAATCTTTAGCACATTGTGAAAGTGAGAGAGAGAGAGAGAGAGAGAGAGAGAGAGTGTGTGTGTGTGTGTGTGTGTGTCATGCTAGTCTACAAGGACTAGCAGCGGAGGGAGGAACACAACAGGCTGGCCTGCGTCAGGGTCAGTGCACATGTTTACATGTAGAACAGGTGTCCCCTGACCTTACGACTGTAATAATCCAGTTCTAATCCTAATCTCTACAAGCTCACAAGTCCCTCTACCCACATCACATGTAGTAGTATGTTGGGGAGTGTAGTATAGTCGGCTGTAAGGACTCAGTGTGTCAGCCTTGCCAGCCCATTCACGTTGTACTACTATAGACAGGTGGCCCTCAACATGTCTGCTAGATTGTATTCCACTGTAATCTCCTGCATACTCCTATTACTGTGGCTATTCTGTACTCCTCCCACCCGTACTCCCTGTGCCCCTGCTGGCAGCTCCTCCAGGATGACACTAGGCCAAGGTGATATGTCATCAGTGAACTGAGCAGGGAAGGGACACCAGACTCAAACACATACCTTGATGCTGCTACTGACACCACAGGACTGGTGTTGTCGACCAACTCAGATTCGTTATCAAGTCGAGACCGCTTCACCTGAAAAACACAATGTGGATTCTCATCAAACTGACAGAACATTGTAGGGTTCTGTTGTTCCCGCTTGACTAGGACGACACAGCCATACACAGCCAATCACAATTTAGAAAGCTGGCCTTAGACAATATGACTTTGCCACTTGAATGATCGGTTGAGTTGATAGTACTTTAATAGCCTGGGATGCTGGAGACAACAGTAAGCTCAAGTACAAAGGCCAGTTGAAAAAGAATGTGGTATACGCAAGGATAGTGGACTCCGTACAGGTGAAAGGGCAGACTCTTGGCTAAGAACCTGTATAAACACTGCTTAGACCTACCCAGGTCCATGCTCTACACCAGTTAAAGCAGGACGTCACTCAGTATGGAAATATTTAGTCTATGCACCTTGACTAGGCAAATTGTTTGAAGTATATTATCAATAAGGTGGCTCAATAATCCGAGGAGCATCAGCCTAAAATTCCAGGAAGTACAAACCAAAGTCCACACACCCACAACAGTGAGTTTGGTGAAGCACAAGGAATACAATTTCTCAAAACAACCATGCATAAACACAAGATATCTCCATCGGCCACAATGCAGCTAAATCCCAAATTTGACTCTTGGCTGTGTCTGTGTGTAGAATGTGAAAGCCACATTCCCTTCCTCAAACCCTCCTTACTACACACTGCTAAGTCTTGTGTCCACTGACCTATTTTCACAGCAAACATGCCACAAAGTTCACTTTCAACAAAACTCCAAAGCATTATATAATGCTGTTTGAAAGAGCTTAACAGCAAGGATTTTACACAAAAAGTGCAAGAGAGCAAACATGTTAAGCAAATATACCAGAGAGGCTCTAATTATGTGATTACGGCAGCAACACAGGACTGTGTGCCTCCTCCAAGCGCTCTGACACAGCAGTGAATATACATACAAAATCACCTGTCAATATATATCATACATTATGCCAGGCAACAAGGTTACATCATTTCAACAAAACAATTCTATTAGAAACTGTATTATACTATCCTTTCTTTTCCTTCTTCAAACAGTTTCAAAGTCCCAACTGGCAAAAGGCAAAATTTTTGTGTGCACTATTTGGCAGGTGGCAAGTGTATGAATATTTCACAGTATTCACTGCCATGTAGAGTTCCAAGCATTATTTATTCAGCAGAGTAAAATTAATTGTGACAGGTTGCATCTGGCATCCATTGGTAAAGCCCTGGCCAAATATACAGGTAAATGACAAGGTACTGGAAAAGACTGGTACATATACAGCATCAGCTTCATCACGTACAATGCCTGCTTCTCACACAACTGCCACAACCACATTTGTATACAATCACTTGGTGGAGGACAGGAGAAACAAAACTCATTAATGTTTAAATAAATAACAAAATATTTCAAATAAACAAATTCTTTAACAACACAGTGTCCTGCATGCCTAAGCAAACATAGATAATTCAATAACAGCCTTTTACACTCTTTATGAATTTTAACACCTATTGCTATTTACATACAGCAGATAGGTTAAATTCATTAATGATAGAAAGGAAAGACTTAAAATTCTTCATGAGAAACATAATATTCCTTCATGACAAAAATCGCATTTCCAAATGCACAAATGCTCTAAATAATCCAAACCATTTAAGTGTGCATAATGTCTTACAAGTATGTCCAACAAGTGTGTTAACAAACAAGGATAGAGCAGTAATTCTGTGACCTAGTCAAAGGCTGACTACAAGATGCCAAGGAGATATCACGGCTTGGGGGAACAGGGTCAATCCCTAACAACAATACTAGCACAGCCCAGCACAACCTTGTAGTGAAAGTAAAATCTACTGCAAATACATAGCAGAAAAACACAGGACATAACAGAAACATGCCCTCCAACGAAAGTGCTTTACAGCTCCACTTCTCTGGAATGTTCAGCGGTGAGAGGATGAGTTGTGTGGGTAAAAGTTGGCCACAAACTCCTGTGACATCGTACCCATGATGTGTGACTACTGGGTATGGTGTGGGAGAGCACTTGAGCTCTGAATATGCTGGATGGCAAAGTTTGTTATTACCGGGAGCTGTAATGACCCAGTGTTGCATATACCCTAGTCATTACACCCTCTGTCCTGCAGCAGCTCACAAACACTGGCTAACACTGACTTAGCACACCCTCAAACATAATCATTGTCCTCACTACAAACTCAACAAAAGCCTCCCTCAATGGGACAACTTTACGACATCCACACTAAATGCATATTACCTGTCAGTGAACACTGACAGGTTTCTTTTGTGAAAGTTTAAGGCTATTTAATAGACTTGCTAGGTGTACTTATTCTCAAAGCAAATAACAACATCAAACATCTAAAATTGTCAATAAAATATCTAGGATTGGAATTAATATTTTAAACTCAAAGAGTGTTCAAATACATCTTGGTGCAATCTCTGTAAGGATGTGATATTCATGGAGGCAACTGCTAAACTCAAAGCAGTCACATGTTTACCTGACAAAATTATGACCATTTATGGAAATTAAATATTTTAAGTCAAAGGTGATGATGTTACTGACAATAGGTTCTGACATTCAACTGGCTTCTTTAGGGAACATAACGTTTATGACATGTAAAATATCTTGTTTCTCTACTGGTGGATCAGTTGTACACCATTCCAAACTAAGGAAGATGACAAAACACAATTTCCTTGATCTATTATGTTTGTTACAGTTTTAATAAACAATAACTTGCTTAGTTTCATAGTATTAAAAATAGCAATATGTGCTGCAGACAAACACAATCAACCAGAAAACACAACAACTTTGTATTTCATCACGAACAGTTTGTCAAATGTAGTCCAAATATTTTTAAAAAGTAGCTATGAAACTGTTCTTTATGGGTTGGGTTTAAAAATTTAATCAAGCTGTTATTCCTTCCAGATTAAAGTTGTGGAATAACATGTAAAGACCAAATGAAGGACAGCTAGTTTGACACACTGCTAAAAGTCCTTGTCTACAGGTTCTAGAGCACAAGTATATTTCTACAACAATTATGGCTATCAAAGATGATTGTTTTCTGTCATCTAATGTGGTGGATCCTTAATGAAATTACCATGGTAATGACTGGCACACGTGTTAACCTTCAGAATACTGCACATTTTAACTGCATCATTGCAGTATGATTAAGCATGTGATTAATGCCACAGAAAGGTCACAGTTAATGAAACTCTTCAGCTGTAGGATATGAAAACACCGCAGAAAGAACATGGATCATTGGCAAAATTCTTGTGCTACTTTGTGCTGAAAATAAAGCCTACAAAACTGCCTACATAAAGAGTATGGCAGCACTAACCATTGTGAGGTTCTCCAAGAAGGTGGATATCGGCATGATCTGTGTCATCTTGCCCTGTTGTTGTGGTACAGTCAATGGGTTCACAGACAATGTGCTAAAACCTGCTTTTTCCTGGTCACAGGAATTCAGTAGTATTTGTCTCTTCCCACAACCAGTATACTTGTAAACATATTCCTTCACACACTAGTACTGTTCTAATGCTGACAGTCATACACAACAAAAGCAAGCTTCCATATGAATACCCTTTGTCATCTCTTTGGGGACATGCAGGAATACCAATGAGTGCAGGCTCCAGGTGACTTTGTGGCACCTCCAGCTAATCCTCCTTTAGTGTGTATGGTCTACATCCATGTGCCACTCTTACAAGGGGGTGATGAGAACAGAATGTAGGCCTGAGATGACAACATTGGTTCCCACGTGGTTTAGTCAGTAATGAGAGGACTTGGTGTTGTGGTGGATAATACACTGTGGGAAATGAGCACATCACAGTGCTAGTGAACAACTGTTTGCCTCCATAACTCTCATATCTGCATGTGAGAATCAGGCTGGTCCATTATGGTATTTGACTGATGCAAATCACAGCAGAGAGGACTTATCTCTCCAGAAATCTGTAAACATGTGCTGTGGCCGCACCATAAAGTGGTGAGAGCTGGGATGGACACTTTATCTTACAGCCAGTTCTTGTCAACTTGCTAAATGGTCCCTGTCAGAACCACACTTAGATCAATGTGCTGACAACCTCACAACATTCAACAAGGCAAAATGGCAAAAGTCCAGACAAAAAATGTCTAATATCCACCAACCATTTGAAACAGATCTTTTTCAAGCGTGGTCAGTCAACAAGTTTAAAATGCTGCTAAACTCCACCTGCTTGTTTCAAAGCTTTAAGTGATGATGATCAAACACAAAGTTGTTTAAGTACAACACCCCAGTATCCACTGGGTAGAACCGCCTCCTGGGGAACACTTTCCCCAACAAAATGGATGTCAAGCAAATGTCTTTTCCAAATAGTGCTGAGTTCGAACAGCTTCCTCCATTAACTGGCACACACAACTAAACTCCAAGACTTCAAGTCAACAGGAACTTGTGGTGAAGTTAGTCAAGTTTGTGACAAACCTGGGCATGTATGGTGATTCCACTGGTTTAGGCACTGTGTAACACACAAGACCAGATACACTCTGGGACAAGCTGCTGACATCCTGTTGCCATGGTTACAATATCTATAATCCTGTTTCTATCAAAACTTGAGCTGTTTATCCTGTCAAATGTGTTGGACTGAAGGCAGGTAGGGCTTGAAACTGAGGATAGGACTTTTTCTCTATCTACCAACATTTACATGAATGTTGTGTTGCTAGCCCCAACCTTATCACTAGCCCCCTAGTGGAGCGTGTGGAACTGGGGCACTGTTAGGGTGGGGCACTAGAATACTAAATGTTACCAGGCTGTATCACTCTCGCTATGAATGCAGATGACACATATTCACAAACATTCTTTAACATACAAAATACATGAAAAAGAAAATTCACTCTGAAAACCATATCAATAAATGATTTTCATCTTAATAACCTCATAGAAAAATATTGATTTTTGCACATTTTAACCTGAATAAAAATTTATGTAGATTTTGGTTCTAAAAAAAAAATACTTGTAGAAATAATTAAATAATTCTATATTAAAAAAGAATGATTTCTCTCTTAGCAGAAATCTATCTTTTAACAGATGTTTTCTTATCTGCAGCAAGTATTTTGATATTAATTTTATATTTATTCATAAAGGCACAAGCAATACCAAGTATAAATGGTTGAAGACTGACAAACTAAGATACAACCTTAGTGAGGCCCCTGTGCTGGCTGGGAGTGAGAGTCATGTGAAATTCTCCTCCATTCCTCCCCCTGTCCCATAAGCTTAGGGAGGAGGGCCTCACAGAAGAGACATCAGTCTACAACAGCTGGGCTTCACCTCTGCACAGCCATAAACATGCCAAAATCTAACCTCATTTTCTCTATAATTAAATACCTAAATAAACGATTTCTTCAATGATTTCCCTTTAAAAAAATGTCAGTTTGAAGCAGTAAAGAAAGTTACTAGTTTACAAGTGATTTAATATCTTGTCTTGCTGTTTTTATTATTTTTTCTAGATGCTGCCAGAATAAAGTTTCAACCCTCCAGAAGAAATAACTGTTTTTAGGTCCAGTCACTACAAATTTAATGAACAATTTTCAGAAGACAAAATTTGTACGTCCAAAGAAAAACATTCAATATTTTCCGCAAGTGTAAGTATTCTTCTGGTCCTTTGATCTGGACAAACACTGATAAATTATTTTCATACATTATGAAATCAACAATCATAAGCAACCACTTGACAAAGTACACAAAGCCGCACTAAATTGCTTGTCACAATATGTGAGGATATTTTTTAAAAACACATCCAGTAACAAATCTGAGGGAAAAGATAATATTTTTTAAAAATATCAATTCTTCACAATTCATGTCAGAATGATCACAGGTTAAAATCCTTAATGAGATCAAGTTTTATAAACAAAATTACTATTTCTAATTCCAATAATGGTTTTAACAGCCATTTTTATGAACACTCTCTGTTTCTGCACTGAGAACAAAGCTCTTTAATGATATTTTCTGCCTTATTGAAATAATCAATAATGAAACAGGATCACTCATTGTATGATAAAAGATGTTAATGATACAACAGCAAAGTTAGTACTGGCAGAATCGTGAGTTTACTGTCATTCAAACTGTATTTTTGTCAACTCAGCCCAAGTCTAAGTGTATGTGATTTGTGAGCAATTACTAATGAAAATTATTGTTTAGATAGAATCCAGTGAAAAGATTCTAATAAAATTTCAAACACGAATTAAATATAACTATTTTACAAAATCTTCAAAGATTACTAGGCTGTTGGCTAATTCGACAGAACAGCAAAAAAATATCTTCTTTGTCTGTTTGAAAATATTCATCCTTTACCCAAACAGAAATGTCTCATTGGCATAGATGTGACGGTTAAGATGTGTTTTGCGAGACCTTTCTACCACAAAGATCTCAACATGCCAATTGTGACAATTCTACATAGGTTTTCACACCTGATCTTACTTAAATTAATTACTTGTCAAACACAATAAGATGGTCACAAACACTAATCATTTAATCATACATGTTCATGCCTGAAGTTTACAATATAAACAATTCATCACATACAAAACTATTCAGCTCTTGAAATGTACATTTCGCAAAGAGGCTCTGATGTACAATTCCTTCAGCACAGGCATCATCAGTCACCCCTTGATGCTACATGTATATCTACTTTCCTTCCTCAATAGACTCTATTGGCAATTTCAAAACTACAAAACTAGAAAATGATGAAATGACCAGTCCCTAAAACCTGCCAACTATTTTGTGATAAAACACAAGGAAAAACTAACATATTTCCTAAAAAGACGTCTTGCTAAATACGCAATAATGAGTTAGCATGCTGCACCACGTACAATCACTTCCTTGATGGGTGACCAAAGCTCAACAACAACCACCCTCAGGTCAGAAAAGAACACAAATTCATCAAAGGTAAATATAAAAGCTTTCTCCCCAACTAGACTCACAAGAAAGAACACTGTCAATATCATTTCAAATTAAGGACAAGGTATTCCTGGGGTGTGAAATGTGTTTTGGTCAACAATAGGTAACCCAGTTCCCACACTAAGGCTTGTGAAGGCCACGCCAAGTGTTGAAAAAGAAAACATTGAGGACTGGCATCAATTAATGGTTCTCTGCATACAAAAACAGCTTAGCATTCTCTCTTCATGTTTATTGCTGTTGCATAGTCCCCAAACCTACACCAGATGTCATCTCAATCTTGTCAAAATCTACCAAGCTGGTTCCTTTGCACTAACAAGTCACCACTAATTAAACCCTGCTATAGTTAATTGCCATCATTTGCTGACAGATAGTCCTGAGATAATCACACATCCAAACATACCCTAGTTGACATACATAATCAACTGGCTGCATGTTATATATGTGGTAAGTGTTACCTTCTAGACCAGTTTATGTGTTCACCACTAACATTTCAATATCGCGATATTGCTGTGAAACACTTCTTCACATATGATATAACATATTACTGGAAAATTGATATGGAGAATTCAGCACAACAAAGACAGAATAAATATTGCATGCTGGTCCACTGCATTACCAAATTTTCAAAATGAATAACAATCACACAACAACCACAAAAATATTAATATTCACACCATTCTTTTTGTGATAGATGCAAACTCATTCAGTGAAAAATGTCTTGGGTTTTTCAAACAGATCAGTTGAAGAATTTTAACAAGTGACAATGAGTTTTCGCCATGGCAGCTGGACATTAAGTAAGACCAGACATATTGCTACATATCATAGTCATGAGTTTCTAACAACAGAATGTCAAAAGTTTCTTACTTATCCCTCAAAATTTTCAAAATAATGCCACACAAAAATGGGATTTTCTCCAATGTTTCATATCATATCACGTAAAAATGCAAGAAGCCGTTCTTCAGAGAAAATGAAATGTATTGTAACTATTTCCTACTAAATATTTGATCTTGTGCTATGTAATGCAGATGACTATCAGGGCAGCTGATCGCATTATATACCCACTGGGAGGCACAATACCTATCAACACGGTCATTTCAGAGGAAATCATCTATCATTTAGTATTTTCAGAATTCATACAATCTTCACTAAATAGAAACACAATGAACATACCTGTTCCTGGGTAGTTCAGAACATGATCTGGCATTTTGAACTTTCCGTATTCGTGCGTTTTAAAATCCAGACTTTTGTTAACATACACTATTCACAATAAAATTTGCAAACATGATACCATGTGGAGTTTGTTGAAAACAAGGGATTTCACTCCTGTCAGTGAAAATCATAGTAAAAATAATTTTACACAGCAAACACAAAAAGAATACTGCAAAATGTTTTATAGAATATTCTCAATTTTTTTTTCAATTCTTTTTAATGATTTAATGCCTTAATTATCCAAAATATAACACCTTGAAAAGATTTTGTGGTCACATGTCCATCATTTATCCAAATAATTCAAAAAGGCATTTTTCTGTCAAATTAATTATTTAGTTGGCATAACTCTTTAAAAGAAGGAAAGATATATTGTGATTATTTTTCCATGTTTAACACTGACACAGGGTGTGAAAACACTCCTGTCCCTCTCCATACGTGCTAAGTCACAATAAAGAGGTTCTAACACACAGTGATTCTTTGTGTCTCTTATCTCAAATTCATAGACATGAACCAAGACTAAATCTTATCAATTTTAAACAAACATGTCCAATTTTCAGATCCAATTTCGGCAATTTTTTCAAAGAAAGGAAAAACAGCTTGCAAATACACAAGAAAGTTGATACTCCACTATAAAAGTGATGTATTTTGACTTTTCTATGAAATGCTGCAGCCGTGGCTGGACTGAACTTTGTGCATTTCAATAGTGTGTATGCTATCGTTACACTTTGTCTCAATAATGTCACTCCTATGCCCAATTTGGCAGCATTGATGTCAAAACTCAGCCTTTTTTCTTCTAACCTCTCCAGGTATTGGAGGTAGAAAATTTGACAATTATGTGCGCTTTGAGTGGCCGGTAATCAGAGGAAAAATCTCTGTCCTTTTCATACGTCTGTTCCCGTGTTTCGCTCTACTTCCCGCCTATACAACTGGCTGTATTATAACTGAATAAAACTGTTTCCCACTACAAGAAAACAAGTCAAGTGTAATTTATAAGGGCGCTCATCATGGCTACTATTCACAGTTCCACAAAAGCAGGCAAACCCAGGCATTTTTAGCTGGTTGTGTTGGAATGTTAGTGTGAAGAATCTCTATGCTGATACAAACTGGCTTTGTCTGCTGGACAATACGAACACTCACAAACAAACATATATCACTGGTTATTAAGTCACACCAACTATACTAACTCTGGGCCTTTGTGTTGATCAGGTGGGAGAAACTAGGACTGGTCAGAAAATAGTTGTCTTTTCAAGACAATAATACCAATGGGTTGTGCACAAAATAATGGCAAATTTACTGTGGTGACTCAAAAGAAAATGTTTTCATTTCAAAGAGATTATTTTCACCATTCAACAATGCTGACAAAAAGTATTTAAAAATCCATAATAAACTACATAAAACTTTATCCCAAACTGAAAGTGAAAGGATTATTTAATAATGAAGATTAGATTAAAACTGAATGGAAAAGCATGGATCCATATATCCTGGATAATAGTTACTTTAGTTTTTAAATTCATCCATTTAAAGGTAGCTTTGTATGCAGTAACTCTTTGAAATTGAACGCACAAGATGTTTAAAATGGGGAGAAAAAGCTCACTCAATCTGAAGAACATTAAATTCCCAATTCACCACACCTATCACACCATATTATAAAATCCTTACAATATCAATTTGGAAAAAAAAATAGGCCGAAAAATTTCCGCAAACCAATTTCATTCAGTAATAAAAGATCAATGATTCTATCACAATCATAATGACACCAATTTCCCCAAAACTTTCTGGAGAATACTTTGTCAGATTATCCCTTCTACCACTGAGCTACTGCAAATGGCAAGTTACGATTTTCACTTAGGTTGGGTAAATTTTGTATTCTGAGCCCAAATGGAGGCCTCTTGGTCCTATCATGTAATTCCCCTAGAGTATGGCCATCCCTGAATTTATTGGCTGCAATCTGATATATAAACAGATTTTTATATTACAGCTTCTTTCTCAGAAGTGATTTTCTATGAAGGAAAATTAGAAAATAGCTTGAATATTAGCTAACATGATTTCTCACTCAAACTGACAGTGTCATTAATAATACTGTGAAATTATCCTTAAAAAATTTATTCAAAAGTGAAAACTATATGGTTTATTGCAATCAGACAAAATAGATTTAACTACAGCTACTTTGGAAAAACAATTCAATGCATATGATAACATGACAAAGGTATAAACCTTAACAACAAAATGGTTTTCACAAAATTGTTCTGTTTAAGATGAAATATAATATGGGGGCGAGGGGGAGGGTAAATCTTACTAATTTCTAAATAAATGCAAATAGTAGAAATAATGGGAAAAGGCAAAACCACTCTAAAAACAATTTTTAAAACATATCTAAATATATTTAATTTCACATGGTATTTTCAGATCAGAACATAAAATTGTCAGAGAGATTTAAGAGGCAATGCATCCTGTTGTATTTATTTAGGGTTTATTTTCTGGAATAACGACTAGGCGACATAAACATTGCCAGTGCAGCTGTTGCCTAAAACTGACAAAACTGGGCTTGATTTATCGCCCCCAAGTTTAGTCATGGACAGTAATAGGAAGTTTCACAGTGGTTGTATCCGCTGTCATCCTGTCACCCAACTATTTAATATATATGTGAAATAAGCATATCCAAGTTACCCCAAATCTAGAACGGACTTCACAAAAAATACAACCAAGAAATTACTGAGGTGTATTTTGTATCAAAATGTTGTAACAAACATTCAAATTTAACCATGTGGTATAATGCTCGCATTTTGTCCAAAACATAAATTCTGCGTCATCACATAACATGACAATAGGTATCCTAGTGATACATGGCTTATTTACATTGAGTGGTTGGTTTGTATCAGTACTCCTCGTTGACAGGCTCGGACCTAATCAGCTGTAATCTGTCTTGTAAAACCTACACATTTTTTCAAATGTCATATTTACCATTGTAATTGTTACCTTTCACTTCTTGCACAGGTTCAGTTTTCAATTTTTTTATAACCAAATATCAGAAATAAATAGACTGTTTAAAAATGACAGTCTTGACAGATTTAGAATATCCTTTTGAATTTCTGATCTGACAAAACTGATGAAAGAATTGGTGAAAGCTTACATTAATTCTGACCACTAAGTTGTGTGGCAATATATATATGCTCATGATGCTGTCTTACAAATAACACACATATAATAAATGCTTAATTACATTATGATCATCCTATCATGTAAAAAAGATTTGCTATATTTCTATACAGTAAACATCTTAATAAAATGAATTAGTAACTTACAAACACTTGTGATGACAACGTCAGGACTGAGATATGTTGAAGGAATGATTTAGAAAATCCTGTTGTTGCTGCTATCATTCAAATGATCTGTGCAGTTGTTGGTATTTACCAGGAAGCAAACATAGAATGAATTCTTGTAATATTTTAACATGCAGCAGACAGTAGCAGTAATAATTTGGAATATATTTGGGAAAGTACCTAACAGTTATCTTCCACTAAAAGGTTTAGTCACAATGAACATTCAAGTGTGACAAATGATTAAATTATTTAAACACTTTCAAATATAACAAGCCCAGATTTTAAACTTGACCTTATTGTAGTATATCAATTTCAGTGCTGAAGATGGCCATATCAATCATACACCGGTCGGAATCATATTGCAATACCTGACACAATATCAGTGAGAAACAAGAGACCAATAAGATATGACACTGTCCATTGCTTGTCACCAAGCACATATCGGAATAATCACTACCATATTTCACTGACGGGGTAACCTTTCACAAGAAATGTACGGAAGAAAATTCCACATGTTTTGAGCGCGCCACCACAGCATAACATCCCGTAATACTCACTGCGATGTCCTCCAATGACTCCCAAATTAGTGAAGGAACCTATCACTTTGGTCAGTGTGATATACACCAGGCTGGTCACTGACTATCACCACTACAAGTAACCCCGATCTTCCACTATCATGTGACACAGTCGCACACACAAGTAGGAGGAGGAGAAATCGCCCGCCACCACCGCACTTACTATGCTAACATCCTCCTCAATCCAGCAGTATCAACGACTACCTTGCTTTACGGACAGTCTCTGTATACACAGGAAACATCACATATAACACATACCTGATCAAGCAAGATCTATTCTTTACTGATGTTTTGTTAACCCTCAGTCACTATACCAGATCCATGCTTATTAATTGTCTAAATGTTTATTAATGACCAAGCATGATGTTAGCATGCTGGGAGCTACTGGCCTAGCGTGATTGGTCGATGAGCTGTCATTAATGTGCAAGGTGGGTTGGGTTTGCTGGTTCAGGTGAAGGCTGAGAAAACAGGGCTTCAGGTTGCAGGAAGCCAGGGCTAAATTCCAGATGTCAATCACAGCCCCCATCATCCCGCCTCCCTGTAAGCTGGGGGAAGGGCTGGGCTCGCAACTACACAACAGTGCCAGCCCCCTTCACATTTTTTGTGTTTACCAAGAGAAATGCAACACAGTTGGGAGTAATGACCCACTGAAAAAGATACACTCTCCCCTAAACTGCTGATATCTTGCTATTACCTTTCCATGCTAGGACTCTAATAAGAAGGGTGGAAATTAGCAGCAATTTGAAGGGTGGACTAGTGTGTAATGATACACTTGTCTCTCTTCCTTTCACAACAGAGAATTCAAGAACAAATATAGTGAATGATCTGAGAACTAATACTTCCTTCCTACCTCCATGTGCTACAAGTGGCGAGTGTGTACAATATCATCAGGCACATGTATAAGAACATAGTGGATATATTAGTGATGTGGATATCTGCTTACAGTCACACATGCTAATCTCCTGCTCCAATGTTCACCAGTCATCTCTCACTACAATTTGGACATGAGGACGTACATTCCTTTTTCCTGTATTTATTCATTCACTGTCCCACCATATCCACACATTTGCTTGCATAGATACACACCTGAGCTCATACACAAGGTTGCACAGGCAGGTCACTGTCATGTTGGTAAATCTTACCGAGCACAACTGAACAGTGTATCACTGCTACCTGTAAATGCTATCTCATTCAGCAGGAAATAATATTTGGACAGGTTTCACATGTAACTGTGCAATGACAATACCATACTGCTGAGGATCAGCTACAAAGTCATGCAGTTCTAGGGACAAACAGCAATTGTGTCCTGTTGCAAGTCTAACTTGTGTTCTTTCTGTTAACATAAATATAATGTACTTCTTATTAAAACATGTCGCTTAGTTTTTTCAATATTCTGTGACCACTGTGAATATTGTGGAGGAGGGTCGAAGTTTGTGATTCAGTTCCAGACTGCCAAGTCCGAGGAGGCCGAGATTATCTCAGTGAGGGGCAACTCGCTGACACTGGCTAGAATGCCAAGTGTCAAACACCACTATCAAATTGGAGGCACAATTACCATCCCAATACGGACCTTGGCATTCACAACTAAACACAATCACCAACTTTCACACTTTGCTGTACATCAGCTACTACACACTGATGAACAATCTCAGGTCTAATCTTTAAATAAACTGTTGAATAATACTCTTTTTGTCTACTTGCTTTCTACTTCCTTTCTTTGGGACAATTTGATAGAGGACAATGCCCAAGACCATAATAAGACCATAATAATTAGGAATATACGT
Source organism: Haliotis asinina (assembly GCF_037392515.1). Lineage (NCBI taxonomy): Eukaryota > Metazoa > Mollusca > Gastropoda > Lepetellida > Haliotidae > Haliotis > Haliotis asinina. Next base: position 20,168,433 of record NC_090286.1, on the reverse strand, counting down.
ATGCAAAGTAGTAGTGGTAGTGATGGTTGTGGTAGTTTCAGGCATAAGATAAGTTGTCCAGAGTAGGTTCCTACCATTAAAGCTGTCCAGAGAAGGTTCCCTACCATTAAAGAGTTGTTATCAGCAACTGGTAACAAAAGCAAGGAATTGTTGTTTCAGACTGAAAGTACTGTTGCTCCTATGGACAGGTACAGGAGTTTTTAGGGACAAATAAAAGTGTGAAGATGCTGGTGTTTCATGGGACAAGTACAAGAGTGAAGATAGTGATATTGATGATGTTTCTAGAAAGGTACCAGATTATATGTGTTGATATTCACAGGGTAGGTGTTGTTTTAAGATACAGGTACCAGACACAATCAGTTCTCACAAAACAAAGGTAATGAGCAATGTGTTGAAGAAAATGGCAGTCTATATCTTATTGACCTTGTATCTATATTTCATTCTGACAGAATGCAAAATAACATGAGCAGGTTTAAGCCTTCATTTATGTCAATATGCTGGCTGGCACCTGGCACTTTTTAAATTTGCATTAAATGATCAAGGAAATACTGAAAAAGAGTCACACCTAGGAGCTGCTGGTAGCTGATGCAGATATTATTCCCATCATCTGTATGTGTTTTATCATCACTTTGATACATCCTCTTAGTGTCCAACTATAAAACCTCAAATTAGCTTTATAATGGGTAAGTGAGCTTCCATCACTGGCATGGTGCTCAACATGCAGGCACACGTGCATGCCACTTGCTCAGGTCAGTGGCAAATAACGTCCTAGCTATTTTGAGGTGACCTGCAGATCTAGATGTAGAGATATGACTGAGTTCTGTAGGGAGGACAAAGGACATGGCCATCAACCTTCTGTTGTCACCTGTACAGGCCATTGATTACAGGTGACATGGCAGGTCATTGTCGGGGTGGGGGGGACACCGAGGGAAGAACTGGAAATTTAACTTGTGACAATCTCACTTAACTCCCATAACACAATGGATGATCTCAGATAAATGGCCACATGAATTTATTGATTCTCACATGAACAAATATTGTCTTCCATTCTGACATCAACTTCAGGATTTCTGCAGTTATGAATACTTATTGCTAGTTCAAACAAGCATGTATGTAAATTTTCACTTGTATCGTCTATTGACTTCTCTCTGGATGAGTGTTACGGTTATTAATGGAATGTAGCCTGCTGAGTTAGGATATCTACACAAACAAGACGATGTTATTAAACCAAATATTAATATGTGCCAATATTAGCCATGGTGTGAAATTATATAAAAAGATATTTAATGATTTAAAAAGAATGGATTATAAAATACATGATAAAGAAATTCAGCCATGGTCCCTCAGGATTCACAGTTGCAATATTTTTACGGAAGTTATTGCCATAAACATATTCCCTGCTGTTGCCAAGTGGTGGTACAGTCAGTAAGAATGTGTCGGACAATTATTCATAATTGTTCTTCCTACACTGAACAGCGTCTTCTAATGGGTCTCCCCAAGAGGAATCCAAGTCAGTGGCTTGTTCCACTTGATTAGGTGTCTTTGAAATATTTACAGCCCTTCAAAGATGATTAATTCATGTTAAATACCTACTGAAGAAGAACATGTGACATAAATCACCATTTGCATGAAAACTGTCTTCTGTCAACTGTTACACTACATAAATTACCATACTGTCTATGCAAAGTTCTTCATGCACTGGTAACATACAGTTAATTCTTTCCGGTACAACTGTTTGATACACTCACTGATTCTAGTGGTAGCTAATTAAACAAATTAAAATGTAGCTGGCAGAAGTCTGTGGATACACGAAGTCACATTAGTACTAATGAACTGGGCAATTCTTCATCACTCCTTGAGTGAGACAGTTGATGTTCTGTTCCTATACAAACAATTCAAGAATAGGCTGTAGTGGCATTAGCTCTGGCAGTCAATGTAAGGAAGTCAATGTAAGACAGACACCCAAACTGTCACCGTCCATCACTGGTTCAGGTGAGTTCAACACACAAAAGAACAACTTCAAAAGATTTTCTTTAGAGACAACTGGATTCAAAATGGTGTAAATCAATTTCAGTATTATTTTTTACTAGTGTATCCCAACAAAAAATATCATTGTGTTCATTATAATTTTTCTGCAGTCGAGCTAAACAAACTCTAGAGTTACAAAAGGTAAAACTTGAAGGCGTTTGTAGTGGGATTGATTTTGCTTGAGTAATTTGTGGCTATTCCTAAGTTTGCGCCATGTCTCTGAAAGCAGCAGAGACTGTGGATGTTGACTAAGCATCATCGCACTAAAAGCCTACACTGTCAACACATCAGCCAAGAGCTTTTAGACTAGCATTTCCACGACCCAACTGTTCCTGTTCTCACAAACTCCAGACTACAAAATGAGATTATGCAGGACTTATGGAAAGAATTTATTGACCAATAAGATTAGTCGATGACAAACTTCCTTTCCTTGGTCAGAATGATATTCTGTTCGGCCATCATCTGCTCTTGGCTAGCTCCTCCGACAAGCCAAAACATCGCTCCCACTTCACACACAGCCACTAACTTAAATTCCGCATCACACGAGCAAACATATTGCCGAGCCATCCTCCACAGTTCTGCTCACGTTATCCGTGCTGGCTGAAATATTAATAAATAGGCCGAATTGATCTGCATAGCTTGTGTTTGTCTAGCCCACAACCAGAGGAGAATCCCACAGCTTTGTATTCAGCCACGATTGGGGGGGAAAAAACTGAATGCTATAGTGTCAACACCTTTCCTTCGTCCCTCTGAAGGAAATGGTCATGCAGAGCCTTTAAAAGCAAAAACGTATTGTGCTAACAAAAAAGTCATCAGAAAGCAAAATGCAGCAACAGAATGGGCCATGATTCAATATATGACACAGGTGCTTTCAAACTATATCACATTACCAAATGTGTGCTGTGTTTTTACACTTCATTTTATCACCACCGATTGAGACAAGTTTGAATTAATAAACTAGTGTGAATTAATAAAATATCAAATAGTAGAGCTCTTTATGAACTATACAGTAACACGTCTAGAATAGTGCACATGTGGTAAACAATTCACGTTGATAAATCTCGAGTGAAATAGAAGTTCTTGTTTCCCATGCTCTAGTAAGGCCGCTTTCCATGGAGTCAGTTTCCAGGGATGGGGAAAATCAATAATTCCTGGCAAAGGATGACATATTCCTACCATTACTCATTAACATATGTTGGTGACATGCAAGCGAAAAAGGTGGGAAAAGCTTTATTTCACATTAACTTTGGATCCATGTCTACTCTGAACAGAGAGATACTCATGCATGTTTTAGAAGTAGTATAGCCTTGAAAATCTTTTTTTTAAAAACATCTAACAATGTTACGGTGAGAGAGAACAATAACGTCTATCACTTGATAAAGTTAACATGTCTGAATCAGCATTATTAATGCCAAACTATCATTATTTCATCACCCCAAAACAATGTATTTGATGAAACAGGTCCAGTAGAAATTCATTGAAACCATTTCCTCTAACCATATATGCAATGAAATTATTACTTCCTTAGCAAAACTAGCAATATAATTGCAGTTTATTTACCCTATTAACAACAATAATTTGAAATTTACCTTTGATGTAACTTAAGCTCTTTTTTATAGGTACAAAACAAACCCTCCTGACCAAAATAAATCAACTGAGTGCATTTTGTTCTGGAGGCTGTGTACTCTGGACAGATCTTAATACCCAATAAACCAGCCTCAAGGGTGGCCTTTGATCTTGCCCAACAAAAAACACTCAGACTCAGCTGCAAAAACAATGGTGTGAAATTTTCCAATAAGGCCTTGAGGCAAATTGCCTCAAAAAGCCCTCTTTCCCACATCAAGTGCCAGCTAATTTGGTCTTTCCTCTTCTTAATTACAGGTGTTAAAGTTAATTACAGGTAATGTTGAGGGTCAGTACAGGGTAATTATTATGTGGGTCAGCTGTAAGACAGATTCCATACTCTCCTGCATTGTGAACATACAGGTAAAAAGCAAGCTTCCGGGGATAAAGCCAAACTGAGGATTCATACTGAATAACAATGTTTCCAACACACACAGAAAATTTTCCAGACAGTGTTATGTTAAAAAACTTAATAAGAAAATGAAATATCCTATTGAATACTCTATCCTATTTCTCTGGATTGCTTTTGAAGCAAGGTTTTCAATGTTGGTTTTTTTTTCATTTTAAAGGGTTCATTAGCATTTGATTAATGGTGTATTATAATAAAAATACTGTTTGAAGATCGAACAATTTTATAAAGAATTTAAATATCTCATAAAATTTACAATTCATCAAAGTTTAGAAACAGTCAGAAATACTCTAACGTTTGATTTGAAAAACAAAGTACTGCATGAAATATTTTCCTAATGGCCTGATCACACTTCAGTGTACCTAACATTGAAGTAACTGAGTATTCTCCACTACGTGGTACAGCACGAGTGTCGTCAGTGGACTGTGGTATTTGATCCAGAAGGTAGTGAGCCATGTGGAAGAACAAGTCCTTACACAAGCAGTAACAGCAGCAACACTAGCAGCAGCAGCAGCAGCAACCGCTCAGCCTCCCAGCACCATAGTAGGAAGTATTACCACCGCAACCAGCAGTATCTGCTACATTCATTTCAGCCTGGAGGCGGAAAGAATCTCTCACTTCCAATTCAGACAGAAATGTACAATGAGTATGTCTTCCCAAGAACTTCCGAACTACAGTAGTTTTTGTACAAACTGGGGCTATAAAAAGTTACACATGGGTCTCTTAGTTGAGAAATATTAATGCCTGGACGGAAGGCAGGTCAAGAGCCTGGTAAACACTTTGATAAGAATTTCCGATTTCTATCTTCCTACTTTGACTTCCCTCTTCAACTTTTGAAATGAAATGTAACACCAATCTGCAGCAAAATGTAAATGGATTAAAGTGATACTGTTCCATGTGGCTTTGTTGGCCAAGAGTGTGGGTCCTGTTACCAGTAATAAACACATGACAAAATAATAAATATCTTTTAACATAAAATAGCCAGAAAAGATTATAATTTGTCAAGACTGTCAAAATACTGTTTGGATTCTATCTGTCTCTAAGTATAAGTTTTAAATTCTTTCAATAACATGTAAAAAAATGACACTTTAAACACACATAACAGCAAGATGAATTTTACATATTTCATATATGCCAAAGAAATATTAAAAAACATTTTCAAATAACTACTTTTCAAATTCTACTTTCATTTTCAAAGTCAAGATATGTATTTTTGGGCAACTTGTCAAAGTAGCATTTTGTTAATGGACATGAACAGATTCAAGTTGTTCAACATATCTTGACATTAAATTCTGCAGGTTCTACTGTCAATATTTCAATGAAATCAAACAGTGCCCATTTGTGTACTAGCAGACAGCATAGGGCTAGCAGATGGTTGACTGGTGGTGCTGCTGACATTATCTCAGTGTTTACACAACTAAGGAGGCTACTGTCTTCTGCTGACCAGTGTTTGCTTTCCTGGCTATCACAACATGCACATAAACCTAACAATTCCACTCTCATTCAGGAGGCAGATTTTAAAATCTGCTACAATCATGTCGCTGTGTGAGCACTGATCCCAGGTCATCTTCAGGATGGACCTACTCCTAGACTGCAGCACACATCAAAATTAGTGATGCTCTCCAGTCAACTTCAGCATGGGCCAACTCTTCGACTGCAGCAGACATCAAAATTAGTGATGCTCTCAAGTCAACTTCAGGATGGGCCTACTCCTAGACTGTAGCAGACATCAAAATAAGTGATGCTCTTAAGTCAACTTCTGCACTTCTTCCATAAAAAGTGTTGTAGATGTCAGAATCAGAGGAGCTCTCAAGGCAAACTTCAACATATGATTGATTCCACAACAATTCTTCAGACATTTCAACATTTTCGGGATGTCATATAACAATCAAGCAATGAAACAGACATTCTTTTTTTACCCGACAAAAACAAAATCCAAGAACATCTGACCTGATGACTTAAAAGAGACTATTTTAGACACTTTCACATGATGGTTAAAACATGAATTACAATCCCATAACAATTTCACAGTAAAAGTAAACTATATGTACATGACAGCTTGTTAAAAAGAGTGAATATGCATGTAATACCATATCAAAAATAGAAAGCCATTACCATGTTGTCATCAGAAAAGCTTTCATAAAAGTGTCTGAAGACAAACTTCTCTGTTGCATACTCAATATCTATTAAGGAATGAGGCATATTTGAAGTAGTTAATTGTATTATCAAATTCATTAAAAGACAGACAGACTCAACAATTCAGCTTCTTGTCACGTTTTCCTTTACCAAACACATTTTCCTAAATCTGATGTCTATCTACAACTCCAGCACAAGAAATGTTCACAAATCAATGCCATATTGAAGTGAAAAGTAACTGCACCTTGAAATTTTCAAAAGCCTAATTTCTAGTAAACACTTTTCAATGTGACCTGTGAAGACTGACAGACTGTATGTTTAAACAACCAGAGTTTGAACAATACAAAGCCACCATTGAATGAACAATGAATATTTTATGCGCACATATGCCCAACAAAATTGCCGTTTGTCTCCCAGATGTATAGCTGAGCCTAGAATGGGAGAGTCCCTCATTGGGATTGACAGGCTGTGCAGAGTTTTCAACACTGATCCCCAATTTTTCTCATTCCTGTAGACGTAAAAAATACCCCTCCCATATTGTTTTAAGCATACCTGTCATTCCTGCATTTTTTCTACAGCCATAAATTTTCCCCATACACTTTATGATTTTCACCATTATTATCACCTTAGTTAAATGTGATTTGGTTTCATCTGCTAAGGAATGTGAAACAGTGGTTTACATGACCTGAAACATACATGAAGTGAAGAAATGCTTTAGGTGAAGCATTCATTCTGTTCAAGACTCTGTGTACTCTCGATAATAGAGTTGGGCCAACATATCTGCAGGTAGAACTTCAACCAGTAACTGCTAAACTAGACATTACCAAAACATGTTTCAGTAAGACATAGATTAGTATAATTTGAAGATACTAGTGCTATTTGACAAAACGAATACTCTTTCATTGTAATTACTTTCACCATATCAACAGTAAATTATACTGGGACATTTAGATTGGCAATAAGATATTTACAATAAGTAATAAGAAACAAAAATGTGGCAGTCAAATTAATCTAATGATTTGCATGACAACAAGAACGGTACTGGTATAAACTCACTTCTGGTAAAGAAAAAAGTCTTGGAAATTTCAAATTAACTTTTGTTATTAAAGGGAGAAGTGTCTGAAATAACAATATCCCTCTCTTAACGAGTACAGTTACTCTCCTCCCATCGAGGCTTTCTTGGGCAAAGGAGAAAAGAGAAACTCTCACATGATGTTATTCTACATTTTATAATCCAAGATGTCCTAATGAATTCTAACCAGTAAAAATTTGAAGTTTGGTGTAAAATCTGACACTATTTTTAAAAATATATGTATTGACCTTTCTTTTCTTCCTGAGGTAAGTTTGTCCTCAAGTTACTGCATTCCATAACAGCTAATTAATTGTGTCTCATCAACAAAATGTCATACTGTTTTGTTGCTCCCTAAAGAAAAGCTATGCTCTGCACTTCAAACTAATTTCTTATTTCTAATACAGCACGCATTACATAAGATCCACCACAATAAATTTGAACTGCTACATAAGCCATCCTCCTATCTTTGATTTTCCACAGAGCTTACCACATACAAAATAGACACACAACCAAAGACAGAAAATTAATATTTTACCATAACTATTGAAATAAAAAGATTTCTAAAAAAAAATGTAAAAAATAATACTGAGATACTTTATGATTCACTGTCATTTACTGGATTTTAACAGAAAATGATGAACACAAGGGTTCATGATTTACTGTAAATATTCAAATTAACAGATGTTTACAAAAAAACAAAACATCAAAAATTCTGCAAAGGTGCAAAATTTCTTGTAATTACTAAAATGAAAATATCTAAAAATACTAAAAAAGAAAGGTTAATAATTTTCAGAATTTATATTAACATTATAACATTTTTTTTGATAATCGAGTATTAACTGTACTAAATTCATCTTGCATCTGAGCCTGCCTATCTGTATTGATACATACATGTACTGACCAGTAACTCCCTCCCCCTTGAAGATTCCAAACAATGCATCATTGTTGTACCGGGAAGGAGCCGTACTTTACGTATTTTGTGTGTCAAAGTTGTTTCAACATCCTACAGCCATGCAAACTACTGATAAATCAGTCACACAGTTGACAGGAAAATTACACCACAAACAATTTTATTACTATATAATGGTAAATGTTATTATGGACAAAATCTATGTAATTTTAAGATTAGACCAATTCCTGTGTCCAAACAATTTTCACCGCATAATATGACAAAGGCCAAGTGGCATATATGACATTTATGTTCTGTATATATATATATATATATAGATCAAATTATTTATGCCTACATGCCATAAAAAACGCACCATATTTTTACATTCAAGCATATACAACACACACACATCAGTCTCAATGTTTTGACAATAATAAATCCTATTATAAGAAAGAAGCACTCATAATCAACTGCACTACCATAAATAATTTGTGTGATACTCTATCTTGTGACAAGCAATAAGACACAGATCAGTTTTTCTTCTAACATTTACCATAATTGTGAACTGTCAGAAATCAAATTTCAACCATAATAACCATTAACTTTTAAAATTATTAAAAGCAAATTCTGAAATTTTTCAAATGGAAACTAAATTGGCTGTCTCAATTAGCCTCCGTACTGCAGCTTATATCATTTTACAAATTAGAACATATTTGGAAATGGAATGGCTTTTTATAAACATTAACATTTTATCAGTTTTCTTAAGTATTTGCTTCCTATAAATTGAACTAATTGATGTGGGAACTAATCCATTTCTAACACAACCATAATTGCGTGTAAGCAAGAGTAAAATAAATAACAGTGTAAGGTTAACATGACCGCTGGTTTGTCCTCAGTAACTTGAACAAAATATAAATTATCAATATATTGAAAGAGTACATACAGAGGTTTTGTTGTAGAACAGTTGCATGTCACAGAATTGTCATCACTTCACACCGAAAATACATTCCAGATCTAAGGAACCACCTGAACATTTTGGATTATGCAAAATTTGCTAAATTAAAATTAAAAAATTGCTTGAAGTGTTAACTCACCAGTAACACAGAATGTCCACTGCCTGTGAGATATGTCCCATAGCAGTAATGCCAAATGAGACTCCAATAAAGGCAATGTCCAGGCCAGAATTTGGAGGTTGTAGACGGAGTTTAGAGGTGTGGAGGAAGCTAAACAGTAAGACAGTGTGAGATACTTGCCTTGGGCTGGCCACCAGGCAGAGACAGGCAGGGGAGAGTCCCGGTTTTAGTGTTCAATGTTCTACCGAAACTCTATCTCTCTTCTATGGAACAGAACAGTCAACCCTCAGTGGCTAAGGTCAGTAAACACTGAATTATGGCGGGTTTTCATACTCCAATTTGAAAGCCCAATCAGAAAGTTGGCTAAGTGAGAGAATTAGCTTGTGTGTTGCCTGGATTCACTCATTATAAATCTGACTACATAAATTAAATTCTCTATCAAGCCAAGTGGAATGGTTTAAAAAATGACAGAGGCAGTAGAAAATGATACGCTTTCAGGTAAAGGAATACTCCCTGCAATAAATCTTCAGTGAGGGGGAGGATGTTGGTGGGGACATATGAAAATATTTCACCCTAATATAGTATTTATTATGATCATGTACTTTTAAATGCAAGCATGATAGTTTTTTCTCTTGCAAAACACTGTCAGTAATGTCAGTGAGATATAAATTAAACATACTACTTAAAATTATTTATAAAATACAAATATCTTTCCTTTATGATAAACCTCAATGATTTATCATAGATACTCTTATTTAAAAGTGTTTTGGCAGAACTGCATTTTTCCATCAATCAGATGGACTGATTTTCTATTAATTTAAAAAATAATCTTTCAGAAAAGAGCAGTTACATAATTAATTTGCATCTAATCATATTTATCGAGTGCTGCCTGGTGACGCTAAACTAAGCAAATCTAGTTCAGCAGATTGTTCAGTAAGGACAGAGTCAGTGCCACTCACACTTACAAGCAGGTTTTAATAACAGTCAATTCTGTTTCAATTTAAACCTCTCATAAAGTATTTAACACTTAACTCAACAAATGTGTTGACCTTCTGCAATATTGCCATGTGAAAGACTACAGGAGACCTTTTATTAAATCTTTCCACTGGTATTGAGGTATACAGTAATGGTGTCTGTAATTAAGGTCTCTCTGTTACCTGAGACAACCAGTTCTGACCAATGAGGATTCAATTAAAGCAGAAGCCAATTACTTGATGGTTTCAGAAACAATACTTATGAAAAATGACTATTTAATCTACCTGAAGAAATGAATGGGAAAGATGACTAACAACTTGAACTAATTGCCCTATCATGTGGCAAATAACATTCTAAATTTTCACTTGTTCTACTCAATACATTGAGCAGTATCTGATGAGGATGCATATTAAACATACCCCAGCCAGTGCACTTCTTTTGAAGAAGTTTTGAATTTTTTCGAACTTGTACTACATTCCATTCCATGTCAGTTAAGGAATCAACACTTTATGAACAAAGTATGATGCTTTTTAGCAGCAAAGAAAGCAGAATTGATAAAATTTAAGTGATAACTCGTCTATGATGATATTTGTTTCTGTTGATTCATATAACCGGATATTCCGTCCTCCATTACATCAATAAGTGTGTAGCATTACTGTGAGTGTGGTTTCAACCAGTGAAATACGTACTTGGTGAAAAGGGGAAGTCGCTCTCTTCCTGCCATGTAGTTAGCATATCAGTCTCCCAGGAGGAAACTTCCTTGCCCCATGTCCTTCTCCCCTTTTCATCCTCATTCGCCTATCTCCTTCTAAATGTTTTTCTGTACTTATCCTACCCTATACCAACTCCACTTCAGTCACCCACACACTCCACTTCAGTCACCGTCCCACTCCACTTCAGTCACCCTCACCCACTCCACTTTAGTTACCATCACACTCCACTGCAGTCACCCACTCACTCCACTTCAGTCACCTACTCACTCCACTTCAGTCACCTACTCACCCAACCCACTTCAGTCAGCGTCCCACTCCACTTCAGTCACTGTCCCACTCCACTTCCAACACCCTCACCCACTCCACTTCTGTCGCCTACTCACTCCACTTCAGTCACCCTCACCCACTCCACTTCAGTCAGTCACCCACCCACTCCACTTCCATCTCTCTCACTCACTCCACTTCTGTCACCCACCCACTCCACTTCAGTCACCCACTCACTCCACTTCAGTCACCCACTCACTCCACTTCAGTCACTCTCACCCACTCCACTTCAGTCACCGTCCCACTCCACTTCCATCGCCCTCACTCACTCCACTTCAGTCACCCACTCACTCCACTTCAGTCACCCACTCACTCCACTTCAGTCACTCTCACCCACTCCACTTCAGTCACCGTCCAACTCCACTTCAGTCACTGTCCCACTCCACTTCCAACACCCTCACCCACTCCACTTCTGTCGCCCTCACCCACTCCACTTCTGTCGCCTACTCACTCCGCTTCAGTCACCCTCACCCACTCCACTTCAGTCACCTACTCAACTCCACTTCAGTCACCCTCACCCACCCCACTTCAGTCACCGTCCCACCCCACTTCAGTCACCGTCCCACTCCACTTCAGTCACCGTCCCACTCCACTTCCAACACCCTCACCCACTCCACTTCTGTCACCTACTCACTCCGCTTCAGTCACCCTCACCCACTCCACTTCAGTCACCCACCCACTCCACTTCCATCGCTCATTCACTCCACTTCAGTCACCAACCCACTCCACTTCAGTCACCCACTCACTCCACTTCAGTCACCCACTCACTCCACTTCAGTCACTCTCACCCACTCCACTTCAGTCACCGTCCAACTACACTTCCATCGCCCTCACTCACTCCACTTCTGTCACCAACCCACTCCACTTCAGTCACTCACTCACTCCACTTCAGTCACCCACTCACACCACTTCAGCCACTCTCACCCACTCCACTTCAGTCGCCCTCACTCCACTTCAGTCACCGTCCCACTCCACTTCCATCACCCTCACTAATTCAGTCACCCTCATCCATCCCACTTCCGTCACCCAATCCACTTCACTCACTTTATCATATGCGCTACTGTCTAGCCATCACCTTCAAGCAAACATACCTCACTCACCTTACCTTCTACCATCAACCATCACCTTCAACTAGCCATACCTCACTCACCCTAACTTCTAACATCGACTATCACCTTTAACCAAACATACCTCAATCACTCTCCATCTTCAAAACACTGAAGCTCATTCTAAGTTTCCTCAACACATTGTTGTTTTTCCTTTTTAATTACTGCTGTACTTCAACTAAAATCATGAAATCAGCTTTATGATGCAAAAACAATAAATACTAGCTTTGTCACTGGCAAAAGGCCTCAAACATTATTTGTACCTTTTCCTAAACATCTGTCTGTATTATCAAATATATGCTGTTATTATTCCTATATTATCTACTGAGTGATATTGTAAGATGTACTTTAATGAGACATTTAACATATTTGTGGAAGAGATTTTGCATCAAGGTTCTGTACAATACCTTAAATTTCATCCTATTCCTGTGATTGATGACATGAAGTTATTATAGATATCCCTTCACATTTTCAACATTTTGCATAAGTCTTTCAAATGAAAAGCTGCCACTGAAAGACATTTAATATTGTGTGGTTGTAACCTCAAAACAGTATGAAACAATAAATTGTAACAGAGATATGAGCTATTCAGTTGATGATGACTGTGCTAGTTCATGAAGTGTCTGGGCTATATTGCACATCTTCTCATGTAATATTCATCACATTTCACACCCCTGCCATCTTGGGTCTTGTTATCACCTACATAGGAGCAACACACAAATCCAGCTCTCCACAAATGTGCCAATCTCCTCACATTTAAACCAAGATTTGTTATCACTGCCGAATAATCAAGTGAAGCTTTCGGAAGTGATTTCATGAAGTGATAGTAGTTGTCAGGAACATGACATGTTAGTGCAAATCAGCTGTGTTGAAAAGTGCCTATTTCTTCTATCTAGCATGTAACTGTCACAACTGTTCTGTTCTATTGTCTATCTCCCTTCCACTACATCACAGTCAAACTGTTATTGGGAGGAAGTTTCTTCTACAAGGAATTATAATCAAAACATCTGAAATATGTCAAGGGAAATGTCAAGTATCGATAGACTTTCCAAAAAATTAAGTAATTTATTTATACATTTGTATATAATTCAGTACTTTTAATGAAGGACCTGGCAACTATATTTTTTCAGCCCAAAGAACACCATACATGGAAACAAAGAGCTGAATATTAGTCACGTAAACAAGTGCTTGTTATTCTGTGATTTACAGGTATAAGTGTCTAAGTGGCTTGGTGTTGTAGAAATGATATTTTCTCTTTGCTTGAATACTGTCCTTTCATCAGCACTGTTGCGTCCCTACATTCTACTGGGTCTGACTTTTGGTCAGTGTGGCCTCCTACGCATGTAAAATGCTATACACTGTATGAAGAAGCTTGGTATTAACATTTATACATCACATGGTGGTGGCTTTCATCACTAACTCCAACAAATCAATCTTATTTCAGTGTAAAATGTCATGTCTCAATTTCTAAAATATGTCATGAAATGTACAATTTTAAATGAATTCTGTGTATTGCCTCATATAGCTTCCACATGAGTATACTGCATAGGATAAACTGTTGTAATGTACATCACTGTATGTATCTACATTTCTATATGTTTGTAACTACTACATTCATATTTGTAGTTTATAGAATGTTGCTACTGTTTCTTGATGGAATGCAGTGCAATAAATATCTTATCTTATCATGTCATTAAACAACAACAGGTTCTAAAAACTAGAACTGTTTTTGTATTTCTCTTAAACAAGCTTAACACAACTGACATACTCCATAATTGCCTGTAAGTGTAAATAACAAGCACTTGTTTACATAAGTATCTTCGCATTGTGTCTGTCCATCTGTTTCTGCAAAGGCGTAATGATCAAAGTGTCTCAACTGATTATTGCTAACATTCATGCAGCCAGTGTACTAAAGCCATATTACTTCCCCTTCCACTTACCACCCACAAAGGGTCATATGTAACAAAATCAAACGCTGAGTGTCATGGGACGCCCTGAATCTGTTTGTTCTTACTGGGGACTGATATCTGTTGTAAAAACAGTTGGCCACTGATTTCTGGCTGATTACATGATGGTCAATTCAAAACCTCCATGGCACAATAATTCCAAACAAATATGGACCTCTTGGCAAAGTTTACTGCCTAAGGTTGGTTTGCCGACAAAGTGTGCAAAACTTTGATCTAAAGTTATTCAAAATTAACACATGCTTAACATTTACAACACAATTACGGAACTCTGTCATTCACTTAAACTGCCTCTTACATATGGAACAGAATTCCCATCTGACTTCTGCCCCCCCCCCCCCCGGAGGCTATGCCCATACTTGTGTATCACACATCTTCACTTACAAAGCTCCTTATGGGTAGGATCATCCAACACTTAATTAACTTATGTAATGTCAGAAACAAAACTAATCCTTTCATTAAACCTAAGGCAGAGAGGGATCAGCTGCAACATGTAGATATATAACATTACATATTAACTTTATATCATTGGTTTTTCGTTTTCATGTGGCTTCTCATCCATCTGCAATCAAATGGGACTTGAGACATCTTTGAGCACCACTGCCGACATAGCTGGCATTCTGGCAATGTGACCCAAAACATACTCACCATGGAACTGATCAATGCTCAATACAGTTATTTATTCACTTTGTCGCTATTTATTTTTCTACAAGAAACCACACCCAAACAAAAACTGTTTAAAGGGACTATCAGGTTGCAGACATTTCCCTTTTCTTGGCTAATTTTAACAAATAGTTCTGAAATGTTTTTGCAACAGCAATTACTGTTCACGGCCTCCAAACAAGGTGGCTCAATAGACTTAAAACACAAAGTGGCCAAAGACAACAACCTTGCAACTTTATAATAAAGTGTTAATTGAGATAAACTTTTACTCCCTGCCATCATGAACTAATGACGAAGCAAAACTAAAACACAAAAGCAAATCAAGTTAGAATGCCTTAACAAAATATTCAGGATATAATCTAATTAATATATACACAAAAAAAACAATTAAACTTTTACCAACACCCATGCATCCATGCACTGCATAAAGGAGACTAATGAAGACTGACTTTCTCTAAACTTTCTTCACACTGTTATTGCAGTTAATATCAAAGAAATGAGTAAGTTTCCAAGCACTTTCATCTGACAGTTGAACATACAAAGGACTGACTCAACTACACTGTTCAACTTGCACATTTTAATCATATTGATATCAACTAACCAAAATACTCATGATGTTCTTTATTTGTCAAAAACAAAAGTACTCCCTTATATCCTTGAAAGCTATATTTGTGCCAGTCCATCTTCATGATTTACAGTCTGCATCAGCTATCATCAATCATGCTGTATCTCCATCTGTGATGCTATCAGTAGTGTCTAGTCTACATGGACACAGTGACAGGCCATGAAATCCCTGATGCGTAGCTATCATAACCAGCCCTACTTAGTCCTTCTTAAAGTGTTTGGCTCTATTAACCCATTCAATTAAACTAGCCTGGGGACAGGGCTTGGAGAAAGGAAAGTTGCTTTTCTGAGAGAAACTCTACTGATTCAGTGCACTGGGCCAGGCCAATCTAATATCCCACTTAGCATACACAAAAGATGTCGCAGTCTTATCAAGTCAGAGAAAATTGGAACTTAATTGGCAGTGATACCACAGTTTTTCTCTCCTTTCAAGCATCTGGTACAGCTTAAACCACCCTTACTACACCAGTGGACATTTCTCACTAAGATTAGGATTATCTCATCCAACATTTGTATCACAGAACACACTGTGCTTAACTTCAATCTAAATTTACATGTTACATACACTTCCTGGACAGACTGGCATATATGACTGCCAAAGAAAGTCTAAACGAGTTTCATATAAAACTGGACATTGAGGAGGTTCCTGGAAACATGTTCTCATCCCAGGTACCCCATCAAAGTTGGTGACATCAGGGTTAGATAAGTACAGCCTCCTTATCTCCTGTCATATCTAGATGTTTACTCAGTGTATCAACAACTCTGTAAGGTGCTTGACAGAAATGAAACGTATTATGCATTTACTATGGCAGCGATAGGCATCTAATTAACAATTCCAATAGAAAGAAGATTACATTAATTGGTGTTTAGACTGAAAGTCTTAATGAAGTTTTCAAGCAATGATTAACTTCCCACTTTTGATTGATCCTGGCAAAATGGTCCTACAGACATTGCTGCCATCTGACAATTCTAAATAATGTTTATAATTATCTTGATCAGCATCTCATTTGACAGAATCGTATGTAAATCCTGTAAAATGAAAACAAATGTAAGTCCTTTCTTTTTCACATTTTATTTTATCACATCTGCAAGTCTCAACACTTCATTATTCTTCAAAAGTTTTCTTAATTGTAATCTTTCGTATCAGGCATAATCACAATTCTTTCATTAAGAAAAAGTCTTCTTCTCACAGGAATGGTCCCTGTTTCTGAAGTGAGTTAATTATGATAATTATCTAAAGCATAATTGCATGTCTGCCCACTGTTCCCTTTGCATTGACAAATGACACAACAAAAGTTACCCAGAAAAGATTATCTGTGTCCGACTAGTTTTAAAATGTTACCCTGTTCTCTCTAGAGTATAGCCAGAAGCTTGCCCTCAAGGAGCTGGTTGTATGTCAGCTATGACCTCGCAGCTTGCTCAGACTCATTCAAACTTCCATAAAGATGTCTATTCACTTGGAAAATCTAATTACCTTGATGCTAGGAATCGGAACCCTTCTGGAAAATCTACTCATGAAATATGCAATTATACCAACAAATTCTGTCACACACATTTACAACAGAGCAAAGAAAGGAAGGGGTTTGGTGTGATTCAAATTTGCCCTCCTTGGACACAATTATGCTCATTGCTTTGTCCTTCAGGCTAAATGAGCGTAAGAATATTGAATAGTGAATGAGAAGTTCTCAGTGAACAACATACACCTTGAATTCTACCCCTGTAAAAGACCGCATTGTCATATGATTGTCTGAGCAATTATCAAAGGCTAACTCTTTGGATCGTCCATCTTTGACGTTTTCCCTCTTTGATCTAAGCAGAATCAGTACTGGACAGTAATTTTGTTTCTACCTTTAGATCCATTTCTCTTTCCAAGCATCAAAATCCATGGGTCTTCCTTCTACCAAGCTAGATTGAATTTACTGTCACTGTCATTCCTGCCCTACATTGACAGATACGGAGATGTGCAGGTGCCCTCGCCAGGTCCTTAATACAGAGCCTCAAGGATCTATTTATCTCAGAGTGTACTTACATTTAGTTACCATGATCTATTTTTCTCTATATCCTCAAGTGCAATTTCGTCCAGATTTGGTCTTTGAGACCACAAGCCTAAGCAAATCCCCCATGCAGCTCAATCTATGCAGAGATATCCCCAAGATTTAACTTTATCAATGGACAGCAAGCCAAAATAGCCACTAAACCAAGTCAGAAATGTTCATGAGCTTGTAACCAAATTATCCATCATCCATTTTTTGCTTGCTCTATCCATGACCACAAATATGGGATCATGACCAGTTTATCTATATATCTCAACCTGACCTACAGCTCCACATTGACAAGCCTTCTCTATCCACGGATTACCTAATAAATAAAGAATCCACGAAGTCAGTTCTATCCATGGATTACCTAATAAATATAGAATCCGCAAAGTCAGCTCTATCAACTTGAAGGCTCCACCATGACAAGCCAGTTCTATCAATGTACAGCTAACACAAGGACACCCTTGCCAAGTTTGATCCTTTGGTGGACAAAGGACTTTTCAGTTGCGTATATTTATTATTCATTTGATATTTCACTCAAGCCTACACAAGCTACATGGTAAATACTCCAAACAAACAAAATATAACAGGCAACATTCATATGGGTTGTCTCAATGAACAAAAGCAGCATGATAATCCATTCCTTATGTCCATCATATGATGATTAACCATTTTTGTACGTCTTTCAAGAATCAAATTGGACATAATCCAGTGTCATACAGGGAACTATTCATATTGCTGCATAGAAAATATAACAGGTTATAAAAAGAGATCACTAATCATGACAACAGCACTCATTATTGTAATATCTATGTATTAAAGCTGACAAGATTTTACCATAGGAGATACATCAAATCTGACAAAATGTGTTTTATTATTTATCAAAATCCCTGAAGCAAAACATCCTCACGTAATACATTGAAATGCCTCTAAACCTAGTGTGGCAGAATCCACCAGCTCATAAAAGCCTCCTAAAAAAGTTCATTTAGTCATAATGACTACGTAGGACCTCCACAACGAAGCATACATCAACCTGAATTTCTGCCACAATGCTTTGCCTCAGTCATTGTTGGGCCACCTATTCTTCTTGGGATGATAAATAAAGGTGCAACAATGGCTTGGGAAAACTGTCACAACTCCTACAAAACAAACTAAAATGGAGGCTAGAGATTTATGGCATTCTGTCTCATTTTAGGGCTCTCCAGCCGTCAGAGGGAGACAAAAATATGCTGTTTCTCTCTGTTAGTACTTGCAGCTAGCAGATCATCAAATGTGACCCACCATGGCCTGTAATTATCCTGGATTTACTTCATTGTCAGCATTCAACTACCCGGAACTGCCTTAATAGCAAATTTTTGTCACCCATGTGTTACTAAATCCATACTCCACAGCTCAGAGACTAAACATACATTGGGATATATCCTGACCTTCACATGGTCAGTCCTAGGTTGATCTTAAACCTGAAGGAGTGGCTGCTATTCCTTAGTGCAACAAGGGAATGTTGTAGTACACTGTTTCTGCAATAGTACAGCTATTCCTTGGCAGCCTGTGAATAATCAAGGGAGAAACTGACAAAGCTGTGGTTGACAGTTTGTTTCAATGACATACTCAATCATCTAGGTCAATCATCAGAACCATGTGATTTCCATCCTATGATTGCTGCCCACTGACCTGCTTGCCTGCCTTGGATTGTCAGCAGGATACATAGTTGTCAGTCAGGTGGATGTTCAACACCTTGGCTGTTCCACTCTGCATCACTGAAGCTTTTGAACTTCCCTGGTCCTGTCTACACAGACCACAGTTTGACTCACTTCACATCAACAAGATTCACAACTTGTGTATCCCTCCTATACCAGAGTCAGCTATTCCATTTCATACAAGAATTATTTGAAATTTCATACATGCTGACATCTTAAGAAAATAAGTATTTCTCATTTCCTCCCTGTCACCATCTGCAAACCAAAACTCTCAAAAACCTTACTCTCTAAATATTTGATACAAACACTGGTTTTAACTACATGTTACACCATAGCAATGTTAATTGAAACATGTTAATCAAATGTAAGGCAACACATGATCAATTTCAAACATTAAGACATTTCATACCAAGTGCCATCTCTCGCAACTCATGACCAGACACAAAAGAGGGCATTCATTAGATTTCCAATTTCAATTAATTTCATCACAATTTTGTTGCAGTTTCTAATTTCAAGTGATATCTGAAAAAAAGTAATACCTACTCATTAATTTGTGAAACTCATACTCAATTGGAGCTAAATGTCCAGCTGCATATAGAAATACACAAATATTGGAAATTGAGCAAACAGACATAAACATATAAAGATTCCAATTGTAGGGTTCAAAAAGGGTCATTTAATTAACCTATCAACGCTAAATGAGTGCCCCAAATATCAAAATTCATACGATCACTAATTCAGGCAACATGGCAAATAATACATACACTCCTCTAACTGACCTGTGGTGAACATTTTCACACAAAAGTAACAAATGGTATTCAAAACATGTTTATGAAATGGCACCTTAGCAATTAGTGAGTGAAAAGTTGTAG